>NC_072731.1:232049778-232707594 GCF_026930045.1 Uloborus diversus | reverse complement strand
CAGTTGGCTCTCTGTTTCACGATGCTTTATTTAACGGCTTTCTCTATTTAAAGACGACTTTTCACGGTCCCGGATGGATGCTCCACTGTAGTTTTAAAAGATCCTATTTAAGGACTCATTCTACTTAAGGATGATTTTTTGTGGTCTCTTGAAAGTCGTTAAATAAAGAGCCAACTGTATTTGCATTAGTCTGTCAGAACTAAAACTTAGTGGGTAGCACTAGGGTTCGCTGGTTTAAATCAGCTTGATTAAAATCGTAATTTAAATCAAATGATTTAAAAAAGTCATTGATTTAAATCAATTGATTTGAATTAAGCAATTTTTTTATAAGAAAATCATTAGTTAAAATCAATTTATTTTTTTACATTAATTTTGAATTTTTAGAATGTGTTGCTCTAAATTTAACTACACTACATTTACAATCCTAACTTCAACAGGCAAAATTACGTACAGGGATCGCGCTAATTATTTTGAAATGTTTGCCAGTAAATTAGCCAAATTTTTAAAATGTTAGCCAAATTTCAAAAGTCTTAGTCAAAGATTAACTTTTACTCATTTTAATGTATTTTTGTCTGCAGAAATATTTAATCAGAGTGAAGTATAACTTAATTTTTGACAGTATTTTGAGGATAAAGACAGGGGTATATCTAGGAATATTTGTCCGTTTTTAGGAATTTTGTAAGAGAAAAAAAATGCAAATTAAGTACAGTTTTTTCACAAATCATATGTAATTTTTCAAAGGAAAAATGGCTATAAACAACTTAAAGTGATATTTATCATTCTTAAAAATATTTGAGAGTAGAAATAAAAGCTTTTAATAAAGTGAAGACTGCATTCCTATCTTACTCCGCCAACAATTTCTACTCGGTAGCCACGCTGCGCACTCGATATCCAATCAGCAAGAGGTGAGAGGCAAACGTCATCCTTCCACCGATCCGATGGACGGTAATGCTCCGATGCTAACGCGCACCTCATTCGCCTCGGAGTGGTCTGAGGATAAAACAACTTTCAGTGATTGCTAGTCTGGGAGTTTTGTGATGAAAGGTTCGTTTTTAGGGGTCGGAATTTTGCGAAGGGTCCGTTTCTAGGGGTCCGAATTTTGTGAACGGACCTAATTTTTATCTAGATTGACATCTGAAGGGAGATTTTTTTCTTCTGTGTATAGGACTTCTGTCGATACACAGAATCTGTGTATAGACAGAATATCCCTCTTTCTGTGAAATAGATCCCTCTTTCTGTGTGTGAAACAGATTTTCACTTTTGCAATATTGCTTTTACACCAAAATTGCTGTGTTGGTTTTATTTTATGTCTTTTCCTCCCATTGATCCTTCATTTTATGCACCTTGTATTTCATGTTGAACAGTTTTTATTTTTTAAATACAGTAAAAGTTCATTTCTTTGTGTAGGAAACTGTAGTGTATAGTTGAGAGAGGAATGCTTTAAAGCAGCTTGAGGGTGTTTATAGGTGTCTAAAAGAATTTGGTATGCTTCTAAAAAAATTCAAAGATATGTTTTTCCACAACACGAAATTTTGACTTATTCGAGGAGTCTTGGAACGCATCCCTCTCGTAAGTCCGGACTCGACTGTATATCTATTTATTATTGTTGTAGGTAGCGCAGCTGTTCTGAAGTATTGTATGAGAGGCCTTGAAGCAGCTGAGAAAGAAGGAGAAAACCTCCCTGAGGCTCAGTCAGCATTACAGTACTTAAAAGGAGTTACGAAACTTTGCAATGAGAAAGAGCCAGAGACTGCTGCTAGACTCATTGAACATCATGACTTGTGCCTTGAACATGTTCCAACAACATTATTGAAATCTAAAGAGGTGAAATATTAAACTTTAGCCCTGTTTCCTTTTCAGTCTATTTTTTATTTGTAACTAGATTTTTCTTTCTTTAGAAAAATTATTTTTTTGGGCAAGAGTAGTGTATTTAACTTTGAATTTGTAATAAAAAGTGCATTTTTCAAAGCTACTCAGAACTTTATTTGTCTGTTCTTGAAATTTATAGTATTACACTCTCCAGGATTCCCTGCACCTACTACTACATGTGGATTAACCCGTTGGATGGGACCCTCTTTTTTGATCCATAGTTGGAGGCGAAACCCGGAGTTGTATTTGCCCTGGAGTGGGAGCTGTAAATTTCACCCGCTCCAGGGCTCTTTTAGCTTTTTGAAAATCTTATATATATATATAAATATATATATATATAAAATAAGCAAACAAAATTTCAAATATTAAACAATTATATAAAAATAATGATGATAAAAAGGAAAATTGCAAATAGCATTAAATAGGAAAAGATAAAGTATGAATCCAGAGCTCATCAGCCGTGGAGGATTTATTAATTATGGTCAAAAGACCAAAAATTTAACTATGAACTAAAAGAGAATGTTTAAGCTCCAGTACATGCAATATAGAATAACATTGGGCAAATGCACTACTTGCTAAATTATAAACAATAAACAAGAGCTCAAACCTAAAACTAAAAGCAGTGGGTTTCGCCTCGACTAATTAGGAAAACAAGTTCCGATAATTAGCCATCCACGGGACAGTACCTGCCAATGACAAAATTATCTTACCTTGAAATCCATATAAAAAGAGCCATTTCCGATGTTCAACGTGATAGAAATTCCTTCCAGTTGTCAACGTAAAAATAAAAAATAAAATCATATCCAAAAGATCACTCCAGAACCATGCCAAGTCGTCTGTTTCCCACGTGTAAAAATCATCCACCCCGGTGATCCATAAATGATTCTTATGAAACCCCCTGCTTTTAGTTTTAGGTTTGAGCTCTTGTTTATTGTTTATAGTTTAGCAAGTGGTGCATTTGCCCAATGTTATTCTATATTGCATGTACTGGAGCTTAAACATTCTCTTTTAGTTCATAGTTAAATTTTTGGTCTTTTGACCATAATTAATGAATCCTCCACGGCTGATGAGCTCTGGATTCATACTTTATCTTTTCCTATTTAATGCTATTTGAAATTTTCCTTTTTATGATCATTATTTTTATATAATTGTTTAATATTTGAAATTTTGTTTGCTTATTTTATATTTACTTGGCTTTTTAGTTTTGCTGCTTTGCGCATCTATGGGCTTTTGGTGTGGTCTTCTCAATATTTTTCACTTTTATTATTATTATTATTGTATATATATATATATATATATATATATATATAATTTTTTTTTTTTTTTCAGTCTTTTAAATAGACCTGAAATTAAAAATTATTAGTTAGTCACTGGCCAGTAGACACATTTAATTTATTAGCCACTTTATTATTAGTAGTAATCACTTGATACAGAAAAAGAAAAAAACAATAATGTTACTTTGATCATCAGTTCTTGTCTTTTTTTAATATATATATATATATATATATATATATATATATATATATATATATATATATATATATATATATATTGTAAAATGTTTCAGCAAATAATAATAAAAAAGTCCTTTAGATTTATATTTTTTAATGCTTTATTTTTTACTATTTTCCGTTCATCCCATGCAGTAAACATTGCAATTTAAAATCCGGAACTCAAAAATGTGCTTAAATGTGTTTGAAAATTAAGTGTATCATCCTAAGCACAAATCTGAAGCTGCAGCAGAGCTGAAACTGTATCTTATTATCTAAGAGTATAGCTGGAGCTTTAACATAAAAAAAAAAAAAAAAATTCAGCTCTCGGTGCATGGTTTTAGCAATAAGTCTTTCTAAGTGATAGTTTCATTTCAAAATGTTGCGGATGTAAAGATTGAATTTCAACAAAGGACATATGTAAAGCACTACTGCTTTATGACTATTTATTTATTACCTTGTGGTATAAACTGCTCCTAAATGTGGTTCCGTTTGGAGTTTGGTGGTCAGGCTGTTGTAGCCTTTACTTCCATCTACTCAATCATATCAGAATTTCAAATAGATAGGACAAAATATATTGATGTAACTTATTTTTTTTATTTTCTTTCTTATTCTATGTGAAATGGATTTTTATTAAATCTCTCTTATTTAAAATAAAATTAAATTGTTATTCTTGACAAAATATCCTTATTTTCATTTTGTATGTTTTGACATTTGAGTTTAAAATTTTTTGGTACATTATTCCTAGATCTTGTTGCTTCCCAATTTTTTTGTTACAGCAATGAATTTATTTGCCTGTAATTTTTAAAACACTTAACTTTACAGAAAGTGTGTGTTTTAGCTAGGAATATACTGTTTAAATTAAAAATAGCCGTGACTTATATGTAAATGAAAGTAAGCTAGATTTAGCCAAAAAGTGATTGATAATTTTCATGCACATCTACTATCTATATACGTCATAGTATAATTTTTTCAAACTAAACAAAAAGATACTTTTTCTTTATAAAATCAGCAGATGTGTTGGTTTTATATCTGTTATAAAAATGGAAGTCCATAGTGGCGCCTCAAGCTAAAATTTTTGGGAGGGGTTAAATTTTCAATTTGCCGTATGAAATTCCAATTTTATCAAATGATAAAATGCGAGCATGACACTCATCATTCATACATAATATCTAATGAGAAGGAACATTTACATTAGGCATCATTATTGAAAAAACAATTCAAAAAATTAAAAAATAACAACAACCTAGTATCGTCTCAATGTTGTCTCCAAATTTGCTGAGTAAAGAGTTTTTTTGGGAGGTCACAGTGGCCACCCAGAGGGTATATTACTACATATTAAAATAATGATATGCAAGAAATTTAGATGCTGTTGTGATAACCTTTTTTCAGTAGGTACTTTTTATTTACACAATTTAAAAACTGAATAAAATGAAATTTTTTGCTTTCATTTTTGCATATATATTTTTATCCACTTCTTGATTCTCCACATGATTTACTGAAGTAATCGTTTCAAAATAGAGTTGTGAAATTGATTAATGTTTTCTTCATCGTTAATTGAAAGTTTCAAGAATCTTGGACTTGTATTGAAGGGAATGAGTATGACTTGCTTGAAGTATAGCAATTAAAATTATTCTATTAAATATGATGCTCATGAGACTTTTACATGCACTTCTAAAATGAGTCTTACCAGTAAAACTGTTAAGATACCAGATCCAATTCAGCCTCATCAAAATAAAGCATTTCTCAGCATGTCAAACATTACCAAAAAATATTATCAAATTATCATGCTGTGGAGCGAATTTCATAATTGATGATGTCAGGAGCGTTAGTTACTCAATCATTCGCTATTATATATATATATATATATATATATATATATATATATATATATATATATATATATATATATATATATATATATATATATATATATATATATATATATATATATGAGGATAAGCAATCATGTTTTTAGAAACTTAATGTAACTTTTTTGTAGTACCAGCTGAGGGATAAACAGAGAAATCTTGTGGCATTGAAATTGTTCCTATGCTTTTGGTTTTGTTATTAAAATTGATTCTATAGTTTTTTTTTTAATTTTTACTGTAGGTAACTTTGTGTTTGATTCCAAGGCTTCCTCTCGATCAACTTTTGCATTTTTTACCATCATTCTACAAGCATAATGTACTCAAACCAAACACTGCTACTTTTAAAGCTGCTGTAGAAAGGTTGACTTCAGAAACAGCCTTGTCTGACACATCAACCAATCCTCTTCAAACCTTTTTAGCTGTTAGAAGGTGGCAAGATGCCACTAAAATTGTTCCTGGTAAACCAAAGTTAAATACAAAGGCTTTAGATGATGCTTTATGCAGTCTACATGATGCATCGTTCAAGGTTTGTTTAATTTTGTTGCCTTTTTAATGTGTTTTATTTATGTAAGAAAAGAAATTTGATGCAGTATGGGGCTCCAAATCCTGAACAACTGGGACCACAACCTTTATGGATTTCAAAATGTTTTGGCTTTTTAATCCTAACTTAAAAAATAGCAAAAACTATCGTAGTGTGTGATATTTATCACATTTGCTATCTTTCAGGCCATGTTTTTATTTTTTTCTTTATTAATAAAATGCATGACCTATGACATTAAAGAAATGAAAAATAAACTGTACTATGTTTTCTGCAAGTTATAAATAAATGTTGAGAATTTTTGCCATTTAAAATGGAAAAAAAAAAGCTTAATTTTTTTTTCTCAAAGATTTTTTTTTTTTTTTTTTGTTAATTTCAGGGAAAAAGTTCTGGATTTTGGAATTGCAAAATTAGGGTCCTTTACTGTTGTAAAATATAGTGAAAAAAAAAAAAGTAAATGTTGAATTTAGTTAATTTATGTCCATTAGTACTTTCAAAAATTGACCATTTATTCAAATTAAGTTTAGAAAGCTATCTAGAAGTGAGAAAAATTCATGCAAGTCTATGAATGGAATAGTAATGAATTAAAGAATAATTTAAAATATCTTATTGAAAGATAATCTACTACTTTATTAATTAATGTAGCATTTTTGGAAAGAGCTTCAGTCAAAGCTCAGTGATGGAAGAATTCAATGATCAAGTGTTGTAGAAATTGGTTTTCTTGTGTAAAATCATCCAGAGTTGTGAACGTGTTTTAAACGCTTGCATTTTAAAATAAAATTATCTACCAGAATCGGAAATTGATAACGGCAGCATATTTGATATAAAAGCACATAACTATTTCAAATGGTTATTTGACTGCTTATGAACTTCAAATTTACTCTTCTAGTTCTTTTGTATGATGTGCCAAGATCTTCAAAATCTTTATAAATTATGTCTAAAAATGTTTTTGATATATAAATATTACTTTTCAAAAACTATGAAATTTTAAAATTTAATATGAATATTGTTACTTCATTTCATTTATTTCAAAGATGTTCTTTTTCTTTGCTTCTAATGATAGCTTAGTAGTTTCAAGGTTTTTCCATGATCTTTTTTATTTTTCATCAGATAATCAAAAATTATTATTAAGTTTACAATGTTTGTTAAATGAAAGTGTTAAATTGTTATTCTTCGAGGATATTTAACATATAATAGGGGTCAAAGTTTTTCTCTGAAATACATGTATATTATATATTTTAATATAAAATATGTTATTTTCCGTCCACAGAATGTTTCTTCTAAAGACAAGCGATACCTTATTGCTCTTGATGTAAACAAAGAGATGAACAGTACTCGTTGTGCTGGTTGCAGTGTAATGGGTCCATCTCATGTCAGTGACATCATCCTCATGGCTTTGATAAAAGCAGAGTTATCAAATGTGACTGTGGTTGTCTTCTCTGAGACCGAGTTTGTTTCTGTCGACGTAAATGATAAAATGACACTTAATGATATTGTGGAACAGTTGAACGAAGTAAGTCAAATGTTGATATATGTTTGTTTCTGTTTGCCTGCAATCATGCTTCTGAAATCTAAAGTTTCTTTGTATTCTCTTTATCTCAAATGTGCATTTTTTTAGCTTAGTATATCTGTAAACGTTTTCTTTATTTTGAATATTTATGATTAACTTAGTTGTAACATTCTTGCGAAAACTAGTTGCCGCTTCTTTTTTATATGGGAAACAAAATTACTAAAATGTGCCCATAGTTTCAAGATGAGAAAATATACACATTACTTCCAATCAGTTAAAGCTGTTTGAAACTATTATTTCCTGATGCTCTGAGTCTAAAAACGCAACATACTTTAAAAAAAGAGTTCCAGAAAACTACCGAGGTTGTGAACATTCCGATTAGCAGGAGCTTTCCTTTCAGACCTACTATCTTTCCGGGCATGAAGAAACATGCAGTTTGTGTTTATGTTCTTGTACTCTCTGTCCGGAAGGGAATATCTTCTCAAACAGAACTCTAAATAGCTGCTCTCGCCACAATTTATGAAAAGTACCCATATGATAGGTGGGTACATATTTACACTGATGGATTGACTGAGTGAAAATCTGGAAGAGCGGTCTCTGGTTTCTTCAAGTTTTTTTTTTAACTAAACAACCATTGAGCTTGAATTTGGACAATTTCGATGCAGAAATATTGGCAATTTATCTGGCTATTCAAAAGATCATACAGATGAATGCTTAGAAATTCATGTTTTTCATTGATTGTAGACTGCAATCCAATACTATTTTATCCTTTGTGCTGCTCCTTATTGCCATTGAATTTACATGTAAGAACATCAATCCATACTCTCCCTAACTTCTGGTAAAGAGTTCACTCTACAATGAATTTCTAGCTATTGTGGCATATGGGGTAATGAAAATGCAGATAATCTTGCAAAAGAGGCTTCTCTGCTAATCTGCAAAATGTCAAACTTTTGCTCAAGTAAAAAATTTGAGCGCCACGCAAGTTCCAGTAGGGGAAAAAGTCTTGACACGCCTTGAAAGAGCCTTTTTTCATCTTGTATTCTCAGGGGCTTCTCTAGAGCTGTTGATGTCTTTTGTTTCTGCCCGCTTACAAGACATGACCTCCTTCAGGCTCATCTACTTCGATTTAGACTAGTGAACTCTCCTAGCAGCACTCAGGAATGCTCACAATTCTCTCTTTTTCTAAATGCTCTCCCTTCCTAAAGATACTTTATTTTCGTACTGAACTGTAAGACTTTGTATTCTTAAAAGAGCAAATGATTAATCATTTTTCAATTTTTAACTATTTGAGGGGCATAGTAAAAAAAAAAAAAAAAACTCAATCATGTGGCATACGAATGTGACTGTTGAAACTACTGTTTCTCGTGGGACAGCAACTTGCAACAAGCGCCTAGTTATTATAGTTATATAAGACTCATTATGGTATTAATTTCTTTGATTCTTTTATTGATCAAATTTTTTTAGGTGAAACCTGGTCCTGTTCAACTATCTGCTCCAATTTCGTGGGCATTGCAGAAGAAAAAACCTTTTGATTCTTTTCTGGTATTCTCTGATGCTCTTAAATGCTCATTAGAGGATGAATGTGCAGCTGCCCTGAAAGAATACAAAGAAACACTCCATTTACCAGACACTAGGTAAATATTTGTTTTCTTTAATAATACATTGGATTATCATGCTGATGTCATTTATTTTTAGGGATTTTTTGCAGGGTTTATGATTTTTTAAATTTAAATAAGATTTAAAAAAAAATTAAATCCATTTATTTTGATTTTTAAAACTGATTTTTTGATACTGATTTCAAGAAATTAAAATGTTATACCAATGAATATTGCATGATGATTTTAACAGTATAAAAACATATATTTTAAGTGACTTTCATAGTAGCTATTTTGTAAATATAGGTATAAAAAAGATAAACCAACTTTAGCGCAAATGCATGATTCAAATCATTTAACATTTAAGACGCCATGAATAATGGTACACTCTAAGTTGACATGGCAAAAAAAAGTAATTTTAATTGGAATTCTATTTAACTTTCGAAAAATGAAATAAATCAAATAATTGTGATACGTTAAATAAACATTTACTTTTTTACACTGAGTGCATTTTCTAATTTGCCTATTTAAATATATGATAATATTTTTTTACTGACCCACTAAGCAAAATTGTATGTTCACTTCATAATTAAAAGCTTAAACTTTTAATTTTTACAAAAATATTTATTGAAAATTTCAAATGTGTTGCTATTTTGCAGAAACAAAACAAATCAAAACCTTATGGTATTATGAAACGCAAAGGTATTATGAAACAGGAATAAAACTTAAAAATGTTTTCTAACACTGGTGTTTACGTATTGAATTGAGTATTCATAACAGCAATGAAAATCAAATCAAAGTTATGATGCTGTATTTGAAATATCAAAGAATATTGAAAGGCTGAAGGGATTGCTTAGGGAGAAACTGCTGTTAAAACTTTGAAATTTCTTAAATGTAATACTGCTGTGCTAAGCAAAAACATCATATCTGCACTCTTAATCAAAATTGAGCTACGGTCACTAGGTGGTTCTTTGTTACATAATTTACCTAAATACAATGTTTTATATCGATATATAAGTGGGAAATATTTAAAAAAAAATCTGAAAAAGTAGCATCTGAATCAAGTGTATTGAGGGGTAAAACTTCAATTTCTCATTTTGAATTCAGATGTTATGACTTTTGTGCTTAGCATGACAGCATAGAGGTGTAATGGTTTTCAAAGACTACAGGGAGGGTATTTCTTCATTGAGTACCTCCTGCCACCATGCAGGTTTTGGTCATATGAGTGGAGAACTTTTTCTTCAACTGGAGTGCAATGCATTGCTTTATAGTTGTGGTGCATTGTGCAACGGTGAACCTAGGTGTGTCAACCATTGGAACACTAGGGGTGCCCATCTGGAGGGGGGGGGAGTTAAAGCGCAGTATTTTTAAGGGAGGTTGTTTTGAGGGGAATTTTTCTGTTTTTTTTTGAAGACTCTTGCTTTTGGGGGGAGGTCTTCGTGATATTTAGGGGGTGCACCCTTGCTCTTGGGAGGGGGGGCACCCCTGGGAACACACATAGGTCTGGGATGCCTGCAAGAAGATTTTCCCTCCTGTTAGAAATAAAAGCTAATTTCGTATACAGACACAGGTCATTGATTCCACATAATCAATTAGCAGACTATCCTGTTGCAGACCTGCCAACTCTCCCGTTTTTCACGGGAGACTCCCGTTTTTTACTCCATTCTCCCGGTTGTACGTTTGAGTATCCATTTCTCCCGTTTTTTTATATTTTTTTCGGGTTTTTTCTTTTTTTTAAAATTAAACTTAATTTTCTTCCTTAAAATAGTTACTCACAGCCCTAATAGATGGCGTGGCTAGCAGAGCAAACCCGCACTGCTCAGTGAGCTCACGTTCGACGAGCACGACCGGTTAGTTAATCATGTGACAGCTAATGATCACGTGCTCCAATCAACCAATCAACTGCTTAGAATGGTAACGGATGCGGTAACCAGTTGATCATAGAAAGCTGCGGTTAGTAACCGGTTACTTACCGATCGACCGGTGAAGTGAGGTTCGTCGAACGCAAGGTGAGCGGCAAAAATCCGATGCGTGCGTTCAGAGTGTCGACCCAAATGCTTCCGGAGATGGTATTTTGGTTTAACTCTACGCTCGCACTTCCACTTCTATCTCACGCATGCGCCGTTGCCGTTTTCGCGGTATCGTTCAGTTTTCAGACGCATGCTAACTGCGCCGCGTGTTTTCATCTTGATCTACAGCGTGCGTTGTAGTTTAACATTCATCTTTAGCGATGTCTGAAAAAAAAATATCTACAAACAAAAAGAGCGATTATACGAGTGAATTCTCTTTCATGAAAAAATTAAATAAATACTTGTTATAACAGTGTTTTTTACTTATTATAGCATCGTTTAAAATCTCCCTTTTTCTCCCTTAAAGCTTTGACTGGATCTCCCGTTTTTTCTTTTCATAAGGTTGGCAAGTCTGCTGTTGCTAAATATAAACTGTTATTTATAATCATGATTAAAAATTATGTTTGCCCTGAGAACTATAATTAATTGACTAGGCTTTGATGCAATCTCAACCCAGTTCTTCTATTCTTTCTCATTCTTGGAAACCTTTTTTTTTTCATGGCAGTTCCTGTTCTTTGCAATGTCTAAATCAGCAAACATAGGCAGCCAAAATTGTATAAGGTGATGAACCTGAGCTCGCTAAAAAGCTATGGCTGCTTTGGTACCTCTGTTTAGCAAAGTGGGTCCAAGTGATTCTCCCTCCCATTCAACCTTGTTGTGCAATTTAGGAGAGAGTTCATGGCCACCGATAAGTATTCTAAGAGAACTTGGCAAAGGAAAAACTTTCTCCTTCTCTCACTTTATGCATTCAAAATTCCACTTTTCTTACCCAATGTTTTGTAATGCTCTCTCAAACCAGCATTACACCTTTATGATTGGCCATGACCAGCTTGTAAGCTTTATAAAAAGTTTTAAAACACTTATTCGTTAATTAGCCTTAAGATGAATGAATTTGCTTCAATGTAATTTACTTTTTCTTTGCAGGTTTATTATGTGCTCTCTGAATGATCGTAAATCTGCTTTCCCACTTGATAAGTTGGACATGTTGAATATTATTGGTTTCAATGTTAATCTTTTGAAAATTATCCAAGATTTTACTAGTGGTGTGTTTTAACCAAAGAGGCCTTGCTTTATGGAACTAGTAGAAGAAATGTTGATTATTTTCTTTTTGTAAATACTGTTTAATGGGTGCGGCTTTTAGAAAATGTTATTGGAAAAAAACTATTTTTTGCTCCTTTTTTAAATCAATAAGTTATCTTTAATTCAAAGGCAGCTTTATTTTTTATGTATCAATGTGATCTTTTCTTATTAAGTTATAATTTGTTTTAAGTTGCGCTGAAAAAATACTGTCTATTCCATATTCATCTAAAGTATGAAGAAAGTCCAGAAAGTAGTACCAGTTTACTTAAGTATGGTTAAAAGAAGACTGTAGGAAAGTAAACTATGATTTTACTTTTCAAAAGTAATACAGTTATTCAGTAAGTTACGCCCATTAGCCAGGGATAAGGCAGAAATTCATGAAATACACCGCCAGCTCAGTCATTTCCAGCTAAGGACTGCAGTTTCGTGCTTATTAGCACTTTCAAAATGTAGTTGACAGATATTTAAACTCTACTACCGGTAGCCAGTCATTGCTTTACACCTTAAGTCATCATCTCTTTGATATTCTCCTCAGGAGATATTCTTAAATCTGGAACAAATGGCAGTCGCCTGCAGTCAAAGTTGGGGCTATTCGAAGGGCAGTCAAAAACCTCTCACTTCAACTTCTGAAGAAGGACATTGGTTTTTTAAGCCATATAGTGACAAGCATTGTCATGAAGTAGAACACATGATTGCATTCCTCGTCTCTTGGAGATTGCAAGCTAGTACCAAGCAGCTCATTTACAGCACCCAGGTACTAGTTTTGTCTTTGTTGTGTGGCTCATCATTTTGGAATAGCCATAACCAAGCTGTAAGTAAATAACCTCATATAGAAGCTGAGTATAGCTTAACACTGGTTGCTGAAATATTTTATCACATTAGCAAGAGGTCCTCAAACACAGTAAAACTCCACTTCAAAATTTGAAGATAAAAGCTAGAGTATAAAACTACTAACTACTCCCTCTTAACTGGATCTAAGACAGAATTGCAAGCAAATATAAATGTTTTCTACTTTAAGAAACAGTTAACCTATGGTACTTAATATTTGGCAGAATTTCCTATCTTGTCACAATCATAAAACTCACACCAAACTATGGTGAAACTGAAACTCATTTCTCCCGCAAAACTATGTTTTAAACCTCAACAACTGGGTTGCTGTAATCTTAATCAGATTAGTATCACAATCTGAATGAGTAAACAGGTTTTACTTCCTGGACTATTCTCGCAACATTAAATGTGTGTGCTAGGATTCATATGTCAATTAATTTCATTTGCCAATTTTTTATTGACCATATTCATGCATGCATATGGTAAAATGTACCAAACGTTTTGGTAAAATTAAAACTGTTTGAAGTTTCCAAATTTTAGAATTCTCATGAACTCATTTAACTGCATTTAAACAAATGTATTGATTAGTAACTGGGTAAGAATAGTAATTTGTAAAACAAAATGTTGCTCACCAGTGGTAATAGTGGCTGATCTCAAAAAAGAAAAAAATCATATTTAATCTTAAGTCTGGTAATAGACATGATATAAAAAGGTGAATGACACAAAACGCAACTGGAATAGGTATAGAAAATACAAAAAAGATAGATATGGATTAATTAATACCACTGCCAAATTGATTTAAACTGCCGTCGTAGTCGGCGAACTTGGCATAAAATGGGGGAGATGGAGGATATTTTTTTATTCAACAGACTTCCTATAAATTCTTAGCATGGGCATCGCCATGCGGGTACTGCTAGTTATATTATAAAATGCAGACCTATTCAAAATAGATGACGTTCTTTGTACCCGATGGCCAGAAGCCCCCATAGCACCTACAGCTCTGAAACTTGGCACAAAATTTGAACATACCCTGGGAGTCTGTAGCTCAAAGCCGAAATTCTAGATTTTGAATTAGTTTTTTCTTAATTAAATGTTTTATGTGTTTTTTAGCACTTTTTTGTGTTTATTTCGTCACAGACCCACCACCAATCGCGCCAGGAAAATATTTTTTGTACTACAGTGTAGGGAATTTAATTTCAAATATGATGACCCTAAAATTTTTGAAGATTGGACAATTATTGAATTTTTTATGAATTTTTGAAAAAAACCTTTATTTTTTGCTTTTTTCTGTTTTTAATTCTTTCTAAACCCATTCCACAAAAAGTATGAGAGATTCTTTCTGAAAATTTAGTATATAGTAGTTAAAACGTTTCACCTTCTCTTCAGATTTTTTTTTTTTTTTTCAAAAATATGCAATAGCTTTTTTTTTTACATTTTTCTAAAACATTTTGTATTTCTATCATTGACCCACGGTTGAAAAAAGCTTTCTTCGTTATCAAGCTGTGACTTCATGATAGGGCCAAATAGTTTGTTCCCAATGGGATTGTTTTCAAAATTTTAAAAGTATTCTTTTCTGAAAGAACATGCTTAAAAACATGGGATCTAACTATTTTTTAAATAATTTGTTTAAGTTTGATATTTTTAAAAAATTACTTAAATCAGTGTGCTTTCATTGTTTACATTTCTTGCCAATGACATCACAAATAATGAAATGCCATTCTGCGTTGCCATTCACAGAGCAAAATATTTAATTCACATCTTTACTCACTTGTATTGGCAACGATATGGTTGATAGCAAGCATAGAGAGCAATTTAAATTCGCTTCTTGATTATCGTAACATGGATACCCGGTACAAAGATGAGCGAAAGATCATCATTTGTGACGTCATCAAGACCACGCCTTGTTTGAAAAATCCGACTTTAAAAAATTAGTTAAAAAATAACTATTGGGAAAATAAAAGTATTTTCTGGGTTCATGTTATATATATATATATATATATATATATATATATATATATATATATATATATTATATATATATATATATATATATATATATATATATATATATATATATATATATTATATATATATATATATATATTATATATATATATATATATATATATATATATATTTGCTTGTTCTATCAATTTCAGTGACTAAAAGTACTACTTTTGACTGAAGGAAACAACCCCATTGTTGTGATGTTTGTTGTAACATCATGCCTGGATTTTGATTTTCTTCTTTTGTTTTACTATTGTTAATGGTAGCACTTGCTTTTTTCTTTACTTTTTTTTAAACTTAGGAATTCTTTCTTTTTTTAATCCCCCATCCCCTGCCGAACATTTCGCTGTATCTGTTTTGCATTACATATTTGCATACTTAATTTAATTAAAATAGTGAGGGTTTTTTTCTGCAAATGATACTTTTTGTACCCTACGGGGAACTTTTTTTGTGCTATTTAATTAAATGAATAAAGTGGTGTTTTTTGAATGATCTTTGTATAGATTAGGAAATGGGTGGAGAGGTTAAAATAAATAGAGAGGGTTAAAAAAAATTAGAGACAGATCGTATAGGTAGATAGCCGCTGAAGGTGGCAATTTTTTGGCATAAAAAGTTGAATGACTCAAAACGCAACTGAAAATAAATGTAGAAAATAGGAAAAAGATCAATATGGATTAATTAATTAATACTGCTGCCAAATTCATTTTAACAGCTGCCAGAGGCCGCGAACTTGGCCTAAAAATAGGGGGGGGGCATGATTTTTTTTATTCAACAGGCTTCCTTGAAGTTCTTAGCATGGGCATTGTCATGTGGATACCCGGGTTATGTCAATTCAGGTAATAGGCCATGTACTAAAAAGCCATGATGTGCTATGATTGTCAATTGTTTTTTATCATCTAAATTTATCGTAAAATATTATTTTTTTTAATTTTGAAATTTTAGATATGTGCCAAGATTGATAGTTTCAGATGAAAGACTTATTTATTGCAATCAGTACAATGATTTAAATGTTAGTTTATATTTTAATGAAATATAGTAATTTTTGTTTGAAAGATACAAAAAGAAAAACTAATACAATATGAAAGTTGGTTCAAGTTCCAGAACATCAAAGGATTCCAAATAAAATAGTTATATTTTTAAACTTAAGTGTGAAATCCTATTTCGTCTTTTTTTTACTCAGTGTCGAGATCATTACAATGATTCTTTTTTTTCCCTAAAAAATAAGATAGTCATTTTTTTTTTTTTTTTGTGTACAATGTGATTGTGAGCTTGCTTAATCTGGAATACTTGGCAAAGGAGTGAGTTGTGCTCATGTATGCTTTTCCACTAATTCTCACTGTTTTGTTGTTTGTTTGTCAGTTTTTGTAAAAAAAAAAAAAATAGTCAAAATTTTCCCTGCTCAATTTTCATTATACAATCCCTAAACTTGAAGCTTTTTTCCTGAGCATTCTTGCTGGAATTGGGACCAAGTCACTAAACTAACTAAAAGTTTCTTGGAAGTGTAGCAGCATTCTTTTTTTTTTCCCAGGCAGATGGTACAACTTTCCTTTTCTCTGTTTTTTGTTTTACTACAGCTGATTTGAAAATATATTTTTCTAGTGTCCTTGAAAATATGCAAATTATTGTAAAATAAGAAATAACAGTGTCAAAAAGCACGAATTGCAGATTGCTGCAGATACATGTTTCTATGTTTCAAGGAACGTCTTTTTCAATACCATTGTGATAAAGGTGTTCCTTGTAACGCCGAGATCAGTATCTGCAGCATTCTGCAATTTGTGCTTTTTGATGTTTTTAATTCTTATTTTACTTTTTATGCACAACAGTATTTATTCAATTCAATTTATGCACATTATTGGTTTGCTTCTATAATCAGAATCATACCTGTCTGTTTAATCCTTTACTACTCACTTACTGATAATTATTATATTTGACTGATAACTCAGGGGGCTGAGGACAGGTGCTGTTAAAAGAGCAGTTCCAAAAACTTTATTCTCCGTTAGATTTCAAATTTAGAATATCATAATAGGTTTGATTGCATTATTGTCTTGGAATTTAAACTGCACACTGCACACTTTCCATCCTGACCTGCTTAATCGGATGAATTTATGAAACAATAACTAATAATAAAATACTAAAGTGAGATGGGAAATATATTACTTTATTCTTGCCCTTAGTAACATCTGTGCCCTTCTGTGCATATTGAAAATAAACTTTCCATATGTCTGAAAGGGTGGGGTGGGGGGGGGGGACCTCATTCTGCAAGGGCTTAAATGAGGCAGTGAAACAAAAACAGTAAAAGCACAAGTAATGAAAAAAGCAAAAACCTGTATTGACATGTTTCTGTTGCTAAAATGTCTATTCAATGTTTATCTAGTATTCGCCTGAACCACATACTGTAAACAAAACCATTCCAGAAGTGTCCTTATTGCATATGCACAAAGAACTCTCCTAAATCTTGGTCAGTTGTTGCATACTGAAAATGTATCCATTATTGAAGCAGGCAAATTAAATTTCCAGACTTTTGTTTCATGGTGACACATACTGTTGATGTTTTAAAATTTTTTGAGATGTGCCATCATTGTTGATGGTGAGCCAAATGTACTGCATTTAAAGTGAAAAATAATTTAATTTATGTATTAAATACTTTAATTCTTTCAAACATATTTTAAAGCTTTTATTTTTATACATTTTGTATAAAATCTTGAATATATGCATGTGTAAATTTGAATCTCTTATATTCAACAAATCAAATGTAATTATTACTTTTATTTATATGCATTTTGCATTTTAAGATGTTAATTTATTCTTTAAATTATCATGAAAACCGTTATACTGAGTGAAAGAATTTGCTAAGTTTAGTTTATAAACTCAAAATATATTTTAAAAGTTTTTTGATTGAAAAATGTATCATTATTAAATGCTGTTCATTTTTCTATTTGAATGCTTTTTAATTAAAAAAATGTTTTGATCTCAGTTTCTTCTTTTTGCCTTGATAACTCATAAAACTGGTTATACTCTATAGTTTCCCTTGTATAAACATAATTTTTCACATTGAAGAATAATCTTAAAATAGCACACATCCTACAAATAGTCAGAATTATCCTCCTCTTTACGAAAGTATAAACATTCATTGTTATCTTCCTTGTGTAAACCAACATATTTTACGCAGGAACCAAGGAACATACTTTGGAATCTTTCTAAAAATGTGGAATTAGCAATATGTTTAATGGAAGTGAGAATTATTTCTGATATGAAAATGATCTTGATGAAACAGGAAAAGAAAATTTTATTTTACTGGTGCTCCAAAAAAGTGGCAGGTCAATAGAGATGGGAAGGATTAGTTGAGGGTGGTGCCCTTAAAACTGATTTTTTTTTGTTGTAAAGTTGGAATATACTATTGAATTTTAATACGCATAAAAATAAAATCTTAATAAATCTACTTGGTTATTGTTTTTATCTTCATCACAATTTAAAAAAAAATTCCTTTTCTTCTACTTCAATGCTGAATGAAAACATTTGTTTTGCTATAAATTTATACCAAAAGCATATAAGTTTTGCACATTTATTGATTGTTATTATTTTTTATCCATTCAGCATTCAATTTTTTGTGACAGAATTGACATAGTTTTCACTTCAATGAAACTAAATGGTCTGCATTTCAAAACAGCCGTTTTTTAAAAATTATTGAACCTTATTTACAATTATATTTTTTCTTACTAGAAAGTTGCCGACGAGTGAAAATTGCTTCTACATTTCAACAAAGTCATTGCCTGTTCAGTGATATTTTGATAGTTGAAATTGTAACATTCACTCCAGTGGATTAACCCTAAACTCCAGTACGTAGCGTTCATTGTTGACCATTTTTTCGTTTCTTCATTCCCCTGAAATGACACAGCCTTACCAGTAGAACAGTTAAGTTACCGGATCGAGTTCAGCCTTGTCACAATAAAGCCTTTCCCTGCATGCTAAACATTACCAAAACATATTATCAAATTATCATGCCGTTGCGCGAGTTTCATTGTTGAAGCATGCAGGTTATTCGATCATCGGCTATTACTTATATGAGGACACCAGAAATTTTTGAAGTATGTTGTGAAAATAATTGCTTCTGAACGCAATTAAAATCAGTTAGTCCGGTTTTAAACATTGCACAGGCGAACGTTTGTACATTGGAAGACTTTTTTTTTTGCAACTATTAGTATTGAATTTCTTTGCTTTAGTTTAAGCAAAACTTGATTGCCTCATGGCTCTAGAAAATATTGAGAGTTATTGAACCTTGACATACAGTGTGGCACAAAAATTTAAGCACAACCAAAATCTTTTGATGAAAAAAAGTATACACAAAATAGCTTTGAAATTTTTACTGTATTTAAACAATCAATTTACAAATTCATGCTTTGAATTTGAGAACAATTTAGAGAAATTAAAATAAGATTTTATAAAATAAATAGTCTATGGTGTTACCATTGCATCTGATGAGCTCATATATGCAGTTTTCCATTGATAGTACAAGATTATGGAAGGTTTCGGGAGTAAATCTGTACCAAGCTTTCTCGATTGCTGATTTGAGCTCTTGTACAGAGTAATATTGTTTCCTATTCTTTTATACGTTACATGAGAGAATTCCCCAGATGTTTTCTATTGGATTGAGATTTGGGCTGAGTGCTGGCCAGTACACACTCATATTTTGAGGCGCAAATCATCCTTTTGTGCTACAGTAAGTGTGTATTCCAGTGTTGTCTTGCTGGAAAGTCTAATTAGGACCACCTATTAGGTGGTCCAACCTAACACCATAACCAAACCATAACAAATGCTCGCTTAGGGTATTTTGACACACTTCTGAATTTAGTCTGCCCTTCATAAAGCTAAAAGAAGTTTGTCCATTGAAGCAAAAAGTGCCCCATACCATGAGCGAGCCACCATCTTGTTGCCTATTCAATATATGCACTTCGGATCTTTTGATGATAGCATTTTTATTCCTAATTGAATTTCCAATAGAATTTTACTTCCATAACTCAAAATAATAATGTAAGAAATGAAAACCAAACAAGCGCTCTGAAAAATATACAGAAGAACGAATAAATAAATTTAAAGGAAAAAAAGTAAAAATATATTAGAAAAAAAAATAGATTTGACTGTGTCAAATCCTTTTTTTTTTTTTTTTTTGCGCTCGCCGGGGAGAGGAGTGGATCTATGAAGTTCGCAACTTTTCCAAAGGGGGTCCCTGGAGGTCTGAAGTTAGGAAACCTCTGCGTTAAGCCATTGCTACACTTTAAAATTAGTTGAAAGGAACTGCACTCTGGTCCTTCACGCATCAAGTTTCAAGAGACATTTGCATAAAATCTAACTTGTTCATAGACTTTTGCGACAGTCAAAGAAATGTCGACTATTTTCTGATTTTCGTTACAGTTATATTTTTCAAAATTTCAGGCACGTATTTAGGATCATACCAGCCATCTACAGTAGAAACTACTGTATAAACCAAATTTTGATAAGCTGTAATAAATTTTTTAATATTATTATCCTAAACTGGTTTTTTATTTCGCTTTCAAAAATTTGCATTTTTACGGTTTTCTTGAGAAATAATAGAGACCAATTGTTCTCACAAAAAAGGTGTGTTCCCGCTGTTATTTTTCAATATAAATTAAATCACTCATGTATTTAGGGGGGCAGTAACAAATTGAGAAAACAGAAAAATGTTTTTGATCCTCCTTCATCCTAAATAGTTGGGAATAAGCTATAAACTTCAGAAATAAGTTTATGAACTATTGAGAATATATTTTTATACTTACGTGAAAGTATCACTTATATTCACGAAGATATAAACCTTTCTTTTAAAAATACCAATTTCGCTCACAGGTTTTTAGCTCATAAACGCAGAGTTTTCCATCAAACCTTAACAAACTGTCGGAAATCTTGACAGCATACACACAAAGTTTACTGAAAGTATAAAAATTTAAAAATATATGAACATTTAAAGCCATTTTTCACAGCGCATGCTCAAAAGATAGGAATTTATAATCTTCATAATTTAAAACCCAATTAGATCCCCCAACTCATAATAAAATTGTAGTCCCATATTTTAAAAATTCAGAAAGATATCAGCAATCTAATGAGTTGAATTTCAACAATCCTTGGCTATGTGACAAATTGTGAGGGGTCGTTCGCAAATTTACAACACTTGCCTGCAATCCTTCAGTGTGAGTCATGATAAAAACCAGGGATGTGGAGTCGGAGTCGTACTGATTTTGGGGTAAAGGAGTTGGAGTCGTTAGAAAACAGGCCGACTCCCGTCTCTGACTCCAGGCTTTTTTTTTCTTTAATATTCACTGATTCTCCTTGCATTTTTTTTTTATTTTTTAACTGACCACCAATTGATTTGATTACATGTATAAAGGCAAGAGTGGATCCAGAAATTTTTCAAGGAGGGGGCGATTTTTACCTTACCTCCTACTATGTATCTGATGTACGCTGGGAGGGAGGGATTCTACATCATTTTTAATAATATATACATACATATATATATATATATATATATATATATATATATATATATAGAGAGAGAGAGAGAGAGAGAGGGGGGGGGGGCATGGGATCCCCGAACCTATTTCTTTTTTTTCCCCTGGATTTATTCTAAAATTCCGTTTTAGAAATTTAATTTCGTAACATTTCTGGAGGAATGTTTCGAAACCTCCTCTTTTTAACATCATTAAAAAGTCGTCTAAAATTGCTTTTTTTAGGATCCTTTCAGGCCAACGAATCTATTTTTAAGTACATAAAAATTTGCACAAATATACTTTGAAAGTGGACTTAAAATATTTTTAATGTTTCCAGCCTATTAAATACTAAATTCAATATGATATAGCGTTCCCACTCTTCCAGCAGTTTAAAAAATAGGACCTTTATGTGGCTTTTCCGCCACATTTTTACCGATATAGGACCACTTCACGCCAATAGTGCTACAGGAAATTTTTCATAGTGGAAAGAGTTTCGCTTACGTAGACACATTATATAAGGATATACAGTCGGACCTCATTATATACGGTTACTCTTTGCGAAAGTGAGCTTATAAGCGGGATGTCCTTATAACCAATTCATATGCATTTGTTAATAAATAAGCATATAAATAGAAAATTCTTTGTCATACCTAATATGTTCCAAATTATCAGTTTATTAGGTTGTAGCTTTTTAGCAAATGTCTTAGCCTGTTTATTAAAAGTCGAACGATTCGTCAAATCCTAAAAAAAAGAGAACCTTTTGTTAATTTTTAGGGCTTTTGACTACTAAATATCGATATTATGGGAGCCCCTAGAAACAATACTTGAAAATAAGGCCTATATTACTTTTGAGGGCCCGTGAGAACCCTGTAATATTACCAAAATGCTGTACAATGAACAGTTTTAATTAGGAGCATTGTCATAATGATTATAACACGGGGGCAAAGTTATTAAATAAACCCATATACCTCATTTGAGTTTTTATAAATTAATTTATATTTTAACTGTAAAATATTATATGATTAAGAAAATCATAGCGCTTCACAGCATATAAGTTTTATTGAAGAATTCAGAAACTATTTCTGTGTGAATTTCAAAGCAGTTGCCGATTAGTTCTTGCTTTAAGAACTAATGGTACAGTTGAGATAACATTTTGATACTACATGACAATTGGATTAGTTTCATGGTTTTCCCAAGAAACTACTACCATATGATTTCTTTCGTTTTGCATTTTTTTATAAGCTGAAAAAGAAATCTATTATTTCGCAAATAGCTTCTCGGATCTAAATGACTTTTATGCACGCCTACACATTAAAAAAAAAAGTTAGTTATTGGTTCTATGAAAGAAGAATTAATGGACGAATTGCGATATTACATTCCCCTGAATTCGAAACCAGCGAGTTAAATGTATTCTGCCACTCTGGCCTTTGACTCCAGTATTACTTCTTTAGCAAACAAAAATGCATTTGTTCAAAATATATCGTGTGTGTTTTGTGTTCTTTTTGAATAACCATAAAAAATATGCTATAGAGAAGTCAATTAAAAAATAATTATATAGTTAAATTAATTCATCTTTTTCAAGCGGTTATGTTGCCTAACATTTTCTGAAGTAACCCCTTTCAAATTATAGAAAAAAAAATCGTTCTCAGCTGTAAAATAGTAAAAGGAATGTATTCCTTGAACAAGTCGGGGCCCGTAGCTTGAGAGAAAACTTCCGAGAGTGTTCGGTAAACTCTAAAAAGCGTTGGCGCGAATCCAAAAGATCCGATAAAATATATCTTTTTTTTTTTTTTTTTAAATCTAAAGAATATACCTCTCAGCTTGGTTCTCACTAAACGGTATGAAATAAAATAAGAATATGATTTCTTGGTTACAAAACTCAACAATTGCAGTTAATCTCAAAATCTTAGTAAGGTTAATTGTAAAGCAGCCAATAAAATTAAAATTAAAAATTGAGCGTAAAAGAAATATAGTAAAAACTATTTGTACAAAGCTGTATATTGCCGCATTTTGTGTAACATTTGCTCCAGACGTACATGTATCCGGCCTCTCTCCGCAATATAGTGCCCTATTTTCATTGAAATTTTATAGATGAAGTATAATTTAAGATTTATTGAGGAAATTTTAAGAATTAAAATGTTTATATTTTTTATAAACTCTGAAATCAACTTGGGGTGCCACCAGATGGGTGTCAGCCGGAGTGGACCGCGCCCTCTCAAGAAAGGATTTTTTACTAAGCAAAAAAGCTTTTGTTCTCTCAAGTTACACCTTTCAAAAATTGAAAGCACACCATTCGATCAACATCTATTTGTTAAACATTAAAGCGAGCGAATTAATGACTTTCAATTTTTAAAAAATGGGATTTTCAAGTAATCTCACTTTTAAAATCGCAACCATTCGAAAATTTGATTTTCAAATTGGATGTCGAACGTTGTCTGCATCGATCTTCGATTTACAATAAAATACAATGCGAAAATTTCATATAAATGAATTAAAATTTCAATCTCTGTTTAGGGGTTTCCCCCCTTCCCATGAGGGGGGAAAATTGGAGGGAAAAAACCCATAAGTAACTAAAGCCGGAGTCGGACGTTTCAAAATCTAGGAGTCGGAGTCGGCCATTTTCCCTCCGACTCCGCAGCCCTGATAAAACTGATTATTTGAGAACGACTCCTCGCCAGTCCAAGGAATATTGAAATTCCGCTTATTAAATCGCCTGATATCGTTCCGAATTTTTGAAATATTGGTGTGTTATTATGAGTTGGAGGATTTGATTGGGGTTTTAAATTATGAAAGTTATAAATTGCTTTAAACGTTCATATTTCATCATATTTTCAATATTTTGATTTCAAATTTCAGTAGCATACTTCTTTTGTATGCTGTCAAGTTTTCTGAAAGTTTGTTAAGGTTTGATGGAAAACTCTGCGTGTTATGAGCCAAAACCCTGCAAGCGAAATTGGAATTTTTAAAAGAAAATTACCTTTGTGCCGTGTTGTCTATCAAAATAGTATGTCATTTTTTAAATTAAAAATTTCACCCAAATTCCGTAATAGGGAGGAGCGAGGAAAAACTCTCACATATCTTAATATTTACTGTCATTTTTGTTCTGTCAAGTTGTTTTTTTGTGTACATAAGATGAAGATTGTTCTATTTTTGTAAGTTAATTAGAATTACAGTCATGTACGTTTATGATTTAGAGCAAATCCTGGGCTAAACCGAATAGATGCAAATCCATACAAATTTGATGTTATCTTTTTCATTTTATTCTAAATTTTAACACTTTTTCTTAAAAAAATTCTTTTTTCTTCAGGAGAGTAGGAAGATTTTCATTTTATTCTAATTCTAATACTTTTTTAAAAATTAAATTAATATCGTTTTCCTTTTGGGGAAAAGGATTTTCACTTTTCCTAATTGTGTAATGCGCATTTTAAGTAATTTCCGTTTTCTTTGAGGGTGGGGTGGGTGTATGACGTTTTCCCCCCATTGTCATACACATTTTACTTACTTATTTTTCTTGAGGAGGAGAGGGGACTTTTTGTTTTATTCCGATCGTACTTGGTATTTTTATTCATTCTTTTTCCTTCGGAGCAGGCGGAGGGGAGATGGAAGGATAGGCGAGATCATTTTAAAAATTATCGGTAGATAATATCTGGCTAACTGTTGGCAAGACATTTCTTGGATTTAAAAAATAAAAAAAACTATGCAAAACGGGAAAACAAGCAGTACAATCTATTTCTTACGAAAAGAACAAAAATATTATTTTGTTAGGTATTTCCTTTTAAATTATCTCTCCGAAAACTTTTTAGATGAAAATGTTTAAGAACAAAATTCGTATCCTTTCAACGTTTCTTATTCTCTTCTTCAGTAAATAACATTTTAAGGATTCCTTCCATCCTTACAGTGAGTTTATCTTCGAAATAAATCTTTATTTTTCTTTCGCCAACATACCTTATGCTATTCCTTAAATGCAGCCCATTCCAAAGTGCCTTGATATAACAGCAGTGGAAAAAGGCGGTTCTTATAGTAAAAGAACCACCGCTCTGAAAAAATAGCAAGGAGCTCCGACTTTTAGATGCTAAAGGAAGTTTGAAAAGGGTTTCGCTGCACCCCTCTTTCATTTGGAGATTTGTGATTTATTTCTGAGCTAGAACTGTAAAGTTCTTTTGAAATGAAAATCCCTACTTGTTGAATTGATGGATTTAGTTTGACTTTTAAGCTATCAGGTGGATGTAAAAAAAAAGAAGAAAGAAATACGTTTCAATCTCATTTGAGACAGGAGTGCAAAAAGTTCGGCTAATTTTTCAACTTTGAGTTTAGTATCAATGGCAACAAGAGTGACGCAACTTGAAAATTTGAAAAAAAAAAAAAAGAAGAAGAAGAATCAATAAATAAATAAACTCCTCTAATAATTACTGGTTTAAATTCTAAATTTATTGATTTGAAATGCTTTTTCTTGTTTTTTGATACAAAACTTGCTTAAAGTTAGTTAACATACAACTTGTGCGTGGTGGCGTATAAACGATATTATAAATAGTGACACATCATTGAAATTGCACGATTGAGAAGACAAGTTTTTAAACTTTAAGTATATTAAGCTAAACTACAAAAATTAACCGGTAAGAAGATCTTAACTGGTTTGCTCGTTTGTAGTGTTTAAGAATAAAAGGTTAAACGTCGTATTGCGTAAAACTTTAATTTTCCCCAATGCTTTATTTATTTACTTATTTATTTATTTCATCCCTTCTGTTGTTTATGCGAGATGTTTTGTTTCCAGTGGTCCATGGAGAGTTTTCGGATGAACACTTCATCCTCATATATATAATAGCCGATGATCGAGTAACCCGCGTGTTTCAACAATGAAACTCGCGCCACGGCATGCTGATTTGATAATATGTTTTGGTAATGTTTAACATATAGGGAAAGGTTTTATTGTGACAAAGCTGAACTCGATCCGGTAACGTAACTGAATTATTGGTAAGACTGAGTCATTTCAGGGGAATGAAGAAACGAATAAGTGGTCAACAATGACCGCTACCTGTTAGAGTTTAGGGTTAATCCACTGGAGTTAAGGTTACAATTTCAGCTATCGAAATATCACCAAACAGGCAGTGGCTTCGTTTAAAGCAATTTTCACCCTTCATACCTTGACGGGCGACTTTCTAGTTTTGTAATAGGTAGGATTAGCAAGAACACAGAAACAGAAGTTTTCACTACTCGCTCTTTCTCGCTGATTATACCTATTACAAAATAAAATGTTCTGTTTCTGCTTCCAGTTCATCCGCCATCTCTCCATCGCACAGCTAAAAAGGAAGTCGTCATTCATAATCATTCATTGATCAAATAAGTAGATAAGTTATTTACAAGCTTAAAAGTAGGGAGAAAAAAATTGAACATTCGTAAAAAGAATGAATTTTTTTAAGAGTAACCGGGTTGTGTCACCTTCTGAAAAATATAAAAAAGGCTCGAAACGTTTTGAGAAAAATAACATGCATACTTTTTTTGTGTTTACTTTGAGAGGATGAATCGGAAAAAATAGACAAAAAGCGTAAAGCGTTGATTTTATTTCATAATATTTTCAAAGCATTTTCCCGTACAAGTGAATTAAAATTTGGGCTAAAAATAAAGCAATGAATTTTTTAATTTCTGGTACGAACTAGGGATGTGTCGTTAAAAAAAAAAAATGACCATTCTTTTGAACGGTGAGCAGTTTGGAACACTGTATTGATGCCAGGGGCGTCCGCAGAGCTTCAGTAATGGGGGTACCACTGTACGAGGGAGCCTGGGGGTTTAGATAAATACTGGAAAAGAGGTGCAGGGCCGCAGTGGGGTTAAAAAATTAGGTGAGTGAATGAGATCTGTGGCATCTGATTTTTTCAAAAAGCATCTTAAATATAGAGAGGGGATTTAGCTTTTGGTTTAAAATGGAGTCAGGGAGTAAAACTAGATCTAAATATTAGAAATACGAACCTAATCGTAGGCTTAAGATTCACTCAAAAATGGGGGTTTTGGGAAAATTTTTCGAAATTGTTGTCTTAAAAATGCGTTTTTTGACTATCTTTGAGAACGTTAGGGAAAAATGTTCAGGGACTCTTCCCCCGTCCATTCTTCGAAATTTTTAAAAACGGAATTGGTATCTCCGATTGCGGGGAGTTAAGGGGCTCTCCCCTAAAAACTGCTCAAAATTGTAGCTCTAATACTTGTAGCTCAGACAATCGATCCTGATATGGAGAAATTCGGGGGCTCTCCCTCGGAAAGTTTTTGAAGTTAATCGAAAAACTTAAACCGAAGTTTAAGACGATCTTCAACAACGTTGTCAAAAGTGGACGCTCTACCGAAACATTTCCGAAGTAAACTTTTAAAACGCAGTTTTAAGAGGATCTTTGGTAATGTTAGTGGGCAGAAACGTTCGCGGACCCTCCCTCGGTATTTTCTGAAAATTAAATTCTAGAAATGCAAAAGTAAATGATCTTCAATGATGTTATCAGGGAGTTCAGTTACGCTCCCGAGGAGAATTTTTCGAAATTGAAGCTCTAAAATAAAAATTTTAGACGTTTTTGTGATGATATTAAGTTGAATCAAAGATTTTGAAACATAATTCAAATAATATACAATAAATATTGCAAATTAAAAGGGAGCAAACTCCTCCCAGAAATATTACAAACAAATCGTCTAAATTTGTGTTTTTGAGGCTACAACTTCAAAAACTTTTCGGGGAAGCGTCTCCTCCTCTCTCGCTGAAACTATTAGAGATTGTCTTAAATTTTGGCTTCAATTTCGTAAGTGTTCCGAGAGACAGTCCCCGAAAACTCTCTTCTAACTAAGGTCGGCCAAAATAACATTTTTGGAGCTTTAATTTCGAGAAGTTTCAAGAAAGAGCCTTGAATTTCACCTTTTGAGCATCACGTGAAATCGTCTAAAACTGCGTTTTTCGAACTATAATTTCGTATTTTGCTGGGGAAGAGCCCGCCGTAGCCCCCTTTCTCCAAAATAGTCAAATTAAATTTCTAAAAACACAGTTGTGTTTTTAGAAATTCAATAAAAAAATTTGCCGAGAAACCCAAATCTTTCCTCCCACTATCAAAGATTGTCTAAAACTGCGTTAGGCTTTTCTGGGAGTGAAATCCTCGGATCCTCCTACTTCTGCAGGAATATGTTACAAATGTCATAATATAAAATCAATAATAGTAAAAAACATAATTCATCTATTGAATTTGTCTCTAAGCCAAGAACTCATTTTAGTGCTCAACTTCCCTACAGTTCAAAGTACTCTTTTTGAATTCACGCAGGTTGGGGGGTACTCTTAAAAATGCGCGATACACCTCCTCTAATTGTCTAGAAGTCCTTCATATAATTTGGTCTCTTACGTGTTATTTTTGGGCAAATCCTTTTGTGTGTGTGTGCGCGTTTCTTTTGTATTGAGCGTATTATTATTTCTTAATTTCTAGTTACTCGCAATTTCTTTCCGAGAGACGATACTTTTAAAATATTAACATAATTTTCGCTTGAGCAGAAGAAGTTTGTGTTTGCTTTTTATTAGCCCTTAGGTTTAAAATTTACGATAAATTTGATTAAATTTCATCTTGTTAGTTTCTCTTATTCGTTTTTGCTTTCTTTTCAAAATTCTTTACAATTACAATTATGTAACTATCTGAAAATGTGTTTCAATTGATTATGCTTTACCTCGTTCAAATTTTCAAGGTACTATTTCATTTCTTGCCAAGTAATAAGCAAAATAGCAAGACAGGATTAAAAAAAAAATAGTACAGTTGAGACAGATAATTAAAAAAGAAATCATAAATTATTTCTGCAATTGATGATTGGAATAAATTGTTCATAGGACAAATGAATTCAAAATTACTCCCGAAATTAACTTCCACGAAAGGGAAAGTGACAGGGAAATGGAAAAAAATAAAAACATGGTGCACAAAAGCGCACAAAAAGGCGATTCATCTCACCATCTATTAATGACTATATTATTTTGCAATTTTCCCCCAGTTTTTTTTAATGATATTCCATTATTTTGTGCTTTTGAAGCCAAACTTTTACATCAAAATATTGATTTTAGTTCTGTATCATGGAAAAATAAATGTTCATTTCAAATAATAAGTAGTATTGGGGACTTGTACGTAGCTCAAGCATTATATTATTTATGAACTCTACTAAATCCAGCAAATTAAAAGTGAAAAAACTTCCGATAATTTCTGTTGTATTTATTTACATAAATACAGCAGAAGCAGTACCTACCGTAAGTGTACATACAAATACGTAGTAAATATGTAACTATATGTCTTACATAGCTTTGCATGAAAATATGGAGATCTTGAAATTTCTGTTATAAAACTTTTTAAAGACTTTATTACAAATTAACTACGTCATTTTTGAAAGAAAATAATTGAGTTAATTGTAAAATAATAAAAACAGCGTTTTTTTCTAATACACAACTAAAAATTGGAAAAATTGTAACTCTTTTAACTAGGTGGGATGGGGGAGGGCTAGGTGCCAAAACAGAAAAAATAGTCGACTCCATTCAGCGTAAACTTATTCTGCTATTTTTAATCGTTTTTTATTTGACTTGAAAAAAGTTATGTGGCCTCACAACGCCAGTAAAGCGAACTAACAATATTTTGGAGCTTAAAACTTGTTGATGTGTGAGACATCCCATCCCACTAGCGAAGTTTTAAGCGGTTTATTGTGTGGTTTTTCTTGTACATCGTTCAAAATGTAATAAACATTGTAATTGAAGTAAAACATTTACTTTTTTAACAATGGGATCGTTTACAAAATTTTAAAAGTATTTTTTTCTGAAAGAGCATGCGTAAAAACATAGGATCTGGCCATTTTTTAAATAATTTGTTTAAGTTTAATATTTAAAAAATAATACTTAAATCGGTATGCTTTCATTGTTTATACTTGTGCCGATGACATCACAAATGATGAAATGCCATTCAGTATTGCCATTCACAGAACAAAATATTTAATTCGCATCTTTATTCACGTATATTGGCAGCGATATTGTTGATAGCAAGATTAGAGTGCAATTTTAATTCGCTTCTTGATTATCATAACGTGGAAATGCGATAGAAAAATGCGGCAAAGTGCATCATTTGTGACGTCATCAAGACCACGCCTTGTTTGAAAAATCAGACTTTTAAAAAAATTAATTAAAAAATCACTGTTGGGAAAATGAAAGTATTTTCTGGGTCCATGCTATTTTTTTTGCTTATTCTATCAATTTCAATGACAAAAAGTACTACTTTTGACTGAAAGAATAAGACTGAAGAAAGACCTCTTTCTTAATGTTTGTGATATATTTTTAAACATTGTTTGTTTTCGAACTATTGAAATAGTTTTTATTTTTTAAATGATTTAACAAAACATGAAAATAATCGAGTATAACTCTTGATAAATTACATTTTAAGCACTTTTTCTTAGTGAATATTCTCTTTATGCTAAAAAGAATATTTTCCGTTTACTGAGAATTTAATATTCCGCCCGTCGGCTGATGTTAATTTTGAAGCTAATTGTTGGAAGAAAAGTTTAAAACGTAAGTTAATTACTCTATAAGAATGAAACTTTATAAAAGTTTTTTGAATGCATTAGCGTAGAAAGAAACTTTGGGGAGGAAAATTAAAATTAGCTTGTGCTTAATTAAAATGCAATTTTACTAAATTTCTTCACCTGTTGTAGATTTAAATAGATTATGTAAAACTATTGATGTATGTATATAAATAAATAGTGTGAATGAATGTGCAGAATTCAGAGTGAATTTTAATTTTTTATATCTTGGCGGCAAGGGGAAAATATTGTTAAACATGGCTTGGTCACGTGTGGTTGTTACGTCGTCATGAGCAAAACAAAACACAGTGAATAAATCTTCGGTAATATTAGGTGGAGATTGTATTGAGTTCTTAGATTACTAATAGAATAATACCTTATTTCTGGTCAGGTTCCAGAATAAAGGGCAAACTGCGCTTTAGCGGCAAATGAACAAATTCTGACATGCTGCACTACCCGGTCAGCGTACTCACCACCAGGGCTGTGGAGTCGGAGTCAGAGTCGAAGAGTCGGAGTCGGACTGATTTTGGGGTAAAGGAGTCGGAGTCGTTAGAAAACATTCCGATTCCGACTCCAGGCTTCTTTTTTTCTCTCCTTTTCACTGACTCTTCTTGCATTTTTTAAAAACTGACTACCAATTGGTTCGATTACATCTATAAAAAGATACTAATGAGAAAATAACTGCCATTATGGCAATCAGCTAGCTTGAGTGCTTACCGAACTTTCTGTAGCCGTCCCCTAGTTTGCTTGCTTTTTAACTTAACTAATAGCAACTGTCAGCAAACGGTTTTGTTGCCTAACATTTTCAAATAATCACTTTCAAATAAAAATAGAAATATAGTGTTTTGTTCGATCTCGATCTCAATTATAAAATAGTAAAAGAAACGTAACAAATTAGTAAGTCGAGGCCCGTAGCTAAGATTGAAACGTTTAAGGGTGATCGGCAAATTCAAAGAAGTTCTGGCGCGAAAGCACGAATCCAAAAGATTCGATGAAATAATCTAATGTTTTTTTCTTTATTAAGACTATTTCTATAAGAAGGTTCTCACTAAAAAGTATGGAACAAAATAAGTGTAAATGATTTCTTGATTACAACACTCAATAACTGCAGTTAATCTTAAAATCTTCATATTAAGGTTAATTCTAAAGCAACCAATAAGATTTAAATTAAAAATTTAGCGAAGAAGAAATATAGGTATAGTAAAAGCTATTCGTACAAATTTGTATACGGGGGCCGTGGTAGCCTGATCGGTAAAGCATTGGACTCGGGGCCGGAGGGTCTCGGGTTCGATTCCCCGCTGGTCGAAGACCCACCGTCGTCATTAAAGGGGACTGGGCGACGTTAAATATGCTCGTGGTCTCAATGTCCTCCAAGTGAAACGATACCTCTGGGGGTGCTAGCACCAGGTAGCTATTAGCTCTTGGACTAGTTCTAAATTCTCATTAACTGTTCGATCCGGTGATGGTGCTGCCATCTATCGGTATATAAAATAATGGAGGCAAGGCACTTAGTATGCAGTCCTCGACATAAATACAGTTGTAGTCAGTTGTGACTCTTGAATAGAATAGAAATTTGTATACCTCCGCATTTTGTGTAAAATTAGCTCCTGACGTATATGTGCCCTATTTTCGTTGAAATTTTATTGATAAAATATAATTTAAAATACATTCGCGAAAATTTTCAGAATTAAAATACTTATGTTTTTTATAACTCTGAAATTAACTTTGGTGTCATCTATCAGATGGGTGTCACCCGGGGCAAACCACCCCCTCTCAAGAACTTGGATTTAGAAAAAAAGCTTTTTTTCTCTCAAGTTACAGCTTTTAAAAATTGAAAGCACACGATTTGATCAATATCTATTTGTTAAACATTAAAGGAGGCAAATTACAGATAATCTTTTTCAAATTTTTCAAAAAGGGATTTTTAAGTCATCTCACTTTTTAACTCGCAACTATTGGAAAATTTGATTTTTAAATTGAATTTCTAACGTTGTATGCGTCTTGGGTTTACAATAAAAAACAAAATGCGAAATTTGTATAAAAAGGAATTAATATTTCAATCTCTGTTTAGAGGTTTTCTCCCTTCCGATAAAGGGAGAGAGGGAGTTGAAAAAATACAATTAAAATAAAATTAAAAAGAAATCCGGAATCGGAGTCGGGCGTTTCAAAGTCCAGGAGTCGGAGTCGGCCATTTTCCTTCCGACTCCGCAGTCCTGTCACCATTACGTGTAGTTTAACCGGTTGGATGGATTCAGAAGACAGTTTTTTTGAGCAATCACGATTGCTTATTGTTCTCACTTGACAGTCCTTGATGTTGTGGTTCCTTTTTCAGCTTAGACCAGGGGCCTCTGCAACACCACCGCCCACCGGCGCGGCTCCTCTGGTCCTGAGCATTGTCCCTCGGAATCCACTTCTGCTGGGTGGTGGTGTCCATGTCCTACACACGCATACTCATAGATACACATACACATTTACACACGCACGCGCGTCTTTACACACATACACACGCCTACGTGCACACACGTAAGCCCACACACACACACTCAACTATACAAACATAACCACCCAGGAGGAGGGACATCCTTGGTGGGGGGGGGGGGAACCGTTTCTAGAAACAATAACTCTAATCAGTAGGGTCTTGTCGCAACTCATGATTGCAAAAAACATAATTTGAATTCAAAGTTTCAGAATTCAAATTAGAGTTGATTGGGGGAAGAAAGTCACAGGTCTTTTATTTTAATTTATTTTTATTTTTTAAATCCAAAACAACGTCGAGCAACTCTGTTCCAGCACCCCCAGATGCATTAAATTGGAATGGAAATAGGTGGACTTTGTGTCCATGACATGATATTTAACGTGTACCTCTGTCACCATAAGCGAACACAGAAGGTCTTCGACAGGCTGGCATCGAACCCGCTGCTCTTCAGTTGCCAGTCTATAGCCAATCAGGGCACCGCTGCCAAAAGGTACTGACAATATAATACTAAGGGTATACATTAAAAGCATCATGCTTACGAATTAGCCACGTATTAGTATCCTATTCTTTGATTTAATCGATTTGGGAGGGGAATTAATTGTTTTCGTGATAGTTGATAAAATAATATAAACTCTCAGTGCTTATTATCCTCACATAAATAATAGCCGATGATCGAGTAACCCGAGTGCTTCAACAATGAAACTTGCGCCACAGCGTCATAATTTGATAATATGTTTTGGTAATGTTTAACATGGAGGGAAAGGCATTATTGTGACAAGGCTATACTCGATCTGGTAACTTAACTGTTTTACTGGTAAGACTGTGTCATTTCAGGGGAATGAAGAAACGAAAAAATGGTCAACAATGAACGCTATCTACTGGAGTTTAGGGTAAATCCACTGGAGTTAGAGTGTCAATTTCAACTATCAAACTATCACCAAACAGGCAATGGCTTCGTTCAAATGTAGAAGCAATTTTCACCCATCATACCTTGACGAGTGACTTTCTAGTTAAATAATACTGCCTGAAGAGTCAGTTGGGCTAGTTTGTACCCGGTTTTTGGCTTTGACCAATTTATTTGACAGTAAATCACTGGTATGAAAAGTTGGCTTAAATCAATTAAAACAATTAATATTAGTACTGTGTGCAATTCAAATAAACTGTAAAAGGTGCTGCAGTCTCTGAGTAACTTCGGCGGAAAGAGGTAAGAAAAAGACCGACCCACTTAAGTAGGATCTGCCACAGTCAATGCCTTGTCCGCGCGAAATTGAAATGTTTCTTACTTCTTAGGCTAATATCGAAAATCACCGGAAGATATTAGCGTATTCAAGTTCTAGAGTAGTAAATAGGAAGCAATCAATAATGCGAGTTAAAATATGACAACGTGTATATGTTTCTCTTAAAGTATGAAATCCGTTATTTTATAGAATACCTAATTATTAAATGGAATAACTAATCGTGTCCGTTAAAGTGTAAAACTCTCTTGTATTTCATGGTTTAACAAGTGATTTCATAGAATAACGATCTGCAATCCGTTAAAGTGTAAAATAATCAATATCATATATCTTGCACGACAAATACATTTACCTTCCACCCCTACTGCATTTATGAACTATTCCAGACCATAGGGAAATAACTTGTTTAGCGTGTTGGCGCCAGTTTTTGTTGAGAAATAATGTTCTTTGTAATTCCAAGTGTCATTTTAGTAATCCTTGTTGTAACAAATGATTTTATGGTACGTTTCCATAAATACCATTTATACGCTGCAAAAATGTGATAAATTGCTTCTTTTTCATTTTAATTGTCTATCATTAGTTTATTTATAGAATACCTATAGTTACTTCATTTTAGAATAATTGTTTATTTTACACTTTAACTGTCTTTCATTAGTTAATTTATAGAATAACTAGTTATTTCATAGAATAACTAGTTAAAGTGTCCATTTAATAAAATATTACACACTTTAACGGACACGATCAGTTATTTCATGGAATAACTGGGGATTCTAAAATAACTGCATTTTGACGGTAACATATGTATGTACAAATAAAAGCATTTAAAAATAGTTCAAGAACTCTGCAAACAGCTGCTTCGGGGTTATAAAATCAAAGCCCTTCTTCAGTGCATAAAAATAAAGATAGAACACCAAGTCCGACAGCGGACAAGTCCTTGCAGAGTTTTAAAACTATTTTTAAATGCTTTCATTTGTACATGTATACACGCTGTCATATTTTGACTCATTTCATTGCACAAAGTTTTCGACTGCTTCTTTTACATAAATCGATAATGTATTTGAAAAAACTTCGCCAGAAGAACGAGGTAATATATTAAACCGCAGTCTGTAATAATCCTTAGGGAAGAACACAAACTTTGGTGACAAATAGGTTGTTAAAATCTACCGCCCTCGGCTCGCTATTGCTCGTCAACCCCCAGAGCTGCAACCAGTTCCAAATTTAACTTAAAATAAAAGTTATTTTTAAAATATCTGTACCTCAGAGTCAGAATAAAGTCGTAAATCAAAACTGGCCATTTTCAATTTATTACTTCTTTATATGTAGAATATTATTCTGCATCGAGTCATCACAACGTAATCTTTTCCAATAATAAAGCTGAAAGTCTCTCTGTCTGGATATCTGGATCTCTCTCTGTCTGGATGTCTGTCTGTCAGGATCCCTGTGACGCGCATAACGCCTAGACCGCTGGGCCGATTTTCATGAAATTTGGCACAGAATTAATTAATAGCATGGGGGAGTGCACCTCGAAGCGATTTTTCAAAAATTCGATTTTGTTCTTTTTCTATTCCAATTTTTAGAAAATTTTACCGAGCAAATTATCACAACGTGGGCGAGTAAATTACGTAATTATCATAACATGAAACCGTAACATGGGCAAGGAAATGAACATAGCAAATTAGCAAGAAATTCATCATCCCTTATTTGTAAATATACAGGCGAACCAAATGACCTTTTAATTTTCTACTACAGGCAAAGCCGTGCGGGTACCACTGGTTCAATATAAAAAATAAATAAATAAAATGCTTTATAAATATTTACCAGCATGAAAGAGCGCATGCCTCATCCATTGTATGCACTAGACGAAAGCCTTTTCGCTCTCTTGCAATGTAGCAACAATATGACTTACCTTAGTCTGGCTCTGAAGTAAAGCTTGACCTCCCACGGATAGATGGAAGATGACCTTGAAGCATAAACATTATTTGTATGATTTGTAATTGGTAGAATCAGCCAGAAAGCGCCGAGCAGTAAGAGGCGCGTTCTTGCTGATCCATGACTATTACAAAATAATAACAGATAACAGACCTATTACAAATGATACAAATGATGTTTTCCCTTCTAGGTCATCTCCCATCTCTCAGTGGTCAAGCTTTGCAAATATTGTCTGATTCTAAAACCAAGTTAAAAACAAGGCTCATATGAGGTAGTGAGAAGCAAAAGGATGCAAGTGGCAAAATTAAAAAGTTGCAGAGAACTAGTACAAATGGTAGATGAACCCACCCTCTGTCTTGGGGCAAGAGATAGTACTAGTATCCCTGGTAGGTGCTGCTGTATAGCATGATTTAGAAAGAAAAAATCAATGAAAATCTACCTAGGACGTAATCTTTATACGCGTTTTACTTAAAACTTGAAAATGTCCACTTGCATCCTTTTGCTTCTCACTGCCTCATATTTAAAAAGAAAATCTGGCAACAAGAGGTGAATGTAAATAAGAAGATGTGGTTTTAAGTTTCAGACGTAAAACCGTATTTCTGTTCTTCTCTGAAAGAAACACAGGAAGCATGAGGAATGTAAGTCATTTTATCTTTTGTTTGTAAATTTTTCAGTTGATCAGAAACATATTCGCCATTGAATAAACTGTTAAACCTCGTTTTAAGACAGTTTTAACCACTTAATACACTTGTCATGGACGGCCTTTGAATGAATGCCGTCTTATAGCTTTTTACGGATTCTAAAATTTGGGAAACTGAAAATATGCGAGGATTTGTTCAATTCGATATTGACAAATGAAGCAGAAATTTAACGAAAACGAATTTCACTTCTCTAGGATGTATGTTACCAGATATAAGCCCTGGTGCAAAATTTCAGGATTCCATTTCATCTGGAAATGGTTTCAATATTGGTTTTGAACTTTTCATCTGACTGACAATTTGGTATTAATAAAAGTATTTTGTGAAACAGTCCTCGTAAAAAAATAAATCTCAATCAAATTTGCATCTCAGATTTTAAAGCTCTTAAAATTTTTAGTCCGATATAGATAAAGACATTATGATAATTAGTTTTCGAATTTTATATTCAACATAAGTTTTGAGGGAACAAAAACTCAAATGCAGGAGAAAAAAAAATTAAAAACCCTAAAGGACAGGATTTTATCAAAATTATTTTTCGATTGGCGCACGATATACAACTGTATCTTTTCACTTCTGGTAACTTTTATACCATCGAAAGAATTTCCTTAGCAAAACCATTTTGTCTTTGAACTATATGCTTTTGAATTTTAATTACAAAGCAACAAAAAGTTAGTTACAAGTAATCGATAATATTAAGGGGAAGGTGGCCCAACTTGGGACACCATAAATTTCTGCTTTAATTTTGTAAATAGAAATTAGTTCTCTTAGGATATCATCGATGGCAGTACTCTTCAGTGCACTTTGGAATTTCTCACATGAACAGGTGAAGACTGATATAATTTTCTTTGTTTTGAAAGGTTCAGAGTTACATCGATAGCTGGTTTCAGAATTAAAATTTTAAAGTAGGAAATGAAATAATGTGTTATTATATATCAACTTTTTAAAATTAATGATCTAAGTGGGGCAGGTTGGGACATTATCCCAAACTTCCCCACCAGTGTACAGTACAGAAAAAGCCTATTTCAGTGTACTTAATAAATCTGATGAGTTTAAATGAACTAAAATTGAAAAAATGGCTATTGTTGTAAAGAAAATTGATCTTTCTTTCTAGGTAAAATATTAAAATAACAGAAATGGTTAGATCTAGAGAAGAAAATAGAAAGTTCCCTGGTGTTGATTATTAGGATTATTGCTGATGTCGTAATGTACCCCACGACGTACCCCCGCAGGTTGGGACATTATAAGGACCTTTTAATTTTTTTTTGTAAAAATTCAATTTGATGAAATAATGGTGTAAAATAAATTTTAGTTGAAGCAAAACTGTCTAAATTGCGTATTCAGCTAAGTTTGGTGAAAATGGATTTGAAAATAAAATTTGCAAAAATCATTATCTAAAAAATGTCTCAAGGTGCCCCACCTTAACCTATCACTAAAATTGTAACGAAGTTGTTTTCGCAATGCAGACCAACATATCCTCCGCCGTTGATACGTTGGTCCACTTCACAAATTTCTGTTAAAAATTAATATAAAAGAAGTTTATGAACATTTTCAAAAAACCTGGGGTGATGAGAAATATTTAATGACACTCATGGGGTATAAAATCAAAATGTTCTTTTAATTTTTTGATGAGAGAAAAAAATGAAAAGTAGAAAAGCCGACCAACGTGCCCTAATCTCCCCTATGTGTAAAAATGTTATTCACGTGCAAATGAATTGACCATAAATTAAAAACAAAAAAATTCAGATGTTACATTCACGTGTTTTGGGATTACAAGGTACATTTACTGTCTGACCACGGATTGTATGGAAAGACAAACATCCGTTTTACAGCCGGAAATGGACGAATCTATTATTTTTCCCCGATGTCAGTTTTACAGAAGCAGAGTCTCATTCAAATGAGCGGAATAGGTGCATCAAATTTTTACTTTTCCCCCTTATTCACATAGATTCGTCTTATCTGGACGTTTGAAAATTCCATGCAATCCGTGGTTGGACAGTACCTATTCAGAAAAAGTTTTGAGCTGAAGATAACAAGCAACAATCACCAAAGAAGATTCTTTGGTAGTTATATGCAGGGGCACCGCGATAGGAGATCACGGGAGGTCACTGTGACCCTCCAAAAATTTCCTTGCTTGGCAACTTGTGTCTGACGATTCCGCGAAATTTGGAGTTCTAATCGGCAAAATTGTCATCATTCTATGAAATTTGGAGTTCCATCGGCATATTGAGAATTTCAGCCCCCCCCCCCCAAGTTTAAGTTCGTGGCACTCCTGTTTACATGTAATTTCCCTTTACACTTCCTAACGTGATTTCGATACTTTTTCAATTGAACACCTACGGTAAATATACTACTTAATTCAAGGTGTTTTTTTTTTCAGCGAAGTATCTTTAAGTAAAATTATGCTCAAAAAGTTTTATAAATTCAATTATTAGTTTAGCCGACAACTTTGACCAATAAAGGAAATTTGTGGCATTATCAGGTTGCCTAAAATTCAAACTTTTAGCATTTTGCAGTTAAAAGAAGTAATGCGGTAAAATATTTCAGTGAACTGAAACTTTCGAAGGTTTTAAATTATTACATCCGAGAATGGACGTAATGTGTGTTTCTAATCATGAAGAAAATGTTTACAATTTTATGTGCATTAAACAACATTGTTTGAAGGTACATCTTAATAAATCGATGTTGTGAGCAAATAGCCTAACATCTATAAGTGGAGTGAATTTAAATAGGTTGATTAATTTTGAGAGTCGCCATAACGAAGCGGCAGGTTTTGACAGCCATTTTCCCGAAGGCTGCGTGATGTTTTAATGACGCGATTAGCAATATGATAAATGACCAATCAAGACGTGAATTTACCGGTCTCGTCCTCTCCTGGATCTCTTAAAGCGGAAGGAAACGCTTTTAAGTTTCCTCAGAGAGTAATGTTACTTACTCTGCAGCTCCACATGCTATAAGCCAGTGGTTTAAGCGATTTCTTTTCTCGCTAAATTAGAATAAAGAGAGATTCTTCGATAACAATCTTCTCCTCAGCTAAATTTAGGATAATAGCTTCTTTTTTCCGTCTGACGTTAAAACCGTTTACCGTGAACTTTTCTTTATTAAGAAAGGAAATCGAGTGACTTCTCAATGGACTTCTTAAGACCGCCAAATTGTGCAAATTCATAATCATTTGCAATTGTTGTAACTGCTTGTAATATATCAGCTAGAAAAATCTAGAAATAAATCACTTCGTAATGAAAACAAGCTAACTATTTGTGTTGCAATTTCTCATTTCATTTCTTGATTAGTATTTTAGCAGTGGGTGTTACCATTGAGTAACAATAGAACTAAAGCGTGCACAAGGATGATTTTTTGGCCATTATCATTTGGCGAGCAGAAGGGACTAATTTTCTACCATGCGTAATTTTAGTCAAACACGTATTTTGACTTCAACTATTATGTGGCGAGAAAGCTGCCAAATCTAGATCCACTCCTTCTTATTTGCCTGCTACTTTTCCTCATGTTTACAGCCCGTTTCTACCTTGCGGATAAAATATAACGCAGTCTAGTATTTATATCAACTCTGTGGACGTTACTTCGTTACTCAGTGGGTGTAACATCGTTGCACAAATCGGTATTAATGAGTAAGTTCTACTTATTAGAGCAATGTTTTAAGAATGTTTTTGAAAGAAGCCATTAAGAAATGGGGGTGAGTTTTCCTTTAATATTCTGCACTTCCGAATGCAACTAAAACACACTAAATTTGTTATTGAATTTAAAAGAAGGGAACATAAAGCACCAACAATGGCTACTGAAGCCTTTCTGTTGCAGTTTATAGTAAATGGAATTATTTGTTTTCAGGGCAAATAGCATATTGAACTTTTGAACTAGCAATTGTTGAAGTTTGTCATTTAGTATTATAATTCGAGTAATATTTTAAATATATTCCAGTGAATTTCGTGTTAAAAATTTTAGATTTTTGTGGATATTTTTCTGCCGCTGAGTAACATTTTATTTTTTGCTTTGCAAAGCACCTAATGCTTTGAAAATTCCGCAGTCACATATAATATTTTCATTTTAATTACTGTGCTTTCTTGTGTCTATAACGGTAACATCACGCTTTCTGCTTTTAACACAAGACACATGCTTATTAGGTACACGAGAATATTCTGAGCCTTTGGTTATGCTTCACCCTCCTACTTTCGTCTGTGTTTCTTATAAAATCGACGAGTTCAGGAGTGAAGTGTCAAACGTTTCACGCCCTGTGTTAGTGTTTATACTCTAAAAACAACAATTTCAAAAATGAAGGAAAAGTACTCAAATTTGAACATTTCGCATATTAAAAATGGCTCCGACTATGTGGTGTTCAAATTTGAAACATTCAAATATTCATCAAATACTCAATTCAACGTGTGCTTATTTTTGAGGTATTTGTGCTCATTTTTGAATATGTGATAATTTTAAAAATTGAGTATTAACCTAGTTATATACTTCATTTTTGAGTATGAAATAATTCAGCTCATTATTTGAAATCACGGGTACTCATATTTGAAACAAAAGGTTTCAAGAAAATTTGTAGCATGAATGTACTCATTTTTGAAAATATAATTTTTCTCAGTATACATTTCTGAAATCAAATCGACTATCATTTTAACTACTTTACTTCCTTGTGTCTACACAAGAAGACATTTCAGTTTTTGCTTCAAATGTAAGACACATGTTCGTTAAGTGCACGAGACCATTCTAAGCCTCTATCGATTTAATAATTTTTCCAAGGGTGCACATATAGGGGGGCAGGGGGGCTCAAGCCCCCCTTTGAAATGAGAACTTCCTTGCTTTTAGTGCTTTTTTCATTGCAATTATGTATACAAATTTCTTTTCCACCCATTAATGAATAAGTCATTAAAAATATCAAATTTTAATATCTCTAATCTGTACTGAAATCGGTTTCCATGGGAAAATATTCTCCTTCATGGGGAAAATTTTTGAGCCCCCCTCCCTTAAACTTTTGCATATGGGCGCCCTTGAATTTTTCCCTTTGTGTTAATGCTTTAAAAATATTCTGTTTAGCTTGAGATGCGTACGCTTTGAGTACCTCGAGCGCTTTCGCATATGACATGCCTGATAGTCCGTTTCCCGGAAATGCTTAACTTTAGGATGACTGGTACAAACACATAGACATACCGTACTATACGCCCAATAATGCAAATAAAATTAACTGAACTTGGAAAAATATTTATAGGAGTTTTTATAACATGTAACCCTCGAACTACAAACTTGGGTAGATATCTATCTCAGATAAACTCAGTTTCTCAGCACTTTTAGCTGTTCAAATCGCATTTTCACCAACCAAACCTCGATAAAATTAAATTTGCTCTGCCCTATTTTCTTCCGCATGAAAAAAAATCATATAGTCATATGATAGATTTTAGCTTTCAGAACGATTTTACGAGCAAAAAACCCACGGGGTAAATATTTTCCCTTGTTTGCAGGTAAAAAAGAAAAAAAAAAGGGTTTGTTCTCTGTGTAATATTCAATGAATGTGTAGTTGGTAAAATTGACGGACAAAATTTTATTATCCAGCACAGAAAATTCAATCCATAATTTGGGCGATTAAAACTGTTGATCAAAGTTTGAATCCATTATACTTCCCAAACAGCAAGTTTCAGGAAGCATTCAGATGAAACCGGATATTACTGCAGTCTTTACAGCCAAGTCAGCTCTTAGCGGGAACTACAGTTTTCAATTACACTGCAGTTCAGTCACCCGATATTTAGTGTAATTTGGTTCAATCCGATTTCTGAAATGCCTACGAGCGTAGAGTGTATCGGCCATCGGAAATGACTTGAAAGTGATGATCATTATTATCACTGTCTTATGCATTAGAAAAGGAAATGATGCTGTTATGACGGATATCAATGGTAATGAGACGCCTGGCAGTTTGGAGTGAAAACTACTTTGAGTTTGAAATGTTGCTCTAAGGCTAAATGCATAATGCCAGTTGGGATATAGCTTGAATTACTTGATATGCCGAAACAGAATGTCAGAAAATAGATTCTTCTAAAAATCGAAATATATAATTATTGCCTCGGAATTAATATGTAACTAGTTAAGTTCCTTAAATTTCTTTATATACAAGTTTCAGTTTACTAATGTAAAATAATCATAAGATTTTTTAGAAACAGCTATTTAATGTAACTTAGAATCATACGGGATGACTGTGCACCACTTCATTTATTTTAATGTATTTGACGCCAAAATAAATAAATTGCAGAAGGCACAGAATTGCACCTTGTGGGCAGGATGTGAACATATTTTTTTTTTTACATTTTACTTAACAAAATAAGGTGGCAATACTGAACACACTAATTCTACTATCCAAGTATTTCGAAGACACACTCTGGAAGCGTGTCATCTTGCCGAACAACTGCTTTTGACTTCGTGAAAATTTTCATCAAATATTTTTTTCTTCTGAGTAGTTGGCAAAGTTGGCAGTCCAAGTTGCCAACTTTTGGCCGTCCTAGATATGTCTTGGCACAAAATCTGCAATATCTTGAATACTCTATCATCCTTTGGAGATCACACAGTGAGGCCCATTCAGAATTTGTGTATTTTTTGGGTAGACCATATCTCTGCATTCCATGCTTCGGTTTTTCATATACAAACCCATTTGGTGTCTTTGTCATCTTTCTTGTCTATAAACGGCTAACAATGCTTCGTAATACATCAATTGCGAAGTTTTGCCTCATTTGGTGGATGGTAATTGACGCTGGTTTTGAGGGGCAAAAGTGAGTTGTGCTTTTTAATGCCACTTGAACTTATGTGCAAATGCAAGAGGATTTGCATTTCTCCAAAAAGTCTTTGTATTCATATTAGCTTCAAAATTACTTTTCGTTTTAGGATACTCGTGTTATCACTTAAACTCATAAAACAATCCTTGTAGAAGACAGTTATAATGTACACCATGATATCAGAGCTTTTGCGTGTTACAGGTTTTGGTGATACAGTATTTATTCATTATGTGAATACAAATTTTCGCATAAAAACTTAGTCTTAAGATGAAGTGATGAAAAACTTTCAAAATTTAATTTGCTTAGCAATTTTTATGTTCGCAATGCGGAATAGAGTTTTTTTTTAAACTGCAACACTTATTGCTTAGTTCAAAAAATTGTCTAGTTTAGAATTGCGTTATATATAGAGTCGGCTGGTGCACCAAAAAAGTGGGGGGTCAAAGGAGATTTGGGAAGGGGGGGGGGGCAGGTTTGGTGGGCCATGCCCCTAAAGTTGACTTTTATTATTGAATAAAAATCTCCTAAAAATTCGGAACGCGACCTTAAAAATCGGGATGAATGGCCACAGTAAACTTTTTTTTCTTTCAATTAAGTGCTCCATTTTAGATTGTACGAAATAATAACTTGGGGAAAAGCATAAAACCCGCACCTATTACATCAATTATTTGTTCTTTAAACATGTGAATCGATCAATTTTTATCATTTTCAAGTCTAACATTTGTTTTCAACTTAGAGAAGTGGAGGGGCGAAGCCACTTTACTTTCAAAAGTGAGGGGGCCATTGCTCCCCTTACCCATCCGTACGAGCCACCTATGGTTATATAGGTCGTCGTGATAGGCGTGTAGGTAGTAATGCATTAGCTATTTTATTGATCACTAGTGGTACCCGCACGGCTTTGCCCGTAATAGAAAAATCAAAAGGTCTTTTGGTTCGCCTGTATATTTACAAATAATGTATGGTGAATTTTCTGGCCAATTGGCTTGTACCCATGTTACGGTTCCACGTTATGATAATTTCGTAATTGACTCGTCCATCTTACGATAGTTTTGTTCCTTTAATTGGAATAGAAAAAGAACCACATCGAATTTTTGAAAAATCGCTTCGAAGTGCACACCCCCATGCTGCAAACTAATTCTGTACCAAATTTCATGAAAATCAGCCGAACAGTCTAGACGCTATGCGCATCACGGAGATCCTGACAGACAGAGATCCGGACAGAGATCCAGACAGAGAGACTTTCAGCTTTATCATTAGTAAAGATAAAGATTTCTATTAGTACTGAAAGAGGAAGCAGATTGAGATATTAAAAAGATGGAATGCCGTGAGGATTATTCGGTGATTTTTTGCTTTACAAAATTAATAAGTAATGATTTTTTTACACGTCCTTATATTTCCCAAATATTTTCTATTCGTGATATAAGTGGAACATTCAACTCTTATCTCTTCAAAGAGATGAAATTGAAAGAAAAAAGAAAGAAATTTGTACAGATGTTAGCGACGATACCAGTAATCAAAAATCGAACTCAGCGCTTCCATCTGTGGAGTACAAGGAAATCTCATTAACGAACGAAGGCATCATCGTGAAAGTTCGAAACTTCGAAAAGTTTTGAATTGGAATTCGATAGCGAATATTATTCTGTCGATACTTTTTACTCTGATAAAAATTTATATCACTGAAATTTTTTGCCAAAGTTTTGAGTACTTTGTAGTGTGTTAAACCCTTGGAATTTAGTCAAGATTGAAATGCCACACGAAATGCTGCGTTTTAACCAATCAATTTTGCGCTAGACGCTTCACAATAATTTTAGTACTAAACGCTAGATATTACAAAAATTTGCATGACAAAGAATCAACGATACCAATCTAAACCAGCAATCTTTTGATTTTTTTTTCAATTATGCGGTCCTCTAAACAGAGTTTCAAACGTTTCCTCTAATTTTCCACCGCCGACGCAGAAATGAAGGAGTTTATATGTTTATTGTATGTATCTGTGTGTATTTCTACGGCATCATAAGAACGAAACTGCAGTCTCTGGATGTGATAATCGGGCTGTCTGGTGTTAATGCTTGCAGTTCTGCCTTAGCCCTGATTTAGGGGCGGTAACTTACTGCTAAATACCAAAGTTTCGGCTTCAATTCATGAGTCCAACCATATCATGCTGCGGACACTGACTGGTGAGATAAATTTACTTCATCTACCAGTTTGTTGGCGCTCTCATCTTCAATGAGGTAACATCAGCCTCCAGCTTGGTTTTTCACTATTCGAGACTGAAGAGTTCTAATAAGAACGAAAGTGCAGTCTCTGAATGTGATAACTGGGCTGTCTGGTGTATTGCATGTAAATAGTGCTACGTTCAACTGATATCTCTGCTTTTTTCTTCTTATGTTTTTTGCAGTAAAATTAACTCAGTTTCTTCTTTTTATATGTTTTTGTAGTAAAGTTAACTACAAATTTCTTCTTTTTGTATATTTTGTAGTAAAGTTAACTACAAATTTCTTCTTTTTGTATGTTTTTGCAGTGAAGTTAACTACGAGTTTCTTCTTTTTGCATGTTTTCGTAGTAAAGTCAACTTCAAGTTTCTTCTTTTTAAGTTTTCGTAGTAAAATTTACTTCAAGTTTCTTCTTTTTATATGTTTGTGTAGTGAAGTCAACTTTAAATTTCTTCTTTTTATATGTTTTTGTAGTGAAGTCAACTTTAAATTTCTTCTTTTTATATGTTTTTGTAGTGAAGTCAACTTCAGGTTTCTTCTTTTTATCTTTTTGTAGTAAAATTAACTTCAAGTTCCTTCTTATTATGTTTTTGTAGTAAAGTTAACTCCAAGTTTCAAGTAAGGGTGCTACTTGAAAATTTTGCTTTTACGTTTTAACCCTCAAAGCTATTTTCTTCGGCAGAATTCTTGCAATTTGTTAAGAATTTTTTGTGGCAGCTTGTACTAGTTCTTTGATCTTTTTAGTAAATACTTGTTTCATTCGGTGAAGTTATGCGTTATGCCAAGCTGTCTTTAAGCTCCTGTTGCTTGAGCTGATTCACTGCTATGATCACAACTACATTTTCTAACGCCTTAATTATTACTTTGGTATTCTTTCTTGAGTAGTTCGTCATGAACACACTTCAGAAACGGAACTTCTTGTTTCTTCAGTTAGCATTTTAAATAATCCCCATTAGTTTCTTTGTTGTTATTCCTTCAGTTGCTTTTGCCGTTTTTCTCCAGCTATCATCTTTGAGCAATGTTGAAGAAAATGATTGAATGTCTTCAATAAAACAGTTGGCATAAAGGTAGTCGTTTACATTTCAAGAAAATATTTTACTAAAAAACCAGACAAAATGTGTAATATAAAGATTGAAAATTTCTTTGAAATTTATACTGTCTGGTTGAGAATTTCGAATGTTAATTTTATCAATAAATTAATTAGTAACAAAATTTAAAAAAAATATATTTTTGAAATTATTAGCGTCTGTTCAATTGAGCAGCAAGTTGAGCAGCAGTTAAACCCTGATAGACCTCAAGGTTTAGAAAATTTTCAAGTGGCCAATGGCCACTAGGCTCAAAAAGCTTGGTGGCCACCAGTTTTACCGGGTTTCGAAAGCAGCGCTGTAGTACAAGAATGGGGTGGGGGAAGGGGGGATTTCGACTTGTATTTTTTGAAACAAATATTATGAAAGTGATGCTAAAGGAATGCTAACAAGAAATATAAATTATATTAATCATGGAAACATAAGAGGTATAGGGCGAAGGTTGGGAGCTCCTGAAGCAAATGGTTCATTCCACCCATTTTAAAGTTTCATAAGAAAAAAAAATCATTAAGCCAAAAATAAAGTAGTGTACACAGTACCATGGTCCCACAGTGAAAAAAAAAATGGCATAAAAATATTTAACTACAGACCTCCTCCAGTAATATACAATTTAGCATTTACCAAGAATATATTTCCAAAAAAAAAAAATCATTCTTTTTGCATTATTTGAACTAAGAGTATGACCAAACATGGCGACTATGAAGGGAAAACAATCAAAGGACTGGCTATTTGGCTTATATTTTAATCTGATGCAATTGAAGATTAAAAAATTACAACTGTTATTCGAATAAATAGAAACTAGCCCCCGTTGTTTAAACGATTTTCAATGGAACGTATTCCTAATCGATCGCGAGTATTACTGTCCACATCACAGCAGAAATATAAGATATAGTTTATAGAAATATATTTTTTATTTCTTTTTTTAATGATGTTGGATTTATAATGAAATACAGGATTTATGGGAAAACATGGAACTTTGACTATGGCAAAGGAATGATAAAACGGGGTGCGGGGGGCTTTGTGCAGTCAAAAACAAATTGCCTTTTTAAGTTTTAAATTAATTAATTTTTTTTTCCTATTTTGACGATTTTCAGAATAAAGACTGTTTAAGTTAATTGGGAATCAAATAGGATCGGAACGACCTTCGAGGATTTATGTAAAAAAAACATACATAATGGTGTTTTTTTAAAGAGCCAAAATTTGCATAATATTTTCATACTTTCAGAACAAGATTTAAAGCAAAACATAAAACTGTTTTAGAAAAAGAATTTGAAAAAAGTACAGGGTTCATACACTTTTGGTTAAAAAAAATTCCCTTACTTTTCCAGGTTATTTTTTTAGAAAATTCCAGGTTACTCGCTTCACTCAAAATTAAATTTAAGTAACAATATTTTCAAAATAGTCAAAATTGTTCAAAGTAGCAATGTGTAAGAACTGAAACTTTTCCACTTGTAAAAAAAAAAAAAAAAACAAAAAAAAAAAAACTTGGTTTTTTTTAAAAAAATTTGTGTCACAAGTTTAAAAAAAAAAAAACATTTCGTTAAAAATTGTTTTCATTTGTTAACTATTTGTTAAAAACAATGTACTTTCAACTTATTTTAACGTTTCTCTGATGCCACATGTCATGCATATTAGCGTTTTGCTGTAATCAGCAGCAATCTTTCTCCGCTTTTGGTTTACGATTCTTTTTATTTTCCTATTAGTATGTAACACAAAACATATTGAGCAAAGTACAAAGCTATTTTTCAGTATAAATATGATTAACTTGTTGCATCGATGGGCATACCATACAATGCATTCTATCATAAGTCAACATCCGTCAATCATAAGCCAATGCCAATAATCAGTTTTTTTTTCTATTTTTGCATATAAAGGATGCTTGCATTAAAATTAAAAATTTTCTTTTTTGCACATTTACTTTCAATAAACATTGCTTTCAATAGACATTGAGAAAAACATCTAATTATGTTTTTGTAAATTTTTGTCTATTTCCATCTCGCAAATGACCAAATATGGCGACTAAGTAAAAAATTTAAGACAATGAGTAGTTTTTTAATTTGTAGCATAAAAGTAGTTGCAAATAATAATTTATCCTTAAAAAACTACAATTATAAGACAAAATAGTCAGTTTTTAGCACATAAGCGTCTAAATCAATTAGAATAAAAAAAATTCTGGAGATAAAATTTTGCATTTTTCCAGAAAATAATTACGGATTACCCGGAAAAAAGGGCACATTTTGCGTTGTTATCAATAGTTTGCATTGCAATAAATATCCAATGCTATTTTCGGAAACTTAGGCACTTAAAAGGTTTTGTGTACTGCCTCCTTTGAATGACCAAATATGGCGGCTACGACAAAAATTAAGAAATAATTTTTTGAATTTGTAGCATGAAAACAATTTAAAAATAATAAATCTTCATGAAACTACACTTCAGTTGAAAAGTTTTTAGCACATTTGCGTCCAAGGCAATGAGAATAAGATTAAGTTTTAAGAACAAAAATTTTCATTTCTCAAGAAAATTACATATTTAAAATAAAAAATAAAAAAAAAAAAAACTTGCAGCACATTTTGCGTTGTTTTCATTAGTTTACAGTTAAAGAAAACATCCAATTCTGCTTTGTTTTTGGAATCTTAGGCATTTAAGCATCGTGTCTACTTCCATCTTATGAATGACCGAACATGGCGACTACGTTTCATTCGTAGCTGAAAAGACTTTTCGATTAAAAAACGATTTTCTCAATTGACCCTACCGTCCGCAGGCTTGTGCTTTAGAAGAAGGAAAATGTTCTTCTCCCGTTAAATTTGTGCATAATTTCTGTTCACCCTAGGAAATTTTTTCTTTGGAACTATTGAGGGGCAAAAATGGCGTCCGCGGAAGTTTTTTTTATTTTTTATTTTTGGTTCGCCTTTTTTTATTTTATTGCCAGCGTCATTTTGCGTCAAAACTTTTTACATTTTTTTTTTCAGGAAACATCGATAAAAACGAAGATTAGAACTCAAGGTTCAAAATTCCCTGGAAAAAATTTTTTTGGGGGCAAAATTTGAAATTTTCCTGATTTTTCCCAGACAATTCCAGGTTTTCCTGGAGCGTACGAACCCTGTAATTTAATAACCATATTTTTCTGTGTATTATCGGCGGACGGCCTATAATCTGCAGGTTCTAAAATGGGCCTGAAGAAAAAAAAAAGCTTCGTATAATCCCAGGTGTATAATACGATGTAAAAAAATAAAGTTTGAATTTAATATACCATTTGAGCAACTAAACTAAAAACGTGAAAAGGTAATTACTTTGAAGGTATAATCAAAATTTATCTAAAATATAATCTAAAATATAATGATTTCTTCTTGAAATCATGATTATAGTACGCTAATTACTTGAAAAACAGAGTCAAGACAAAGGAGCAAACGCTCTGATCTTGTGCAAATGGCTTCCTAATTCACTGTATTTTTGCTTATTTTACATTGCCTGAATCGCGTAAGAGGAACATTCAAGCAACGTAAAATAACCAACATTCAGGCAGGCAGTGAGAAAGGACATGCAAGCTTTGTAAAATAAACAACATTCAGTCGGAGTACGGTCTCTATCGGTGAATCCTTATTGTACTGAGGCATCTGTGGTGTGGAATTCTTTTCTTAGGATCTAAAATAAAAATAACCCCCCAAAAAAGTTGGCGACTGTAGAGATTTTTTGGGGTCGCCAATTTTGAAAACTGAGTCGCCACGTGGCGAGTGGCGACCGTAAATCTTGACCTTTAAACCCTGAGACTTCGTTTTTATAGCTGTCAAAGTGATATTTACATAGCTCTCCACTTTTCCTTAAAAAAAAAAAAAATTCCCTTCTATATCCAATATATAGAAAAAAGTATTGGATTCGTGCAAATTTTCGAATTTCGAATTTTGACGGATTCGAACGTTTTGAGGTGTGCTGAGTCCATTTCGACCATCCTTGGAAAATGTCTGTCTGTGTGTGTATCCGTGTGTGTGTGTGTGTGTGTGTGTGTGTGTGTGTGTGTGTGTGTGTGTGTGTGTGTGTGCAGGGCCGTCCGAAGAGCTGACGGCACTCGAGGCGAAAATTTCCTGGCGCCCCCCCCCCCCCCTATACACACAGAAAAATAAAGTTAGTTATAACATCAGTGCATAATACATATTTGAATTTTTTCATATTGATAAACAGAACAATCAAAGGGCTATGCATAATACAAATTAAAACACAAGCAATGAATCTGTTTTTAATATATGTAAAACATTAATGTCCCAAAAATGTTTCGAAAAATGGAAATGTTAAAAATCCAAATATTTATCTAGTAAAATGTTATCCCACTAGATAAAAAACAAACAATTAAAACTGAATTGGTTATTCATACTGATCAAACTTAGAACACGAATAAATAATTTGCTGATAATAAATAGAAAAGGTATTTATCGAAGTAAATTACATCAAAATCAAATTTCGATTCTGGATTCATCCAATGATTCGTTTCAAGAGTTTTTTTTTTTTTGGTTTTACTTGTACCAATTTAATATTAACTTCCTTATATGTTATATAACTTCTTTATATGTTATAAACGAAGATGTTACTCTTTTGCATCAAATATTTGTAAGTTTTAGGTAGAAGCCCACAAATGCTCATCAACACCGAAAATCGGTCAGAATTGTGTTTTTGGAGCTTTTATTTCGAAAAATCACTGGCCCTAATATTACAAAATATGACTTTACAAATTGCTTTTAAGACTTGAGTTTAAGAAAATATTCGGGAAAGGATCCCCATGCCGCCTTTCTTTGATATCACAAGCAATGAGTTTTTCAAACGGCACTTACAAAAAATTTAAGTGAGGTAGCCCCTGAAAGTAAAACACTGCTTAAATTTTTTGAACCATAATTTTGAACAATTTTCCTGGGAAATGCTCCAAGATCCACCTATCCATAAAATCTTCAAAGTTTCTCTAAAGTTGCGTTTTTGAAACTTCAATTTCGAAAACTTGCAGGGGGAGAAAGAATTGATTTCAATCTATTTAAAAAAATAATCGATCGGAAACAGTCCCTTACCCTAACGTCAATAAACATGGCCTATAATCGCGTTTTAAGGCTGAAATTGCGTTTTTAAAACAAAAAGTTCCAAAATAATGACCGGACACCTTTTGACCTTTTTTCCTATCCGATCAAAAAAAAAAAAAAAAAAAAAATTCAAAATTGAGCCGGTTTAAAAAAATTTCCGGTTACGTCACTGCATGCAGGGGCAGAACTCATGCAAATTTGGTGAGAACTAGACGAATGAGAAGTGACTTTTGTTTGGTTCTAAACAGTTATATTCTCAGAAATTGTATCTGTTTCAATGATACACGATGATGTTTCCAGTCGGTGAGGTTATGCCAAGCTGTCTTTAAACTCCTGTTGCTTGAGCTGATTTACTGCAATGATCACAACTACATTTTCTAACGTCTTAATTATTACTTTTGTATTCTGTCTTGAGTAGTTCGTCATGCTTCACTTTAGAAACGGAACTTCTTGTTTCTTCAGATAGCATTTTAAATAATCCCCATTAGTTTCTTTGTTGTTATTCCTTCAGTTGCTTTTGCCGTTTTTCTCCAGCTATCATCTTTGTGCAATGTTGAAGAAAATGATTGAATGTCTTCAATAAAACAGTTGGCATAAAGATAGTCGTTTACATTTCAAGAAAATATTTTACTAAAAAACCAGACAAAATGTGTAGTATAAATATTGAAAATTTCTCTGAAATATTTCTCTGTCTATGGCTGCGTATCTACGGTTCATGAAATGACGGGGCGCCGCAAGTCGCCCCTCATTTCGTGTGAATGTCGTCGTGTTCCGTTGAAACGAGGGACGCCTTGCCGCGCCCCCTCATTTCGCGGCGCCCGGGGCGATTGCCCGCTCCCCCCCTTTCGGACGGCCCTGTGTGTGTGTCCGTATGTATGTGACCAGTTCTTTGTGGCCGCTCTACAGCAAAAACTACCGCATGAAATCGAACGAAATTTGGTACACATATGTGCCCCTATGTGAACGTGTTTCCATTGGTTTTTGGCGCGGATTCCTCCAAGGGGGGGGAGCAATGGGACGTTTCTTGAGTTATGCGTGCCTGCTATTCCCCAAGAAGTAACTGGCGGAATCAAAGAAAATTTATTCCATATGCTACCCTTAACATGTACAGGTGCTGATTCAATTCTTGTGTCAATAGCTCAAACAGGGGTTGAGCTATGGAACGTTTTTGTCGTCAATTGTGACTACTGTATCTCAAGAAATAATGAACGGAATCAAACAAAACTTTATCGACAAGTAGTCCTTAGAGGTTATAAGAGCTGATTTTATTTTGGCGTCAACAGCTGAAAAGGGGGTCGCGCAATCGAACGTTCTTTTTTTTCCATTGTGAGTGCCATATCTCAAGATGTAAAGCTACGTTCTGGATGAAATTTGGGCTAAATGTAAACCCATATGTAAGCAGGCGTTGGTTCAATTTTGGCGCCAATCGCTCCATGGGGGGCTGATTTTTTTTGTGAATAAAAATAGCTTTACAATTGCAACAATAAGAAGATAAATCGTAATAGACTGTCGTCTGCGTATTTCGCGTGATTTTAATTGTTGGAAAATGACCAGAAAATTTCGATGATTTAAACTTTTTAACTGTTGCCATCTTGTGTTTGTTAACAAATGTTTATTATTTTAAGCAAGGCTTTTAAAATAATTTTCAATTTTCATTCTTTGCTTTGCTTTTTAGACCAGTGCCAATTCGGAACTCCAGCGCTCGAATACGCTACCTTGCGGTGATTTATAAAACTGCGTCTGCACCTAAAACATTGCCACGTTGCGCATCACGTGTGTCTGTTGACGTAAACACAGGCAGTTTGTTCTGAGTATTTATTAACGCAATCGATGTGTCTTAGTTTGCTTTCAGCTACAGAAATTAATTCGTCCCTTAGTAGTATTCTCGAGCTTCTCAAAATAATGTTAGTTTTTCTTATTTCTTTCAAAAAAGTATTAAATGGTGGAAGCGTAAACAAGAAAGTCTGGATTAACAAAATTGGATAACGTAATACCAGGTAAAATTTTTTATTGTTTTGTATGAATTTGTAAGAATATGAGCTTTTTTTAATCTTAAATTAATTTAACTAATCATATTTTACAGCAGCATTTAGTTGGAATGGACAGTATGCAAAATATTTTCTTGAATTTATTATCGTAGAACAAAATGAAAAATGTTTAACCGAGAAAGAATTTACTTTATTCCTTTTATTCTCAGCTGAAAGGTTTCGCCAAATTTGTTTAGGGTTATAGTAGTTTTAGTATTGTGCAAGCAAAGTAGCCTTGGCGAGTTTTCGCATTTTTAGTTAAACCATTTTTAATTTTTATCATGAGTGGAATAAAATGATAGTAAGATTACAGAATTCGATAAGCAAAAAGAAATAATGGTCAATCAACTGAAAAGAAAACTACCACCATATATAAACTGTGAGTACACATTTTATTTATTTTGTTCTGAGTGAATTTGAATCAGTTTTTCAATTCGATGGAAAAAAAACGAACTTAACAACATTGACTGGACACTTTTCCTTAACCTAATTCCACATAAATGATTTAAATAACCTTTGTTACTACAGTATCCTACTGAAATAGACAGTATGCAAATAAATTTTCTTGAAAATATTTATCGCAGAACAGATTGAAAAATCCAGAAAGAACGTTAAGAATTTGAACAATAAAAAATAAAAGTTCCCAAAAAATCTGTTTATAGGCTTATGGTTTTAAAATTATGGGAAAGAATAATGTATCTTGACAAGATTTCGCATATCAGGTAAATCATTTCCATGACGAATGAATTAAATGCATGATTTCTTTGGATATCCAATCATATAGTCATAGAAATAAATTATCTAGTGTTAAACGTTACTCTTGACAGTCTGCCACGTATGTGCACTATGTGACAAAAATGTCAACAAATGCTGGAAATGTCACGAAACTGAACTTAATATGTACTAATGTATAGAAAAAACGGTACAAAATGAAAATGCCGTTCGAAGCGAACCAAAAATTTATGAATTCCGAATTCAACATCGTGAAAATGGCTGCTTCAGAACAACTTACTGTGTGTTCTGCATTAATTGTTTACTTTCGTAATACTTTTTGGTTTCTAATCTCTTTCTATATGGGTCAGAATAACCAAAAGACTTTGAAAAATCTTTTCAAATGAATAAAGCGAAAAAATCATACATACGAACAAAAATCACAACACTTTTAGCATTTTCTTCGTTACCACATGCGTTTGTTTTAGTTTTCAATTCCGCCATTAGACAGTGACTGCAGTGCCCCCTATAGTTCGTTGGAGTTGCGAATAGCTTTGAAAATGGTAAAAAGTCGAAAAAATTTAGAACAGGATAAAACCAGTTCGAAAGGCAAGAAAATCTAATAACATTAATAGGAAAAATAAATTACGGGCGAGCTGAGTTCGGGAAGGGGGGTGTAGGGGGGTTAAAGGGGGGGAAAATGGTTTATCACGATTTCCGGAAAAACTAAGAGTCCTATCGAAAAAAACTAAATTGCAAAGTTGTTGGTAATAAAAAGATCTACAACTTTTTTATTTGCACTTTTTTTCTATAACCTCAAAATATATGCGAAAAATTCAAAAAACCGACTTTTTAGTTTTTTATTTTTATCTCCCACAAAAAAATTTTTTTTTTCACTAAATTTAATGAAAAGTTACCTTATGTCCCAAATACACTGTAATTTTTTGGATTTAAAATATTTATTTTTTCTCCTTATTTTGATTCAGTAGTAAAAAATCATCAGAATTTTCAATCAAAAATTCTCACGTCAAAATATCTGATTTTTTTTAAAAATCGGAGCAAGTTTTTTTCGTAGGAATCTCTACTTTTTGATGGTATAAAAAACAATATACAATACTATGGAAACTTTTCGCAAAAAATGAAGAAAATAAAAAAACTCGAATTTGAAAAAAAAAAGAAAAAGTCATAACTATGTAAAAATTTTAAGCTCCTTATTAAAATGTACACTTTAATTACTCGAAAAATGAAATTTTCCATGTGACATTGCCACAAACTGAAAATAAAAATATATTAAAATAATTAGAAATCAAGCTACAGCATGCATTTGTTTTATACCCTTCTCATCCATCATTAGACGGTGACTGCAGTGCCCCCTATAGTTCTTTGGAGTTACGAATAGCAAGCTACACTGTAGGATGGGATAAATGAGTAATTTCCGCAATTTCGAACTGTGTAACCTTGAATATTATGAAAAATAATCAGTTTTCCAATTGTGTTTGCTGTTAATTATTGTGTTTGCTGTTAATTTAATAAATAGCTTAAAATTTTACATAGTGATGATTTTTTTTTTTTTTCAAATTCGAGTTTTTTTGATTTTCTTCATTTTTTGCGAAAAGTTTCCATAGTATTGTATATTGTTTTTTATACCATCAAAAAGTAGAGATTCCAACGAAAAAAACTTGCTCCGATTTTTAAAAAAAATCAGATATTTTGACGTGAGAATTTTTGATTGAAAATTCTGATGATTTTTTACTACTGAACCAAAATAAGGAGAAAAAATAAATATTTTAAATCCAAAAAATTACAGTGTATTTGGGACATAATAAGGTAACTTTTCGTTAAATTTAGTGAAAAAAAATTTTTTTTTTGTGGGAGATAAAAATAAAAAACCAAAAAGTCGGTTTTTTGAATTTTTCGCATATATTTTGAGGTTATAGAAAAAAAGTGAAAATGAAAAAGTTGTAGATCTTTTTATTACCAACAACTTTGCAATTTAGTTTTTTTCGATAGGACTCGTAGTTTTTCCGGAAATCGTGATAAACCGTTTCCCCCCCCCCTTAAACCCCCCTACACCCCCCTTCCCGAACTCAGCTCGCCCGTAATTTATTTTTCCTATTAATGTTATTAGATTTTCTTGCCTTTCGAACTGGTTTTATCCTGTTCTAAATTTTTTTGGTCTCAAACATTATTGGCACTGGCCTATTTGTGATAAATTGGGAATGGGGATGGTCGTCAAGTTTTGGTGTGTATAATTTTATTTTTGTTGAGGAGTATTGCTTCCTCGTCAAGCATGGGGAGGGATCAGAATTATATGAAATATATAGAAGAAAGTTTCGTGAGAGTCACAACATACTAGTTTTTTTGCTATAATATAATATCCGAAAAGCATTTTTTGAATGTAACTTCTTTGCTTTGGGATAGCAGGTTTCCTATTTGGCTCTAATAGAGTGAAACTCGAAAGTATGTGGGTTGTTCTGACCACAAAATCTAAGTTCTGCAGGGAAATGAAGTATTTTCCTCATGTTTTTATAATGAACCGAATACGAAAATGATATTGAGTATCTAGAAACAAAAATAGCTTTTCATTGTGATCTGTACATGTATATTTTTTCTCTATTGAAAAAATATTAAGATATAACTGCTTAGTTGATCATTTGCTATGTGTAGCATACTGTTAAGAGTCCGGCTCACTGCCAAAAATTCTTTAAATGACGACACAGGTTTTACGACAGCACAAGAAATCTATTTGCAAATATGTACGAGAAGGTCGCTAATAATAGCTAAAATCACTCCAGCAATTAATCAACTATCATAAACAACTGAAAGCACAATGGTAAAACACGTATGCATTAAAAAGCAATGTAAAACACTGAGATAACGATCACAACTCTAACTGCGAACAGAGCTAAACACGCTCACTGTCAAGTGAGACTGACTCCTATCGAAAGCGGCTTCCCTTCATAGCGTTGAAAACACATTCTTGCATTTTCCATTCAGGTACATTGCATTTTCCATTCAAGAATATTGTACTGAATTTCTAGAGGTTACAGGGGTTATTCATTTATTTTTGCATTGAAATACTAGTTACATGTTAACCTTCGAAAATTCACCAAAAATCAGTTGCCAAAAATGATGCCAACGTGACTATATCTCTTAAACTTCTCGCCAGTAGCGCAATGTTAAATAGTTTATAGCAAACAAAGTCAACATACAGGTACATTTTCAAGAACTATGGTAATTTGGAACGAACATTAATAGAATAAACGTCGAATTCAGCAAAAACAAGCACATAAAAACATAAAAATAGTACAAAATTTGTTCTGTATGAGTTTGTATTGAAACTTAAAAGTTAGTTCAAGAATTTGAGGAATTATGATGAGTATAGAATTAAACTTAGATTGCGAGAAATAATTAATCTACAACTGGCGTATTCAAATCGCTTCCAGTTTCTATTCAGATAAAATTAACTTCTTGAATTTAGCAATTTCCGTAGCTAAAATTACTACCGCTACGGAGATATTTCTGGAATTGTCAGAATGAAACTATTGTATGACGTTTAACATTTAATGGTGAAATATGGGAAAATCTTAAACTATGCTTACACATTTAAACATGCTTTTGTAAGAGGACATGCCGACTCGTATTTCAGAACTAACTCAATTTCGTGAGTAACTGCACTAGCAGTGCGATTACACTTCGTCATTACTTCTGTGCACACGAAACTAATTACAAATGAATGGTGACGTCATTACTTTTACAAGATTTGATAAAGCTCTTTTCGTGTTGATTTACCAACTAGATATTTCATTCACTATTAAAAATTATTTTTCTGCGAGGACAATATACTTTAATTGAGTTTAGTGTGTTCGTTTCATCTGCCAGAAGTTGGCCCTAACTTAAAAGGTATAGTTTATGAAGCTAACTGGCTTAAGTAGTCGTCAAATGAGAGGTTTAAAAGCGTCAATCAAGATTTTAAGCTGCCCAATTAAGTTTCGATCTTTTCTGATGCTTTTTATGTCACTTGGGAGACACAAGTCCCATTTACACAGCAAGCATGGATGTAAGGCAGAACCCTGTGCGGTTCCTGAGAAAAGGAGACACTCGAATGGGGAGGAGTCCGACTTTGGACACGGTAGATGGCAGGACCATCTCAACAATTTAGGCGTCATTCTAAAAGGAAGAGAAAGTTTCCAGCAACTCGGCAACCATAGCAACTGCTAGCGACCGATTATGGGACTTTCGCACCAATGGATTAACTCCACAGGTACTCGACGTGGCGTTTGGTGGCATCAGGCTCCGAACTCAGTGTCGTATCCACTAGGCTCCCCATGACCATGGTTCTTTATGTCAACTAAGGCCGACGAGAGGCCATGTCAGCCTTGTTGAACACTATGAGCCCTGCCCTTTGGAGGGCGTTCGGCTGGCAGTCAGAACTGTATGTTTTATGGAGGGGGGAGGGGCGGCGACCAGAATGACTAGGGGCTGCTTTGGCTTTTGGCGGCCATGATTTCAACTGGTGTATTAATGCGAGCTGCGGATCACGGGATATTTGTTTTAAATAATCGTCTAATTTCATTTTAATCGTAGTAGCGTGAGCAAACCGTTCTCATGTTTAATTTTTTCCTTCTTCATTTCTCAAAATGCCAATGGGTGATGGTTTCAAAGTTTTTTTTTTTTAAATGGAAGGCGCATCAAATAACTCCCCAATACACCATAGAGTAGCGTTTAGACCCAAAAGGTAAGTAAAACAATAGTATATAAGAAAAGGAAGACGAAACTAAATAGAACACCATTACCAAATAAGAAATAAACTAAAATCCATTAATAGCATAAGTAATTTCTTATTGAAAAATAAAAAATCAATACTACAGAACTAAAGCAGACGGAAGAGGAGGCTGAAAACAGATAGCTTCTCCAGCTTCTGTATTAATTTCTCTACGAGAGATTAAATCGCTGAACCGGAATTTGAATTGTTGTAAGTAATCATTTCAAGCAACCTCATGCGAATAACTTTCATCTAGAGTAGTTACACAGGCATGAAGAGCGAAATGATGCACGAAATTCCGTGGTGCCACGTTAGAGAAATATTTCGAAATTTTGCTGAAAACCAAGATTTTTTACTTCCTTTTACAAAAAAGGAAGTATTGTATTCGCGAAAAAATTTTCACTCAAAAATCGATGTTAATTTCCATTTATCTCACCCCCGAATGAATAATAAGTTTTTTTTTCGACTCGAAACACGTGGATAAGTGCCTAAGAACGTATAGATGCGCGAAATATCTGTAATGATGATTCTCGAGTTAATTACAACGAATTTTCTTGTGACGTCTGTATGTACGTATGTATGTATGTGCGGATGTATGTCGCATAACTCAAGAACGGTAAGTCCTAGAACGTTGAAATTTGGTACGTAGACTCCTAGTGGGGTTTAGTTGTGCACTTCCCTTTTTGGTTGCATTCGAGTGTTTCTAAAGGGGTCTTTTGCTCCTTTTTTGGGGGAAATCATTGTTAATTTCGATGTAAACTCAAGTGGTGTTATATTTTGGCAGACACTTGGCGATATATCACCAGTCTTTTGGTTACCAAGCTTTGTTGCCAACTTGGTGACAAATTTGGCGTTTTTTTTAAAATCTGGTTTCAATTTGGCCACTATTGGTGATATTTAGAGTGTAAACTATTGAATTACATTAAACGTGCCAATAATGAGAAAATGACATTAAATTGGAGTAAAGGAAGTCATGTGACGTACACATCAGCTTGTTTTTTTTTAACTCTTGATACCTTCCGTTCATATAATTTCTAGCTTAGTCGGATAAAGAGCACCAGTGGTCAAAGAAGAAACAAAAGCGCTAGCTAATGCTAGAACAGGAGTTGAAAAATATAATAACGGAATAAGTAAATAAAGTAAACTAAAATAAAGATTAAACATTATTTTAAAAAAAAGTAGTAATAATTGGAAAAAACGAGTTTTTGTGTGCATCACATGACTTCCTTTTATTCCAATTTAATGTCATTTCTCCATTACTAGCAATTTTAATGTGATTCAATAGTTCACTCTATAAATATCACCAGATGTCGCGATCAAGGTTAGCCTTGAACTTTTATTTTTTGAACTTTTCCTTTCGCCCACCGCTTTTCTGATTCGGAACTCCAGCCCTCGAATACGCTACCTTGCGGTGATTTACAAAACTGCAAATGAAACTAAAACATTGCCACGTTGCGTTCCACGTGTGTCTGTTGACGTAAACACAGGCAGTTTGTTCTGAGTATTTATTAGCGCAATCGATGTGTCTTAGTTTGCTTTCAGCTACAGAAATTAATTCGTCCCTTAGTAGTATTCTCGAGCTTCTCAAAATAATGTTAGTTTTCATTATTTCCTTAATAATTGGTGAAAGCGAAAATTCTGGATTAACAAACTTGGATAACGTTATACAAGGTAAAATTTTTTATTGTTTTGTATGAATTTGTAAGAATATGGGGTTTTTTTTTATTTTAAATTAATTAAACTTACCATATTTTACAGCAGCATTTAGTTGAAATGGACAGTATGCAAAATATTTTCTTGAATATATTATCGTAGAACAAAATGAATAACCGAGAAAGAATTTACTTTATTCCTTTTATTCTCAGCTGAAAGGTTTCGCCAAATTTGTTTAGGGTTATAGTTTTAGTATAGTGCGAGCAAAGTAGCCTTGGCGAGATTTCGCGTTTTAATTAAACCATTTTTAATTTTTATCATGAGTGGAATAAAATGGTAGTAAGATTACAGAATTCGATAAGTGAAAAGAAATAATGGTCAATCAACTGAAAAGAAAACTACCACCATATATTCGTGAGAATTTTGTTGATGATTTGCATAACATGACACAATTAAATCGTAACTCAGAAATTAGAAAAATCGAAACAGAAAATTTTTAAATTAACCGATTCGGGAATTCGAGAGAAATAACTCAGCTACAAATGGAAAACAATAAGCGCTAGCCAAGCAAGGTAAAAAAGTATCATCTTCTTTCGATAACAATTTGTGATGTCATATTGAATTTTCTAGCATTAATTGTTATTCTTGTCAGGCTACAATTATTATTTATTTTTATCAAGAATTGATAAATATCGAATTCAACATCGTGGAAATAGCTGCTTAGAACTACGAACTACGTAGTTTGCATTAATCTTTGACGTTTAGTAATGCTTCTTGAATTCTCATTTCTTTCTACGTGGGCCAGAATATCCACAAGACTTTGAAAATTAATTTAAAAAGAATAAAGCGAAAAAATCATACGCACGAACAAAAATCACAACACTTTTAGCATTTTCTTCGTTACCATGTGCGTCTGTTTTAGTTTTTAAGTTCGCCATTAGACAGTGACTTCAGTGCCCCCTATAGTTCGTTGGAGTTGCGAATTTGAAGTGAACTGATTGAGATAAAAAATAAATAGAATCGTTAGAACAACGAAAAGGATTTTTTTAATACAGTCCGATTTGTAAAGCTTGTTCTTTGAATATGTAAATATTTGTTAATATATTGAATTTTTTCGTTTAGATAGTACTGTGATTTTTTTAGTCAATTTTAGTAACTCTCCATGAAGTCAAAAGATGCAAACGCCCAGAAAGAATCGGAAAATGATAAGATTTTTACCTGAAATTTAAACTCAAGATACCGATTATTACACCAACAGTGGGCAAATTGAAACAAATTATAAAAAATAAAAAAACTGCCAAATTTGTCGCCAAGTTGGCAATAAAACTTGGCGACCAAAAGACTGGCGATATATCGCCAAGTGTCCGCTAAATTATATTAACACTTGAGTTTACATCGAAATTAACAATGATTCCCCCCCAAAGAAGGGCGAAAGACCCCTTTAGAAACACCCGAATGCAACCAAAAAGGGAGGTGCACAACTACCCCCCCACTAGGAGTCTACGTAAAAAATTTCAACTTTCTAGGATTTACCGTTCTTGAGTTATGTGACATACATACGCACATACATACATACGTACATACAGACGTCACGAGAAAATACGTTGTAATTAACTCGAGAATCATCATTATAGATATTTCGCGTGTCTATACGTTCTTAGGCACTTATCCACGTGTGGTCGAGTCGGAAAAAAAAAAAAACCTCAATATTCATTCGGGGGCGAGTAAAATGGAAATTAAGGTCGATTTTTGAGTGAAAATTTTTTTGCGAATACAATACTTCCTTTTTTGTAAAAGGAAGTAAAAAAGATTCCGAAAAAATTAATGTAAAGGGAATTCGGGACAGGGAAAGTTAGTTTACTCGAAATGCTCTGTTGAGGCTGCGAATTACTCTGGAATTAAAAAGTGAAAGTGCTATTACACATACAGATGGGGGACAAAATAATACGAACACCCATGAAAAGCCATGGTCCATTTCAATGAAGCAGAACGTGCGTATCACTTTGCACGCAAGTCTGCCTCTAAGTGGTTATGAAGGGTAAAGCATTAGCCGTTCGCTCGCGACATCGGTCATAACAGTTAAATGGAGCTGGGGGTGGTTCCCTTATGATATGAATGGTGATAGAAATCTTGCCGTGGTTTTGAGCCGCTTGTTACTCTTCATAGAGGGGTAAAAGCTGTTTACTATGAAGATGTTCTGAGGAATTCGGGGCATCCTTTTATCCAGACTGCATTTCTAGGAAAATGCCTACACTGTTAACTAGTATGTTGTGGCCATCACGAAACTTTATTCTATATTTTTCTTTTTTTTTTTTTTTCTGATCCCTCCCCATGCTTGACGAGGAAGCAATATTCCCAACAAAAACAAAATTACACATGCAAAAACTTGACGACCATCCCAATGTCTGAATTATTGTAAAAGCAAAGCAAAGAGCGAAAATTGAAAGTTATTTTAAAAGCCTTGTTTGAATTAATTACAAATATTTTATTTGTTAACAAACATAAGATGGCAACAGTTAAAAATTTTAAATCATTGAGATAATATTTCCGATCATTTCCATACAATTAAAATCACGAGAAATACGCAGACGACAATCTATTACGATTTATCTTTCTTATTGTTGCATTAATAAAGCTATTTTTATTCGCAAAAAAAAAAAAAAAAAAAAAAAAAAAAAAAATCAACACCTCTTGGAGCGATTGGCGTCAAAATTGAACCAAAGCCTGTTTACGTATGGATTCACATATATTCCAAATTTCAACCAGAACGTAGCATTACTTCTTGAGATAGGGTACTCACAATGGAAAAAAAGAACGGGCGATTGCGCTACCCCCTTTTTAGCTGTTGACACCAAAATAAAATCAGCTCTTATACCCACTAAGGGCTACTTGCCGATAAATTTTTCTTTCATTCCGTTCATTATTTCTTGAGATACAGCAGTCACAATTGACGACAAAAAAAACGTTCTATAGCTCAACCCCCGTTTGAGTTATTGACACCAAAATTGAATCAGCACCTGTTCCTGTTAATGGCAACATATGAACCAAATTTTGTTTGATTCCGCCAGTTACTTCCTGAGGAATAGCAAGCACGCGTGACTCAAAAAACGTCCCATTGCTCCACCCCCCTTGGAGGAATTCGCGCCAAAAACCAATGGGCACAAGTTCACATACGGGCACATATGTGTACCAAATTTCGTTCGATTTCATGCGGTAGTTTTGGCTGTAGAGCGGCCACAAAAAACTGGTCACACACAGACGTGACACACATACATACACACACACACATACATACATACACACACACACACACACAGACAGACATTTTCCAAAAATAGTCGAAATGAACTCAGCACACCTCAAAACGTTCGAATCCGTCAAAATTCGAAATTCGAAAATTTGCACGAATCCAATACTTTCTTCTATATATTAGATATAGAAGAAAGTAAAAATTCAGGAAGATTTTCTGGTAGTTGTTACTGTAAAATGGCGGATTAACGCATAGCTGATTTTTACGGTAATTTATACCGGAGAAATAAGCGATCCCAGCGCCAATTGGTTGCTGTGGCCTACCGAGGATACCGTAAAATTTTACAGTAACATTTGATTTTTACGGTAACAGTTACTGGCAACATGGATGCCAGTAACAATTACCGTAAATTTTCCGGAAAATTTTTAACAGTGTACTGTGTATCGAGACGATAAGGCTTTCTACACACGCTGACGCTGCAGAGTGTTTCGATTAGTACAAGCTACGTGGACAACAGTCATGTTCAAAATTTTAAACTTCAGCATTGGGATAATGCAAACAATAAACCAAAACATGATACTAAATTATTTGTTTATGTCTAACACCCTTCCGTCACGTGAGTACCTTTGAACTTTTATATTTCAAAGGTACGCATCCGTTTGCAAAGAATAAATCACTTGAGTTCTAAACATCATTTCATCACACAAAATTCAAGTGTTCCTAATTTCATATGATTTTATTGTTCAAGACAGATATTATTTATACTAGTAAGTTCTTTTTTTTCCCTGATTTGGTTAATCTATCTGATAGTTAAACAATGTTAAAAAAAAATTCTAAAGATGAACGAAGGATGTTTTACCCGTTTCAAAACTTCCAAGTAGAGAAAACAAATATGTTGTACTCGAGTGTGCTGACCATAATACGTCTTATCATTAATGGAAAAAGTGCAGCTATTATATACAGAAAATTTAGCCTGGGTACAAACGGGTAAAATCATTACTGTCTGACCACGGATTGTATGGAAAGACAAACATCCATTTTACAGCCGGAAATGGACAAATCTATTATTTTTTTTTACCGATGTCAGCTTTTGCGGAAGCAGAGTCTCACTCAAATGAGCGGAATATGCGCATCCAATTTTTACTTTTCCCCCTTATTCACATAGATTCGTCTTATCTGGACATTTGAAATTTCCATGCAATCCGTGGTTGGATAGTACCATCACTTGCAAGGTTTTAAACGAGCAAAAAAATCCTTCGTTTATCTTATTTTTTTTAAAAAAAAATATTGTTTAATTTTCAGATAGAGTAATTAAATTAGGCAAAAAGAACTTACCAGTATAAATAATACCTATCTTGAACAATTAAATCATGTGAATTTAGGAACACTTTAGTTTTGTGCGATGAAACGATGAATTCTGAACGTGACCTTTTTCCACCTAGCTGGTACTAATCGAAACACTGTGCGCTACTAAAATAGTCTAAAAAGGGTTTGAAGAGCATGAGGATAAAATAGAACATATTACTCTGCCCTCACAGCTTCCTGACATGAACGTTCACAAATATCCGTGGGGGTATTTGGAATCAAAACTTGGTGATTACCTTCGACCTCACAATCTGAGCTGTTGGAATTAGAAACTGCTTTGCCGAAAAAATGGCTTCATATTCCATGAACTGTTGTTCATGACCTTTATAAATCCATTCCATGTTGCATCCAATCTGTAATTAAGTCAAAGTGTGGTCCAACTCCTTATTAATGAAGTTTTCCCCCTAAGACGTAGAGGAAGATTAACGATATGCATACTAAATAAGTTAACAGTGTTTCACTATTGTTTTGCCATAGGTGGATTCATTTTTGCGGCATTTGGACTAGAACTTCAACGGAATAAGTAGCTCTAAATTATTTATTTTTCCCTACGAGAGAGAACTTCATATGCTCTTTATTTGTGATACGCAATAGGAAAATCATTGGTTAATAGAACAATATCAATGACAAATGGAACAATTCCATAGAAATATGCAATATATTTCTCGACATTGTTAAATATCGCACGGACGTCTGCTAATATCATTCATGTTGACAGAGTTTAAAGCGCGCTGGAAATTCCCAGAACGATTAAAACCATTCCCCAGGTTATTAATTAGTGGAATGTTTAGTTATCTCCCCGTGACAGTGTGCAAGCGAGACTTATTAGCGCAATACGTTTAATTTAAACCATAATTTTACTATTACCGAATAACCTGGCGCTAATGCATATTGTTCTGCTCGAAAAATTATTGCAATTTTCCAGAAGGGAGTCGATTTGACTTTTATCTGTTTGATTTGCAGCAAATGTTCTTAATATTAACTCAGTTAAGCATAATGTGACGTGAAACAGAGGATTATTTCATTTATAGTTGGGTCAATTTAACCTCGCAATGCTGTGTTTAGGATCTGCATGCTACCATGTTGAGTTTGCCACAACTATAGTCTGTCATTTTAAAAAGAAGTTTGTTCAGGCAAAATGTGATTGCTGAACTAATGAAGAAACAAGAAACCCAACGAGTAGGGTCCTATCGCAACTCGTGATTGCGAAAACATAATTCGAATTCAAGATGACAAAATACAAAACATTATTATATATTTTTTTTCATCGTCACTTGTAAGCTACAAAAGCAAAAGATGCCCTTCTGATGAAACTTTTACTTACCTATTAGACTTTCTAACGTGTTGAACGGCCTTTTCTGTCTCTGCTAAGATCTTCATAGTAAATGGACAAAATAAGAGTTGAAGTCAAGGAATGTAGTATTGATGAAAGAATAAAAGAACATCGTTTTACAAACGAAAATTAAGGAATTTCCGAATAATTAAGAAAGGAAAAGTAAAGAATGAAAGCTAATGCATAAAAACCCATAAAAGATAATTGGAATAGGAAGGTAATACATTGAGGAGCAGACAACGATCATCAAGCGATACAAAAATGTAATTCGTTTCGTTACCATTCTCTAGTAGAAACAATAGTCTCATAAGAAATTTATACCTTCGTATTACAAACTTGTTCTAAAATAGGAATCGCTCTTTTTTCGGATTTCGTAAAGTTAAACTAGAAACTTCATTTTTACGAAAATTCATACTAATATATATATATATATATATATATATATATATATATATATATATATATATATATATATATATATATATATATATATATATATATGACCAATATTTTTCTTTTCTTTTTTTTTTAGCTTGCAACAATAATTAAACATTGATCTTACTTAATACAATTCCTCTTATTATTTTTTTTTTGTTTTTTTTTTGAGCGTACTAATATCAATTTTTGATTTCGTGGTATCCTATTTCCATTTTAAAACACAATAATTGCAAACCGATATTCCTTTCTTGCGTTTTCAATTATAATACGATAACAAAACGTCAAACGTTTTTCTATTTTTACTATGTTTTCTAGTAAATACCTATTTAACGCAGTAAAAGCTTATTTGTGTATTCACTTTGAATTGAGAAAAAGTCATTACAATTTGGAAAATTCTTTTTGTGAAATATTTTTGGTTACAAAACTGTTATGAATGTACACATTTCGATTTTTTCCGAACGTATGTAATACAATAATATAACAAAAAAATTTCATCATTTATTTCAATTACATAGGAATAATGAAACATAAATCACTCTATTTCGATCTTATTGCGACTGTTTGTGGATTTTATTTTGTTTGTTGTGACGTTGTGAGACAGGTCAGAGCAAAACATTTCGCAAAACTTTCTTTTGCTGTTTCAGAGAAAGAAGTTTTTGAAAGTCCTGTTAGGAACAAAACTGGAAAGTATTTTCGGACTGAAATAAAATCTTTTTTTCTAGATGTTTGTATGAGAAAATATATGTTCTTGGCTGGAATTTGTTTTCAATTTTCTTCAAACAGAAAATGTCAATATTGGAATGAAAAGTTTTTTGTGTGAAGATATCACGCTTGAGAACTATGGTAGTACTGGAAGAAAATAAATTATATTGTTGGTTTTTGCGTGTTTTTTTTTTTTAATTTTTTTTTTGTTAGTTCGTGATCAACATTAGCTGTAATGCTTGGTTTTGGTGTGAAAATATTTAATATTAAAAGTTCACATTTTTGTAAATGAAAATTTCAATGAAATTGACTTGCAATAGATACATGAATAAATATTAACGAAAAAATAATAAAGGAAAGAAAAAAAATAGGTATAAGCTACAATTTATGAAAAAATACTTTTTATGTAATGATAACCATGCTGTGTTTGACTATAATTTTAAGTGCAAATCAATATTTAACCTTTAGATCTTTTTCACAATATGTTTTTTCCTGATTTTGACTCAATTCTCTTTTGATTCAATGCAAAAGTTGTATAGTTTCGAAAAGAAAATTCCCATACGTCATGTATGCAAAAATGTTTTTGTGAATTAAAGACGAAAGAAATATTTTTTGACCGTTTGTTCCGTTTCCCCATATGCCTTCTAGTTTCTTACATTTTTTTTTTCTAACTCACATTATTTGTTTTACCGGACAACTTTATATATTTTTTACGCAGTCTTGAGCGGGGTGCACTAATATTATATTTATTAGTGCACCGATCTCATCATAATACTAAAAGGCCACCCAATGAATTACTTCGTTTCGAGACTCTGAAGCAAAAAGATGTTTTGTACTTTTATTTTAACACCTTTTCACATTGCAATGTTTCTATCTAGGAATTAACTGCAGTTTGGTTTGGCTTTAAAAAAGAACCCGAGATCTGAAACAAATGCGTCTGTGTCTGTACTATTCTGTGCAGTCTAATACTGGAGTCCCCCGTGTAACGATAATAAGTTTTATGAATTTCTAAAACACAAGCGTTTCTATTACACATAGGGGAAACTGGGGTAATGCCAGTTAGCGGGTAATGGTGGTCACTATGATTTCTCATAAAGTGAATAGCTCAGATTTAAACTGATTGGTGCGGCCATTTCACGGCAGCTTATAGATGTACTACCGAAGAGCTGGCTATCTTGCCAGTCGTCGTCTGCCTCTTGTGTAAGAAATACTATTTTCACGTTTCGCCTTATAAGAAAAAGAATAGTTTAATCCCCTATCAGCTCTTACTGTTTACTTTTCTTCGAACGAGACTGATCTCACAAGAATAAGGTAAGCCATATTGTTGTATCACGCAGAGTTTTATTAAGATTTTAAGCATTGGTATTTGTTTTTTTTTAGCCGTTGAATGAAAACATGCGGTTGGGGTAATGGTAGTCACCACACTCGAGGTAATGGCGGCGCGCTCTGAGAGGTATTAATGTGACATGTGCTTTGGAAAGTAAAATTTATTTGAGCTTTTAAAAGCTCATAAACTTGTGTAAACATATTGGCATTGTCCTTATATTTGTAATCCCTTTTTTACACAGAATGTTTTTTTTTTAAATCATTGACTCTATATTATGTCTATACTTTCAATTCATTTCTGTAATATCTAAAAAGCGGAATTATGTGATAAAATAAACGTAAAGATTTCAGTTTAACGTGCTTATGTCATTGAAAATCCTCATATTTCTTATTTTACAACCATTAAGTAGTAAATGACATTACTGACTGCCTTTGCCTCTGGGTAGGGGTAATATTGGTCAAAGCTGATTTTGCAATACTTTTTATCTTTCCAAAGGTAAGATTAATTAATGCTCAATTTGAGTCTGCAATAGGTAAAATATATGTAAGCAATTTTGCATGATTGCGTTTCAAATGTAACACAAAGTCAAGTTTTATATTTATTTTCCATTAGGTGACTGCCATTACCCCAGACTCCCCTTCTCTGGGCAGAATATTATACTCCGCTATTATATTCGTAGCAACTAACTTTCGTGCAACATTCTACTATACCCCGTAACTCAATTCTCATCTTTTATACTTTGCAAGTTTGTATTGATTTTGGTCTACTTAGACCCCACCTTTCATTATCACCTATGACATTTACAAAATAAATATTCTGATAAAACTTACAACATAAATTTCGATTGCAATCAATAGATAGTTCTAGCAGATGATATATATATTTTTTTTGTCCTATTGTTGGAAGAGTAAATATTTCATTCATTCTTATTATTAGAGGGACAGGAAAGTAATGTTTTTTTCGAGTCCTAAATCTTTAATAAGTTTTTATTTTTTGTCAATGATGCAATTACCCTTGTTATCGACATTCTTTTGCTATCTAGTGAGCAAATTTCCATTTCCGGATGGAAGAATATCAATTGATTTTGGATCAAAATATCTTGAAGATAGCGTTTGTATATCAGTAAAATTTTCAAGTTTTTGTCACATAGCTACCGGAATAAAGGGAAATTAGATCGTGTAATGTCGGAGGAGTTTAGTGTAGCTATTAATTAGCTAAAAAAAAGGTGGTTCTGAAGCATGATTAGAAGATGCAAGATCACACTGATCAAAATGAACCTTGAAAACATGAATGAATTGCAGTGGGTTGTCTCACACACCATACTCACCCAACACTGCACCACCTGCTTTCTTTTTATTCCAATTACTATGCGATAAAAATCTTGAAAAAGCTGCTAATATCCAAAATGCCATCGTTAGGTGCAATTTTTCTCCATAAACAACTGATTTTTATCGATCCAGAAATGAAATTTTTTACAATAGATGGGAAAAAGTGTTAATAACTTAATTGCAGAATTCAAATTCATTAGAAAAGTTTCTAATGAATTGCAATGTAAGTAGAGCTGAAAATTTATTTTCATTAGAAATAAACTATTTGAAATAAGGCTTGCATTGCACCTTCAAAACACAATTGAAATAACCAATTTTCGAACAGTGCAATATTTATCTCTTACCGTTGCCAATAGCACGTTACAATATTTAGCAGCAACAGCGCCCTCTGCTGAATTTTTGTGGCGGAGACAATAAAGAATTTATTTACAGCACTGATTAAAAATAAAAGCATGCTAAAAGAAGTTGTTCAACAAAAAATAAAACATTACTTTATGATTCTCGTAATATTGCTACTACAAAACTGTTACGGTAGACATTTCTCTCTCTCTCTTTTTTTTTCTTCTTTTTACAAAAAAGAAAGTATTGTATACGCGAAAAAATTTTCACTCAAAAATCGACTTTAATTTCCATTTTACTCATCCCCGAATGAATGTCGAGTTTTTTTCCGACTCGACCCCACGTGGATAAGTGCCTAAGAACGTATAGACACGCGAAATATCCATTTTAACGATTCCCGAGTTAATTACAACGCATTTACTCGTGACGTCTGTATGTACGTTACATATGTATATATGTGCGTATGTATCTCGCATAATTCAAGAGCGGTATGTCCTAGAAAGTTGAAATTTTGTACGTAGACTCCTAGTGGGGTCTAGTTGTGCACCTCCTCTTTTGGTTGCATTCGGGTGTTTCTAAAGGGGTCTTTTGCCCCTTTTTAGGGGGAAATCATTGTTAATTTCGATGTAAGCTTAGTGGTGTTATAATTTGGCGGACACTTGGCGATATATCGCCAGTATTTTGGTCGCCAAGTTTTGTCACCAACTTGGCGACAAATTTAGTGATTTAAAAAAAAAAAACTGGTTTCAATTTGACCACTGTTGGTGATATTGAGAGAATCAACTATTGAATCACGTTAAAAATGCCAACAATGGGGAAATGACATTAATTTGGAGTAAAAGGAAATCATGTGATGCACACATCACCTGTTTTTTTTTTGCTTCGAATATTCTTCATTAATAAAACTCTTTTTTCTTCTCAAAAGTAGTCATGGTTCAATTTTTTTTTTTTAATTAAATATTTTAACTCAGGCCTGGATCTAATCGGGCCGCATGAATTTCGAAAATCTCAAGAGCTTTGAATGCTTACGAAGAGTTTAAATTTGTCACGAAGCTCGTTACAATCCCTCGAAGAAACACGAAAAGTTTCAAACTTTAATCAATGCTAGAAGCCATTTGGGACTCTTAGCAAATTTAATTCCAATTTATTTTGGGATTCATTCATTTGTGTTTTGGGACGTGCTTGCTATCTCTCACGGGATATATATATATTATTGTTGATTGTTGAAATCTAAATCACTGCTACTTCAACTTTAAATTAGAACAACAGTAGAATAAAGGAGCACACTTCTAAGTTCTCTCGGGAGAATGAACTCGTATTTCTCTGCGGGACAATCAAGTTTAAGGACAATTACGTGCTGTTGCCACTGCTAAATGGACGCATCAAAGAAGTTGCGCTTCGAATATTAAACATGGCTACAATAGAAACGTTTGCTCGTAGAAATTTCCTTAAGAACAACTTATTTCAAACATTTATTTGCAATTGAATCATCTTGTTTTGTGATTTCGAAAAATTACTTCGTTAGCTATGGCATAGATACATCATTCAGGGAACGTAAATCTGGAATTTCTCTATTTTGAACTGAACCACAAATTTTTTTAAATGGTTTTCTTTCCCTTATTGCCACAAAATTGAAGAAAAACTATTAAATTATTATCAAAATCAGGAAGTAATAGAAATTATTAATGAATTCGCAGTTCTAGTACATGAACACGCCACCTTGCGGTGATTTAAGAAATTAACCAATGAGATAAAACATTTTAATTTTATGCGGACATGACAATTGTCTCATTGGAAACTGGACAGGTCACATCCTACGTATGTGTGTCGGTCTTGACCTCAGCTCTTTTAGCAGCCATTATCTGGAGACTGCAGCGTCACCTATAATTTATTTAAATTTCAAATTATTAACCCGGTTAAAAGTTAGATAATTTCAGAATGAACAAACTGAAAATTTGTTTAGAAAATTGCAGTATCCTTATATAAATAATATCCGATGATCGAGTAACCCGCGTGTTTCAACAATGAAACTCGTGCCACTGCATGTGTAATTTGATAATGTGTGCTGGTAATGTTTAACATGCAGAGAAAGGCTTTATTGTGAAAAGGCTGAACTCGATCCGGTAACTTAACTGTTTTACTGGTAAGACTGTGTCATTTCAAGAGAATGAAGAAATGGAAAAAAAAGGTTAGCAATAAACGCTATCTACAGGAGTTAGGGTTCAAATGTAGAATCAATTTTCACCAGTCGTACCTTGACGGGCGATTTTCTAGTACAGAGAAGAAACAATGCATTTTGAAAAAAAAAATTACATTGAAACATTATTTCTTATTTTTGGCAGTAAATTTGTACATTAAAAAAACTTTTCACCTTTTTTTTTGCATGGAGCAAAATGAAAAATAAACTATTTTTTAGATGAAATATTTTCTGAAAGATTATTTAAAGTATTTTTGATCAAATGAATGAGTAAATGAAAGAATGAATGAATAAATATAAGAGCTAATATAAAACAACAAACGAATATATAAATAAAATTACTAACTAATATGAGAGAAAAGTAAATTAGTGAATAAAACAGTGAATGAATAATAAAGTAAGTGAATTAATGAATACAATTGTGATTTTTTAAAGGAAAGAATCTAAATAAATTAATTAATAAGTGAATACGTGTATGATTTAATAAATGACTGAGTAAGTAAACGAAATGAACTATTTCACTTTACCCCTTCCATTTGCCCGCACGCACTTGACAATCGACTAATTGTGCAAAACATTTAAATGAAATTAAGACTAACATTAAACAAAGCTGTATCTGCTCCTACTTGTACACTTATCATAAAGATTATATTTACTGCGTATTTTTATTTCTTATCAATCTTCAATGGTTAAAATTAGTAATCTGGAAATTTTGTATTTGGATAAAGTTTTGTTATTAAATTCATCCATATAGGTGTTTTTTCTTGAAAAAAAACGCAATTTTTTTTCTCTAAAAATTTCGTTTTTTATTGTAAAATCTGCTTGAGTTAACCTGCCATGAATTAACGCAGATAATTTGTAACTATGACGACGAAAATTAATCTCTCTAAATAAATATTTAAAACTTTAATCTAAATAATACTCTTAAAAACAACAAGCTAAACTTATTTTCGTTGTCACGGTAATCTGAAAAAAAAAAAAAAAAAAAAAAAAAAGAAAGACTAACATCAAGTACGGTCAAGCGATGATTTTAAGCAACTTGTGGTTGCTCAATAAATAAATACTGCAACGAATATTAGTGTTATCTCAAATAATGTCTCAAATAGTATTTCAATTGATATTTAAAAAGTTAAAACGAAGAATTTTATCATTTTGTTATAACAAAAATGATGTTTATCTATAGATTAAAAAACGTCAAAAAAATCATCATTCAACAATAGCTTCCAAATAGTACATTCAGAATGAATGGATTCTGCAATCAGCTGCGTACAGTGTTGCCAACTTAATTTGTGAAATGAAATATAAGAACTTGATATTATAAGCTGAGCAGCAGGGTGCAACAATGAGCCTGCTACAGTTTTTTTCGAACAAAAAATATACCGAAGAAAATTGAAAGGTCCAAAAATAATTCACTTGCTTAAAAATGACTTAAAATGACAATGGTCTTTTGTATTTTTCTAAAAATAAGAATACCAATTATTAGGCTTTTGTAGAATTAATAACCCTGATAATAAGTACATAGAGTATAGGAATACTGTTTAGAATTGATATGGACACTGGAATTTAAATATGAAGATGAGAAAAAACGTAAAAAATAGTTATTGATAAAATGTTGAATTTACCTGAAATTCAATGATATCTATTTAAAAAGCATTGAATTTGCTATATTTATGACTTTTTTAAAAGTTACTTTGCTAAATTCACATTAAAAAAAACAGTATGAAACCTCCGTAAAATATGTTTTGAAAACTTTGAAAAGTTGTGAATAATTTCAATTTTGTTTGAATAATATAAAGGAAAAAAATCACCTCTGTGATGCCATAAACCACAGCTCATGAAGGTTTTTATGTCGTCATGGATATTTTAAAGTGCTATTTGAGGTTGCGAAATACGTCTTTTCTCTCTTGAGAATGGTTTCGGCTATGGCAAAACGGCTCTTTTTAGAGTAAAATATAATGTTTCAACTGACATCTGACTGAATTTAACCTGAATACCAAAATATTTCTATTACATTTGAACCGAAAATTTTCCCCTAGACAGTATTTTCTGCAAAATCTAGGAAAAGTGAAAACTCGTATCACACTTTTCCAGCGAATATTGGAATTTTTCACTGCATTGAAAGCGTGATCATTTCTTTCTTGTTATTCCGAAACTGGTCGCTTAATGTTACCAGCTGATTCGCGCGGTTAGTGTTTTTTTATGCTTTTATGAAACTGCGTTCAGTCTCTTACTAAACGCACTTTTGTAGAAAGACTCATATAAAAACTTTCTTATTGAAGAAATTTTTGCTAAGCTGCATTTTTTTTTTTTTTTTTGCTGATTGATACTTATATTAATGATGGTATAGTAATTCGCAATTCCAGAGCTCGAATACGCTACCTTGCGGTGATTAACAAATTAAACAAAAAAGGCAAAACAATCCATTCCACGTTTTTTCTATGGGGTAAATTACAGGCTTCAGACAGTTTGAGATGTAATGAAATTTCAGAAGAATAGAAAAGAATGCTTCCCACAAACACGATGAAAAATTACTTTCATTTACTAAGCGTCAAAGCAAGTTATAAGTTACGGCATTTGTTTGTTTTACCTTTTTCATCCGCCCGTTAGACAGTGGCTGCAGCACCCCCTATAGTTTATTGGAGTTGTGAATGAAAGCATTGCTATACATAAAGCATTCAAAGTGTTAAATGTTCATCTTTTCATGCATTTGCAATCTTAAAAAACGAAATGAATTGGATTTTTCAGCAAAACAGCCAAAAATATATGATAAAGATTAAAAAAATTATGGCGTTTCCAACCCCCCCCCCCTTCTTTTACGAAATAACATACATGATATTGACAATAAAGAATTTTTCTTTTTTTTTTTTTTTTTTTTTTTGTTTTGATAGCACTTTTTGGCGTTTTCTCAGAGTTGGGGCTTATTGGGGACTCGCGTTTCTAATGATACCAAATCGCTCTTCCTGGTTAGAAACTGTTGAGAAAAGTTATTAAAACTTAAATTTGCACATGGAGTTATTTTGTTTCGTATTTTGTATGAGTCACGTGATGAATATGAAAATTTGGAACCAATTGAATCATATATGAGCGAGATACTAGGCCTGAACCTTACGTGGCCTTATTTGGAGCCTTATAAAAAATCTTATAAAACCTTATAAAAAAAATTCCACACTCCTCCGCAATGCTCATGGTTCTTCAAAGGGTTAATCAGGGTATAAGTGTCGAGCTTAGTGGTTAGGGCATCGGATTTAGGGTATCATATTTGAAGCTCGAATTCATGTACGTGTTCGTTATATTAATGCTTGAAAGCTACTTATGCTTGAAAGTGTCAAGGCCCGTGAGGGTTCCTGTTCATCTTTTCAAACCAGATGAATATTTTCAAAATATAAGCACTGGTTTGTACAAAAGAAAAAAACTTTGTGTGAATATATGTATATATATATATATATTAAAATATAAACAGTCAAAATACAAATGAAAAAGCAAATGAAAAAAGCGAGAACATCAAAATGGAAAATGAAAAAGGTGAATCCAGGACCAACTTTTTCTCAAGGGGGGGGGGGATTGGTCCAAAAGTTCACAAGGCCCTTTCTGTCTAGCAAGAGGGAAGGTCCCAATAGCTTGCTACCCTCCCCGAGAGCCTTAGAAGAGAAAGGAATCAGAGAACATAACTTAAGATAAAATAGCAGAAGAAAGTTCCGGAGTGCATCCAAACGGAATGAGCACATTGAAATTAAAATTGACCTGCACGTGCCAGGCAAAGATGCAGTTAGGCCACGGCAGCAGCGGGACATGGAATTGAAAACCGTGGAGTTGAAAAAACCTGGAGTATAGTAAAGCCGAGGAGAGAAAAAACAAAAATTTGGATCGGAAATTACATCAGAAATATTCAGGATAGCTCCTGGCAGACCTTCATAGCTTACGTGGCCTTACTGCAATAATATAATTGCGCTATACTTCACTCTGCTAGGCAATTCCCTACTTTTCTAATGTAGCTTAAATAAAAAGATTGAGGGACTTGATTATAGCCTAAAGTGCTTTTCATTAAATTAAGATTTTTAGAAGCAAAATCAAAACCCTTCTCTTCTAAGGCTCTCGGGGAGGGTAGCAAGCTATTGGGACCTTCCCTCTTGCTAGACAGAAAGGGCCTTGTGAACTTTAGGACCAATCCCCCCCTTGAGAAAGTGTTGGTCCTGGGTTCACCTTTTTCATTTTCCATTTTGATGTTCTCGCTTTTTTCATTTGCTTTTTCATTTGTATTTTGACTGTTTGTGTGAATATGTTTGTACTGTTTTTGTTTCTAGCAGCTTTGCGCTGGCATTACGGTACACTTTTGTATTTATTCTTTCAGTTTTTTTAATGTCGTTGATTTTTTCAATTTCTTTGAATTTTTATTTTAAAATTGTCTTAAGGCTGCTCTTCAGTGGGAAAGAAAAACGATCTCGCTTGAAAATGGGCTTTTTCTTTAAACGAAAGCAATGTTCATCAGTGAAGTGATTGACACTTCAACAACCAATAGAACGAGCGGTGGCCGATGAAAGTGTGGATCATGTGACCTGTCACATTTTGCAAGGGGACAGACCGGACGCTCCCCTGCTGTGCAGAGTAGTCGAAGGAGGTAATAGCTGACGGCGAAATGAAACCGCAGCTTTTTACAGACCCTTCCAAGGAAATTCTAGTTCTTTCCCTCTTGAGTCTTGACTACATAGGTAAAAGAAAAATAACTCAGTGTAAAAGGCGCGGCATTTTGCAATCCCGCTTGTGATATTAATTTATTTGCATTCGCACTAAAATTAATTTTTGAAACGAAGATTTTTTTCCCCATTAATACGGTTCCTGATCTCATCTAGGAAAAATTAACGAATGAATGAATATTTGCAATAAATAAATTTATAAATTCGTTTTATTTTTAGAAAAATGTTCGTTATTGAAAATTGATAATATCAAAAAAGGAAGGAAAAAAAAGATAGCCTGCATGACCACACTGAATTTTAACGAAATGAACTCCAAATTCTAACCAAAAAATTTTCTTTAAAAATGGATGATCCTACTTAATAAATTTGAAAAATCGAGTGCCGAATAAAAGTGGGGACTAACTAGTTATCGGTTGGCGAAATTCTTTCACTTCCTCTGCCTGTTTGCCACTCTCCCCAACCCCATCCGAGTTAGCAGAAAACATTCTTAAAAATGAAACTAGATCCTCTTTGCATAGTTAATACTTGATTGTACAATAAACATTAATGCCACTAATTAGTTACATTAACCTTTATTTGAACTGATAATATTTATATTTTAGTGCTAAATTAAATACTACTTTGTTGGTTAGTTACCTGTTTTACAAATGTAGTGGCGACTAGAAAAAAATGTGGCTACTATAAATACCTTTTCTCACCACTGGTGACCAGAAAATTCCCCTAATCTTTATCTTTGAATCCTTTTCTTTTTGAAAAAATATTTATTTATTTATCTAAGTACTATATGCAGATGAGAAGGCTACGATAGCATTTCTCAAGGGGTTGTTATGGTGAAAGTTCTTTCAAATTGAGCATAACAACGGCAAAGTCGCGGACGGCTACGGATAAGGATTTCCTGAATTTGAAAAATTAAAGATTTTTCTCTGATCTTTGTATGCAAGGGTGCTCACCCTGCTCCAAGCTCAAAGGCAAAAATCACTCCTTCCCCCACTCTCAATGTTTGTAAACTATCTTGCGTTGAAATTTTGCAATAAAACTAAACCTAGCACTTTTAGAGTCTCAGATTCCCAGTTACTAAATTCGGCAAAATACATGAGGTATTACATGCACTATATGACCAAAAGTATTGGGACACTTTCAAAAATTCACAATTTTACGGATTTCTCAAAAAATAAAAGACCAATTGCTCTCTGCTCTGTAATTTTTTTCTCATGAAAAGTATACTCCAGACGTCAAATCCAATAACAATTAAGTCTGCTATTCATTTAGGGGACCAGCAACAAATAATCTGTTCTTATCATGAATCACTCTATAACGATGGCAGGAAAGTGTTGCCAGTTTGCTAACAATTCCTTACCATTCGTCGCCTATCCTAGAATTATAGAAATTCGGCTCATTAGATTGCTGATAACTTTTTAAAATTTAAAGAAATTGCGGTGGAATTTTTTTCATGGATTGTAGGATGTATCTGAGCTTTGAATTATGAACGTTATAAATTGCTATCTTTCGTGTCTGCGCAGTGAAAAATTAATAGCTTTAACTGTTCATATTTCAACAAATTTTCAATATTTTAACTTCAAATTTTATTATTATGTTTCTCTAAAATGCTGTCAAATATTTTAAAAGTTTAGTAACGTTTGACGAAATACTCTGCGTAATATAAGGCGAAAACCTTCAAAAAAATTTTGCATTTTTGAAAGAAATGCTTATATTTCCATGGGTATAAGAGATACTTTCACAAAAATATAAAAATAAGTTTTTGATAGATTTTTAACTCATTTCTGAAAATTATAGCTTATTCCCAGCAATTTGCAATGAAAGATTATCAAAAAACTTTTTTACTCAATTTGTTGTCGGTCCCCTAAATGAATAGCAGACTTAATTTTTATTGGAAAATGACAACTAGAGTATACATTTTATGCGAAACAAATTATAGAGCAATTGGACTATTATTTCTCGAGAAATCCCTAAACATGTGAATTTTTGAAAGTGTCCCAATGCTTTTGGTCATATAGTGTATATAGTGCTTCTACTTCAACACATTGAGTTTTTATTAAAATTTTCTAATAAGTCTTGTGAGTGTCTGATCCTCGTTAGTTGTCATAATAAATATTAAGGGTTGTACTTTTTCTCAGGAGGCACGAAAATATTACCTACATGTATATCTGCCTGAAAAAAAAAAAAAAAAAAATCTCGAAATACTTAGATGAAAAAAAATCTCAACGCCTCGCTCTGCCAGATTTTAAAGTTTTTATCGCTCTGCCTCGTTTTCATGCATCTTGCATTTAATGAATCAATAATAAAAAATAAAAAAAGGGCAAGAAACAGATTTGCAGGAAATACATAAAGTTGAAACAAAAATGAAAATGAACAGCTTACATTTAGGAAAGCAATTATAGGTAAAAGTAAGGGTTCACAATTAAAAAAAAAACAAACAAGACAAACTTTTTCTTTTAAGTTCTGTGTTACGCACTTCTGTGCCGAAAAATTATCGTATCCTGTCTTCAGTCACAGAATAAAATGAATGTTCTAATCCAATGATTATCAAGTAATTTTCATTCGTATAGAACAAAAATCTTTTTTGAGATCCCACATTTTCCATTCTATTGACTCCTAGTAATATGTAAATACAGCGAGAGAAAGGATTTAGCTTCTTGTTTAGGAGAGGGAACCATTTCTATATTTAATTAACATGATCTTTATCGTAAGCATACTATTTACTCAGAAATACTCCCTATTTTCCCAAGCACTCTGTTTGAGGGCTATGCCTTTTAATTTTCTCGAAAATAAAAATTTTCAAAATGCACTTTTAGACGATCTCTGGTAGTATTTGGAAGTAAGTAAGAGGTCCTGTGACCTTCCACCAGCAAATTTTTGAACTTGAAACGCAGGGGCGGACTGGCCACGTGTGAGATGTGGAAAATTCCACATGGGCCGTCCTTAACTCGGGCCGTTTTCTGTGCATTCAATGTGGACGTGCCGTTTTCCTCAATTTTATTTTAAAAAAAAGTTCTTAGTTAGGCCGGCCGTTCTTGTGTCGAGGGCTGCAGCCAGAACTGCTCTTTTTTGGGTGGGGGGGAGGGAGAGGAGGACAGCCGCTCCTTTTCCAACGGTCACTGTCAGGACGTTACTCTGTTCTTGCCTAACTATTACCGTATATTGTTACGTAGGGAAAACAAAACAATGGCTTTGTTGGGGGGTCTTCGTCCGAAGCAAAGCCTTCAGGGTCCATGGGTGTCTCTCGTATCTGTTCGGGATTGATGTTTCCTGGAATTCTGGTAAGGAGTTTTATTGGGGGTGGGGATCTTTTTTTGTGGCCATCTGAGACGATCTGAGACTGTCTGGGAAAAGATGACATTGAACCTTTTTCAAATGAAGTAAGAGAAAGGCGCCATCCTATGAATAGAATGAATAGGAGCAAAACGTCTACTAAAAAGCTTTTTTTTTTCCCTTTTCATCCTTCTTTTTTTTTTCTTTCTTTCTTTTTTTTTTTTTTTTTATGTTTCCCAGCACTTTGCAATAGATAGATCCACGACTTTCTCAACCAATTAGATAGTTTTGAGAACTCCTCAATTTCGCGTCTCCGAGGAAAAAAACGAGTCATTTGTTATACACCGTGTTGACTGCTCAATGGGATTGCATGTGTTTTAAATCCAACGGTGACAATAATTTTTTTTTACGTAAGTTTAATATTTTTAATCATCATGTGGTTTTTAATTTTTTTTTTTTTTTTTTTTTTTGCCATCAGCACTTTAAATAATAAGAACTTGAACTATTGGTTATAATTATAACAAATTGACGGTGTTACACAAAAATGGGTCAACCCACCAAGCAGTATTTTTGAGTAAATTGAGTTCTAAATTGAACTTCATAGATGGCATATTAAAATAGAATTTGGCTTAAATCGTCTTTGTATCCCCACAGTGTATCAGTTTATCTGCCAACCTATGTGAATAACTCATTATTTTTTTGAAAATTTTTGTTGGATAACTCATTTTTGTATAACATCGTCCAATTCATCTATTTTCGTTTAGCAAAGATAAAATTTATAAAAATACAAACAGTATAAATATTTAAAACAGTGATTTCCAACATTTTTTTATCCGTCGCCCCCTTACCTTTTTTCCTTGAAAAAAGCAAATTTTAGAGCAACGTAAAATCGATATTAGGTATTTTTTGCATACAGTGAAACCTGTGTAAGTTGACCACTCGCGGTGCAGTACTTTGGTGGTCAACTTATAAAGGGCAGTAATGATTTTTTGAAAGATTTTTTGTCATTTCTCGCACCGTGTATTCATTTTTCGAGGAATTCACCTTTATTACTCTTTCTGTTCAACTAACTTTCATTGTTTAACATTATTGAAAGTGAAACCATAATTAAAAATACTATTCAAATAGTTTTATTAATTTTTCCTTGTTTTAAACTATATTAGACGCCGTAGTTTTAGAAATTCCATATGTGCCAGCTAATTTTCTCTGGCTTCCTCCTTTTTCGATTCATTTTAATATTTCATACTTTTTATTAATTTCAAGTTCAAAACTTTCTTTTTGAAGCCTTTTTATGTAACACTTACAGCCCAAAGAGCAACAAGCTCGACTCTCTCAGTTCATAAAGACAAAATTAAAATGTCCTATATCTTAATCCCTTGCACCCGAAATAAGCCAGAAGGGCTCTTTAGCAAGCCCATATCTGCGTACCCGCAGTGCAGGGGGGGGGGGGCTCACTTCCTCAAGGGGGCTGACGGCTCTAGAAATTGAAGAAAAAAAAAGAAACTAGCATTAAGACTTATTAACTTTACAAATAGACACTGGGCCACTAGGGAGATGCCCTACCCATTTTGTTGCAGAGGGCCCAAAATGTACAGATCCGGGCCTTAGCGCAATTCCAGTATTGCCACAACCTATTGCAACTGAAAGAAAAAACTTTGTACTTTTCTACTGACACCTATTTTATTGAAAGAAGTACAAAAAACTATCTCAAATAGAACAACAAATGAAAAACAAGTTTGGAGAATAAAGAGCAGCATAAGCTTTGTGCTGCTGTTTAGTTAGTAAAATGCTAGTCCGTCATCAAAGCATTAAAAACATTCTTAGAAAGCTATCAAATAATAATAATAATACAATAATAATAAATTAATAAATAATAAAATAAAATTATTGAAGAAAGTTTTAAAAAATAAACCAAGTGATAAACTTACAAAGGTTTTTTTTACAATACTCCAAACCAAATTTGGCGTACATTAGTGGTCAAGATAGACAGGTGGTCAAGTTACAGAAGTTTTCCTTCATTATATAAGATAGGACTAATTCCGTTCCTGACAAAAGCGGTCAACATAGACAGGTGGTCAACTTACAAGGGTGGTCAACTCTACAGGTTTTACTGTACTTAATTTTAATTTAAAGCCTAAATACTGTACCAATTTTATCCACTTATTGTTACACACATTTTTTATGTTTTTTTTTTTCAAGAGTAATTAATTTTTGAAGAGAGATAATAAACTAAGATTATTAATGTACTTCTCAAAGACAGCAGAACATTCCCCCCCCCCTTTTTTTAGGTATAAAATTTAGGATTTGGAAGAATAAAAAACTTTGGCAAATTAAACTTGAAGGAAAAAAAAAGAAGAGAGAGAAGGGTTTGTTCCGGTATCCAGAACCTGCCCTGAGTACAATTCGTATGCTTGTCCAGGATATGAGGATGTGCATGGCCCTCCTGAACTTAATTCATTTCATTTTTAAACTCATGATTTTTTGTTTAACCCTTTCTCAGGAAAATTTAGAAACTCTCATGTTGATGTCTGTAGAGAAGGACATTTTAAATCAAATAGATTCAGAGGATACCATTGATGTTGTTGCTCAACAAAGTAGACTTTTTGTAAGAAAAATTAATCTTGTAGAAATGTGTTTTTTTCTCCCGATTTCTTTTATTTTTATCTTTAGTACCAAGTAGTCTTTAACGGATATTCATAATCTATTACTTTTAAGGAAAAAAAAAAATAAGTTACATGCTTTGAAGGAAATGTTTTGATAAAATTAAAAAGGAATGTTGAAAAATTTAAGTAATTATTATGCCTTAAATACTGTAAAATTTTGTTTCCCTATCTTTTAAAGGGATACACTAAGTTATAGAAGAAAAAAAAAATTAGGTTCTTTAACCATATTTTAAGTATTTAATAACATTTCATCAAATAATCTTTATTTTTGAAGTTTTTTCCTGTTAACTGATTTGTAATGCTTGTTCATAGACTTTTCTTTCTTAGCTAGATTGATAAGTGTGATTGCTTTAAGTGTTTTTGCCTATTTTAATATAAATAACGTATCTATTTTTACTTATATTTTTAATGTTACAATCTTAAAAGCAAATCTAAAATTTCCGAATCTGAAATGCAGTATTCCCAGAAACTCTTTTTATAATTCATAAGTAGCACTACCATATTGCAACTAGTACGAAAAGTATACATTTTTAAAAATCTTATCATCATATACTTTTCAATTTTAATGTTATTATTCAGTGTCAAATTGATAAATGCAATGTTTAAATTCGTTAAATAGCATACTTTCAAATTTCGGATAAAATTTTTCCGGATAAAATGATAAAATTTAGCACTAATTTGAAATTTAAAGTTATTATTAGATTTTTCAGTTTGACGAAATTAGGGCCTGGTATGAAAACATTTTTACTGGTTCTTGAAGAGTATTATTTTTGTCATTTTTAGTTTATTACTCTTGAGTAACTTTTTTTCAAATATTATTTCGTTTTCATTAATATCGTTTAATTTATGTCATTAAAAAGGTTTAAGTCGGACCATTTCTGTGTTGTGCTTTCTTTCGTTACTCGATTATTATTTATTTTCAGCAAGCATGTAAACTCGTACAATAGAAGTATCTTATACATATAAAATCTGAGTATCTATCTATCTATCTATCTATGTCCAAGCTTCTTCTCCCGAACGACAGTGAACTGACCATCGAACCAGGTATCGATGGATTCGTCATCTTCCCGTCTTCATGTTTGGCTATTTAACATAATCCTCCGATAATAATTAGCGGAGATATCAATTAAAAACTATTAATTATGACTCTTAGATTTCAAAATCAAATCCCTATTTTTCGAAGGCTTTCCTCCATTCAAATTATTATTCAGTGCTTCATCTCAACTTTCCATAACAATGCTTTTATTAAAATGTATAGCGGGTGAAGAAAATCATTGAGATGAAAGATCTGTTGCCATTTTTTTTCTCGAATATGAACAGGTAAAACTCTTGTTTTTGTTTTGAGGCTTTTCCTGTAATCAGGGGATTTAAAATGTTTACTTTTTGGGAGTTTTCCGCAATCTGCCGCAAAATTTCGCTGGCCTTTTTTTTTTTGGTTCAAGTCTGAGTGTTGAACTCGCGTCACTTGACATAACTTTCATTTTCGAGGAGGATCGTGCACGTCGTAAAGTAAATGAGTGATTTACAAGTTATTTGAGTTCTTTGAGGGTTTGTACCTGGAAAACGGATTGATGTAATTCTTGTACGACCATGTGGATAGAATCCATCCAAATATTTATCTGAGTGGTATGTTGCATTAATAAACACCCGGGCAACGCCGGGTAGTAGACTATTTTATGTAAAAAGCGGATTGTTATTGTGCATAAATATTTCCGATATAGTCTATCAGATGTAATTCAGTTTAACGTGAGTAATGATTATAGTTGATAATGCATATATTTTCCCCTTTTGTGCTGACTGAAAATGTACTCATAACTTGTATCATTGATAACGATTATTAACGTTGATGAGGTGTTTTGGCAAAAATATGTTTTACTGGTGTTTTGCAAACCTTGCTTTACGCGCATTTATTTATTCCTTAACGCGTTAGAAACTAGTGTCAGTGTACTACAAAAGCATCAACTGGACTGCTCTTACATTTTTTAGGTAGCCCGTGCAACGCCGGGCACGCAGCTAGTAAATAGTTATATTTTTGGTTTAAGCGGTTGAGTTTCACTTTGTTGAACATCTTCGTAGGTTAAACTCTAGTTGAACATATTTACTTACGAAAAAGAATACGCGCATCTTATTGCTTTTCCCAATACATTTCTTCGTTTTCACTTTAAATCTCGGAAGCTGATAAATAAATTGTTCTTACTTGAAAACGTTGTGAGTCAGTGGAATATTATTATTAAAGGCAAGTTAATATGTAATATAGGCCACACATATACCATAAAGCACAAGCGCGGCCAGAACTTGCCTTCTGTGGAGAGGGGAGGGGAGTTTGATCATAACCATCTTTACATGCATATAAACTACTGTATTAAAATTATTAGCAATATAAATCTACGTTAAAAGCAAGGGCCCGGGGAGGAGACCGCAATCCCCCCACCCCAAGTGTATATCCCATGATTTTCACTTTAGTTCTTAGAACCTGACAAATAAATTTCATTCACTAGATAACATTTTGAGAGATACCTTTGAAAATCAGTTTTCTCACTGAGACAAATGGCGACTTTTTCGGGCGAAACTTTTTTTTTTTTTTGTAGATTAATTCGGGCTTATCCGATATTTCCGATCAGTTCTCACTGTCTCATGATCTGTGATTTATTCATTCTGAACAGATATATTACGTTTGGTTTACATGAATTTTTTCATCAGTTTGAATACGTACAATACAATTTTAAGAAAAGACTTAAAAAAAAAAAAAAGAGTTTTTTCTAAAGGGTAAATAGTACCGCTCATGGCCATATGAGGTAGTGAGAAGCAAGGATGCAAGAGGAAAAATTGAAAATTTGGAGATAACCAGTACAAATGGTAGGTGGCCCCCTCCTCTGTCTTGGGGCAAGAGATAGTACCAGCAGCCCTGGTAGGTGCCGCTGTACAGCATGATTTAGAAAAAAATCAATGAAAGCCTACCTAGGATGTAATCTTTATTCGAATTTTACTCAAAACTTGAAAATGTCTACTTACACCCCTTTGATTCTCACTGCCTCAAATGTATTACGTTTTGTTTTAAATAAGATTTCTATTCACTTTTACATAAACGAAATGCTCTTAAATGCGGATTTTCAAAGAAGCCACACAGTTTTCACAGTGGTTTTTTATTGCGTAGAGCAATTTAAGCTTGCAAATATTTTTGAGAAAGTTAGATCCTTGAAATATCATCTGTATATTATGGGCGTTTGCTGTATGCTTAGTTTAAATCAATCTGCCCACTAGTTTGCTTGAAATGAAAAGTTAAATAAGGATTTCTGAAAAAAAAAAAAAAAAAAAATCTTGGTATTTCAAGAAGGGAGAGAGGTCAGGGCTGCTGGATTAACCTTTTTTTTTTTTTTTTTTGAAAAAACACACTAGAAACTTTTTAGGTTTGGAAAACTACAGCCAAACTTTTTTGTATGGGGCCGGCATGAATTTTTTTTATACACTAAAAGTTTAGGGCCAGTCCGCCCCTGTTGAAACGCCAAAAACACAATTTCAGGTTCTTCAATTCTGTTAGGAAACGGGGAGTTCGGAAGCTTTCCCCGGAATTTTTCGAAATAGTCTAAAAACGCAGTCTTAGTGTGATGTTGGGGGGGAGGCAAAATTTTTAAAGTGTTATAAACATGATTGTAGGCCATCTTTAATAACGTTGGGGACATGCAGGTTTTTGAAATCCAAAAATGCAATTTTAGACGACTTTTTTTTTTATGGTCAAAGAAGGACTTTTCACAAACTCCCTTCCCGAAATTTTTTGAAATTAAAGCCATAAAAACGAAATTTAAGACGATCTTTAATGATGTTTTTTTTAAGGGGGAGGGGGGGGTGCTTATGTGACCTGAAAACCTTTATGCCTGTAATTAATTTTTTCTACATTGTATTAAAATGCTGATCTAGCTTCTGAGAATGAAAATAGAAAACAGTGAAAACTTGTAACCCCCATTCTATATTGTTCACATTTTAGTTAGCTTTGTCGGCAACATAAGGCTGAAAACGTCATTAAAACTAATACATACAATGCTTAGTAATTCTACCACGGTGTGTTTTTTACATTAACTGAATTATATTAAATTGCTAATATATTTTTCATGATTTTCTATGTGTTTAATGAGTATGTTGGTGTACGGAATGTTTTCCGCAATTGAATTTTCCACCTCCCAAACCTTCTAAAGAAATTTGACGAGTCTGGCTCTTAAAGACACAAATAATTTTCAAAAATGTTTGTTGAGCTGTGGAAAGCACTTTATGTGTGTACCATTTGTAGTAACATAAAACACATGTAAAACGATGCAAAATACCCAGTATCTGGAATACGATTTAATCTATATATAAAAATATTTTTCTACTGGAAGGGAAAAATGTCAACTTTTCGCATTCGACAGCATTGTAACAATGTTCATTATATTGTAAATAAACAATTTGACTCAGAAATATTCCTTTCAAATCTATTTCTTTTCAAACCACAAATTTGAAAAAAAGCAGATGTTGCGAATTTAACAGCTAATAGCACGCATCTACATGGATTCACTTTCAAAAGCACTTGATTCTTCACGAAAGCCTTAGGAAAAGAGGAAAGAAGAAAGGACGTCCAGCGGAGGTCATTGAGGGGAACTAATGAGAGGGTAATAAATCTTACACCCCATTAGCACTTACCCCTTAAGTCTGTGCTTACCCCTCAAAAAGGGGAGGTTTCTAATAAAGGGCGGGGCGAATGCAAAAAGTGAACGTATTTTGAAATTTTTTTCAATAGTTAGAACATGATATTTGTTTAAAAAATGGTCGCATTATTTCAAACAAGATCTCAAAAGAGAGCTGGAAATATTTTGCGTGTCAGGGCGTTCTTAAAATTTCGATAGCACGAGTTGCAGATGTTTTACAGAGCGAAATGTCCAACAGTACCTCGTTTTCGAAAAAATTCATTTTTTCTCGAATTTTAAAAAATCGGAGAATGGACACATCAAAAAAGTAAAAACTAAAAGAAACAGACATGGTCTTGAAAAATACTCAGAAAAAAAACCGGATCCGAAAACTTCACAGGAATTTGTAAAACAAGCTCCAACTTTCTCCCCCCCCCCCGTAGGTTAACATTAGATCCGAATCTTTCAGACTCTCAGTGAAGAGCACCCTTAAATTGTATCTCTTGTTATATATATATATATATATATATATATATATATATATATATATATATATATATATATACACAGGGTGTTATGTTTTAACCTGCAATACCTTTATTTTCACAACCGTTAGTCCTAGATGTATACTTCCAATGCAAAAAAGAAAAAAAAAAGAATGAAGTAAAAATAAGTCAAAAAATACAAATTTAACTTTTTATACGGGCCCCAGGTCCCCTAACTTATGGTTGGGAAAATAATCTCCATTGAAAAATAATTCCAACACAGGAAGTTTGAAATTAGTACAACCAATATTCACAGAGATATGAAACGCAGCGTTTTGTGACTTACGCTACTCTTCACTCGTCGTCAATAACTTTTTGGGGGAAAATAAAGCGGTTCACAAGTGTTTAAAATTATATGTGTGCATAGAGTGGTTTTTCAAATTGTTCGAGGTTTGTGGTGTGTTTTTGCGTATCACGGCTAACATTTGCATTTATTTTTGAATAGCAATGAAAAATATAAATAAACCTGTTTTTCTTAGACGATCTATCATTCTTCTGAAAGGGCGATAAGTTCCTATCTCATCTTCTGTATGGTCCCTTAAAACTTTGAACTGGAATGTCTCCTTGAATTTTGGTGGCACAAATGTCGATTTTTTTTTTGTGTCAGGAATAGTTTTCAATGGAGATTATTTCTCTAAATACTAGTTGGGGGGACCTAGGGCCCGTATAAAAAGTTAACTTTTGTTTTTTTTTTTACTCACTTTATTTTCACTTCAAACTTTCAATATCTTAACTCTGCATCTGTTTTTGAAAATTTCTGCAATTGGAAGTACACATTTAGGACTAACGGTTGCGAAAATAAAGATCTTGCAGGTTTAAAACGGAACACCCTGTATATATATATATTGTTACAAGTTTTGTAAAAAGTAATTGTTTTTATGATTAATTTGTTGTAATCTGGCTAATTTTGGCGTTGTTCCATTAATTTTCATGTAAAATTATCATAGTAACTTAACCTGTAAATTGTTTCTTGTAATGAATATACAACCCTCAATATTCGTATGATGTATATGGTCCCCGGATAACATTTGTGAATGGAATAAAAAGAAGATATGAGAAATTGATAGAACGTTGTGGGATGGGGTTAATACTTGTAAATAAATTCATTATGTTTTTATCAAGATTTTAATAGTCATTTCGAAAAAAGTTTGAAATTGCACCGGATCCGTAACTATATATACATAAAGAAACACTATCATATACTATATTTGTAACCTGGACAACTCTACCAAAATGAGCTTCACTACTCAGATCAATAGGCGCCATAGGCAGCTCTATGATACTGGTAGACGACAAATTTAATAGCAATATAGGGAATGAACAGGAAAAAACAAATTTTTTTTAAAGAACGAACAATTAAAAAAATCCCAAAATACCCTGGAGTCTCATCAGGGGGTACTCCTCAAGGGTAGGGAAAAAATTATGAGATGTTTCGAGAGTGCTGCTTTCGAAATTTCCTAAAAAAGCAGCACTAGTCCCCGACATCCCACAAAACAAGCAAATGGGGGTACCGAAAGTCCAGAATATTAGCATAACAAGAAGTAAGAACAATGAACATTTACAAACCAAAAATACAAGCTTTATATAAAGATAATTCGAACAATTTCATAACTAATTTAAACTACAAGAGAAAAAAATTCAAAATTGAACTCAATATCAAAAGAAAGAACGTATAACAATCAAATTCAAGAAACAGAAAAATTGACCTACCGCTAATCCTCCACAAGCTTGCAAATGAAATGTTTCGTAAGATGCTCCGGATATTGGTTCTCAGTTATATATATATATATATATATATATATATATATATATATATATATATATATATATATATATATATATATATATATATATATATATATATATATATTACTCATTATATCTCAAAAAACTAAAACACATTAAGAAATTTAAAGTTATTACTTGAATTATTCAATAGTTTCAACTATCAACGTTTTGAGAAAGATAAATGTATGCATAGGACATTAGTTAACAAAACAGATGCAGAAAGATTTATCAACTTTGTAATCAATGCAATGCAATTGTCTTTTCAAACTTTCTTCATTTCTGCCAAGCACTTTAAAAGCGAAATGACTCATTAAAATGTTCCAGAGCGCGAGTTCCGTCTGTCTACAGAACACTTAAGTGAACGTTGCCCGCAATAGAAATCTCCTGAGATTCGAGTAACAACCGTTTCATAAATCTCTTAAGCCCGTTCTTTAACTTTGCTTAAGCCGTTGAATGAAACAACACGAATTTAGATTATTCTATTCATTTGGCTTCACATTTTAACATCTCCGTATCGTGGTTAAGATTTGGAGCAGTGTAATAGGCTGCCGTGGGTAGGTAAAGGGCAGTAATTGCAGATTTTTCATTTTTTTCCTTCCTTTTACTAAAAAGGAAGTATTGTATTCGCGAAAAATATTTTATTCAAAAAGCAACCTTAATTCTCATTTTGCTCTCCCCCAAAAGAATATTGAGTTTTTTTTTTCAACCCGACCACACGTGGATAAGTGTGCCTACGAATGTATAGACACCCGAAGTATCCATTTTGACGATCCCCGAGTTAATTACAACGAGTTCTCTCGTTGACGTCCGTATGTATGTGCGTATGTGTGTATGTATGTACGTATGTATCTCGCATAACTCAAAAACGGTATGTCCTAGAAAAGTGAAATTTGATACTTAGACTCCTAGTGGGGTCTAGTTGTGCACCTTTCCTTTTGGTTGCATTAGGATGTTCCTGGTCTTTTTTTTTGGGGGGGGGGGAATCATTGTTAATTTCAATGCTAATTCAAGTGGTGTTATAATTTGTCGAGCACTTGGCCGTCAAGTTTTGTCGATTAATTTGTGTCTAAGTTGTATCCAAAAATTTGGAGATTTTTTTTAAATTTAAATTTTTAAGTCTGGTTTTAATTCGGCCAATGTTGGTGATATTTAAAGATTTGACCACTGAATCGCATTAAAATTGCCAATAATGGGGAAATAAATCTATGTAAAACGCTTTTTTGCTTCGGTTCACAAGAGACTAGGGATGAAAATATTTAGTGTTTCCTTGCTTAGACCAAGGCGCTATTATAATTAAATTGGCGTAAAAGGAAGTCATGTGATGCACACATCAGCTCGTTTGCATTTTGTCATCTATTGTACGTTAGCTTTATTGTACAAGCTTACTTATTTGTTTTCTGCTTTAAGAAAAGGCGCGGAAAAAATGTCAATGAACAACATTTTCTTATTGAATCCAAAACGCGATTCTTCAAACATCTCGAAAACTCATTTCTGCAGATACTGCCGTTTACCTGCCCACGGCAGCATAATTTACGGATACTATATATAAGCATATGAGACAGTGAGAAGCAAAGGGATGCAAGAGGACATTTTCAAATTTTGAGTGATACGCGTTTAAAGATAAGGTCCTAGGTAGGCTTTCCTTGATTTTTTTTCTAAATCATGCTGTACAGCAGCACCCACCAGGGATACTAGTACAAGCTCTTGCCCCATCACAGAGGAGAGGTTCACCTACCGTTTGCACTGGTTATCTCCAAATTTTTAATTTTGGCACTTGCATCCCTTTGCTTCACACTCCCTCATATGCGAATGATACGTTATGTGACGTAGTATGACATAATGTTCACTTAATATAAATATAGGTGAATATGTTAAGAATATTCAGTCCTATACGAGGAGAATGGAAATTACTTCATTTCAAACCAAAATATATACTAATATAATAATATAAAGCTGTAGAGTTTGGTTGTTTGAACGCGCTAAACTCGGGAACTACTGGTTCGAATTGAAAAATTATTTTTGTATTGAATAGTCCATTCATCGAGGAAGGCTATAGGCATCACGCTATGGCTAATAAGAGTGCAACAGCAATAGAAAATGTTATGAAAACAGGAAAATTTATTAATATTATAAAGCTGAAGAGTTTGTTTGAACGGTCCGAATTGAAAAATTCTTTCTGTGTTGTATAGTCTATTTATTGAGGAAGGCTATATGCTTTAAAAAAAAAAAAATCAAATTGACCGAAATGTTTGTAATTGCAAATTAAATGTTTAATTTATTGTTTAGGTCTATGAATTCCTAATAGATGGCGGGGCAAGTTAACTCTTCGAGAGGGCGCTGGCCGACACTGTCGATAGCTGGGAGGAACTGTGCCCATGCTACGCTTATGTGATCAGCGAACAGATATTTGAATGCGTTTTTTTTCGATGTTCAGGTACATAATTTGAATTTGTAGGATTTTTCTATTGGGTTTTGCTTTCCTTATTCATTCAACGTTTGTTTTTGTTCTTATAGTTGAAGATAGTTACTTATCTAAGTAAATAATTTGATTTGTCAGATTATTCAATTGTGATTGTTTTCTATAACGTTTTGATTAAAGCATTGTTCACGTGGCGAAACATTTTAAATTGCAGGGAAAAAACCGCTTCACTCGCTAAACGCAGGGTTACGGTAGCGTGGTTGCTTGGCGCATTAAGCGATGAACTAACGTACTTGAAGGATTATTTTGATTTTCAAAGCTACTGTTAATATTTTTACGTGTTTCGGCGAATAGTTAAAAATTCTAGCGACTTTAATAGGCTTTTTGAAAAGGTGTGTAATCATTTTAGTTGAAGAAAAATGATCATTTCACATCAGAAGGAGGGTAGGAGTAACTTTTTTTGTTCAGCGGACTTTCTTTAACTTCTTAGCACGGATATCGCCACGCGGGTACTGCTAGTATTTGATAAAAAAAAATTAACTGGATAAACAAGTATCACAAATAAACAATAACATAGACTTAAAGGATGGAGTAAAAATCTTAACGCGCTTATTTTTCATTTTCACTAAAACTTTCTAAAATATAAAGATCAGAAAAGTCGCTCCTCGTGTACTGGAAAGAATATTTCACTTACAATATTTACAGCAAAAGGCCGAACCTTATCATTATTCCAAGTCATCCATCATTTAGACGCAACTGTCAATGCAGTTGAGCAGGAAAGATCGAAGCGTGACAAGGGACGCACACTCATCATATCCTCTCACTCCGAGGCATTCATTCTACTGTCACATGACTGCAGAAAAAAGTCAAATTTATGTTTTTGCCTGTCGTAATCTTGTTGTTTTTTATCCCAATATTATCAATGACTTGAACGAAAAGTTTGAAGGAATGTATGATAAATGATTATCGAGTGCGCTCAATGTGTTTTTTCTTCGCGATAACTTTGCGTGCATGAAATATTGTATGTTTCAATGTTTGAATTTAAGAGTTAAGGTTTACATTTTAGTTTTTTTACCCTTAAATGCCTGGTTTTCAAAAAAAAAAAAAAACTTAGTTTTCATTTTGTGTTTAATCATGGGTTGGTGTTGTTAAATCAACAATGAAGCTGTTTCCATCAGTCAAAAGTTGATAAAATGAAAAAAAAAGCATGGATCGAGGAAAATCTTTTATTTTCAAACCGTTTAGTTTTTTCATTAATTTTTTTAAATGTTAGTGTTTTTAAACAAGGCGTAGTCTTTATGACGGCAAATGTGATGAACTTTGGCGCGTACTCCACTAGCGAGCTGAATGTTTACGCTTGCTGTCTACCGCGATTCCAGCTTATGATAATCCAGAAGCGAATTAAATATTGCGCTCTACGCTTGCTACCAACCATAACGTTGCCAGTACATGTAAGTAAAGAAGCGAATTAAATATTGTGCTCTGCGCTAACTGCATTCCACCACTTGTGATGTCATGTGCAGAAGCGTAAAAAAAAACTGAATCTGTGCTCCGATTAAATTAATCAGAAAAAAAATTAAACGTTGTCAAATTATTTAAAATGGGAGAGTATTGCTTCTATGTTTTTTTCTGATGAATATATTTCTGGATTGTGGAAAATTTCAACTCGTATCTAAAATGCGTAAACAAAATACTTATAGGAACATACTTTCGTATTGGATGTGAATGCTTAAATTCTTCGATTGTAAATATTGAGATAAACTCTGAATCCTGAAATGTTTGGGATTAAGGTATAGATAAATTTTTATTCATTATTACTGGATATATTTTAGAAAACTTCCATTTAACAAATCATTACTTCGCAATGACATCGGACAGAACTAAGTTCAGTATTTTAAAATCGTAGATTAGAAATTTTCCGATTAACAAACAAATTCATTTCTGTTAACAGCTTAGGGATTGAATGGAATTTCAGAATTTGTCCAAATAGAGTTGTGAAAATTTATTTGGAATTAGTGGTACCCGCACGGCTTTGCCCGTAGTAGAAAATTAAAAGTTTTTTTTTGGTTAATTTGGTTCGCCTGAATATTTACAAATAATGGATGATGAATTTCTCACCAATTTGCTATGTTCTCGCCAACTTGCTATGCTTGCCCATGTTACTGTTCCACGTTATGATAATTTGGTAATTTACTCGCTCACGTTGTGATAATTTGATCGGTGAAAAGTTCTTAAAATTAGAATAAAAAAAGAACAAAATCGAATTTTCGAAAAATCGCTTCGAGGTGCACACTCCCATGCTATTAACTAATTCTGTGCCAAATTTCATGAAAATCGGCCGAACGGTCTAGGCGCTACGCGCGTCATAGAGATCCAGACAGACTTTCAGCTTTATTATTAGTAAAGAAAAAATAAAGAAAAGAAAACGAATAAGGCTGGTAACGTTGGAATCTGAGCATTAAACACATTATGATTAAATGATCAAAATAGATAGATTTCCATAAAATCTCAGATGAAAAATTTTTCGGATAGGTGACGTGGCGGTAAGTCGTCAGTCTCATACGTGGTCTCGGGTTCTGACCCGCGGTCTAAGCATCACCTTCTACAGAGAAAGCCAAGCCACTTGTTCCAGGACGTCATAGCATAGGGCAGAGGGAGAGGAAATTTCGCGAAGAAAATCGTTTCAATTATCTCTCATAAGACTAAAGCTATAACTTTGAGAACTATAGTTTACTAAACATGTCGTAAATCAAGGGAGAAATCAAAGTTTATTTTCTGGTTAGTACTCTTTTTTTCTTCCTTTTTCTCCCCGAAAGAAGCACTCGCTTGTCAGCGAACAAGTATGCTGTCAAATAATGTAAACAAATTTCAAGAAAGAAAATTAATACGCATTGATATAAAAAAAACATACATTTTTTCCTGCTTTTCTTAAGAATATTGAAAACAATTTTCATTTCTTAAATAGTATATTATCGATTACATTAATGAACCATTTTTTCCTTAGTCTATTCGCAACTCCAATAAACTATAAGGGGGCGCTGCAACCACTGTCTAATGGCGGATGAAAAAGGTAAAACAAAAAAATGCTGTAACTTATAACTTGCTTTGACGCTTTGTGAATGAGAGTAATTTTTCATCATGTTTGTGGGAAGCTTTCTTTTTTATTCTTCTGAAATTACATTACACCACAAACTGTCTGAAGCCTGTACTTTATCCCAAAAAAAAAAAAAAAAACACGTGGAATGGAATATTTTACCTTTTTTGGTAGTACTGTTAATCACCGCAAGGTGATTCGAGCTCTGGAGTTGCGAATGATTATTTAAATTTATTTTTAGATGAACAATTAATATAACTTTGGTCAAAATAACATGATAAAAGTATCTTAATCATAACATGCTCTGGGAATTACCTATTTTTGGTTTGTACGTATTTAAATTGAGCACATACCTAAAAAAGAACGTATAGAATGACAAGATTACAGACTCAGTGTAGCCAAAAACGGCAATAGTATCATATCCACTTTATTTTAAAAACTTCTTATTAGATTAAAAAAATATCTTACGATGAAACCATTCAAAAACTTAAATATATTTGTGCTGAACAATATACGAGTTTTTAAAATAAAACTGGAATGTAAGAATATATAAAAATTGAAACAACATAAACGATAAATAGAAATTCTAACTATCTAGACACATATTTAAACACAAAAAAACCTATGCATTAAACATTTCCGTTAAAGTTTTCCATCTACTATTATAGAAGGGTTCTCGTGCTTTGCAACACAATCACTGTCCAAAAAAGAAAAAAAAAAAAAAAAGAAAAAAGAAAAAAAAAAAAAGAAAAAAAAAAGATTCTAAAAAAAATAAAATAAAAAATAGAATTGAGTATGAAATATGTTCTGCATAAAAACAAAAAGTATGCAGAACAAGAAGCATAGGGAGTATTTAAGTAATATATCACAATCTGCAATAACAAGTAATCAAATGAATTATTGTGCCAAAAATGCAATATTTAAAAATTTTAATAGTAAAAAATGTTCTGTTTGTTTACTATTAAAATTTGGCGACATCCTTTGTTCAATTTTTTTCGCTTTATTCTAAGAAATGTTGGTGAATTCAATAGCTACTTTCTATTACAATTAATGAAATGACACAGGAAATTAAAAGATCAGAATTCCTTTTATGCAAAAACGTAAAATCTATCTAAAATGTAAAAAATCAATCAAATGTACATTCTTTAAATGCTAAAATTGCAATTTGCGAGAAAGAACGAAGAAGTTCATTTTCAAGCCATCAAGGCTTGAAAAAGAAAAGATAGGTCTTACTTGCTTTAATGTTGCAATGAAGTCATTATATATATTATAGATTTATTAAGTTAAAATATATTTTTCTCCTTTATTACAATACAGGATTACTAAAATACCTAAATATTTGTCTGATTAAGTTGTTATTTATAAAAATGAACACTGCTGCAAATTGACAAAAAAAAAAAAAAAAAAAAAAAAAAGATTGACGCACGAGTTAACGAGTGTTGAAAACGCTAAATGGTCAAGTAAGGATTTTGACTCAGCCTTTTGCTGTTACGTCGATTGTTTAGGTATGCAGCACTGGTCCTTGGCTAGTCACACTTGGTTAGAACTTGGCTGTCTGGTCCAGGAGCCAGTGGGTGGATTTTCGAAATGCAGAAAATCTTCATGGCTCACGTCGTATAATTATGCGGCATGTAACAGATCTATGGGGGCTCCGGTGTCTCTTTCTAATGAGAAACTGGGCGCCAAAATTCTCTGAACAATTTATATCTGTGCCTTAATGGTGGCACGCGAAAGACTGGATGTCATATCGGGGGCTCCTAATTCGAGCCTCTTACGCAGCTCCATTAGAAAGAAAAAAAAAAGGAAATAAGTTTTTTTTGTAGTCCGTTTCATTTCAATAATTACTGTCTCATAGTAAAAAACCAGGGTTGCAGAATCGGAGTTTGTGTAGTGGAGTCGCAGTTGAACTGATTTTGGGGTAAATGAGTCGGAGTTGGAAGTAGAAGGCTTTAAAATCCCTAGGGTCGGAATCGGCCATTTTCCATCCGAGTTTGTATTTAAGAGAAGTCGGAGTCGGACTGATTTTGGAGTACAGGAGTTGGAGTCGAATGCCCTTGAATTCTGGGAGTCGGAGTCAACCATTTTCTCTCTGAATCTGTATTTCTGCGAGGGCTGCGGGGTAAGTGTAAGACTGAGCTTGGGGTACCGGAGTCGAAGGCGCTTAAATTTTAGGAGTCGGAATTGATAATTTTCCCAATGACTCCGTAGCCCTGGTTAAAAACATTTGCGCTTTGAATTCATTCATTTTGATTCAACCATTTTTATCTCTGACTTGCGTCAATGTTAAGTCTACGAAATATGACATTTTGATTTTTATTAATAACTTTTTTTCTATTTCTTGAAATCAAGAACTAAGAATACATTCCGAATCTGCACAAATATTTAACCTTTTTGAAGCAAAAAAAAAAAAAAAAAAAAAATCGCTTGCCGTCAATGTTAATTTTTTTTTGAACTGTTCAAAAAATGCCTTAAAAAAAAGAAAAGGTTTTTTTTTGAGCAATCACGATTGCTTATTGTTCTCACTTGACCATCCTTGATGTTGTGGTTCCTTTCTCTGCTTGAACCAGGGGCGTCTGCCGCACCACCGCCCACCGGCGCGGCTCCTCTGGTCCTGAGCACTGTCCCCCAGAATCCACTTCTGCTGGACGGTAGTTCCATGTCCCACACACGCACGCTCATACACACTCATACACGTGCGCGCCTTTACACACATACACGCACCACACGTAAGCCTACACACACACACTCAACTTTACACTCGTAACCAAACAGGAGGGGGGGGGGGCGTTTCTAGAAACAATAACTCCAATGAGTAGTGTCTTGTCGCAACTCGTGATTGCGAGAAACATATTTAGAATTCAAAATTTCAGAATTCAAATTAGAGTTGATTGGGGGAAGTGGGGGTCACAGGTCTTTTTTTTTTAAACATGTTCTTTATCAAGAGTTTTTTTCCAACAAAGTTTGTTTGAAGCAAATCTGCCTTCAAGTTCGGAGTCGATAACGACCTGAAGCTTTCCCGTAGGCGCTAATGTAACGATTTTTTGAACTCTTCAAAATTGAACAAAAAGATGCTCAAATCAAATAGATCTTTTCTATACATATTCTTCATCAATAACTTTTTCCAACAAAGTTTGTTAGAACCAAACTGCTTTAAGTTCGGGCTTTATATTTGCCTTACGCCTTTGTTAAGTTTATTTGAACTCTTCAAAATTGAGTGGAAAATTCTTCAAATTAAAAAGTGAAATATGGGAATGAGTGTCCTTGCCGATATTTTCTGAAAAAAAAAAAAAAAAAAAAAGTTTGTTCCAATAGGACTATTCCTTCAAAAGTTATTAAGGGGGCAGGGCAGACAAACCAACCGAGAGTCGAACAGACAGACCGACCGACAGACACACATTTTTCCCATCTCAAAATCCGACTTTCTCATTTTAAATTTTTCGACATTTATTTAATTATTTTACTTTCGACTTTTTTTGTTTTTTACTGTATTTTAAAGATGCATTAAACCTTTTTTGAGGCTTTTTTTTTCTTCTTTCTTTTACTTTTACTGGAAAGAAGGCTAAAAATGGCGCACCAACTGGTCGCCAAACATTACTATTTCCGATGCTTTTGAATATTATTTAGCTGAGGTTTAAACAGATTGTATTTTTTCTTAAAATAAGATACGTATATTTTTATGATCTGGCGTAGATCAGTTTATGTTAGAAAAAATAACGTGAAATTTTTTAAAGATTTTCTCTGAGAATATTAAGAATACTAAACAGACATTCGATCGTGTAAAGTTATTTTGTTAGGATAAATTGGAATTTAAAAAGATAGAAAGGGCATGCAAGTCAATTTTGTTACTGTCTTTGGGAAAAGGATTTAAGAAAATCATTGAAAAACGTCGTCCATAGAACTATTTACACATTTTCAACCGAATAATGGTAATGCATTCTATGCTCTATAAATACACGCAGCCAGAAGATACAAACTCTAAAATAATGAAAATGCAAATTTTTAGTGAAATAACGGTTCAAATACGTGTAGTGTAAGTCTTTTCTGGTCTTTGAAATTCAAATTCCAGCTCCGTTACATTAGTTTCGAGTAGGTTTATATGGAGAAACGGGTTTTCGCAGACTATTGCAATGAGGTTTTCAGTTGTAAACAAAATGCTTTGTAGAAGTAAGATTCAAACGAATAAAAAAGCTTATCTTAAGAAATACGTGTTACCTTAAGCCTTCAAAATAGGAATCGGATTTTAATAAAGAAATGTTTAATTCATAAAATTGTAAATCTGGAAGCATTTTAAGAAGTTCTTCATTGCATTTCTGAAGGAAGAATTAAGTAAGTTTTCTCGTAAGTAATCTTTTTGTAGCAATGAATTTTTTTTCGCACCATACACACTAGGGAATGTCATGGAAATGCGTGCTTTATTTTTGATTCAGAACGTCCGTTTTTCATGTATTTATCAATTTTGAGTAGACAGGTTGATAGGTATAAAAAAAAATAATTTGAATTTTTGCCATCTTGAATTCAAATTATGTTTCTCGCAATCACGAGTGTGCGTATGTAGGCGTGTGTGTTTGTGTGTGGAGGGTATGTGTGTTTGTGTGTAGGGGTATGTGTATGTGTGTAGGGGTATGTGCATGTGTGTAGGGGGTATGTGCATGTGTGTAGGGGGTATGTGCATGGGTGTGTAGGCATGTGTGTTTGTATCTGTGTGCTGGCATAAGTGTGTGGGTAGTTGTGTGTATGAATGTGTGTGTGTATGTTGTGATGTGTGTGTATGTGTAGGTGTCTGTATGCATGCGTGTGTATGGGTGTATGTGTGTGTTTGTGTGTGTGTGTGTGCGTGGGTGTATGTAGTTGTGTATGTATGCGCGTGTGTGTAGGACATGGATGCAACCTGGAGACGGCTTTCGCTATAGGAGCAGCATCGTGAGGAGCCGGTCGACGGTGATGGCGTGGAGGGTGGCGGTGGGAAAATAAAATGATAGGACGCCAAAAACAGTCAAATGAAAGCAATAAGCAATCGTGATTGCTCAACAAAAAAAAAAGTTTGGGAAAGCAGTTTTTGTTACCGAGAAAACAATTTACAAATCATTCCTGATTTTCTTTCAAAAAGTTAAAGAACAAATGCTTAAAATTTTTGTTCTAATACTATTCAAATGTTTCCTTATAATTCTCTTTTTACATGTCTTTGTGATTAATGTCATTCCTTTACAGTTTTTAGTTCGTGCATTGAAATTTTTACTTTTAGCAAATTGCAGTATTCTTTCTTTTATAGTTCAATTATAAGTTGTTTCACAACAAATGTGCGCTATATAGCTCGTTGTTGGAAATGTCATTCCCATCCACCCAATTAATTTATTTACGTATTCACAATTACTCTACGACATTAAACAGGTTCCTATTTTTGAATATGGTTTGAATTTGGAATTCAATTTAATTTGTTTTTCCATTAATTATTTTGATTCTGTATTTTAACCAGTTCAAAAATATTTTAAGACTACCAGTACCCGCACGGCGATACCCGTGCTAAGAAGTTAAAGGAAATCCGTAGAACAAAAAAATCGTCCCCCTGCCCCCCTTCTGATGAGAAATGATCATTTTTATCCTTCAATTAAAATGGTACGCATCTTTTCAAAGGACCGTTTAAAGTCTCTTTAGAATTTAAAACTATTCGCCAAAACACATAAAAATATTAACAGTAGTTTTAAAACTCAAAATAATCTTTCAACTACATAGTTCATCACTTAACGCACCAAGCAACCACGATACCGTTACCCTAACCTTTTGCAAGTGAAGCTGTTTTCCCTGCAATTTAAATTGTTTAGCCACATAAACAATGGTATAATAAAAAGTTATAAAGAACAATCACTATTGAATAATACGACAAATCAAATTATATACTTAGAATAAGGAATTATCTTCAACTATAAGAACAAAAACAAACATTGAAGAAATAAGGAAAACAAAACCCAATAGAAAAATCCTACAAAATCAAATTATGTACCTGAACATCGAGAAAAAAAAAACACATTCAAAAATCTGTTTGCTGATCAAAACAGCGTAGCATGGGCATGGTTCCTCGCAGCTATCGACACTGTCGGTCAGCGCTCTCTCGAAGAGTTAACTTGCCCCACCATATTGTATTATTAATTCATAGAACTAAACTTAACTCGTCATCTATTAGGAATTCATAGAACCAAACAATTAATTAAACATTTAATTTGCAAAATACCAATATTTCGGTCAATCTGATTAAAAAATAGCCTATAGTCTTCCTCAATAGATGGACTATTCAAACCAAAAAGCATTTTTCAATTCTAACCAGTAGTTCCTGAGATTAGCGCGTTCAAACAAACAAACTCTTCAGCTTTATAATATTAGTATAGACATAATTTTCCCCGTTTTCATAACATTTTTTATTGCTGCTGCACTCTTATTAGCCATAGCGTGATGTTGTATAGCCTATAGTCTTCCTCGAAGAATGGGTTATTCAACACAAAAAGAATTCTTCACTTCGAACCAGTAGCTCCTGAGATTAGCGCGTTTAAATAAACTCTACAGCTTTATATTATTAGTATAGATTGCTAGTCCAAATTATTTTGTGACTGTGAAAGAATTGTAGTAGAATTATTCTTACTTTATTTTGTTTTCTATTAAATTTTGAAAATTAATTTCCTAAGCATTTTCATTATAATTTTATAAACGTATTTCTTCAACATTTCTTTCATACTGAAACACTGCTTGAATATTATAATTAATCCTTTTGAAAATCTTCAGTTACAAATTTTAAAACATAGAGCAAAAAAAAAAAAAAAGTTAGATAATGAATTCAAATTGTTTTTACCCCCCTATATGTGAATACATAATCTTTACTAATTTTAAAGCTGAAAGTCTCTCTGTCCGGATCTCTCTCTGTCTGTCAGGATCTCTGTGACGCGCATGGCGCCTAGACCGTTCGGCCGATTTTCATGAAATTTGACACAGAATTAGTTTGTAGTATAGGAGTGTGCACCTCGAAGCGTTTTTTCGAAAATTCAATTTTGTTCTTTTTCTATTCCAATTTTAAGAACATTTTCCGGAGCAAAATTATCATAAGATGGACGAGTAAATTACAAAGACATCATAACGTGGAACCGTAACACGGGCAACCCAATTGGCGAGAAATTTATCGTACATTATTTGTAAATATACAGGCGAACCAAAAGACACTTTAATTTTCTACTACGGGCAAAGCCGTACGGGTGCCACTAGTTTATAATAACATAATTACGTTTTACAGAAAAGTTATGAGCATGTTTCTAAGTAACTGTTTAACCGGTGTTAGGGTTATTTCAGAAATTTTTTTTTGAAGCTGTAAAACTGGCAAAGAATTTTTGTTTAGCTCAGAGGAACATCTTGCAAAATTTTGAAGTAAGACTGTAGTTTAAATGTAAAATAACAATAGACAGTTCAGTAAAGTACTGGTAGAAGAGATTAGAAACAATTTAGATTACAATTATCTTTTCCCCAAGTTTCATTATTCTTTATTTAACGAAGATTTCAAAGGGAATATTCATGAGAAGTAAAATTTAATTAAATGTCGTGGGACTTTAATTAAAAGCTAATGGGCACACGGAGCATGTCTTTGGCAAAATTAAACCGTTTGCAGCTCGTCTGTTAATAAAAATTCAAGTTTGTAGATTTCCAATGTATACCTTCATCTGCATTCACGATGCTGAAAAGCCGTTTAGTGTGTCCGGAAATTAATTCGAAGCGTTTGTCAGAGCCTTGTGTAATGTCCTTTTATTCTAGGTACACCGAAATACTAGTGCATGGATCTACAATGCACCCCCTAATTACGAGTGAACTTTATATCTCAGTTCGCTCTACTGTGTATGGTGCAGTTGCTGCGGAGAAATGCTCTTTATGCAGTAATAAAACAATCGAAGTGAATAAAATAGGAAAATATGAATAAAAAACAGAAGTTATTTAAACTGAATAGTCCGATTATTTTTATTTAATTTGAGGCGTTTGGTATCGGAACTAGCTCAACCTACCTTTTAAAACTTTACAAGAAAGACAAAAGACACGGGTTGAACTGTTTTTCGTAGAAACCCGTTGCTTTGACAGAAGTTTTCGACGTAATTATGATGGATGCGTTCTAAATTGTTTTGTATCGTGATAGTATATTCACCAAAAAACATCAAATTAGGGGGGAAAAAAACAGAAGAATTCACGGATTGAGCTAAATATTAAATATGAAGTTTTAAGAATCACATGAAGCTTGCATTACTTAAGTAACTGAGGAAGAAGGGGGGAAAAAAACAATGAATAAGCACGTGATTATGTTTGGGCAAATTTCTCTTGTTTGTCTGACGGTCGATGTATCGGATAGGCGAACATCCGACCCTTTAAGGAGGAACCGAACGCATCTATCAGTTTATAGGGTTATAAACTGATATATAGTTTACAGTTTACATATTATATATTTTACAGTTTGTCTTGCAGGTGTGTGTTACCCTCTTTAAATTAAGCAGAGTCTCATCGAAGTGAACGAAACACCTGCATCAATTTTTCTCCCTCCCCTCATTCAGGTAGAATCGTCATAACTGGCAGATTTTCAATTCCATATGTCAACCGTGACCAGAATAACAGCATTACTTTATGGAGATTTTTTGGAACTATTTTAAAGAACTTCGAATTAGAAATGGAGTTCAAGCAAACTAAAACATCTTTGCTGCCTGTTCGGGGTATTTAGGTTTTCTACTAAGATGAAACCTTACAAGACTATTACATCCCGTTACAACATACCTCGACGGACGGCAAATTTTGTTAGGCGTAACGGAAATTTCGTCGTGATGGAATTCATGCAACGTAATGGGAATCATATCGGGACTGAAAATTTCTTTCGTTGAAACGGATATTTCGTTGTTTTGGTGTTCGTTGATTGGACAAACGTTTGTTCAAAATAAAACAATTAAAAAAAAAAAACCTATTTGAAATATTTTGTACAATTTAATCTACCTTTTACTTTTTGAGAATTTTGAAAGATACAATTCAGATTGATTTTTTCCCCGGATGATTGCCCTCTATGGACTTTCAGTTTACATAGTTAGTCAGTTTCATGGACTTTCAGTGTCTTTCGTGAAAAAAAAAAAAAAAAAAAAAAAACTATACATCTAAGCAGTAAAGTATTAACATTATATTCTCGTGGGGTAAATTAAATGTTTTTAAACTCCTGGTCCAACCAACACCACACTACTGTGGTGTTTGTCCAACTGGGGTTTTGCTGTGGGGACAAGTTATCAGACAGAAATTTTGAGGTGGACTACTAGGATGAAATCAATTGTTCTACTACTACAATTAAAGCCAGTTGAAACTTACGTGCCATTTATATCAATACATTCAACCAACTGAAACTTTAATTAAAGCACTTCGCAACTCCAATAAGCTATAGGGGGCGCTGCAGCCACTGTCTAATGGCGGATGGAAAAGGCAAAACAAACAAATGCCGTAACTTATAACTTTGACGCTTAGTGAATGGCAGTAATTTTTCATCTTGTTTGTAGGAAGCTTTCTTCTCTATTCTTCTGAAATTACATCACACCACAAACTGTCTGAAGCCTGTAATTTACCCCCTCTCCAAAAGAAACACGTGGAATGGAATGTTTTACCTTTTTCCTTAGTATTGTTTATCACCGCAAGGTAGCGTATTCGAGCTCTGGAGTTGCGACTTGAAATAGTACTTTAACTTAGGGTTAGCTTGCATTGTGTGGTGTTTAGCTGAAATGTAGAGTAAACATGTTTTTTCTCCTTCTTATCAGTAATGGAATAATATTTCATTCATATGTTTTTCAACTGTCATAAAAGTGTCAAAAATAATTGAAACTTTAATTCTGATTTAAAAACCAAGCAAATCTTGTGAAGAATAGTTTTGTACAATTTGCTTTAGTTTTCTAAAAGAGAAATATAGTTGAAAATAACTATGCATACAACCCCTGAAAATATCCAAGCAAAAACTTATCTTTAGTGCGAAACTGTGGAAAGTTTGCTGTTCTTACAGTTCCATAACAAAATGCGAATGCGTCATATAATGCTAGCAAGATAGCGAAGAAAGAAGTACCGCAGAAAATATAAATGAAAAATAAAGATAACTTTCTCTTTTCGAGGACTGGTTGAAAATATTTGAACGGTTCTAAAAGGGCATCATTGAAATATTAAAAATAAGTTTTGTGCGCTTTAGGGCGTTGAAAATGGCGGTATACTGCAAGCTGAGCACTTTTATTATCGTCTGACTTATTGTCTGGTGAAATCTGCAGAAGCTATAAAAGTAACAGCTTTTCGTTTTTTTAATAGTGCGTCGTCTTTATGACGTTTTTGTTTACATTTTAACTAAGTTAAGACATACTGTTAAGGATGAAAAAGTCGTACATTTATGTTTTCATGTGACTGCATTGAATTAAATTTAAAAGAAATGTAAATAGCGCGACGGCAAATAAAAATGTTAAGCCTATCTCAAATATTTATTTTTGAATTCCCTAAAACGAGCTGTTAATCAGATAAATTTTTTTAGGGATCTTATTTTTTTTTAGAGATAATAAACATTGTTTAAATTGAATTTTGAGAGTAAAAAACTATTCCACAGTAGGAGTCATTAAAAAATGTACGTCACAATAAAGTGTTAAATATTTAATTCACGAAATGACTATCTTTTAGGAAAGAGTACTTTTTCTTGTCAGTTTCTTAGAACGACTTGTGTTTAATTTCATACATTTTTTTTTCAAAGTAAAAACAGAAATAGCTGGGGGAAGAAATGAAAAAAAGCAACGTTCTTTCTTCCAGTTACTTGCTGTATAATTTTAAATTTGTTGGCACATTAATTTGAAGACAAGTATCAAAATTTCCAGTAGTGCGACTTTTGACGCAAATAATATTCAGAGACAGGGGCGTAGCTAAGGGGGGGTTTTGGGGACAAACCCCCCCCCCGAAAAGTTAGTCTCAAAAAAAAAAAAAAGAGAGAAAAAGAAGAGAGAAGAGAAAAAAAAAAGAAAAGGAAAAAATTCCAAGCGATTATACACACACATTATATACAGTGGCTCCCAAAAGTGTTCGTACACTTTGAAATTTTTTAGTAAAACCAAAATAACTCGAAACTGAATTCGAATATGAAGTCCAATATTTTTTCACATCATTCCTATATCATTCTCAATACAACCTATTGGTTTTTTTAAAATATTGACGGATCTTCTCTTTGAAATGGGTCAGAAAACGAAGATACAGAGAAATAACACGCCACAAAAGTCATCGTACACTCAAATATTTTCGAATAAATTCATGATTAAAATTATCGTATGCCGTTTTATTATTATTTTTGTATTGCGTTGACCCTTTTAAGTCATTTGGCTTAAATTTTTTGTTTATTTATTCCTTAATATTGTGCTTATTAGTGTAAAATGACTGGTATTCGTAAAAAACAGAAAACACCATTCAAAATTTGAATTTTTTCCCCACAGTAGTGGTAAATTGGTTTGAAATGTCTCTAAATTAGTTAATTTATTTGTTTGTATTGTAAAGTGCTTGATAAAATGCTTTAAAGAAAGGAATCGGACCGAAAACAAGGTAAGAAAAGGTCAACCGGCAAAGTTGACAAAACGTGATCGGAGATTTAAAGTTAAAAAAATTGTGAAAAATACACATTTGAGTGCTGTAAACGTTTCTGCAGAGTTAAATGAAACATATTACATTTAATTTTCACCTAAAATTGTTCGCCAAGTTCTCTGATTAGCTGGATTAAATGGGACCTCTTCCCGCAGAAATGTTCTTGGTCGTGCGAAAAACAGAAAGCTTACGCTTTTCGTCGCAAAATCAATGATAAATAAGCTAAAAACGTTTTGGAATCACGTCTTACTTACAGATAAAAATTAATTTAACATTTTTGGTTAAATTGTTGTATAACTGCAAGTAGAAGAAAAAATTAGGCACTTAATCTTAAGAACTTATTTGGATCAGTTAATCAGGACGGTGGAGGTGCTCTAGTGTGAGGGTGCATATCAGCATCAGGATTTGGTAGTTTGTAATTTTTTGATGAAATAATGAATCATGCTGTTCCTTTAAATATTTTAAAAACCAATTTTGGAACTCTTAGCCAAAAATTTGGTTATTGGAAACATCTTTGTTTTTTATCAAGATAACGATAAGAAGCACACGGTTTTCAACATTTGCGTCTAGTGCCACGAAAATTGTCCTAAAGTTTCGAAAATACCCCCTAAATCTCCAGGTTTTAACTTAATGTAACGTATTTAAAGTTATCTGGAGGCTAGATTACGAAAATAGGGCTGTAAAATGAAAATAGAGCTAGAAACAGTAAGATTCGAAGTGTGGTAGAACACTTACTCAGAAATTACGCAAAAAAAGAAAGAAAAAGAATGAAATCTTTTCCCAGACGTTTAAAAGGTGTTATGAATATTGTATGATATTCTACTAATTAATAACTTAATCAAAAGTTAGATTATTCAATAATATATAGACATTTTAGAAAGTGTACGATGACTTTTGTGAGATAAAATTTCCGACACTTTTTGGTTTTTGATTTTTAAAAAATTAAGTTTTAATATTTTTTAAAAACTTTTCATGTAGTTTTGTTAAAAATTGATCATAGATCTTATAATTAAATACCTATTTCGAAATATTAATTCTAACCAATTGATTGGGGCCTATTTCGTTGAAAGTCGCAGGTGTACGAAGACTTTTGGGAGCCACTGTATATATATATATATATATATATGTATGTATGTATGTATGTATGTATGTATGTATGTATGTATGTATGTATGTATGTATGTATGTATGTATGTATGTATGTGTATGTGTGTATGTATGTATGTGTATGTGTGTATGTATGTATGTGTGTATGTATGTATGTATGTATGTGTATGTATGTGTATGTATGTATGTGTATGTATGTATGTGTATGTATGTATATATATATGTATGTATGTATGTATGTATATATATATATATATATGTATATATATATATATATATATATTATATATATATATATAGAGAGAGAGAGAGATAAAAGAAGTAACCCCCCCCGAAAGTCGGGTCTAGCTACGCCACTGTTCAGAGAGTTCGGAGATTGTAAATGTGTCGATAGTGTTCTAAACTGTTGTGTGTTTGACCAAATAAACTTTGATCGAGACTACTGAGGTAAAAGAATAAAATAAATTTAATCACGTATTCTTGTGTTGTATCTGTCAAAGATTCATTTAAAAAAAAAGTACATTGTGACCATCACGAAACTTTCTTCTATATCTATCTTACGAATTTTCTTGAATCTAGCGTATAAGGGTCACTCTTTAAAAATTTTAACTTTTCTGTCACACACCTTTTTACAGTAAAAACTTTAAGGGACAATTCATTTAGCAATGCTTTTTAATTTCATCAAAAATATATCTATTTAAACCTGCCAACAATTTTTTAATAATTTTTTATTTTAGTATATTTTCGGTTCACAACATGTGAATGCTCACCTCCGTGGCATGTCACACACCTTGTGTGACTGTTTATGTTGCTCAATAACTTGTTTAATTTAAAGTATATACTTATTTATTAATTATTATTTAAGTGTCTCAAATACTAATTGTTTAAGTATATTTAATTTTTAATATTGTGTTTTAGTTTGTTTTAGTAGGATAAGGAGTTTTGTCACACAATAAATTCTCACCTCCGTTACCTAAACACAAAATGCCATTCTTCATTAACACGTGGCAGTAATGACATCAAATTTTATTTTACATGATACAAGGGAGCCCTCATGATTATTTTCAGCTAGAAAGAAGTTGTAAGATTTTTGTTGAAAAACAAGAAGATATATAGATTTAGTTTTAAAAACTAAGTGTGATTACTGTGACTTCTCACCTCCGTGACCTTGAATTTCAGGGATGTAAATTAATGTTAAAAAAGAAGTGAACATGTTTTCATATGCTTAACGTGTATAGATTGTAGCAACGAAGAAAAAAAAATATTTCCCGGAAAAATGTATCCATCAGGCCTGTATTAATGGAAAATTCCTCACCTCCGTGAATCTCATCTCCGTGACAGATCTTATCAGTGTCATTATTTTTGAGGTGAAAATAAATAATGGAGTCGAAATACATCAATCTTAGTTATTCTATCAAAATTATAAATTGCCAGTATATTCTCAAATTTACTAAATACTATTTTGTTACACACAATTGAACTAAAAGGAAAACTACTAATTAAGCCGTACTTTAATTAAGAGAGCCTGATATTAGATTCCCACTAATCATCAAAATAGCTCATTGTTTGCACAATGGGGTTGTTTCTTTCATTCAAAAGTAGTGGAACATGGGGCAAAGTGAAATAGCGGCGCAAAGTGAAATAGTGAAATATTTATTCTGCTTTTAGCTCCACCTATGTAGTATTATTTTAACTATATAGTACCGTATGTAGTCTATTCCACTCAGGAAAAAATACCGCCGAAGATTAAAGCGTTTGGTAATACAGGCAATTTAAAAAAAATGATACTCATATTGTAATATTTGTTGTAAGGCAAAAATAATTTTTGTTACTATAAAATGATAACGTTCTTGTTATTAACATTTTAAGTATTAATTGAGACCTCCTTATATTCATTGCAATGCCAATTTAGTTAATATTAAGATTATTTGTATTTTAAATAAATTGTAAAAATTATCAAGTACATACGGAGCAAAGTGAAAAAGGTTGTTCCATTTACTTACTCAATCATTTAATATAAACGACCCCATTATCAAAATGGGGTGTTTCCGAAATTTTAAAAGCATTTTTTTCTGAAAGATCATGTTTAAAAATATAGGAAATGACCATAGTTAGCTGGGCCATTGTTTATGGTTCGTCTATTAGGTGACACTTTTATGTAAACTCCTTTAACAAACAAAAATGCTTTTATTCAAATACTAGTGGTACCCGCACGGCTTCGCCCGTAATAGCAAATTAAAAGGTCTTTTGGTTCGCCTGTATATTTACAAATGATGTGTAGTGAATTTTCTCGCCAATTGGCTTGCGCCCATGTTACGGTTCCACGTTATGATAATTTCGTATCTCGCCAATTGGCTTGTGCCCATGTTACGGTTCCACGTTATGATAATTTCGTAATTTATTCGTCCATCTTATATTTTTTTTCTTAAAATTGGAATAGAAAAAGAACAAAATCGAATTTTCGAAAAATCGCTTCGAGGTGCATACCCCCACGCTACATACTAACTTCGTGCCAAATTTCATGAAAATCGGCCGAACGGTTTAGGCGCTATGCGCGTCACAGACATCCTACAGATATCCTACAGACATCCAGACATCCAGACATCCTCCGGACAGAGAGACATTCAGCTTTATTATTAGTAAAGAAGATTTGTGTCTTTTGTATTCTTTTTAAATAACTGTAACACATTTCTTCATGTTATATAGAGAAGTCAATTTAAAAAAAAATGAAATAGTTAAATTATTTTTTTCTTTCAGTGGGTTCCCAGGCCCCTTGCACCCCCCCCCCTAAAATCCGCTAACGCATTTCTCTACATATGTGTGTACCAAATTTCGTTTGATTTAATGGAGTAATTTTAGCTCTAGAGTGGCCACAAACAACTAGTAACACACGTACAGACACACACAGACAGACACACAGGCAGGCCGACAGACATGCATCTTCAAAAGATGGTCTAAATAGACTGAGCACACCCCAAAACGTGCAAAATTCATCAAAACTCGATATTCGAAAATTTTCACGGATCCAATACTTTCTTCTAATATTTGGTATAGAAGAAAGTAAAAACAGTGATGAACACAGCGAATTCAGGGACTCTCGATTCAATTTTATCGGCCAGATGCGCAGCGAGAAAATGTGGATTCAACCCTGAGAACCCTGGGTTTTAACACTATTGCCGAACCTAATGCGGTAGTTTATTTACATGTCAAGATTATTTTGAGCAATATCCTCTTGAAGGTAAATTCTATCTGCCCTATCGCTGTAGGCGAAAAAACATTCTTTACCATCGAGGCAAACCGACACGGCGTGTATTAACATCTTTTTTTTTTTTTGGATTTTGAGGAAGGAGTGAAAAATGCAGAAGAAAAGTACGACGTCGCTCATGGACAGCCTTAAGCAGTTTTAGTCTATCTTTGGTCGCTTTATGAGGGGGAGGAGCTAGGTTCAGGCCCGGATTCTGGGGTAGGCAACTTAGGCCTAGGGCGGCAGATTTTAGGGACGGCAAACTTTGAAGTTGAAACTTTTTTTTGAATTTTGAATATCTGTTTCAGCACTATAAGATTCACTGCTTTAATGCTAAAAAAATATAATTTAGGGTGTGCAATACAGAGTTTGGAATTAAACTAGAAATTCAATTTAATTTTAGAGGCGGCAAATTGCGTGATTTAAGTCTTTTGAAAATATTAATATCTGTTTCAGTGCCATAAGATTCACTACTTTAATGTTAAAAAAGGTAATTTCAAATGTGTACCGGTGCTTGGTTATGCAAAACCCAGTTTGGAATTTAACTAGAAACTCGCTTTAATTTTAAGCACTTAACTATTATTTTTATTTCATTAATATATTATTTTATATTATTAGTACGTATTATTGTTATTCAATGGAGGGGGGAGGGCCACATCTTGTCAATATCGCCTTGGATGGCAGAACTACTAGAACCAGCCCTGGCTAGGTTCAGGACCTTCTCGCATGCCTCCGGAGCTACGCTTTTGGTAAATGGATTGTTTAACTTACTGTCGAAAGAACTATTAAAAGCGATATATTTATTCGAAAACACTTTTTAAAATTAACTTTGTTGTTACCCTAAAAACAAACTAATTGAGCTGCCGCCAACTCACTGCTTGCGCGTTTTTAATTACCCATAAATTTTTACTTTGCACATGATTTTGTTTACTTTTCTTGAAAAACATATGATTTTAACGAATAGGCACTGAATGAATGTAACATAAATGCTCTTCTCAATGTAATAATGTGAGTTTAAATTAATATAAGATTATGGTTTAAAGAATCAACAGAAAAGTAATTCGTATGAAAGCAAGAAATGAATATAATTTTTAAAAAGATTAAAGCTTTAAATGATGATTCAAAATAAATATTTTTCAATCGCTTGAGACGTTTTTGATCTGAAAATTGAAGGAAAAGAAAGCAAAATTGAATAATCTTATTTCAATAAAACTTGACTTCATTTTGGATACTTATAAAACTTTCTATTTACTTAACTTTATTTCTCAATTTAAATCTTTAACAAAATATCCCTCTTTGAAAAAGTTATATATTTCTGAAATATTTTCCATTAAAAGCATTAAGTGCTGGAAAAAAAATTAGCAGAGGAAACGAAAATATATTAATATGATATTATATTTTAATGGATGAAAATATTTTTCATATAGTATAAATATTAAAAAAAAATTGGAAGAAATTTGGATAAGACATTTGGATTCTTGCAGATTTCGAAATAAAACCAATAAATTTCTTAAAATAACCTGCTGAGTACGCTTAATGAAATGAAATTTAAGTTAAAATTATTCGCGCACTGCACTTAAGAGCAATATAAAATTAATTAGCACATAGCAGGCATTATCTTTGCCCATATGCTAGTTGTCTTAATTCTAATGGGACGTTTTAGAAAGATTTTCTAATCAGACATTTTTCCTCATTGCAATGCAGATTTTTAGGGTCTTGCACTTTATGCAGTGGGATACTCTTAGAGACTGTATCCCAGATTTTATTATTCTATAAATTTTATGTTATCGCAGTGCTTCTCTTACTAAGTGTCTTAATATTACTAGGGATTTTTAAACGGGTGATGCTATTTACCAACTGCTGTCCTTATAATAATGGGGAGTTTTAGGGATAAGGCACATGTTTAATTTCAATCCTTTGGCAAATAGCGAGCTATATTACTAATCAGGGACTGTTTTTAACTTCGAGTTGTAACGTGTGTATAATTTAGAAAATTATCGATTACTGATGTTTAAGAATTAAATTAACTGATATGATCTTCAAAATTTTAAAAAGGCTATAGGTAATTTAAAAAAATCTCAAATTAGAATAACTTCCAATATTAAGTGTTTTGAAAATGTTTATAATGAAAATTTGTTTGATTTCTATATTCTCTGTCTGAAACACCCTTAATTAAAGTTTTAGATCAGTTTTATCGTCTAAAACCGTCATAAACTGAAGATAAAACACTGGCTTAAATGAGCTTGGATGTAACTGGATTGAAATTTTCTAGTGGGCGTGGCAAAATGATGAGTGTGAAAATCTTCTATTACAGAACTATAAAGCATAGGAAGGGTTAAAAATAATGGTAGAAGCAATGTTATTGATATTGAATTGTTCAAGATATGGAACCATACCAAACAAACAAGAAATTCCGTCTAGAACTAGACGAGCCTATTTCCCGTATACCAGTATCGACTTTCTAGTATCTGATTAATGATCTCAAAACTAAATGAAATCGCAAATTATATTAAACGTAACTTTTTAAAGTTTTAACCTGATTTCTAGAAATAAAATATGCTTCGCTCATCTGAAGAAAGATATGCGTAAAAAATAAACAATTAAGGTAGTAGCACCTTTTAAACAACGCAGCTAATATATTTGTTTCCATTAAAAAAATCTTTAATCTCTTTAAAAAAGAATGAAAAATAATAAGATTATTAAATCAAAACATTGTCGAAAAAAATGGTTTGTTTTCCCCCTGTTGCCAAAAACGAATTTAGAAATGAATAAACGTACTTTCAAAATAAATGAAAAAAAAAAAGATAAATTAATTTGAATTTTGGCTTCTTGAATTCAAATTATGTTTTTCGCAATCACGAGTGTGTGTAGGTGTGTGTGGTTGTGCCCAGGCATGAGTGTGTGGGTATGTGTGTGTGTGTGCGTGTATAGGAATTTGTATGTATGCGTGTGTGTTTGTGTCTGTATGCAGGCATGAGTGTGTGTGCATGTGTGTAGGTGTGCGTGTGTATGTATCCATGTGTATTTGTGTCTGTGTGCAGGTATGAGTGTGTGTGTGTGTGCATGTGTGTGTAGGTGTGTGCGTGTGTGTTGTGTCTGTGTGTAGGCATGAGTGTGTGTGTGTGCAGGCATGAGTGTGTGTGTGTGTATGTGTTTGCGGGTGTGTGTATGTATGCGTGTGAGTGTAGGATATGGGCGCAACCTGGAGACGGTTTTCGCTATAGGAGCAGCATCGTGAGGAGCCGGTCGACGGTGGTGATGCAGAGGGTGCTGGTGGGAAAATGAAATGATAGGACGCCAAAACAGTCAAATGAAAGCAATAAGCAATCGTGATTGCTCAAAAAAAATGTCAACTTAAAAAAATGATTTTCATTATCCAAAAAAAAAAAAAAAGAAAAGAAAAAATCGTCTGTGCATATACTTAAGTAGAAATATAAAGGACTCCGAATTTCTCCGCAAACACTAATTACACGAATTAAAACTTAAGCGTGAAAATTAAAACAAAACATATCAACAATAATTATTTCAAAGTAAAAACCGTGGCTGTGGAGTCGGAGTCAGAGTCAATCTCATTTTGGGATAAAGATTCAGATTCGAGAGTCGAAGGCTTTTAATTCAAAAACTGGGAGTCGGGATCGGTCACTTTTCCTTAAAGCCCGCAACACAGCCACTGTTTGTGGAGTCGGAGTTGGACTTATTTCGGGAAAAAGGAGTCGGAGTCGTCATTTCCCCTCCGTGTCTAAATTTTTGCCAAAGCTACGGAGTCAGAGTCGTGGAGTTCAGCTAAGTTTCGAGTACAAAAGTCGTATTTGGAGTTGATTGCTCTAATATTCTAGGAGTCGGAGTCGGGAGTTTGTCATCAAGAGCTATTTCCATAAAAATTTGTTTGAAGTGAATCCGTTTTAAATTTCGGGATCTACACATTGACTTTCAGTTTCTAAAATTGAACGGAAAATCTTTCAAATCAAAAAGATATTTCCTATACATGGTCTTCTTCAAAAACTTGTTCCTACAAAGTTTGTTTGAAGCAAATTTGCCTCTCAGCTCGGTATTGCTTTGAATTTCCCCGTAGGTGCTAATGTGAAGTTTTTTAAACTGTTCAAAATTGAACGAAAAATCGTTCAAATTAAAAAGTGAAACATGGGAATCAGATGTCTTCGCCGAGATCTGTCGAACAAAAAAAAAAAGTTCGAATCGGACTATTCACTCTAAAGTTATTAAGGGGGAACAAACAGGCAGACCAACAGACATTTTCCCCCGTCTCAAGACCCTACTTTCCAATTTTTAATTTTCTGATACTTATTTAATTATTTTATTCATTTTTTACTTTTTTTTTTGGTTTTCGCGATAATTTTGAGATGCATTAAGCCTTCTTTCATGCCTTTTCCTCTGACTTTTACAGAGAAAGTAGGCTAAAAAGAACCAGTTTTATAAAAACGGATGCAATCGTATTTCAAATTGAGTTAAAAAATCTACGCCTTCACATAAAAGCTTAAAAAAACTACTAAAACGCGTAAATTTTATCCCTAATCTGCAGAAGTTGGCAAGCATGTCATTTGGTAGTGTTTGCAAGATATGTAAATTTGGTCAGGTGGCGCTGCTTAGCAACTTAAAAGGTTTTCGTTTTGTGTACGTAAGGTTCAGAATGAATATACTGTCTGACTACCGATGAGATGGAAAGGTTAACATCCGGTTTACAGGCGGAAATAGAGTCATCTATCAGCTTTCAGGGATACCAGCCTTTGCAGATGAGTATAAACCTCTAAACTATGCAGTGTCACATTGAAATGAGCGAAACACGCGCATCAAAGTTTTACTTTTCCTTCTTATTCAGTTAGACTCGTCTTGGCTGGACGTTTGCCAATTGCAGAGCAACCATGGCTAGACAGTACATTGAATTCGTGTCAGTATCTTTATATTCAAGGCTTCTATTTAATAAAAATACAACGTCAGTTGATAAGCCAAATAGAAAACAAATTTCAGAGCTAGTATTTAGATTCTGCTTAGAAAGATTCAAGGTTATTTTAAAAAATAGATATATAAGGCAAGATATTATAGATTCAATACTGAGCACGTGTTCTGTTTTTTTCTCAGTGGAATTTGAAAATTCGAATAAAGTTTTTGTTGACTTTTATTGAGTTGGAAGTGCTTTTTTTGAATTAGAGGCTCAACATCATAGCAAAAAAAAAAAAAAAAAAAGACAATAATTCAGTATAATACAATACATATTCTGAATATACGATCATCGTTTTTTAAGGTGAAATGTAATGAAATAGCTGCCAAAAAATAATTCTCGCGAAATCACAAACTGTACCCAAATTAATCTGTCGATTGGAAATTGCAGAACGAATGCTAACTTGCATTTGTTCTGAGGTCCAAGAGCAACACTTCTAGCATGTTATTTTTTCTCAAAAAAGTGTTGTTTCTTGAACCATAGATTTATTTCATGCTTCCATAAACCATTGACGTATCCATTTTTCTGCTTAAGGAAGGCGATAAAAATGAATACTCGAACGGCGCAGCATATTTTTCAACCTTAACCTGCCTTGTTAAAAATCTGTATAAGAGCAGCAGTTGGAAGAAAGTCATTAAAAGGAACGCGAACGATCTTAGACGGCTGCGAAATTGTTCTTTTTATGGTTCGGGAGAATCTTTGTTGCACTTCTTCATAACTCAACAATTGAGCCTTTTTCATCATTTTAAGAGCTATGACGAAAAGTGTAAGTGGCAGCAGATGGAGAATTGTTTTGGGCATAAAAATTGCATTAAGTATTGTTTCCAAACATAATTTTGCATAACTTGTGAATAAATAAAGAAAATTGTGGGACACGGATTTTAAAAGTATGTCGTTACTGGTATAGTTCAGAAAGGAGTACGGATGAAAAAAAATGTATTTATTATACGGTATTATGATATATTTTTGTACCTTATTGCTGAAACACTAAGCAAGAGACTAAAATGTAAAACAGTCACGAAAAGTTCGATTTTAAAAATTCTTAAGCATTCAAAGAAATACTGTAAAAAGTACTTACTTTCGCCAGCCGTAAATCCTGCAAAAATGAAGGTATCGATGATTTTACGGGCTGAAAATTTCGGAAATTTTATATGCACAGAACAGAAAGTTGAAAAATCCTCAAGAAAAAATATTTCGCGAGGCTAAAGTTTTCGTGATTACGAAGGGCTCACGAAAATTAAACCAGGGGGCCTTGTTTCACACTTTCCCTATGATTGCCTTGTACAGCGAATTGTAGTACCTGCCAAAAGAGACCAATTCCCATGGACATTATAATAATATTTTTTTTTAAATCAAATAATCCCATTTGTGAGAAGTTAGCCTCAAAATTTCAAGCAAAAAAACACTAAAATATGTAAAATATGCCCTAGTTCTAGAGGTAGTCAAAAGACCATACTTTTAGAGGATGCCATTTTCGATTAAATTTCATGATCAAATCACAAAAGGTCAGTTAAGCCAGGTGTCATTGACTTAACGCAGCTTTGACCCTGATTTCACTTACCCCAATACAAATATCAACAAGAAGTTCTGTCTAGAACTAGACGAGCCTACTTTCCCGTATACCCATACTACTTTCAAGTACCTGATCAATGTACTCAAAAATAGCTAAAATCGCGAATTTTTTCAAACATATTTTTAAAATACTTTAAGCTGATTTCTAGGAATAAAATATTCCTCACTCATCTAAAAAAATCGATGCGTAAAAAAAAAGCGGCAATTTTTAAACAAAGCAGCTAATACACTTTTTTCCAATAAAAAAATCTTTAACAGCTTTCAAAACGAAAAAATTATAATTAAAATTCATAAGCCCATTAAAATAAATACATCATATCAAAATAATAAAAATATCGTTTCTTTTTCCCCTGTTGCCAAAAACAATTTTTTAAATGAATCAATGCACTTACCAAAATAAATAAAAACAATAAAATGTCAACTTACAGAAATAATTTTCATTGTCAAAAAAAAAAAAAAAAAAAAAAAAATCGTCTCCGCATATCTTTATGTAGAAACATAAATGACTTCGAGTTTATTCGCCGAAAACTGAATACCTAAATTAGAACTTTAGCGTAAAAATAAAAACAAGTCAAATCAATAATAATTATTTCACAGTCAAAACCATAGCTGCGGAGTCGGAGTCGGAGTCAATCTCATTTTGGGATAAAGGAGTCGAATATCTAAGAATCGGTGTCAGTCATTTGTCCTCCGTGTATAAATTTTTGCCAAGGCTACGAAGTCAAAGTCGGGGAGTCGGAGTCCGATTAATTGTCGGGCACAGGAGTCTGAGTCGGAGTCAAGTACCCCTAAATTCTCGGAGTCGAAGTCTGGAGTTTGGCGTCAAGAGCTATTTCCAACAAGATTTGTTTGAAGTAAATCCGCCTTCAAGTACGGAATCTACATTGACTTTCAGTTTCCCCGTAGGCGCTAATGTTAAGGGATTTGAACTGTTCAAAATTGAACGGAAAATTGTTCAAATCAAAAATTTATTTTATACACAAGTTTTTCATCAAACGCTTTTTTCTACAAAGTTTGTTTGAAGCAAATTCGCCTCACAGTTCGGAATTGCCTTGAATTTCCCCGTAGGCGCTAATGTTAAGTTCTTTTGAACTGTTCAAAATTGAACAAAAAATAGTTCAAATCAAAAAGTGAACTAAGGGAATGATGTGTCCTCGCCGAGATCTTTCGAACAAAAAAAGTTTGTTCGAATCGGACTATTCATTCAAAAGTTATTAGGGGGGGACAGACAGACCGACAGACAGACAGACCGACCGACCGACAGACATTTTTCCCCATCTCAATACCCTGCTTTCCATTTTTTAATTTTTCGATATTTATTTAATTATTTTATTTATTTTTGACTTTTTTTTTTGTTTTTCGGGATATTTTTAAGATGCATTAAGCCTTCTTTCATGCTTTTTTCTTCTTTTTCTGACTTTTACTGGGAAATTAGGCTAAAAACTAAAAACATCTGCTTGTTGTACTGAATTTACACTATATTAGCACCAAAGAAGGTCTTTTTGCCTTCGACGAGAATGTTTAAATGAACATTTTGGGATTTGAACATCGAATTTTACCACAGTTGACATCTCCTAACGCAGGGGTTCCCAAACTTTTCCGAGTCATGGCACCCTTTGAAGAATTATAATTTTTTCGCGGCACCTGCGCCTATTTCTATTATCTATAAATTTTTTTAAACTATGGGCAGTTTGCTGCACCCTTCGCTTCTCTCTGTGAATCTAAGGGTGCAGCGGCATCCTCTTTCGGAACCCCTGCCCTAACGCAAAAGTTACCTTTTTACTGCAGCTAAAGTTAGTAAACATTTTGGTGTTTTTCTCAAATTTGTAAGTTTTTGAGACCAGATTTATCACAGAAGTTATTACTTGACTCGAAAAAAAAATTTCTATCTGTAATATTCATGAAGATTCCCTTTTTTGGCAAGTATTACAGCTCACTTCAGAAAAAAGGAATAAAACGAGGAATCCTAGTAGGACAACGCTCCTCTGCAGAAAGGAGTTTTTGTCTCTTATTAAAAGAGAGGCACTTGATGTGTTTGTTCACTTGCAAGCCTATTAACGTTCAACTGCGGTCATTCTACGAGTAATACGAATGAATTATTAGCAGCAAAAATTGGAAATATTACTTTTTTGAGTATTAGTATTTACCCTCATATCTATGGATTCCAGCAAGCATCTGAATATCATTTACCACACCCGTTTTCCCCAATTATGATCATGTCAACACTAAAAACTCAAACGAATGCCCTGATTTCGGGCCTTTTTTGCGTACAATATTGTTTTCCCCGTTAACATTATATGCACAGGTAACTACTGTTTAACCACGGATTGCATGGAATTTTCAAACATCCAGATAAGACGAATCTATGTGAATAAGGGGGAAAAGTAAAAATTTGATGCGCGTATTCAACTCATTTGAATGAGACTCTGCTTTGCAAAAGCTGACATCGGTAAAAAATAATAGATTCGTCCATTTCCGGCTGTAAAACGGATGCTTGTCTTTCCATACAATCCATGGTCAGATAGTATTTACCACATAAAATCATAGTAAGAATGTATAAGAGATAGTTGGGTCAGGACGCTCAGCGAGTAATCCCGTTTATCCAAATATCTCTAAATAGAATAAAATTGAAAATTTGCGATTAGTGCCTTCATGTAACTAACATAATTGTTTATTTACAGTACCTAGTCTAGTCACTGTTGGAAGGGAAGTGTTTTTGTGCCCTCACATAATTAGTTTGGAGTTGTTTTGCCGCAAAATTCTACAATAACTTGCAGGTGAGTACAGTACACTCTTGTTTTCAAATGTTAATTTATTTACTACGAGATATTAAATAGATATTTTTGTGACGCTTTGTTATGGCAATTATAATGCATTCTAGTCCAACACAGAGCGGCGAACTGGGCCGCCGGCCCATCGATCCGCGGGCCGGTGCGCCCTCCTGCCTGTGTGCTCTTAAAATTAAGAGTTTTTTCTTTTTTTTGCGCCGTCAAAACTTTGCGACTCCCCCCCTCCCCTTCTTGAACTTATACGTCTTTGGCGTATTTTTTCCCGCCCCGAAACCAGTGCACCTTCGTTTTTTTTTCGTGCCCCTGAACCTGAGCGCCCTTTAGGAGTCATGGTTGGCGCTCTATTGGAGGACGCAATACGCCTATGGTCCAACACAGGGGTGCCCACAAATGATTATGGCGCAAGGTGCGCCATTAATTTTTTTTTTTTTTTAAAGAAGGGAGGATTTTTTTTACTTGATATTTTAGAAAGAAGGAAATATCTCCTTCCAAATTTTAGTAATTGTGTCTCTTTTTCGATTCAGATAACCTCAAAGACAGGATGGAGTTAGTGTCCGTTGCGCAAAAGGTTCAGACGAATTGATTTCTTTCAAATTTATTATGAATTTTCTGGAAATAGTACAATTCTGTAGGATTAATACGTGTGACAGTGATCAGAGGAGAGAGGAGTTAAAAATAGCTAAAATACAAGTTTTTTGTATTGTTTATTGTTTTTCTCTTCATTTATATTTAGCAAGAATTTTGACCAGTATTCTCTAGCCCAGCGGTTCCCAAACTTTTCAGGCCACAGAATCCTTAATAATTTGCTTTTACTTCAAGGAGACCCGTTTTTGTTTATGACTAAGAGATAAAATGCTAACGATCTAGAAGTCGAATGATACAGATAAAAAATGGATTCACATAAAAATTGGTTCACATATATACCTCAGTATGACAAGGGCGGATCCAGGAATGTTTCAAGGAGGGGGCGGTTGATTTTTTTACTTACCTCTTACTACGCATCTGATTTATACATGCTTGAGAAAAGGGGGGGGGGGGCTGCCTCAGCATTTTATCTAAAGCAACTAAAATATTTATCCTATTGCTTGAGCTTTAAAACTCCAATTTCGTGTGATTCCATTAGAATGCTTCAAAAGCCTCTCTCCCTAACATTATCGAAGGTAGTCTAAAATTGTGATTTTTGGATTTTCAGTTTCGAAAAAGTACTGGACGAAAATCACTGAACCCATCATGTCCCTGACACAATCTGAAATGTCTACAATCGCGTCATTAAGACTTAAATTTTGCAAAGTGCTTGGGAGAAGACATCCTAATAATCGCTAAAGACAGTCTAAAATTACCTTTTTGAAACTTCAATCCGAAAAGTTTCGGGGGGGGGGGGGGGATCGAAGCCGTATACCTCTCCTTAAAGTCATTAAAAATAGCCTACACTTGCGTTTTAGGACTTCAATTCGGAAAATTTGACGGTACAAATTCCGCCAAGGCAGGGGCGATCGCCCCATCGCCCCTCCCTTGTATCCGTCATTGCAGTATGAGAAGTGTAGATGAATTTTTTCCACCAATCATTTCAAAGGGGTGACGAAACAGAATAATTCTCTTGTCAAGCATTATCTTGGAAAATAATACAAGAATTCAAACAAACTCTGAAATACAAGGGGACCTCAAATAAAACATTTGTGGATTCGCCTTTGGTATTGACGCCTATTGCTCAAGAGAAGGACTTTGAATGATTTTTTCGTCCAGCATGACTGTTATTCTCTTTCATGATTCAATGCCTGTGCAATGTGCATTATTAGAACTGTCGCTTAGACACTTAATCTATCCAACTTGTTTGCGATGATACATGAATTTGAAATTCCTCCAAGACAGCGAATTGCGCCAATCTGATTGATAGAAATAGTCAAGGCCAAATGTCGCCATAATAATGACGCTAAACACAGAGAGGAAAGTTTCGTTATGCCCACATCATACTTAACTGCTCACTCCAGGGTCCTCTGCAATGGCGGATTTATCATTCGCCAATTGGGAAGGTTCCCCATGACCATGAGGGCCCTGAAGAGAATACAGAAATACACATAAATGTTTTATACAGTTCTGCGATGGACAAAGGGGTCCCAAATATGCATTTATCAGACTTCCTGAACCCCCTTCTCCCTAATGTGAATGAAGATAATAAGATACAATTACGTCTTTGGAATTTCAATTTCGAAAAATTGGCAGGGAAGGTCACCAAACCTTTCCCTCCATATTTATTTCCAAAACAGCGTTTTTAAACCTACGAGTTTTAAAAATTTCTGAAGGAGCTTCCCTCCCTTCTTCCCTCACTTTCACCAAATCACTAAAGACCACCTTAAACTTGATTTTCAGGACTTCATCTTTGAAAATTTTTCGGAGAACTTTCCCGTAAACTTTTCCTTCTATAGTCATCGAAGTTCAGAAATAATTGCGATTTTGGAGCTACAATTTGATAGCTATCTGTCACCCAACGCCATCAAAGACAGTGCAAAATCGCATTTTTCAGAATTTAGTTTCGAAAATTTTTCGAGGATGATCCTTCGAATCTTTTTTCCTAACTTCAACGAAGATAGTCTAAAACTTCGTTTTTAGAACTGCAATCTTGAAAGATTTTCGTAGAGCCCTCGAACTCACCCTCTTCTCCCTAACATAAATATGGATTATCTATAATTGCGTTTTAAGAATTTCAACTTTGAAAAATTTCCGGGGGAGGTTCACCGAACCTTTCTTCTCCCTAAAGTCACCAAACATCGCCTAAAATTGTGTTTTTAAAGCTACAATTTCAAAAAATTTCCGGGGAGAAACCCACGGACCTTCCCTCACCCTCATAAGGAGCCCGTATTTACGACGAGGGTCATATTGCTTCGATCTAGTAATGATTCCCTCTTAAAACATAAGCTGAAACTCACTCTATTTATTTACTCGTTTGAAAACATATAGCATAGGAAGGTGAGCCAGGCCAAAAATTCAACACATTTTCAGATCAGATGATCTAGTTCTAGTTAGTGCTGCCCCCACGCGTGTAAAACCCAGTGATGATAGCGGACACAAATAAAATTTTCTGAAGACACGGTGAAGCTTTCGGAAACTATAAGGAAGATCACCCTTTCCCCCGGAAAAGTTCTTCAAATATATGCATACATGAAATGTTTTTAAAAAAAACATTTTTTTAAAAATAATTTTTCAGTTTTAGATTGTGCTGTCAGCCTAAAATTTTCGGAAACGGCAACCAAAATTTTCGGAAATTTCCGATCACAAACACCTTCTGGTTTAACCATCGTTAAGAGCTTAAAGGACGATTTTGTGATTTTCTGGATTATGGTTTTCTTAAATAATGCTTAAGAGTTAATAGTATCATTTCCCCCCCCAGTTAGTAAGCTTCCGTGGGCCGAACAATATCTTTTCGCGGGCTGTAGGCTAGAGAACCCTGACTAAATTCCCAGCCCTTTCTCTTCGATTTTTCGACCCAGCGACAACCTCGAGAATTTTAATGTTATCATTATTTTAGTTGGAATTTTTACAGCCTGATATAAATACAGTTTACTTTATCTTATGCAAATTTATTTCTTGATTCAAAAAAAAAAAAAAAAATGGAAATTAAAAAGTGTTATGTTTAACCAATGCGAAAGAGAGTTTTTTTTTTTTTTGGGGGGGGGGAGGAGGAATTTGCGCCATTGAGCTTTGGGGGGGGGATGATGGGCATCCCTCCAAAGGAAGAGTAATGTACGTAAGTGCGTCTTAGCTGTGTAATGAGGATGATGATCTTCTAGATGTTTTACACCCAATCGAATAGAGTACTTTGACTCAAGTCTTCTGTTTATGTGAAAAATTCGGAATCTATTGCGAAACTTGATTTTGCTGCAATGAATTTGTGGTGACAAATATGCAGAATCTGGTCGAATAAAGCCTCAGGTATTGGTCACATACAATATCGCAACCTGGCAGGGAAAATGACACAACTCAAAAAAAAAAAAAAAAATGGTAAAAATCGAGGTTTTACGCAATAGTAGTTTTAGGTGATTTGGTCTCAAATATTACAATTCGCGCAGAACAATTATAACGTGATGTTTACCGGTTAGTTTTTGTCGTCTAAATTAGTAATGCGTGCTTAAAGTTCGAAAACCTTTCTTTTAAATTATGAAATTTTAATGATGTCACTGTTAGTTATATCGTTTTTACACCAATACGCACCAGTTATGTAAGCTAACTTTGTGCGAGTTTGAGGGCAAGAAAGAACTTTACATTTAATTTTAAATCAATATTTAGTACGTTTTCCCCAAACTTTGCTTGCCAAGATGCGATATGTAGAGATGTTGTATCCAAACTTTCAGCCCACTGTATGCGGCATTACCCTTCATAAATGGTGTAATTGAACAAATGATTAAAAAAAAATCTTTAAGTTTTTATGCAAGTTACCTGGTTGTTAACTCTTCCTTAAGCATAGGAGATACACCTCAATAAAAAATATAAAAATTTTTGAGGAAATTGAATACAGTTATTGAGCAATCACGATTGCTAATTGTTTTCATTTAACTGTTGAATGATGTCTTATGATTTTTCCCCCGTCGTCCTCTGCAGCGCCACCATCGACCGGTCCCTCCCGATGCTACTCCTCTAGCGAAACATACACACACGCCTACATACACACACGCCTACATACATACGCCTACATACATACACACGCCTACATACATACACACACACACACCTACACACACGCATGAAAGATTACACACACGGGCATATATACACACATACACACGAACGCCTACAGACACGCGAACGCTTACACACACACGCACTAAAATACTACATACATACAAACGCGCACGTAAATAAACACACACGCCTCACACGCTCGTGATTGCGAAAAACATAATTTGAATTCAAGATGCCAAAATTTAAATTTTTTTTATATTTTTCCTCAAGTGATCGTCTTTTCCTTACTTTCCTCTATAAATCACCGAAAGCATTTGCAAGCAATATCACTTGCAATAAAATTTCACGATTGAATTCAAATGTAGAAAACAATTGTATAGTTTCTTTGGAAAAAAAAAAGAAGTTGAATTCTGCAATGACTGTTTGAGCCAACTAACAGGGCTGCCGTTTCAAAATAAAGTAACCAATATTACACTGAGTTTTCAATTTCGTATTACAACGAGTTTCCAATTTCGCGGAAGTTTTTGAGCTCGTGATCTCCTGGATTTTACGTAGAGGCGGGACAATATGAGCCCCTGGCTGATTCGATATATTTTCTTCAGCCCACCACTCTGGTGAAGTGAGAATTCTTGTGAGATCATTGAAAATGTGACGGAGTTTATATGAGATTCATTAGTCACATACTTTTGTTTATATTTTTTTGACTTCTTAATTTCAAATTATGTTTTTCGCAATAACAAATTGCGGTAGGACTTTAGTCGTTGATTTTCTTGTTTCTACAAATGGAGTGGAATGGAAATGGCCAAGTTTGTACCCTTCATATTATGATTCGTGATTTTCTGGATTAGGTAATACGACGCACATCCATAAAAAAAAAAAAAAAAAAAAAAGGTCATTAGGATGCGGTAATAAAAATCTGGTTATTATGTCAAATTGTGCACCCGTATACTCATCATAAAGATTAAATTTAGTGTATACCTTTATCATCATTCTATTTCTTATCAATCTTAAATGATGAGAATTAGTAATCTGGAGCTTTGTGTTTCGATGAAGTTTTGCTTCTTAACTTCATATACTTGGATGCTTTTCCTAAAAAACGTTATTTGTCCCCCCCCCCGTTTTTTAAAGAATAAAATCTGCTTAAGTTAGGCTTTGAATGAACACAAACGGTTTGTAACCATGGCGAAGAAGATTTGTCCTAATGGTAAATATTAAGACAACGAGTTAGCTTATTCTGTCATCATAGCGAATCTGAAAAACAGAACATCAACTTTGGCCCAAGTGAGGATAATAAACAATTCGTCATCATCACTAGTACATATTACCACAAAACAGAGAAAAGTTTTTCCTACTATTTGTAATCTCCAAAATTTTAATTTTGTCATTACACTCCTTTACTTTGAGATAATATGAATATTGTTTACTCAGTGATACATGAATTTAAATTAATGTGCCGTTATGTTTCTCTAATTTGCATTTAAATTCCAATTTCAATGTTATTAATACAATTATTCAATATTACCACAAATGACTTTAACTTGAAATTTCACCGTTAATAATTTTTGAGAGTATTCCGAGCAATTCGTTACTTTTGTAACTTGACTATAAAAATATGTTGAATGAAAAATGAGCAAATAAGTTTTGTGCTACAATATATCGTCGGCTCCATGCCAAACTAGCAAACATGAAAATTGGCACTTTTCAGGACAGTCAAAAAAAAATTTTTTTTTTTTTTCCATTTAACAGTTTTAGTTATTTTCAATGTTTTAGTTTTTATAGATAACTTTAAGCAAAAACTATCGTTTGAAGTGGTTATAACCAGTAGATAGCCTTTTTTCGAGCACTACAGCAGCCCACATAAAAAAAAAACAAAAAAAAAAAAAAACGCAATTTGCGATTTTTCACATTCGTTTGTTTGGCATGGTGCCGACGATATGTAAAGTGAAAAACCAATGCAAATAAAACACAAGTTCTCAAGAAAATACGGCATACAGCTTTTTCAGGGCTAGAAAGGAGCCTCTTCATCAGCGCAAACAATTCACCGCACAGCAAAAAAGTCGTGAGAGAACTGTTGTATTTTCTTCTGAATTTGTGCTTTATTTTCGCTGGTTTTTCACTTTACATAAAAACATGTTTAATGTAGAAATTATTATTTTCAACATTTGTAAATATTGTTATGGTTTCATTAGAATTTCTCCCAATCTAGTTTAAAATAAAACAGAAACTCAGTTTGAAATGATTTCTAGCTTTACTAATGAATGACAACAATATACAAGAAAATACACTTTTCTCAGCTAGTAAAACTATCCTCTTTTTACTAAACATAAATGCAGGTAAAACCGCGTAAATCGAACTCATTTCTCTAACCACAAACATCCACGATGCTAATATTGGAGAAATTCCAGACTGCCCACTAGAAATGTGGTTGCTATTTCAAAGAGTTAGAGGCACGTAATAGTTGCTTGTTGGTGGATTCTTCACCAGGATATTTGTTTTGTTTCAAAGTCAACTTACAGAGTTGCGTCTCTTACATTGTTCCACAGTTATCTTTCAAAATAAAATCAATGGAATGGTAACACCCACTCTCTCCAGCTAAAAAGGAAGTTACGTTTCTGCTGATGCTAAAGATTCGATAATTGGCCCCGATTTATCACACTGAATGTTCTACTTCGATTCAAACTGAAAAATTTCCATTTAGTCGACATTCTTTCATTTATAAACTACTTGCTATCAAATATTTTTACCTAAAAATGTAGTGGATATAAAATTTCTTATTTATTGCAATTTAAATTAGCATCGCGTCTTAAATTTTAAACATTTTGATCTCAATTATTTCTTGAAATAATACTTTTACAAATTTGATGATCGTTCCAATATTTACAGATAAAAATGTTTTCAACTTCTTGCATCAGCATCCAATGCTTCTTAGGATGCGTTCTAAAAGGCAGTTTTACTTCATTCTTTTCAATAGTAACTTTTAGCTTCATTTTTTTGATTTGAAATACATAAAGATATGTTAAACTACTTATCGGTTTAATTTTGCATTACCTACTAATTCTCTTCATCTTTCAACGATAAACTCAACGTCCATTGCTCTTGAAGTTGTCAGTGACTTGCTCTTTTGATAAACATGGGAAAAGACCCACATTAATAAAATATGAGGAGTTTCTTTTTTCTTATAAAAGACTTGAATTTTTTGATACCACAGCTTGTATATAATACTTGATCTAAAAGCACCGTGTTTTGTTCAGTCCGTATTCGTGGAAGACGAAGTTCCCTGCCGTAGGTCGTTACTTTTTAGCCTTTCTTTTGGCAACTTGGAATGCTGCTCGACCACCGACCCCCTTCTAAACACCGCAGCATTTTGGCTCCTCGCAGCTCTAGGCCGTCGTTGCAGTCGAATGTTACTGTTTCATTGATGCGATAGAAGAACTGCGGCTTCTTGATTGTGATTTCCGTCGACGCACCGGGGAATGGGCAAGCTAGAATGCCTGGAAAATAAAAAAAAAAAAAAGAAATATACTACAGTATTTACTTATGGTAGAAACCAAACCCAGGTGCTGTTCATTTTCCCAAGCCGAGGACTTAGCGTCAATTTGCGCATGTGTTAGGTCTGCTGTGATTTTATCAAAATAGGGTGGGAAACCCAGAAGTGAAAAAGGTGCAAAATAACGTGTTCAAAGACAGCAAGTGTGAGTGGTGAGTATCCATCCTCAACCTATCGCCCCTTTTTGAAATGGAATCTGTCCTGAGGGGGTAGTCTTCTTTTTCGAGAACGGACAGTAGCATATGTATGTTTATACTTTTAACTAGCAAGTCGCCCGTCAAGGTATGACGGCTGAAAACTGCTTCTACTCTTCTACATTTGAACGAAGCAATCGCCTGTTTGCTGATATTTTGATATTTGCAATTTTAACCGTAATTCCAGTGGATGAACCCTACACTCCAGTATATAGCGTTCATACACTGGTGTACAAAAATTAAGGACGAGACGGTTTTTTCAATATAACTTTGTACAAAAGCTTTCCAAATCAACACATTTAATACCGTAAGATCCCCAATACGTAAGGACATGTGTAATGTAAGCAACACTTACTAAAAGAGAAATCAGAGGGATAAAAAGAAGCTTTATTGAAAAAGTAGCATGGAGCGCAATGCGACTGAAGGCCGAAACATCCCTGGGATGGGTGTCCAGCAAGAAACATCCGGTCTTTATAATAGGGGATATGATCTCCCCCGACTGCTAGGCAGGTTTCACAGCGCCTGCCCATGCTGAGAATGAGGGTGTCAATGAGTTGTTGAGGCGTTGCTGCCCATTCGTCTTGCAGCGCCAATCGAAGCTCCCGAATCGTTACTGGTGGTAAGGTACGAGCTGCTAAGCGTCTGCCTAGAATATCCCATACATGCTCGATGGGATTGAGATCCGGAGATCGTGCCGGCCAATCCATACGTTCAATATCCTCACTCTAAGAGCTGTTCGGCAGCTACTGTGCGATGACATGGTGCATTGTCGTCCATGAAAAGGAACTGCGGACCCATAGCGCCTCTAAAAAGACGCACATATGGAAGAAGAATCTCGTTACAATAACGGGTCCCGTTGACTGAACCTGCGTCGAAGATGTGAAGGTCTGAACGACTACCAAGCATGATGCCTCCCCAAACGAGAACACCGCGACCTCCATACCTGTCCCTTTCAATGATGTTCGAGGGATGATTGCGGCTTCCTCGCTCTCTCCAGATGAGTATGCGATGAGAATCGCTACTCAGACTGAATCTGCTCTCATCTGTAAAAAGTACTCGTCCCCATTCTTTGCCTCTCCAATTCCGGTGTTCCCGGCACCACAGAGAACGCCTTCTCCGATGGGCAGGCGTGAGAGGTACACACCGTATAGGGCGTCGTGCAAACAGACCACCATCGTGCAGTCTTCTGGCCACGGTAAAAACGCGATATCGGTCGTCCAGTCGCCTGTGTCGTGTGTCTAGCGATTTCTCCCGCCTGTTTTTTCTGGCCTGTAAGACAATATACCGGTCATCTGCGGGTGTGGTTCCTCGTGGACGACCACTACTGAACCCCCGGATAGCTGTTCCTGTAGTTTGAAATTGTCTCCAAAGTCGTGAAACGATGCTGTGAGCAATTCCGAACTCTGCAGCCACACTTGTCACACTGCGGCCTTCCTCCAACTTCCCAATGATTCGACCTCGAGTAAAAGCATCCAGATATCGTCTAACAGATTGATTATTCGCCATTTCTCGCTGAGGCAGCAACTCGGTGTGATTTTAACTGCTATACGGCGTGCAATCTCTTTGCCAGAAATACTGATCTTACACCGACAACATGCTTTATAGTACTCAGACACTCCCTCATTACGTCTGCCTGCATATCTGCGCATGTGCTACCGTACATCACCTTACTTAATCTTCTGATTGATCTTTCTGTCCGCTCTGCCTCTTCGTTCAGCTGATATGCTAATTTTTCGACTTCGTCCTTAATTTTTGCACACCAGTGTAGTTGACCGCTTATTTAGTTTCTTCATTCCCTTAAAATGACTTTATTGCCAGAAAACAGTTAAGTTACCGGATCGAGTTCAGCCTTTTCACAAAAAAGCCTTTCCCTGCGTGTTAAACATTACCAAAACATTTTCTCAAATTATCATGTCGTGGAGCGAGTTTCATTGTTGAAACACGCTGGTTACTCGATCATCGGCTATTTATATGAAGATAAGGCTTTTAAAATGGTAGTCACAACTGTCACAACCAGTTATAAACTTCATTGAAATGAAGTGTGCTTACTACCTGCAATGAAATGAACAAAATAGTGATTTGACTTGATCTGAAATTTATTTCGATTGATTCAAAATTTTCTAAAAAAAAAGTTTGAAATACACTCGGAAACATTGAAAATAGCGCCCCAAGAAGGAAGCTTTCAATTGAAGGTAAATTTAATACACAAAATAATACAAGTGAAAGAGACACTTGAGCCCAAAATCTAGACGATTCAACAAATACAGGCATGACGCAGCACAGTCCGGTATTGAGCTAATTAAGCGTCTGATGTTGTCCTAAGGCAGATGGACCCACAAATTTTGAACAGTCACTTCTAAATCTTGCACTGAGTAGTACGGCGGCATCTGGCGTTTCAGCTGATGCTCTATAGGAGACAAGTCGGGGGATCGGGCTGACCATGTAAGAGTCTCAAAGGGACGTAAGAAGTCTTGAGCAACTCTAGCTGTATGAGGGCGATCATTATCTTGCTGGAAAATTGCCCCTTGGAGACCATTTAGGAACGGTCCTACATGTGGTTGCAGAATGTCATTAATATAACGCTAGCCCGTTAAGGTTCTACGTACCACAGCTAGAGTGGACCGGCAATCATAGGCTATGACCCTCCCTTCCATCCAGACCATTATGCTCGCTGTGTGGGTAATGTGTCGTGCGGTAGAAAGGGTGGAATGGTATCTTTTTAAAAGGCGCCTCCACACCCGTGCGTGGTTATCATCTGACCCAAAAAACGAACCAGGATTCAATTGCACCGATACTATAGGGTAAAGGTCATGCGCACTTAGGCCAAACTTGGATCATTTGCATATTATCTTTCTTTGCACCTTTCTTCCTTCTTGGGACGCTACTTTGAATGTTCTTGAGTGTACTTTAAGGCTGTGAACACAATAGCTGTTAACTTGGAAATTAGCTAAGTAACGCTTTACAGGGAGAGTGGAAGAGGAGAAGGGGAGTAGAGAGGAATGGGACATCACTGCATTTATGGCAAAATAAAATGAGAAACATTGTTTCTCACTTGTGCTGTAGATGCAGAAGTTCGAGTCTAAAACTGCTGTACATACTGAACAAGTTAGAAATAATTTTGGGCATTTTATTGTTATAGAAATGTCTCATTCCTTTCCATTTCCCCCTAATAATACATACAGTCAAGAGCGGCATGCACTCCCCTTCACTTTTGGGCATAACTAGCTGCGTTACCAGGCTTTGCTCGGTCTGAAAATTGTGTCAAGTGACGTATATTCAACAATCAGGCTTAAATAAAAGAAAAAAAATGCATGCAAAATGCCCCTTCCAAGAAGTGACAACAGGTATTAAAATACTTTTGTGATATTAAATTGAGAAAGATGGTTATAAAAAGCGTAACCTCCGAACCACAAAATGAAATAAGTTTAAAAAATTAAAATGAGATTTTTTTTTTCAGTTTTCCTATGTTTTTTCCAGTAATGAAATATATGTATACTTGGAGTTGGATGATTGTTTCCAAGATTTAATAGCATATTAAAAACTAACTAAAAAATTATACTTTTAGTTGTTTTTTCATAATATTACTGCAAATAATAAAGTTATAGACGTTGTTTACAATTCCCCCAATTCACAATTATCCCAGTCAACCCAGTTTTTTCATTTCATCGCAATTTGTTCTCCTTCCTCCAGGAGATTGGTTTCTCCTTTTTAATTTAGTGTTTGTGTCGTCAAAATGTGATTATGTTCTCTTCTTGTTAATCAAGGTTATTGTCAACCTATTGTTTTATCCTTTTAAATGCTTTTAATATTTACATGTTCTTCACTACTTATTTTTAAGTACAGAATTTTTATACCTTTTACCTCAAAACAGATTTACTTTTACACTATCATGACTGTATATTAATAATATTAAATAAAGAAAACATTTGGCGCAGTATAACTCTCAAGGGCTCTTGTGCCATTAAAAAGTAAATAAACTAACAACCCAGTTTTAAATTCTCAATTTAGGTTACCCATAAAGTACGATCGGTATCTGTTTAATATCAGATAATGTTAAGCTAGCATTTAATTGTACTTTGTTTTTTTTTTTTTTTTTTTTCAAATTTGTAAAACTTTAAAGTCATCAATGATATGATTGAAACTATTTTGTGAATTTTTACACACTGGTAGCAAATACTTATGTGAGCAAACTCCATAGTCAATAATAAAAATCCAAATACTTAAAAGGCAATGTTTATGCGTTTCACCATAAAACAAATCCTACTTTTCCATCAAAGTTATTATACATGTAAAGATCGCTAGAGAAAGAATACGTACACTTGGGCACCGGAGCAGACCACCTGCTGCTTTCTTGGCAGACGATAATGGCCTTTCCGTCCATCATGTAGTTATCATTGCAAGCAAACTGCAATACATCGCCCCCTCGATACTTCTCTTTATTGCTGCCTTGTAAAGACCCGTTCTCCGGTATTTCGGGACGCTCGCAAATCACCTCTGCAAAAAGAGGAACATATTCTGTTTATGACTCAGGTAACGAGCGAAACTGATGACACTTTTTCTTTTTTTTTGCAATGAATGACCAAGTTCATAAATATTTATTATATATGGGCTAGGGGCGGATACGGACTACCATTTTAGAGGGAGTAGGGGGGGGGGGTCATGCTGGAGTATATAGCGTTTTAGGTATGAAACATTTCTGAAACTGCTTCGAATAAGCATTTGACCTGCAATAAGGCATCTAGTAGAGAATAAAGTTTATTAATTAATTTCATAAGCAATGAAAAGAAGTATTATTTAAAATATTTTGTTTTAAAAACAATTAAAGCAGCCAGAAGCAAAGAGATGTAAGTGCCAAAATTAAAAATTTGGAGATGACCAGTACATATGGTAGGTGAACCCCTCGACTGCCTTAGGGTAAGAGTTAGTATTAATATTCCTGGCAGGTGCTGCTACACAGCATGATTTAGAAAAAAAAAAAATCTATGAAAGCCTATCAAGGACCACAACTTTAAACGTGTTTAACTCAAAACTTGAAAATGTCCACTTGCATTCCTTTGCCTCTCATTGCCTCAGTTAATGATTGGAAAAGATTACTGAAAAATGTACATTTCATTCATTTAGTATTTGAATACAAGCTGGAGGGATAACACTATCCAAGGCTTGGGGGGGGGGGATCGTAACCCCCATGAACCTCTCCTTGTATCTGTCCCTGATGAGTGCTTTAACTGTAAGCTTTACGCATATTGGAGAAGTGCAGCCCTGCAGCACGAAACAGCACGACCGACAGGCGCAGCGACGAGCGTCGCAGATTGTTGGGAAAGTCTGCACATTATTTCTGAATTGCGGGAGAAAAAAAACCTATTTCTTTAAAGAAAAAGATCTTAAATTTCACTCTTTCTTTTCCGAGAAGGAAGTATGGTAATGTTCAGGCGAGTTATTAAAATTTATTACTATTTTTTTTTGTTTATTTGAATACTTCAATAAAGATTATGTTAATTAGCATTTGCAATTTTATTAAAATTAATTTTCTAATTTGAATACCCTGTGTGAGCTTGAGTAAAATGATTAATTTTAATTAGAACTTTTCATGAAGCTTTTTAATATATTAAGTAATATTAAAAAGCTAATTATGGAACTTGTTTTTAGTGACATAAAAAAAATGGAAGAAATTCAAAAAGGTGAAAAGAAAAGAAAAAAAGGCTTAAATGATCTTGGATCTAAGAAAGCCTATGGAAATTGTGCTAAAAACAAATATTACTCTTATTTTAGTCATTTTAAAGCAATTGAACAAGTTTCTTTTTATGCAGAAAATTAATACTTTCAGATAGCATAAAAATTAAAACGGCGGAAGAATTGTTTTTTCTCCTTCGTACAAACTCATGCTAATTGTTTAAAAAAAAAAGCATTCAAGGGGTCCAGCATCTTCTTCTGCCAAATTTCATGACTGTAGGAGCTATAGGTCCATCTGAGCGTCGCGCACGTATAGGTCTAAGCTGTTACATAGTTCAGTTGCCTTGGGAACTAACCTTCGCAGAAAGGAACATCTGCTGACCACTGTCCAGTATCTAAACACTGAAGTGTCTCTTCTCCTCTCAAGCCGTATCCTGACGGACATGAGAAGATGGCTCTTGCGCCCACTGCTCGACCGCTCACCTCCGCTCGCAGAAACTCCGAGGTGACATTCGAGAGATCTTGACATTCAGTTACTGAAAAGAAAACAAAATCTCTCAGTTATGGCACATGAAACAGAAATAGGGAATTAGTAGTTCTTTTCAAAACGGAAGTATAATTTACTGTCAGAAGTGAAAAGTATGTTCTTAGTCTAAAATTTTAGTGTGAAGCTGTATCCAAATTATGTCACGCTTTGAGGGAAGAGGCAGCGCTTCGTGAAGTTGAGAAAGTTTGTGACAAGGCAGAGGGAGTGATAACACGCATTTTTTTAAAAAATAAGTACGTGTTAATGAAAAGTAGTGGGACATGTGGCAGAGGGAGGAGGCGGTACGCTGAAATGTGACGCTTTGTGACAAAGAAGAGGGGGTAAACTGTGTTGAAAACGAGCTGATATGTGCATAACATGACTTCCTTTTACGTCAATTTCATAATAGTAGTGCCTTGGATTAAGCAAAGAAACACTTTAAATATTTTACCCCAAGTTTGTTGCCAACCGGAGCAAAAAAAAAAAAAGTTTATACAGATTAATTTTCTCAATGTTGGACATTTTAATGTGATTCAATAGTCAACTCTCTGAATAGCCAATAGTGGCCAAAATTAAACCAGATTTGAAAAAGAAAAAAGTTGCCAAATTTGTCGCGACAAAACTTGGCGACCAAAAGCTTGGCAATATATAGCCAAATGTTTGCCAAATTATAACACACTTGAGTTTTCATTGAAATTAACTATGATTTCCATCCAAAAAGGTGTAAAAGAATCCCTATGGAACATTCGAATGCAACCAAAAAAGGAGGTGCACAACAAGACCCCACTAGAAGTCTACGTACCAAATTTCAACTTTCTACGACATACCGTTCTTGAGTTATGCGACATACATACGTACATACGGACGTCACGAGAAAACTCGTTGTAATTACCTTGGGGATGGTCAAAATGGATATTTCGCGTGTCTATACGTTCTTAGGCACTTATTTACGTGTGGTGGAGTTGAAAAAAAAAATCAACATTCGGGGGTGAGAAAAATGGAAATTAAGGCCAATTTTTGAGTGAAATTTTTTTTTTTGCGAATACAATACTTTCTTTTTTGTAAAAGGAAGTAAAAAAAGTGACACCATTTATTGACAGCCCCTCTGTGCATTATACGGACGACATTCAGTTAAAATGAGCATTTTGACCTGATTTGTGCAACTTGTGGGAAAACTTCGTTGAAAGTATATCTTCTAATGGCAATTAACTAAACCGCGATTGATCCTCTTTACTTCCTTTCACAGAAAAGGAAGTATTGTATTCGCGAAAAAAATTTCACTCAAAAATTGACCTTAATTACCATTTTACTCATCCCCGAATGAATGTTAAGTTTTTTTTTTGACTCGATCACACGTGGATAAGTGTCTAAGAACGTATAAACACGCGAAATATCCATTTTGACGATTCCCGAGTTAATTACATCGAGTTTTCTCGTGACGTCTGTATGTACGTATGTGCGTGTGCGTGCGTATGTATGTTGCAAAACTCAAGAACGGTATGTGCTAGAAAATTGAAATTTGGTACGTAGATTCCTAGTGGAGTCTAGTTGTGCACCTAACCTTTTGGTTGCATTTGGGGGGGGGGGCCCTTTTTAGGGGGCAAAAAATATTTCTAATTTCGATGTAAAGTCAAGTGGTGTAATTATTTGGTGAGCACTTGGCGATCTATCGCCAGTATTTTGGTCGCCAAGTTTAGTCGCCAACTTGGTGACAAATTTGGTGATTTTTTTTTGAGCAATCACGATTGCTTATTGCTTTCAGTTGACTGTTTTTGGCATGCTATCATTTTATTTTCCCACAGCCACCCTCTGCAGCATCACCGTCGACCGGCTCCTCACGATGCTGCACCTATAGCGAAAGACGTCTCCAGGTTGCATCCATGTCCTACACACACGCGCATACATACATAACTACACACACACACACATACACACAAACACACACGCATACATACAGACATCTACACACACACACACATCACAACATACACACACATAACTATCTACACATTCATGCCTGCACACAGACACAAATGTCTACACACACATACACATACCCCCCCACATACACATTCATACACACAACTACCCACACACTTATGCCAGCACACAGATACAAACACACATGCCTACACACCCATGCACATACCCCCTACACACATGCACATACCTTCTACACACATACACATACCCCCTGCACACGAACACACATACCCTCCACACACAAACACACACGCCTACATACGCACGCTCGTGATTGCGAAAAACATAATTTGAATTCAAGATGTCAAAATTCAAATTAATTATTTTTTAATTTGGTTTCAATTTGGCCACTGTTGATGATATTTAGAAAGTAAACCATTGAATTACTTAAAAAATGCCAATAAAGGGGAAATGACATTAAATTGGAGTAAAAAGACGTCATGTTATGCCAAGGGCGGATACAAGGGAGGGGCGATGGGGGCGATCGCCCCCTCCTTGAGTCCAGAAGCAGAAAATTTCTTCATGTATATTTTCAATACTGAAGTTTTAAAACTGTAATTTTACATATTCGATGGTGTTAGAAGAAAGGGAGCTCTTTTCAGTCTTTAAAACGCAATCGTAGCACATCTCTTGTTACTCTGTTAATAGGGACAGGAACTTTCTACAGGAATATTTTCGAAATTGAAGTCCCGAAATCTCAATTTTAGACGATAGATGATATTAGGGATAGGTAAACGAGGGGTTCAATGCACTCCTTCAAAAATTTTTAGAAATTGAAGTTCCAAAAAGTAAAGAGTGAAAAACAATCGCCCCCTCCTTGAACATTTTCTGGATCCGCCCTTGTGTTATGCACACATCAGCTCGTTACTGTTTCATGTATCACTCGCACCTCTTGAAGGGTACGATCTTCGGCATGTGTCATGGCGAATGAATATACTATGTCTCTTAATTTGTAATTTTAATTAATTTGTAGTTTATTTAATTTGTAAATATTTCTGTTAATACATATTTTTGTTTGTACTCCATACTAAACCAATTAAAAAACACTGCGGACAGTGCCTTTGGCGCTCTTTAGTGTGAATTTAATACTAACTCGTGTTGAACTATAGTCAAGATTTTCTTAATATTTTGTTATGAAGTTTGTAATTTATGTTTTATAATTTGTAAGTTTTTTTAACTTTACTTTTTTAAATTTTGCTTACTGTTATGTATGTGTATTTTGTTTTTTAATAAATTTTTATCTTATCTTATCTTTTGTTACATGACAATCGAAGCCTTCATGTAAAAAGCTAGGGTGAACAAGGAGGGGAATTAAATATCTGATAAAAATTACAGTACAAACGCCATTGCATTAAAATTTCCCATCAACACAGGTGATGTTGTAATCTATTAGTTTGTTTCTGCTGTCGGATGAATTACTGAGCAATCACATTGCTTCTTGTTCTCACTTGACTGTTTTGATGTCCTATGATTTTATTCCCCCCCCCCGCCTCCTTCTGCAGCACCACCGTCGACCGGCCCTTCCCGATGCTGCTCCTTTAGCGAAAACCGTTTCCAGGTTGCGTCCATATCCTACACACACACACGCACGCACGCACGCATACATACACACTCATACAAACACACACTCATGCATTCACACAGATACAAACACACACGCATACATACACATACCTATACACACACACTTATGCCTGGACACAAATACACGAGTCTACGTACACACACACACACACTCGTGATTGTGAAAAACATAATTTGAATTCAAAAAGTCAAAATTCAAATTAATTTCTTTTTTTTTTTGTAACCATGTTTTCAGAAAAAGTAAATTGTCTGACCTTGACAAGCAGGAGGCTCTGAAGACCAGTTGCTTGATGGAAGACAAGTGGCTTGATCACTGCCTATAAGTGTTTGTCCATCTCGACACGAGAAGACGACTTTTGTGTCTAACTTGGTACTTGGATTGCTCACATGGAGTCCAGGGGTTGCTGGAATCTTCGGACAATGAACAGCTGTGGAATGAAACGAAGCGGAAATATTATCCAGGAATATTCTTTAAAAAATAAATAACAAGTAATTCCACTCTGGTTTAGGAGAGAAATTGCTAAATATGCATTTAAACTGCATTCAAACAGCTAAAAAAGGGAAACGAATAGTAAATAGATATAGATAACGCACTGTGATTATACATTATACTCGTTGTTAACTTCATATTTTTTAATTCGTAAATATCATGAAAGCAGCGAGAGATGAGAAAATCGGCTCGCGTTAAATTTTACCGCAGGCAAAGACGTGGCGGGCATAGCAAGTAAAGAATAAAGACAAGCTGTTCAGCTGTTTAACAATTAAAAATTTGTTTACATATCGTTATTTTATTTTAATTTGCATCGATAAAGAACTGTTTAGGTTTATTCAATACTATTTTCTTAGAATTTTTTGTGAATTCGTCAGTTTCATCAAAGCTAGACGAAGAAATGAGTTGAAATCTTTTTTTAAATGATTTTGATGAAATTAATGAAATTTCATCTATTTCGTCGAATCTTGACGAAGAAATGAGTTGGAATTTTATTTTCTTTTTTGATGGGTTTCATGGAATAATGGAAATAATCTATTTTATTGAAGCTAGATGGAAAAATGAGTTGGATTTTTCTTTTCTTTTGTGATGGTTTTCGTGAATTAATGGTAACTCTTCTATTTCATCGAAGCTACACGAAAAAATGAATAGCTCAAAAACGTTCAAGAAAGATTGTTCATCTTTGTTGATCAGAATTAGGAGGAAGTAGAGCTGTAAAGCTGAAAGATTGTTGTTTGTATATAGTAGTAAAATTTTAAAAGTAATGAGTCAAGAGAATAGAGGTAGTTTTATCTAAAATTAATTTCACTAATTTGTGATTTAATGCTTTAATATTAAAATCTATAGGGTGTGGTGGGGGAAAGTGGTCAATGGGGTAAAGTGGTCATTCGTCAGATAAATGACTATAGCTTGGAAATAAATGTTCGAATAAATGTAAAAATTTTATTATAGAGTAGGGCAGTTAGAAACTACATTTTGAGTACAAAATTTTACAATTGGCAAAATTTTATTTGGTAAAAAAATATTTTTTGTGAATATGAAATGTTTTTAAATCTAAACACCTCTTTTAACTTCCTTGGCAATTTTTTTTTATTAGAAATATGAACAGATTGACTGCATAGGAAGCTTCCTACATGTCTCAAGAACTCTTACTCATTAGCAGTTAGCTGAATATATTTTAGATAATTTTTTAGAACAATTTTAGTAAGATGGGGTAAAGTGGTCATAATATTAGGCTTAACAAGTATTGTTCTTCTAATGTCACTTAATCATTAAATATAAGGCAGATATAAATTAAATATTAATTTCACTTAATATGTATTGTTTTTACAGTAAATGAGATTAAATATACGTGCCTACATGATATACGTTTCTGTATACGTGCCTACACGAGTATATGCGTATGCATACGCATATACTCGTGTAGGCACGTATATAGGCGTATTCACATAAATGCACCAATAAATACGTAAATGGGTATCTGCTAGTATTTTTGATCTATACAGATGATAACATGCCTGTACTTACGCAAGGTTTTGAAGGTTTGTCCCAGAAATGTTGAATTTTTATCCAGTTTCGTTGTCTATTCAAATGTGAAAATTTAATGTACCAACATCTACGTTGCAGCATCGTCGTCCGCCATTAAAGTGGCTGAATTGAACTTATGCCGAAGTGCACAGCACATGTGCGAACTAGGCAACTTTGCGGAGGAAAATATTCCCTATTGGCTAATGCCTGAGCTGATGGCCCTTCATTACCTTCTTTCATCCACTGAAGTGCTAAAAGATATCGGAACAATATTTCCTAGCCTCTATGGCACCCTGTGGCTCCGTCTTTGCACCCTAAGGCGGAAAATCGCACCCAGCTGGCACCTCTGGTTATAACAGTGTAATGTTTAACGACATGTATACACACATTAGCTTGTGCATATACTTGTAACTATAAAAATAACCGAAATATAAAAATATTAAGGTTATTTATAATGGTTTTGCATCTATTTTTAACTATGACCACTTTACCCCATGCTATGACCGCTTTCCCCCACCCCCATGGGGTAAAGTGTCATAAATACAAAGGGAAAAGAAAGTGTTATAACGCTACTTAAATCAATATTTATTTTCCTGAAACTCACTTCATCGTGTTCTTTAATAATGCAATGTAAAATAAAAACAAAAAAGTTTAAGTGTTTAAAGAATTAATTGTATTTATTATTCACCTGAGTTGAAAACCTACGATTTTATGACCACTTTACCCCACCAGACCCTACATCCTAAAAGAAAAGAGAATATATTTTGTACACAAATATTTTTCTTCTGTCTACAGGAATATAAATATACATTTAATTTTTGCTAAGAGGAAATGTGTTCGTTTCAACTGAACTTTTTATTTCGCAAATTTTGTTGTAGGCAAAATTTTTGCTGGTAGACTAATATATTGTGTATGCTCAAGCCTTTTCGGAAATTCAATGGGCGGTTTCAGGCTTTAAGGAGGCATTAGTTATTTAATAGTTACTTAGAATCGCTCGAGAGTTTTAGTGGGCGGGTAAGTTCAATTCCGGAGGCATGTAGCGGAGGTAATGAATTCTCACCTGCCACGATTATGTCAACTGAGTGTCTATGCCCCATGGGAGTTATGCAAGTAAATCGCCCAGAATCATCCTTCTGGGCGTGATATATTGACAGCCGGTACTCCAGCTGCGGGTCTCGGCCGGCTTCGTTCGTCCATCCTGCAAAGTAAGGTATCATTAAAACAAGAGCTGATGTTAGGTTTCAAATAGCAGTTTAGTTACTTTCTACGTTAGCCTCGACTTAACATTTACTTTAGGTACTCTTAAAATTAGGATGAATGTAACCCCACTAACTTCCGTTTTTAAGAAGTGAAATAGCATTCGATTTGAAGTAAAAAGAAAACAAATTTCAGATAAAACAAGAGAAACTTTTTTTACAACTTACAACAAAATTCAAATTTTTATTTTGCCTTTTTTCTTGATCTGACATGATGCAATCGTTTGGTAGAAAATATTTTAGTTCTTAACTAGCTGCGTTGCCCGGCTTTGCCCGGTCTATTTCGAAAACAAAAATTGTGTCAAGTGACGTATATTCAACAATCAGGCATAAAAAAAGAAAAAAAAAATCATCATGCGAAATTTCCCCTCCAGACAATGACCACAGATATTGAAATACTTTTAAGAAATTAAAATAAAATGAGAAAGATGGATTTAAAAAACGTAATTAAGGAAACACAAAATAAAATAAGTTTCAGAATTGAAAATGAGAAAGATGGAAATGATGGATTCAAAAAGCGTTGCCGTGGAAACGCAAAATAAAATGGTTAAAATCTTGAATAGAGAACAGATTTTTGAACTTCATTTAATTCGCTTGTAACTTTTTTTCTAATGGAGATAGAGGGTTAAACTTCCGACCATAGGTCGCGTTAGATCTGGAGTAAAAAAGGTAGCTCTTTTCAATGGTGTCAAAAAGAAAACTGTAGGACAATTCCTTCACTTTTTATTGATAAATTTAATGAAGAAAGTAGTGCCTAAATTTCAGCTAAGCCTAAACAAATTCGAGCTAAAAACGTAAATAACTCCTCCCGTAATTAAGTTAGAGCGTTGGAACAAATTGCGTAGAACGCGGAAAATTCTTCCCCTTCCAACGATATGTAATATTAATATATGCAAGTAATTTTTCACCCTCATATTTAAGAATTTATGTGAAAATTGGACGTAAATTGGAATAAAAAAAAGAACTATTCATCGAATTTTATTCGAACTGGTCTGCAAACCTTTTCCGGACTTAAAGGAACAAACTGTGAAAATTGCAGCGCAATCGACCGGGTAGTTCTCGAGTTTTGCGAGTTCAAACACACAGACGCTTTTTGGGGACTTCATTTTATACTATGTAGAGAAGCAAACAATTCAGCCCATGAGAGCTAAATAAATGGCAACATAATATCTTTACTAATATTATAAAGAGAGAGGGCGGATTTTTGTGTGTTTATATGTTCGAGGTAATCTCCGGAACCACTGCCCCTATTTGAAAAATTCTTTCACTAAATGAAAGGTGCTTTCTTACTGAGTAACATAGGCTATAATTCGAAAAAAATCCGATTAATAGTTCTTTTTTTATTTACATTTAGGCCCAAATTTCAAGTAAATTGCCTATTATTGGCTATTAAAGGGATGAAAAATTACTTGCACATATTAATATTATATATCGCTAAAAAGGGTAGAATTTTCTGCGTTCTAAACAATTTATTTCAATGCTCTAACTTAATTACGGCGGGAGTAATTTGCGTTTTCAGCTCGAACTTTTTTAGGCTTAGCTGAAATTTAGGCACTAATTTCTTCATTAAATCTATCAATAAAAAGTGAAGGAATCGTCCCACAGTTTTCTTTTTGACAGCATTGGAAAAAGCGACATTTTTTACTCCACATCTCTCTCGACCTTGGGTCGAAAAAAATTAGCTTCTATCTTCAAAAGAAAAAAAGTTACAAGCGTTTTTAAATCAATTTCGAAATACGTCATTTTGATACGGGTTTTCAACCATTTTATTTTCGCGTTTCCATAGTTCCGCTTTTTGAATCAATTTTATTTTGCATCTGATATCTAAAACTTATTTTATTTCATGTTTCCATGGTTGCGCTTTTATAATCGATCTTTCGCATTTTAATTTGGGCCGGGGTTCCTTATAATATTTGTCGTCATTGGAAGGGTAATTTTGCATGGTGTCTTTTTTTCTTTTATTTAAGTTATTCTTTAAGATATTAAGTTATTCTTTTAATTAATTATTGAATATATGTCACTTCACACAATTTCTGTTCTCAAGGTAGACCGGGCAAAGCCGGGCAACGCAGCTCTTAATATGTAAAGATTTGAAAGCTACTGTTAATGTGATTTTATATCTTTTTGTTTGTTTGGCGAAACATTTATTATTGCCAAAGAAAAAACATCCGCTTCATACGCAAAAGGGCTGGGTTCCGATAGCGTGGTCGCTTGGCAAGTTAGGCGCTGTGCAGGTTCAATCTAGGATTATTGTTTTAAGGCAACCGTTAATGTAATTTGTTGTTTTGGCGATTTGTTTTGAAAGAAAAGAAACTTTTGATTTGTTTTTATCCGAGTGAAATGTACGACATTTTCTTCCCTTTTTCTGACGATGATTTTAAAATGTTATACGGAATGTTTTTTTTTTTTTGACTGATGGATTATGATAGCGTGGTTGCTGGGTAAGTTTGGCAATAAACAATAGAGCTGCGGAATTATCTTTACATTCGAAAGATATTATTTGATGTCTTTTTTTGTTTATTAGACGAAATATTTTAAGTTGCAGTAAAAACCGCTTCACTCGCTAAATGGAGTTTTAAAGCAACTGTAAATCCAATTTATGATTTGACGAAAAGTTTTAAGATCCAAAGAAACTTAAATAGTGTTTTTTTTTAAAGGTGTGTACTCATTTTATACAAAGAAAAACAATCATTTAACATCAGAGGGGGAGGGGGCGTCATTTTTTTTTATTCAATGGACTTCCATTAAACTTTTAGCACGGGCATCGCTGTGCGGGTACTGCTAGTTATTAATGCATTTGATTCCTAATGCTTTTAAATGCATTTTAAAAATAATTTTCTATTCTAAAACTACTTTAAATACTTCTATTTTGAAAATAAGTACATGGAATTAAAAAGATTGAAATAGTTATTAAGTGATATTCAATGTGTAGATTTAAAAAAAAAGAAAAGAAAAAACACATCACTTTTATAATAGTATTCTAAACTTCTCTAGAGAAAGGCTGAAATTTGTGAATAAACAGAGGAAAAAAAAACAATTTAGCGATACTAACCATTAAAAACCCTTTAATTCTCGCTCAGAGACGGCTGCCTAAGAAATTGTGCAAAACTTTATTTTTAGCTTTAGATTAGTAACCCACGCACGGACAAATTTCAAGATTACATTCAGCGCTTGCACGAAAAATAAGTTAAGTAAAAAGACTGCTATTACAAGTTGTAGGGCTGAAAAGGAGCTTTTTAGATGGCAAAGTACGAGGAATAGAAATTTGAAATAGAAATTCATTTTGTAAAATGCTTCGTAGAAAATTCAATTTTTAGATGCTGTACAAAATTTATTTTTCAAAGTTTTTTTTGTGCGTTTCTTACTTCTAATTTTTGTAAGGTTTATACTTTTTGTATCAAATGTTATAAGCTCCTTAAGTAATTAAATTCATTTTCCAGTGAGTACTAGTTATAAACTTAATGATATTTAGATGATTATTTAAATTTAATTTAAGTCAGTTGCCGTCTGGAAATAATTCATCGTTGAAAATTTGATTATGTATTTATATTTTAGTTGAATAGGTAATTTAAGTACATAAAAATTCAGTCATTCTTCTGAATTTTTAGTTAAAATTTTGTTTCAATTGTGAAATTGATATTTTTTTCAATTAGCTTTCTTCTGAATCAAAATGAATGTGGAAGAAATTATTATAATCGTACAATTTTATTGAATTTAGAAAGATTACACATTCTAAGGGGCTCTGAAACTTTTCAGAGTTTAAATGTTTGTATGTTCGCCTTGATGTACCTTTTTTCTCTGCATCTGTTATAAGTGGCTCCAGCCCACAAAGCAATGCAAGGAAAACAATTCCTCCAAAAGGAATTTCGCATTAGAATGCCTTTTGTTCGTTAAGCGTGACTGATGTATTTCAAGAAGATTAAACAACACTTGGAATAAAATAAAAAATAGCAACGTCAAAGAGCACAAATTGCAGTTTACTGCAGACACGCGTTTCGGCGTTACAAGGAACGCCTTTCTTAATGCAAAAGATATGAGCTTATGGATGAAAAGACATGCGACAAAAGCTTTTGTCGGATGTCTTTTTATCCAAAAGCACATATCTTTCGCATTGGAAAACGCGTTCCTTGTAACGGCAAAACACGTGTCTGCAGTGATCTGCAATTTATGCTCTTTGACGTTGTTTTTTTTGAGCAATCACGATTGCTTATTGTTCTCACTTGACTATTTTTGACGTTCCTTTGATTTTTCCCACCGCCACCCTCCGCACCATCACCGTCGACGGGCTCCTCACGATGCTGCACCTCTAGCGAAAGCCGTCTCCAGGTTGCATCCATGTCCTACACACACGCGCATACATACACAATTACACATACACACACATACACCTACACATTCACCTACACACATACAAAAACATACACACGCATACATACAGACACCCACACATACAAAAACATACACACACACTTACACACAACTACCCACACATTCATGCCTGCACACAGACACAAACACATATGCCTACACACACATACCCCCCTCCCCCACAGACACAAACACACATGCCTACACACACATACACATACCCTCTACACACAAACACACATACCCACCACACGCAAACACACACGCCTACATACACACACTCGTGATTGCGAGAAACATAATTTGAATTCAAGATGTCAAAATTCAAATTTATTTTTTTTTTTTACTTTTTATCACAAAGGTATTTATTTATCCAAAACTTGGCTTGTCAGCTGACTAACCAATTAAAACTTGTTCTTATCAATTTGGGCGCCAATCGATTTAAGGAGGGAGGTGCAGTCGAATAGTAGTTTCGGTAAGCGCAAGTGCTACAGCATACAATGAAGGAAATGATTGAAATAGAAATTATAACATAGCTCTGAAACTGTCGCTCAACAAGACAAAAGCAATCCCACGTTTTTCTTTCTCGCTAAGCATCACAGTTAAACATTGGGAAATAATCCAGGAACAAATCGAAAACTATTATACGTATGAATTCTATGTTACACACGATGATTTATTTTTAAAGAGAAGCTTGTTTCATTCATGGAAACAACGTTTTTATTAAAGTAAGACAAAACAACGTTAGAAGAAGCACAAATTTGCAAATTGCACAAATTGTTAATTTTGCTGTAATTTACAAATTTGTGCTTCTTCTAACGTTTTGTCTTACTTTACTGTTCAGCACAAAGGTATTTATTTATCTTAACGTTTTTATTGCTATACATACGAGTACATGGTTGTACAAAAATTCGAATGATAGAGATTTTTAGAAGAACAAAAATCACATCCATAAATCCGATTGCTAATTTGAAGATTCATGCAATTTACTTTTTAAAAGTCTGAAACTAAGAATAATAAGGGAATATTTTCCTTTTTAACACACATTAATACTGCAGAAAGCAAATTCTCTGCTTTGATTAAGTATGTAAGGAGTTGAGATTACTGACACGCAGGGAGTATTAAGAAAACTAAAAAATGCATATAAAAAATCAAGTGATGCCAATAAAATAAATCATTAAGAAAAATGGAACGAAAAATAGTGTAATATAGAAGCAGGTTCGCATAAATATGCCAATTACATATTGATTAAAATTAGCATTGTTGATTAAGCATACCCATCAACAAGATTAATGGTTAATAAAAAATGTAATAAATTATAGAAAATTTCGAGTGACTTGCCTTCTGGATATTTTCTATATGAATGACTGACTTGCCAATGGGGTATTCCGTATTTTCTTATCCACAAACACTCCAGGTGTAATATTGTCCCGGGATATACTATCAGTTTGCCTTCGTTGCTTTGAGCTATTGGCCCTAACTGGTGCCTGAACAGAATTGTTGGCGGTTTTTCCACTAAAAAAAGTGACAAGAAAATATTACATATATGCTGCTAATTATTGAAATGAGTGATATTTTCAAAAGTATCAACAGGGTTAAATTTGCTAAGAGGTTCAACCCTTAGAGTAGAAATTAAAATGGAGGGAGCAAGTCCAATCATTGACTTAACAAAAGCTGACCCAAAGACCACAAGTCACGTGACTCAACAACGGCGACGAATGGTTGGCACGTTTTGTTTGAAACAAGCGAAAGAAACCTTATTTCTTCCAATGCTTTGCTTTAAAATACATCACGCATATCTGCCAACATCTTCTGGAAAAAAATCTAGTAGATGATTGAAAAATGTGTTATTGCTGTGGTGTCTCATTTTTATTCAGGGAAAAATTGACACTTTTTACTACCCATCAAAGCATAATTAAATGCAAGTTCCTTACAATACATACACAATCGAGAGAAATGCTCAAAATGAAGGAACCTCCCGGAAAATCCGGTAGAGTTGGCAGGTATGACACGTGACTTGGTGTTCAGACTTTACGAATGAAAGTCTTCTCTCCCTCTATTTTATTTTTTCTCGATGGTTCAACCCCTACCTCAGGGTTACCCAAGAAATTTACAACAAAATATGGTTTTAATTTGCTCATCACGATGTTAAAAGTCAGTCAAAATGCATAAAATGAAAAGCTATACATCTTTAGCACTAAGACATGAAAAAAAAATTCTTACAAGCATAATCATTCTCTTGAGATAATCCATAGCAAGTTGGCTTGACGCCGTCCCAATCTCCTTGTACACACCGTCTCCGCACACTTCCTATCAGACTGTACTTCCCAATGTCCTTACACCTGAAGACTAGCTCGGTGTGGGGTGGATGTTCCGTTTCTTCCTCATCAATCAGTTGGTCGTCTAAAAAGGCCACGAGGTTCGGTTCGGTGTTGTAGAAAATGCACGATTTGTTCGCACGGTCTTCGTCTGGGGGTGGATCGGGCTCTGCCTCTAGTAATAGGGAAAAAAAATGTTCAATATTGTTATATTTTGCAAATTACCCAGACCAATCATTTATTTCATTTATTTACGAAAGTGAAGATTCAGTTCAAAGTGGGTTGTTTATCTAGTTCCTCATTCAGGTTAAGGTAATTTGACTAAAGGTAATCTCGTTTAAGGTAATCCAGTTTAGGACAATTCGCATAAAAGTAATCTCGTTTAAGGTAATCCAGGTTTTGGTAATTTGCTTAAAGCTTAATCTAAGCCAAAACCTCAGCCTCCTCGTGAGGCAATGCCATCCTTCTTTCCCACTGACTGGTGTGATGGAAAACAACAACCAGAACATTCTTGATGTGACTAAGAGTGTGTATGTTTGCGTCTGTATCGTTCTTTAAGTCATGTTGTAGAAGAGTACCGCCCCCCCCCCCCGAGAGTCAATACGTTCTTTGCCTCAACGAAGTATTATTTCACGTTTACAATCATAAAATTAAAACAAGTTATGGTAAGAAAAGCTTTTGAATTTTTTTACGTAAGAGGTATTAAAATTTACTGAACATTTTACTGCTCAAAACTTTAATATTAAGAGTCCGAACATACAGGGTAATTCTAGTACCAGTTAATTTCTTTTGATGTCGTTTTCGACCAGTCAGGTGGACGGAATCGCATGTGATTAGCTAATCAGATACCAAATTCGTTACGTGATCAAGTCAGAAACGATAGAGAAGTTAAGTACGAGAATTAGGCTGAATATACCGTCTGACGATCTCTTTCAATGCAAGATACAACGCAAAACAATTGCACTTAATGTATAAAAGGGAACAAGTTTCTCCTTAATGTAATTGAATTTCCTCTTTGTAACTCGACAGTAAAGCTAAAATTGCTTGTGATGTCATCGCTTTAAAATCCAATTACTTTGAACAAAGACATACATAATCGTGAAAAAAGTATTACAGTAATTACGGAATGCTGCTAAGTTGTTCAGATTTATATAAATTATGTATGCATTCGACATGTTCATGATAGCGTAAAAAATCAAAAACGTGAATCTGTCAAGTAGAGTTATTCCCGTTACTTTTCAGCATTGATAATGCTAAGAACATTGACTTGAAATCTTTCAAAAATTGTGGTTATGCAAGATATTTGGTTTCTGTTATGCATTTTCAACAAATTAGTAAAAAACAACTGAATACGTTAATTTTTTTGAAATTAACTTTAATATCGGACAAACATAAAATTTTGTGATACAATCGCTGTGCTTCAATTCTATTTTAATCAAGAAATAATATGTGATGGATTGTTTTACCTAGTTCATCAGTTCCCAGCTTCTAATATGAGATAAATATTTTACTCTAGACTTTGGTCTAAAAAAAACATTATAATCTTATTAAATAATCAATATTTTGTTGTTTTTAGACTCAGTTGTATTGAAAGCTTCCGAGAAAGCAAACGTTCCAATTTTCGACACTTAAAAATGGGTGAGAGGGTCTTGCGCTGAAGTGATTACGCACAATTAAAATGTATAACTTACCTGAAATGTTCACAACAAAACTAAACCAATGCCAGTTAATAAATTTTACTTTTGATAAACATGAACTGGTTTAACTCATTGCGTGTAACAACTGCTGTGTTTCAATGGATCAAGTGACTCGCTAGCTGCCAATCACAAAGCTAAGAAAAGGAGCAAGCGCACATCTTCATCATAATAATATCAATAAAAACCTTGATTGTTCAGAAAAATTAAAAAATGACGTTTTTATAAAGTTGAATAATTTCAAAGTAATTTTTTGGTCCATTAGGGAACTTATTAATTACGATAAAATAAAAATTGATACTTGCTGCCGTTGAGATTACTCACCACACTTATACGCTCCTCCAACCCAGTTGCCATCCTCGCAAACAATCTTCCACGTGGTTTTCTCTCCATAAATCCCCCTTATACAATTGAATCGTATTTCGGTGTTGTGTGCGAACCATCTCGCAGTGTTTCCTTCTGCCGTCGGGGAAGAGTTGTCTGCGTCGGACAACATGCCGGACCCTCGCTGTTTGCTCGTCGGGTATAGTAATGTGTTTTGTAGTCTCTCTGGGGGCCCACAGGGCCTGTATCCGGCTGCCGAAGGGTTGTTGACAGAAGGGTTTCCCGACACTCCGTCCGGCTGACGATATCGAATGTCCGTCTCTTGCACGCCGTCTGCAAAAGGGAGATGTGATGAGTTCAGTTTCTGATATTGTAGCGGATTTAAGTGACGTGGCGAAATTACGTGATGAAAGATTAAACTTCTGAGTGACTTCACTCGAAAGAGTGAGTTAAGAGGATGCAAAAGCATTTTCTATAGTCAATAGGGGAGAAAGCACATGTGGAAATATGTGAAACGTTACAAATGTGGCTTGGTTTTTAGTCAAAAATATTTGATTTTCAGATAAAAACTAATTTTCTTTCTGTTTTACTCAACTTATATGCACACGCACACATATATGGGGCAGGGATGATTTGACGTCGGAACGTCGTTCCGGTACTTCTTTGGAAAAAAAAATCCTTCTGTGCATATAAAATTGATCATGACTCAAGATTTAATGAGCTATTTGCACATGTGAGGATAACGTAATATTTAATGTAATTTGGATAAATTATGAGTCGCTGTTTATGAAAATGTGGGGAAAAAAAAAAACAGATTTTCAAGAAACGAAAACATTTAAAACACTTGCACAAAAAAACTGATTTTCTCTAGCAAAAAATCAACAAAATTTTTCTGAACATGATCTTAGTTTTAAGCTTTAAAAAAATCACAAAATAAAACCTTTCAATGCATACTTAACATCGACGTAGGTGCGGATTGAATGATTTAGTAAATTTAAGCAACTCATTTACTGCATACACAAATTTAATAACTGTGCAGCGTATGACTAAAAGCATATGAATTTTACTTAGGCTTGCAGCAAATAGTCTAGGCAGCACAGTGGCGAAAGCATGCTCTTCGTATCAATAAGTTTCATGGCTCATATACCGGTGGGTTTGACATTTTTCGAAACCTCGATTAATTATTTTTTTCAGAATTTTAATTTTAAATATTATTACAATTATTTTTATTTGTCAACGATCAAGTGTAAAATATTTTCTCCGGAAGTAAAATTTTTTTATTTGAATGAGCTTTGTTTAGTAATAGAAAATTTCGGAAAAGAAGTGTATTAATATTGTAATTAATTACTTTTTAAACCTAATACATTTTAATTGGCGGATGAAGGACTTTTGTTGTAATTATGTAATTAACATAATTAAATTATGAGAGTTGAATCTGATAAATGTTTTGTTATTTCACTAAATACATACTCTCCCCAAAGCAGAATACTTTACGATGTTCTGCAACGGAAAATCATTTGACTAAAATTGTTCTGCAAGTACTTTAAGCATTGTACGCGAAAAAACGTGACATTTTAAACAAGTTGGGTGGCAAAAATCAAAATCATTTCACATAGTAACAGTCCAGTTAAAAAAAACTATTTATTTTTGTGGAAATGAGATATTTCCGGAAACATCACAGCTTTCAACCAAATGACTAATTAAAGAGCACTGAATTTGGAAAATTAGTTGATCATGAAAACTATAAAATCAAAAAAACTTTAACAAGGTGTCAAACCTAAACCGATTGGGATTCTCCAAAAATAGTTTATATGCTTTCCAAAATGCATAGAAAGAGCAAAGATACAAAATTTTATAAAAATCCGAACCTAGGTGTCAAACCACATTTTTTGGTTAATTTTACATGGCATGAAGGAGCAATTAAAATAATGTTACTAAACAAAGAAATTACTGAAATAATAAATAGAATGAGTTGAATTTGGGTTGTATGTAATAAAACACTTCAAAACAATTAAAATATTTTCTGGATGCAAAAGGATTGAAATCTTAAACAAGACACGCAATTTCCAGCGATGGACATGTTGGCATGTTTCCTAAACATGCATGGCGGAAATTGTTGTGGATGAAGATCGATTGGGAAAAACCTACAAAGGACTAATCGAATTCAACATCGCGAGCTTTCCCCCAAATTATCGTAATTTGAGACAATTTTAGATTTTCTACTAATTTTAAGAAATTTGCAAACTCTACAGATTTTCTGCACCGCAGTTTCTGCAGATTTTCTGCACCGCAGTTTCTGCAGATTTTCTGCACCGCAGTTTCTGCAGATTTTCTGCACCGCAGTTTCTGCAGATTTTCGGCACCGCGGTTTCTGCAGATTTTCGGCACCGCGGTTTCTGCAAATTTTCGGCATCGCGGTTTCTGCAAATTTTCGGCACCGTGGTTTCTGCAGAAATTTCAATGAAATTTGCAGAATTTCTGCAGAAAATTTGTCAGCTTTCCTCTCACATTTGAACAGAATTGTTCTGCAGCTCAGGCATCTGTTCTGCGACGTACGTCGCAAATTTAGTAGTATTCTGCTTTGGGGCTCTTACGTTTTAGGTTGTAATCGCAATCATTTTTTTTTTTTTGGCAGTAGGTATTGCCAAAGTCATTGATGTCTTTAAACACAAATTTATTTTTGTGCTGGTTATAGGGACCGCATAGCTTTTGTTATTATTTTGATTCGAGATGGGAATTGTGGGAAAAAAAACCCCTGAAATTTTGTGAGAAAAAGTTTTTATTTTTTCCCAAAAAGATTTTTTTTTTCACTTGAGGAAAATAGAAAATTTTGAAATTTCTAGTACAAAATTACGTTTGTAAAAATAAATAACAGTTACATTTTCACAACAAATGTGTAACTGGTAAGGCAGATTTGTTACCTATTGCATTCATGAAGTACTTGTTACGTTATTTGTTCTACTTCAAGACACTCTGACAAAAGATCGAACATTTCATCCTTACGAAACGTTCATTCCAGGTACAAATTACAGAAAGTATTTAAAATGAAGCTATTTCTGTAATTTATGCACAGCGCTAAAATAATTATCACCCAAAACTCAAAAATGATGGAATACCACCGAGACAGAAATTAAAAATTGGCGTTCATTGTTCCGAACTTTTCAACTTTACTTGTCAATTCACAGTATCCCTCATCACTTTAAAAGAAGAAATGGCCATTCTGTGGAAAATGGCTCCCCTTTTCAATGCTAATGAGATCTTTAAGTAGACTGATCAAGTGACTTCTTTTCAAAATTTTTTTATTCAGTTTCCAACGGAAAGAGGAACTTTTACCATTTCCTCTGCCTAGAGATACTTAGAGACAAATCAATATTTAAGTAGTTTTGGCTACTTTTGCCTCTTTTAAAAAGTTTGAAACATTTAGTCTCGCAAAAGAATGCGATTTAAAATTAGAAAGACAGTTAATGTCACACTTCTACTAAAAGATCGTAACAAAGTCGCCAGTGGTGTTATCCAAACTCATTAGTAACGATAAATTTCATACAGGAATTTAATAAATGAAAAATTAAAATTGTCGCTTTTGAAATTAAATAATTGTCTTGATTGATACAGTTGAAATTGTTTCACTAAGAGTATTGAAAGCCTGAGGCGAAAATTCTCTTTTAAGTTTTAAAAATCTCATATGAGAGGAAAATGAGAATACTTGATCAACTCTGTTTGTATTTCTATGAAAATAGGAATTTTGTATTGCATTCAAATTTTCAGGCATACGCTAACTGGACCTTTTAATTTTCCTTAAAGATTTCATTTCGAAGTAACTAACTAAAATATCATTTACTTATTTTACTGAGTTTTGTATCTTCTGAATCATATCAGTATTTGTAGAATAATTGAATTTTAGAATAATTAAATAATTATAATAAGGCATAACCGAGAGGAATGAGATGACAGGAAGTCTGGGACAGCTGCATTTACATGGAAAAATGAAATGTGAAAAATTATTTCTAGTTTATCCAGCAGATGTAGCTTCTAGAGTCTAAAGCTCATACACTTTTTTTTGCATTTTAATTGCAGTTAGCTGTTCTATTCCTTCTGGGTCATTTCAAAATGATTTTTTTAGCCTGTAATTTTTAGTGAACTATAAATATATTGAGATAAATAAATACCTTTGTGCTGAACAGTAAAATAAGAAATAACAACGCCAGAAAAGCACAAATTCGCAGATTACTGCAGACACGTGTTTCGGCGTTACGAAGAACGCCTTTTTCAATGCAAAAAGTAATGAGCTTATGGATGAAAAGACATCCGACATGATGCTGTCGTTGTTGATTGACATGATTTGTCGGATGTCTTTTCATCCATAAGCTCATTACATTTTGCATTGAAAAAGGCGTTCCCTGTAACGCCGAAACACGTGTCTGCAGTAATCTTCGAATTTGTGCTTTTCTGACGTTGTTTTTTCTTATTTTATAAATATATTGGTCCTATACTTTAAGCCATTGCATTGAGTTGTATTTCACTAAGTTTTATTTCAAGAAAAATTGTTTCCCTTTTTTTTATTTCGAGACATTTCCTGTTGCTTTATTTCCTTCAATTAGTCTTTACGTATTGATATATAGTCATTAGTCTATCAAAATGAAAATTTTTCTAATTTTACTGCTTTTTTGCTTATTTTGCCGTTAGATTGGGTATATTATTTCAAATTTCAATATGAAACTATAGTTAGGGCCAACCTAATCTGCCAGCTGTAATAATCGGTATCTTAAGTTTAAATTTCAGGTAAAAATCTTACCATTTTCCGATTCTTTCTGGGCGTTTGCATCTTTTGATTTCATGGAGAGTTACTAAAATTGACTAAAAAATCACAGTACTATCAAACGGGAAAAAAATCGATATATTTACAATATTTACAAATTCAAAGAACAAGCCTTGCAAATCGGACTGAATTAAAAAATCATTTTCGTTGTTCTAACGATTCTATTTATTTTTTATCTCAATCAGTTCACTTCAAATCAGGAAAGCGGTGGGCGAAAGGAAAAGTTCAAAAAATAAAAGTTCAAGGCTAACCTTGATCGCGACATCCTCCCACCTTGAGCTCTTCACCAATGAAGAACTCAATCTGCTGTGAAGCCTAGTCTCTTGGGTTCTTTTACTATTCGTCCACTTCGCGTTACCACTGGTTCCTGGTTCTTCCGAGTAGTGGCTTTATCTCTCAAAAGTGTACCTTCATCGTTTTCTGTTATTTCTAAACTGTACACACGTTGCACAGGACGTGTGACAACTCCGGACTTAAGTTTTTTTTTTTTTTTTTTCGCATTCTTCATCTCCTGTACACTTAGATTTGCTTTTTGTTTAGGATTTTTAGACTTCGAATTCAAGTAGAACCTATAAATCCATCCAAAGATTCTAATGAGTCTCGGATAATTTGAGTATCTGTGAAACATATCTTCGCTTTCCACATTGACTTGGGTATTTATCACAGCATTCCTTCGCTTTTCTCGAGAAATTTCTTCATCATTGAAAACCAAATCAAATTGTGGCCATTCGTCTTCATTCTTCTTTAACCAAAGCGGGCCCTCCCACCATCTCATCGCCAGCAGTTGTTTAACTGAGCAGCCCCTGGAAGGAAGGTCGGCTGGATTCTCTACTCCTTTCACAAATTTCCATGAATTTGGCTTTGTTAACTTCCTTATTTCACGTACTCTGTTAGCCACGAAAACTGTCCATATTTCTTCTTTTTGTATCCAAGACAAGACAACAGTCGAGTCTGTCCAAAATGTAAGTTCAACATTCTGCCATTGCAAACTTTCTAAAACTGATGTGCATAGTCTTGCTCCAACAGTGGCAGCAATCAATTCAAGACGAGGTATAGTTATCTGCTTGGCAGGAGCCACTCTGGATTTCGAAGCTAATAAGTGAACCTCAACCTCTGTGTCCGTCTGGATTCTTAAAAATACCGTAGCAGCATAGGCACGCCCGCTGGCATCACAAAACGTATGGATGCTACAAGACTTCTTATTCTTTTCATGGCACTGCACCCATCGTGGAATTGAGACTTCTTTTAGCAGACAGAGGTCTTCAAACCAATGAAGAAATTTTTCTTTCATGCTTTCGTCTACTTCTGCATCCCAGGATATTCCAGATTTCCATAAGTCTTGCAACATCAGCTTAGGTAGAAGGAGAACTGAACTCACAAAATCCACTGGATCAAACACTTTGTGTGTAACAGCTAGAATTACTCGTTTAGTGATTTTGTCAAAATGTTGGTCTTCTATCCAAGTCAAACTCAATTTAATTGTATCCGTTTTTCGGTTCCAAATCAATCCTAAAAGATTTGTTTCGACTTCAGGGTTTTTATCGTTCGAATATTGCCAACATCTTAGGTTAAATTTTGCTTGTGCCATAATGTTACGAGATTCTTCAATGAAATTTTGAAGTTCAGCTTCACTTTCAAGGCTGGATAAAACGTTATCTACGTAAAAACTATGTTTCAGTTTTTCTACAACTTTCTGATCGTGTTCTGTATTTTTCATGCAATTTTGAAAATGATAATCTAAAACTGAACCCAATAAAAATGAACTACTATTTACTCCGAACACAACTTTGGTGTGCTGAAATATTTTCAGTTCCTTTGTATCTATGTTCTTCCACCAGAAAAATTTAAGATATTCTCTATCTGGTGGCCTAATGGTAATCTGTAAAAAAGCTTTTTCTATGTCTGCAACGACACCGTATTTATTCTCTCTGAATCTTAGCAAAAGTGATGGGATTAATTCAATTAAATTGGGTCCAGCTTCTAAACATTGATTCAGTGACGGCGAAAACTTAGTTCTTGCAGACGCATCAAACACAGGCCGTACGGGAGTACAACTGCTTTCCTTAATCACTGGTCTGTGGGGCAAGTAGTGTCCGCTATCAATATTTTCGCTTTGTTTCACTTCCTCGATTATGCCTGAATCTTCCCAATTTTTTAAAACTTCATCATATCGATTAATTAAATTTTGAGAGCAAAGTTTCCGTGTTGTTGTCTCCAGGCGTTTAAGCGCTAATTCTTTATTTGTAGGTAATGGTAGACGATCTTCGGCCCACGGTAATGCCACTTCATACCGTCCTTCATTATTTATAAAAACAGAATTCTGAAATTGCATTTTCATTTGCAAATCCTTTTCTTCCTTGCCTTTTTTAATGATCGGATCAGTAATGCCTATCACATCAAGGTTCCACATTTCTGTAATGGTAAAATCTTTCATAAATAAATTCGTTACCACCATTGTAGAATTGTCATCATGATCGTCAAATGGCATTTTCCCCATCAAGGTCCATCCAAGATGTGTTCCGACCGCTACTAGTCCACATGGCAGAACTATGACTTTTCCAGTGAGAAGCTTACCTGCTACATCAGCTCCAATTAATAAATCTATGTCTTCAGATTCTGTTTCTTTTGGAATCAATTGATCTGTCAAAATTATATTTCTTTTGTTCAATTCTTGCGCACGTGGATCTAACTTCGAAGTTGGTATTTTAGAACATATTTTTTCTTGGTCAAGTACCTCAAAATTGCAGTGATATTCTTTGTTAATACTGCTGATTAATACTCTGTGTCGGTAATGTTTTTCTATGTGTTCTTTACCACCAAACAAATTATGTATAACTTTCTCTTCTTTAAGACGATCATATTGCATTTCTTCAGAGACTCGTTTGCTCAGATATGACCGTTGGGAGCCAGAATCAATAAGACATCTCACGATTTTTCCTCCCTTGTTGCCTCGTAATCTGACGTACAAAGTCTGTAACATAATGTTGGGACTACAAGTGCGGTTATTTAGCACTGTGTCATTGATAGCATTTTGACCGTCATTCTCTTTCAGCACGTCTGTTTTCACTTTATCGCGCTCTTGGTTTTTATTTTCGTTGCACATTATAGTTGAATGTTTTCCATTACATCGCTCACAATTAATTCTTACTTTACACGTTCGAGTTCTATGACCCACTTTAAGGCAGCAAAAACAACAGCCCTTTTTCATTAATTTCTTCTTTCTATCATCTAAATTCATTTTCAGCACATATCGGCAAGTAGATGATTCATGATTTTTCTTCTCACAAAATACACACGTGTTCGAATTTGTCGAACCAAAAAGTCCGACTGCAGTTGGAATCTTCTCTTCTTCCCCTCTACTCGAGCGAGGTGGTGAGGAATGTTTCTTCATTCGCTTCGAATCGAAGCTGAAACTTTCTTTCGCTAAGGAAATTCTTTCTTCCCCTTCAACCTCTGTTTTCAAAAAATTCATTAAAGAGGTCAATTTATTTAATTCTTTAGTATTTACATTTTTTAAAGTCGTCCTTCTTTCCCATATTCTAATAATATCTTCTGGTAAACAACTTTCAACTAATGGATACAAAATCGAAGCGTATTTATCGGAAGTAACACCCAGGGAATTTAATGCTCGGATATGTGATTCTATTTTATCATATAACTTGACCAGGTGCATCTTCTTTTGATCCATTGAATTCGTCAAAACTAGACTCAATAATTCTCTTATATAAACTTCAATGAGCAAGTCTTCCCTACCGAATCTAGCAGTTAAGCATTCAATTGCTTGTTCGTAATTTTCCGCAGATGGGGGAAACGAATCAACGAGTTCCCTGGCACGGGAGCCTTCTACAGTAGCTTGAGTTAAATAAATAAATTTATCTTCAGGTGCTATATTTATGTCTTCATGAATTTTTCTGAACTGACCCCAAAAACCGAGCCACTCCTTAATATCCCCATTAAATTTTTTCAACTCCACTGGCGGTAACTTAAATCGGCGTTTATTTAACTCCGTTTCAGTCACAACAGTTGAAATTTCATTATTAGTACTGGGCAGCATTTTTTCAGCTTTCGTTCTAAGTCGTATGAATTTTTCTTTGTACGACTCATACACATTATATTCAACATCAAAATCCTCTTGAGCACAATCAGAATCATTAGATAATATTTCATGAATTTCTTTTTCTTTCATATCAAGTACACACCATTTCTCACTCAACTGGTTAATTAAGACTTCTATTTCATCTTGACTACAATCTGTAGCTTTTAAGTATTCTTCCAGTTGGTTAGCGATTCTCGAAAAACCACTTCGTAATGGAGTGCGTAATTTCTTCAAACTCTCCATCATTTATATTAAGAAAAAACTATCTTGATCAAATACTATTAGTTTTTCAACTTAATTCAATATAATTGCAAACGCCCACCCGGGGGCGCCAAAAAATGTAATAATCGGTATCTTAAGTTTAAATTTCAGGTAAAAATCTTACCATTTTCCGATTCTTTCTGGGCGTTTGCATCTTTTGATTTCATGGAGAGTTACTAAAATTGACTAAAAAATCACAGTACTATCAAACGGGAAAAAAATCGATATATTTACAATATTTACAAATTCAAAGAACAAGCCTTGCAAATCGGACTGAATTAAAAAATCATTTTCGTTGTTCTAACGATTCTATTTATTTTTTATCTCAATCAGTTCACTTCAAATCAGGAAAGCGGTGGGCGAAAGGAAAAGTTCAAAAAATAAAAGTTCAAGGCTAACCTTGATCGCGACACCAGCATTGTGAAGGCTACGCAGGCTCTAATCACAGCATTACGACGCTGCCAGGTTAGGTTTACCCCAATTAAAGAAAACAATTCATTTTTCCATGGTGTACTGTAGTGAACTACGCATTAACTAACCTGGTGAAACAAAAGTGAGGGATTTTATAGAATGGTGTTGACAAGAGGGAGGAACAGGCCTCAGACTCCCTTCTGAACACCGGATTGGCTCCTCCGTTATTTTATTATAATCAGGTTTGCAGTCATAGTCTACAGACGAACCATGAGATATAGTAAGCCCAGACCTGTAACCACTCAGGTAATGCCCTTGGAGAATGATGGGAAGCTCACAGGGTTCTGAAAGAGAAGAAATAACATTTGTATTTCTTATGTAAAATTTGTAAAGTTTTTATGGACGAAGACTTAAATAGCGAACGCGGAAAAGCAAGTCTCTGTTGATTTTTTGATGACGACACCAAAAAATGCATTTGATCTTAATCCTCAACATATAATAGCCAAAATTAAGGCCTCTATATATACGAGTCGGCGCATCAGCTTAAGATGAGCCATTTTAGATCGGAGCGTTTCATGAGTGGTTGTCTTTTCTGGCGAATTATCGTATTTGATGATTGTTCACTGCGAGCAATTATTAGTGGCAAGTGAATTGTTTATTAAATAAGATACTATTCTCGCCAAATTTGGCGAAACCGGAATTTTCGCTGTGGTAATCTTAGCAACGCAACAATGAAAAATCCGATTCAAAATGGCTAAACTTAAGCTGATGCGTCGACCTGTATATATACACTCAAGAGCCAAAACATTATGACTACCTGTCTGTAATGAGTTGGCCCATCTTAGGCGCGCAACACAGTTTCAACCCGCCTTGGCATGGATGCCACAAGTCCTTGGTAGATGGCCGGAGACAGATTGTACCAGATGTTTAAGCAATTGTAACGCAAATCTGAGATATTGCGAATTGGTGGTCTGTGAATTCTGAGCTGCCGTCCCATGACATCCCAAATGTATCCTATCGGATTGAGATCCGGTGAGTTAGGCGGACAGGACATTAACTGGAATTCAGTATCATTTGTCTCGAACCACTCCAACACAATTTTAGCCTTGTGACACTTTGCGTTGTCCTGTTGGAACATTCCATTTCCAGCTAGAAAATCAGAGGCCATGTAAGGGTGCAACTGTTCCGCAATGATGTTCAGATACCCTGTGGCATTCAGGGTCTTCTGTACCACAACCATGGGTCCCTGAGACGCCCAAGAAAACGTCCTCCAAAGCATAATACCGCCACCACCGGCCTGTGTATGATCTACTGTACATTGAAGGAGCAACTGTTCGCCCGGAAGACGGCGTATCCTGACACGGCCATCGCCGTGATGCATGACAAAACGTGATTCATCTGATCAGGCAACTCTCTCCCACTGATCCATGGACCAGTCGCGATGTTCCCGGGCCCAGCGCAGGCGCAGTTGGCGGTGACGCATGGTCAGCAAAGGCACACGAGTGGGACGTTTGCTGCGTAGCCCCATATCCAACAGTGTCCGCTGAACAGTGTGCTCCGATGCTACTCTACTTGGTCCCGTATTGTATTGGGCTGTCAGTTGAGCCACTGTCTGGCTCCGGTTTTGCTTCACCATGCGAGACAGTCTCCGACGACTTTTTTCTTCGATATCATGTGGACGTCCAATGCAATGTCGTCTACTGCTGGTTTCACTGTCCTTCATCCACTTTGCATAAGTACTAACAACTGTAGATCGCGAACAACCCATGAGACGTGCAGTTTCTGAAATACTTGTTCCGAGCCTTTGAGCCATTACAATCTTCCCTCTATCAAAGTCGCTTAGATCCGCAGCCTTTCCCATCACACACAGAAGTAAGTGAAAGAATCCTTCTTTAGACTCTCCAGCAGCAATTAAATACCACTTCCACTTGATCACGTGCCTTCCACGTCATCCAGGCGAGTTCATTGCAAAATGTAGGGGTGGTCATAATGTTTTGGCTCTTGAGTGTATGTATATATATATATATAGCGGCTCTAGCCAAAATTATTGATCGAATGCTCTGACGTCACCAACAATGAAACTTGCGTCATAGCATGCGTGACGGCATTATTTCATTGTTGAAGCTCCAAAAGTTCAGTAAGTTATTTGATAATATTTTTTTGGCAATGATTGACATGCCACGACAAAATAAATGCTGTATTTCGACAAAGCTGAACTGGATCCGGCAACTTATCTGTTTTACTGGTAAAACTGTCGTTTTAGGAGAATGAAGAAACGAAAAAGAGGTCAACAAGAAACGCTATCTACTGGAGTTTAGGGTTAATGTACAGGAGTTACGTTTAAAATTTCAATAATCAAAATATCATCAAGCAAGCAATTGCTTCGTTCAAATGTAGAAGCAATTTTCACCCGTCATACCTTGACGGGCGATTTTCTCATAACGTAGAAAAAGCAACAGTCACTATTGGTTTTTTGATTACGACACTCAAAAAATGCATTGGATTGTTATATTTAGAAAATAAGCTGAAGGAAATTAAATATATATATAAAAAAAAAAAAAAAAGAGGGAAGAAGAAACATAGTCGCGCGGTATTCTAAAAGCTATGCGTTACAAAGCCGTATTTATACTGCCTGTTTCTTCTCTCAAATGTTTGATTAAAATTTTTTGACTGCTTTGGAATTAACCTAAATACGGAGGTATTATGATTAACTGAAGTTTTTGAATGTTGTTATTAAGATATATTACGTAGGGGTTTCAAAATTTAATGCAGCAAGATTTCTTCTAACAGCATGGTAGAATCAAGAATGAACCCCCATCAAGATGGCTTGCTGAATCGCAGCATCGGTTTGAAACTGCTGACCTCCCAAGTGTTTCTTTTAAGAGGTCCCATTGCCTTCAAAACATTTTATTAAAATTTAAGTAAATTATGTGATTCTTTGAAATCCTGCCATTCATACTTATTTCGCAATCAAAAACTTATTTTCAAAGATTAAAAATATTGTCCACTTTTTTAAAAAAATCGAAACATTTAGAAAAGCTTAATTTTTTAAAAGTTATTAAGGTTTTTTGTTTTTGCATTTGTTTCGAAAATGATTTTTGCTAAACGATCACAATAATTACAGTCGACTCCCGTTACAACGCGATTCGGTTTACGCGAAATGGCTATAACGCGAGTTCTTCCCAAGTGAAGAACTTTATAGCAGATCGAATCCCTCTCTCACAACAAGAAAATTATCGGCCGGAAAATAAAAGATTAAGTCATCCCTCTTTCTTGTTCTTTCTTTTCTGACGCGCATGCAATGTCAGGGGAGGACTGATAACAATCTGATTGCGCGGCACAAATCATCACCATCTTCATATTTTAAGTTATAAATATAATTACTGTATCTACTGTACAGTACTATTATAGTGCTGCATTTTATTATTACTAAATGCTATACGTACCGTACTGTTTTATTTCATCTCTCTCTCATGATTTTGTGAATCGTAACAATATTTTATGGTGAATAAAACATATTAATTTAAATTACAGTAAAAATTCACTTCTTTATGTAAGAAATGGAAATATATAGTTAAGAACTGGTTTAAAACAGTTTGAGAGGTGAATACAAATGCATGAAATAACCAGGTTTGTTTACAAAAAATTCGTATACACACCTTTTTTCACAACGCGAAATTTCGACTTATTCGGAAGTCTTGGAACGCATCCCTCGCGTAAGTCGAGACTAGACTGTATCTATAAAAATCTGTGCATTCATTTGCTTACATATTTATTAGAAAATTTTCTATGATTAATTACCGTAATTTGAAATCGTAAACATTTCTTAACAAATTTTGTTTTTAAAGGTATGACATGCGCTAAGTACTTTAGTAATTTATAAAATGCTTATCCACTGCAGTTTTGCTAAATATATTATCCTGACACCAAAAAAATATTACTTTAAAGCTGTATTTTTAATAGAAACATTCCTCAGGGATGCTAATAACATGGGGTTGAAAAACAATCATCGAGAAAAAGCAATTTTAAGTTTTTGTTGTGAAATAAGCAATATTTTTTTAAAAAACCGTTTGGTAATTTTTGAGGTAATGTAACCCATTAAGGTTCAAAAAGATGGAAATCTTTGGTGCGAGGTCTTGACCGTGGGGACTAAGGAGGGTGGTTCAATCCCGTCGAGTGAAAACCTTATTATACTTCTTGTTTCATTGGTGGGAAATGTTTCTGTCAACGCAGCCATGTTTTGACATTTCGCTGTTAGTGAACACTCAGCTCCATCCACCGGTACTATTTCAAAGCTCCAATTATTATCTTCGTTACCTTCAGTGCGACTTTTATTCATACAATGAATGTGCACACCAGTCAGAGCTCTTGTTACCTTACTTTTTGAAACCCCCTCGTTTTGGATACTTTTTAGTGCGAAACTTATAGAAAGTCTTTAGATTTAAAAACCATTTTTTGAATTTTATTTTAAGTTTTTTCGTTTTGAATTCACTTTTGTTGGAGCACACATGTTCGCATAACTAATATTTACCGCTAATCCAGCTCTAACCAGCTCAATTACCGAAAGTTTGGATGCAGGAATTTAAAAATAATTTTGAATAAATATGTAGTAAAAAAAGCGTTAATAAAGTTTTCGAACTGATTGTTTGACTTAAATAATAATAATAATAATAAAAAAAAAAAAATGTTGAAAACTTGTATTTTTTAAAAAGTTCCAAATTCCTAAAATCCACAAATTTATGCTCGCTTAAGTTCAGCATTGAAATTAGTTTGTTATCTTAACAAAATTAACTTTATAATTGCTATTACAGTTCCCTGTTTTTGACAGAAGTCAGAAAGCGGAATCAGCAGGACAGAGAAAGTAGCTTAAGAAATAGTTTTTAAAAAGACTTAGTTTAACTGAAATGGGTTGGGAAAAAAAATCATTCGCTACTTATTCCTGTTGCATATTGCAGAAACAGAATTTTAGGTTTAGAACAGTCTTTAGATAAACTAAGAATTGCTAGACTTGTGATCTAACACCTTCTGAACATCACCTCCTTAACTTACTTGGTACACACTCGGGGAAACTTTCCACCGCCCATTCACCATACCAACATCTGAGAGAATCCGGGCCCGTGAGCTGAAATCCGGGAAGGCAAGTGAGAGTCACAACTTCTCCGTGAGGCATACCCTCTTTGGCTGGAACAGCTCGCTGGAAGTGATGGTACACCCCATTTGTAGTTATTGGGACAGGGCACGGTACTGAAGGAAAACAAAACGTATTGAAGTATAATGCAAGGATTCTGAATCAGTTTATGTGAAAGAATTAAATAAGTTGGATGCGCCAAATAAGGCTATATCCTCATATAAATAATAGCTAATGATAAAGTAACCCGCGTGTTTCAACAATGAAACTCGCGCCACGGCATGATAATTTGTTTTGGTAATGTTTGACATGCACGGAAAAGCTTTATTGTGACAAGGCTGAACTCTATCCGGCGACTTAACAATTTTGCTGGTAAGACTGTCATTTTAGAAAAACGAAGGAACCAAAACAATTCGCAACTCTAATAAATTATAGGGGGTGCTGCAGTCACTATCTAATGGCGGATGAGAAAGGAAAAACAAAAAAAATGATGTAACTTATGCTTTGAAGATTAGTGATTTTATCATAGTGTTTGTAGAAAGTTTTCTTTTCTATCGTTCTGAAATTGCATTATACTATAAACTATCTGAAGCCTGTAATTTACCCCAAAGAACACACGTTGAATGGTATGTTTTACCCTTTTCGGTAGTATTGTAAATCACAGCAAGGTAGCGTATTCGAACTCTGGAGATGCGAACTTACGCTATCTACTGGAGTTAATAGTTAATCCACTGGCGTTAGGGTTAAATTTCAAATATTAAAATATCACCAAACAAGCAATTGCTTCGTTAAAATGTAGAAACAATTTTCACCCGTCATACCATGACGGGCGACTTTCTTGTATACCAATCAAGACCCTCCCGTTTTTCTATGTAAGATAGTAAAAATTTTCTTGACCATCATTTTATCCTCATCAGAAAGCCTAACTGATGATAAAGCATTACCAAAAAGCAGTTTGTTATCAACAGGCAAAAGTGTGGCAACAGTAAACACAGATGAGTCTCGTCAAAATTAGCCGATCCTATTTTCAAGTAAGTTTGGTTCTTTCATAGTTCACTATTGCTTACTAAGATAAAAAAAAAGGTTAATTGCTTTTTAGAAAGTCAAAATTTATGTAGTAAACGAATTCAAAAAATAAAAAAAGAAATGCCGCTGTGTACCATTATTTTTTCCTGTGATTTCATAACCCTAGAAAAGCCTAACAAAGCCATAGTTGGATTTATTAGGGCTCTGTTGTCCTTATTAAGATACCGAAGGGATTGGGTGGAGGGATATGATCCTATGCTGCAGATGTGTCTACAAACTGTTCGTAGGAGTGACTAAAACGCAGAAAATAATGATATGGATGCCTCAGTTGCCAAATCTATTAACTCCACCTTTTAAAAAATCCTCATTTCTGCTTTAATAGTGCTCAATCAATGCTTAGCATGTGAATTTATATTATAACTTTTGGTTCAGTACATTTCTGAACCTGTGATGACAATAAAATCTAACACTAGGGCTCATTCACTCCTACGGATAACACGATCTTCTTCACCACTTTTCTCGACTTTTTGGTTTATGGAGTTAATCGATTTGGCAAGTGAGGCACCCATATATCGGTGCTTCGAATGTGACGATTGATCATTTTTAGTTGCATTGAAGTAAATGGAGAATTTTTGGCAATGTTTTTGAGTTTATGAAATGTGTTTTTTTCATATTTTACATTGACTATAAGGAACTTTTCTATGTCTTTTATTTTGCCAGTATTTTTTGGCGATTTTTCAAAGTTGTACTCACTGGAGATCCGTGTTCCTTATAAGGCCAAATCACTTTTCTATACTAAAAACGCTGAAACACACAATTGAAACTTGAATTTTTCCATAGAATTACGTTTTTCTCGTATTACATGAGTTATTTAATGAATATGCAAAATTTGGAACCAATTAAATCAAAAACGACGAAGATACTTGGCTATGATCCTTAAGTTGGTCTTATTTGGAGCACTTACCTTACAAGCATAAATCGACTGTCCTTAAAAATTTATAAACAAAACTTTCTAAAACTTAAAATTGCAATAAATATTTCAGTGTATTAAGTTGAAACTGAGAAAATAAGTGTGTATCGCAGCTATAGTACAATGATCTGCAAATTAATAAGTCTTAAAGCCTATATGTTTCCACTAAAATGATGAACTTTCTACAAAAATTCAAGGTTTTTTTGTAGGTTCGTTTATTTTTGAAAACAATAGAAGTCCCACAAAAAACAGTACGGAAAACATACGATGTATAGAAATCTTACTCCGCCTCCAAAATTAAAATTGTGCCATAAGAAGGCGTATTTTTTAAATTTAATTTTACCAATTCAAGGTAATTTCAAAACTATATTGAAATGAAGTTCACGACACATAGCTGAATCAGTCATAGTACGATAATAATGTGCTATCGATTGTTCATAAATCTGTCAGTCCGCAGTAAGTCAGTACGAAGAAACAATTCATTTTAACTGCATCTAAAAGGGTCAAAACACGTCCATGCAATGCATTTTTCAATCCGTACTCCACAGTTTTGCTGTTACAATTTGTTTTCGTTCCGAAATTAAAAGGTAACTTATTTTTCAATTAATAATTTAAAATTTCTGCTATCGTATTGTTAAGATAAATAAATTTTCTTGAGTTGTCAAAACAGTTGCTTTAAGATCGACATATGGATGCTTCGCTTGCCAAATCGATTAATTCCATAAAACAAAAAGTCGAGAAAAGTGATGAAGAAGATAGTGTTATCCAATAGGTGTGAATGGGCCCTCGTATTACATTATCTGCCATCGCAGGATCAGAAATGTACTGAACCAAAACTTGAATATAAATTCACATTCTAAGCATTGATTAAGAACTGTTAAAGCAGAAATGAGGAGTTTTTTTAAAAAGTGGGGTTAATCGATTTGGCAACTGAGGCATCCATATATAAAGGTGAAATCGTTTCTAATTATCTCGAAGAATTTGTTTACAGTCGCAATTTTTCAATTTACGGCATGTTTTATATCTCAATTTCTTGCCATTGCGAAATTTGGTAGTAATCATAATGCCTGATCTAGAGTCGTACTATCGAATAAAAGAGGATTCTGTTCCCAACTTTGAGGATTTTAAAATTCAATTATCACGTGTAATTGAAGCTACCAGAGTTTGGAAGACGATGTTTACGATTAGTCGATGCTATTTGAAGCATCTAGAAACAAAGTGTTGTATATAGATACCAAAATTAAAATTATTATTATTACCACTAGAAATGGTAGGAAGAACTCGCATCTTGTAGAGATGGTGCTAGTAATTCTGGTAGGTGCTCATGTACAGCGTAAATTAGATTTATAATAAGTCTTTAAATACTCGCTTTCTTTTGAAGATGTTATTGTATTAAGGTTTTCACCTTAATACAATAATATTTGCAAAATCATGATCAAAATCATTTGAGTATCAGCGGTAAAGAGTTTGTACTCTTTTATAAACCACGAAAGCCTACAAAAGCCCAGATGGTACGTTTTTGTTAATGGTATGTCACGGCTCATTTTCAACATTTTCTACCCAACTGGTAAAAACGAAGTGCTTAGTGTCCCGTCAAACGTTGCCAAAATCAATATTGCTGAAATTCGAAATTTAGAGCAGACCGGGGCACGTTTACGCGGATTTTTTTCAATGAATTTTCTAAATTATATGTTTTAACCTAAGAAATTTTAAACATTGCGGTTTTATGCAGCAGTTAATAAAGTCAAAATTGGTAGATTCAGTTGTTGGACAGTTTGTGTTTTTAACCGTTAAAAAAATTATTTTTGAGTCGAAATCGGTTGCGTAAACTTGCCCCGGACATGGGGCACGTTTACGCATATTTATTTTGACACCTAACGTGGTTCTGTTAGTGTTTTGAACATAATGTCTTACCATCGTTAAAATAAAGCAAATTTACTGCAGACTGAAATCATGTATAAAGAAAAAGTTGAACGGGCATTAAGACAGCACTACATGATTGTAAGCTATTATAGCTTACAGATACGAATACACATAGATACGAATTTCAACTCAATTAAAAATTAAATGATTATTTTCAAAACTAAGTAGCCTGAAAATACTAAAACTTTTTGAGACAGTTCGGAGCGAAAAAAGCGTCAGGCACGTTTAGAAGTAAGACACAGTAAGAACGTGCGTAAAGGAGCTCAGGAGTCAACGCGTAAACTTGCCCCGAAGCCAAGTTTGGATTTATTTTTAAGGTGCAAAAAAATTTAGTAACATTTTAGTTCATACAAGGGATACCTCAAAAAAGGATAAAATTCTGCTAGTTTTTGAAAATTCGTTTTTTCTTAACTAAGTATTATTTATTCACAAAAATCTTCAAAACGTTCAACTCAAAACGTACTCGACTTGGTAGAGAACAAATTATTCTTTCTGCATGCTAGACCGAAGCTCGACTGTTGCTCAAAAACTTCAGAGGATATATGATAAGGAGCAGCATTAATCTGTTATGATTGTTGGCTCTCCAGTTATAAATCGTTTTGAAAAACGGGCACTGCTTAACCGTGGACTGGTCTACCCCAATGTTAAATTTTTAAATAAAGCAATGCATTTAATAAGACTAAAAAGTACATAAAAAAGAAAAAAAAAATCAACGAAAAAGTGCTAAATGTATTAATAGCAGTGAAAAAATGCCAAATGTAAAGCCGCTAAATGTGTAAAATTTGGATGGTCATAAGGCCTAGGTATATTTCGGATCTGATTTAGACTAAATGTATTTTTGGTGCCTTCTCTTAGTTGTGTTTCTCCAAACTGTTAGGTCTGTTTTAGCCTTGCAATTTCAGGGAGATGTTCACAAGCCCTATGAACTAAGAGTAATTACATAAGAATTTGGGGAAAACATTTCAATAAAAGCCTACCTACACCATAAAGTAAAGAAACTACATAGAGATCCCCCACTATACTAAGAAATTGAAGCCGGCAGTTGCACCGCTGTATAAGATCCTTAGCTTCTTGTTAAATATCTTGAGATAAATTTTGATTCAAAACATTTCATTACTGAATCTCAGTTGGTTGTTAATTTAAACTTAGATATCGTTGCAAGTTTATGAGGCACTTTTTAAAAATTGCATCAAAACATGAATTAAAGTGCAAACCAATCCACCAGCCACTTCATGAGTCTCTTTGCGAGATTAGTGAAAACTATTTTTGCGAAGCGGTCATGTTATCATAACCCCGATCATCATTGCACCGCTGAATCCCATTAAAAAATACTAAACCTATTTTAATTTGATAGAAATTTGCTTAATGTGTAAAATATTTATCCCTAATCCACTATTTAAAAGGAAATCTTCGAACTACGAAAACTGTGCTGAAACCGCAATAAATCAAAAAATGCTCCCCATGTTTCACAGATATTCAACAATAAATTGGTGATAGTTAGTGAAATTGCTTAAATGCTTACGCCAGACAGTAGAACGCTGTATTCTTCAGAATATAGCTGCTTGAAAAAAGTCGTAATTACTACAAAAGTGAAGATAATGAAATAAACTAAATGAGATCTTTTAGAAAAACTGAAAGAGTCCTATTTCCGTAGTGCTGTAGAAAATTCAATTGGTAGGGTGTGCGTGAAAAGCAGGTAACATTTTCTAGGAGAGTTAATTACGTCAAACTAACTATTTTGGCGTGTTCTTGGTGTTACTAAATACCATTGACTCAGTTGCTTTATTTGTTCACTTAACTCATTCATGGAAGGCGTTCATCTTGAAAGTGAACCTCTTATCCTTTGAATGCAGAACTGTTTGAATGTAGAACAAAGTTGATATTGTCCGTTTTGCACGAGAAGGTACTTAGACACGCCTCCTTGAACGTAGAGTTCCATTTTATGCGAGGGTGATCGAAGAGCAATCTACGCGCTTCTAAATGAGACAACCACATAGCCTTTACTTGGGCGTGTATTTTAATGTGCAAAAAAGTCTTAGTGTCCTTTACACTACTTGCTTCTCTTGTCTGTTGCCATTTTAGTTATTCTTGCATTTTAAAAACTGTTACTTTTACAAGAAAATGCTATGATCCGAATATGCCTTCTGCCGAAAACAGCGAAATAGAATCATCGGATACCACGTGACGAAGGAAGAGTCAAGTGCCTTCTTGTGGAAAACGGACAATAGCTGCTTAGAAACTCTTTTAAATTTAAGCTTTCAAGTAGATGGGTCATGCCACGGGAAAACAGACATTTTGACTACCATGTGATTGCATTATATTTTATTTGAAAAGTACTGTTAAAAGCCTGAAATGAACAATTGTTTCTTCCTGTTTTTGTCTGAGAAATCATACACGCCTGTATGTTTTCTCCGGTAACAAATTTTTGTTTATTATATTTTTTAAATATTTACTTTTGAAACGACACATTGAGCTGTCACATGCAGGAAAAAAAAATGTCTGAGTTTTCGTAAAATGATCCTCTATTTGTTTCTTTATAAAACTAACCTTGTTAAAAAATGGTAGGAACGCAAAGCATGCGTTAAAAAAATCCTTCACCTATAAATTCGGAGGATTCTTTGAGAAGTATGAAACTAATGTAGAAAAGTATGGACTTTCACCCGGTGAGTAAATTTTTAATTCATTTTTTTTCTTTAAATAGTTTGTATGTACATTATTTTAAAGATAGAAATTTAAAAATGTCAATTTCATAGGTGGTTTTCCGGAAATATTCTGTCTTCCACCGATGTCTTCACGATGTGAATGCTGCCATTCATTTAACCTGTTTTTTTACAGCGTTGTAGCGAATTTCTAAATAGTAACAAAACTGGTACGGTTTTTCTTAAACAGCAATTCTATTAATTCGACAAAAGTTGCGTCAAGTGGCGCATCCTCATCAATTAGGGTTAAATAGAAGAAAAAAACGTACCGTTTATCATCAACGCGTAGAATTGAGCAATTTCATGATTCAAAATTTAAATTTAGATCCCTTCGGATTCCTTTAAAGTTGATTGGATTTCTTTAAAATGATTTTATTAGAGCCATTTGATGTTGTTCCTTCAATTTATTTCAGCATACTAAGTGCGATGTACCCTTTCAATAAAAGGTACGGTTAGTTTATTCTAAAGCTGATGGTTTTATAGAAAATACTTAGCAATTCAAAATCCAATGCATGTCATAATCCTTGGACAATAAAACATGAAAATATTTTGCCGCTATCCAAACGTTCTTAAAATAACACTTCAAGAGATTCTTCGCAACGATTTTGCTATTCTAAAAGGTCGCCCACGTGCATTCCTACGTTCAAATAAATGGTCGTTCTTAAGTACAATGGCCCGTCAGTTTACTGGAACGTTAAATGAATAACTTGATAGGTCAAGAGAAATTGAAGGTGAGATAAGCGAGCTATTTCTTGGAATAATCGCGTGAGATGTTACAGGTGATCATTAAACTTGAATTATGTCTGAGCCGTTATGAGAATCTTTGTTCAAAGTGATAGGGAGAAGAGTGCAGTTTATTGAGATTATATAAGTCTTACCGACATTGACTGTCACAGAGTGCGGTTTGAGACAATTTTTCCTTTCTGACCATGGACCATTCCCACAATATTTTCACAGCTTTTACCTTTCTGATTCTGCTAATTGCTCTTGCGGGGAATTAGGTTCTCCAGAACATAACATTTTCTTCTGTCCACTAACATTGCATTTGCATATCAGACGTAATCATGGTATTTCAATCAATAAAAACATATTAACCGCCTTTTCACAACATCATACCCGCATCAGACTTAACTCAATTTTCAGTCTATGGCTAATGAAGGCTTTATGTTTCAAGGCGTAGACTAATGCACATATTTTCTCTATTTTCAATAGTTAATATCGTTTAAATTTAGTTTTTTTTCTCCTACTCTTTAACACGTTATCTTCTGTAAAGCAACAACTCTCTAGTGTCCTATTATGTTTTATTGTATTATTGTAAAGCATTTATGCATTGTTTTTGTCTACTTTTTAAATTACCAAAATTTTTAACAAGAGCAAATCAAAATTGTATCACTGATAATAATGTATCCTTATATATATTTAAATAAAGTTCCCCAGAGACCAACTTGCTCAGATTTATCTGAGCATTTAAAACCGATAAACCGAGCAATTGAAAGGTGGGGATGGTCTCTGAGGGTGTCAAATGTCAGGGTTCTTTTAAAAGTTCTGTGTGTGGCCCTAAAAATCCTGAAAAGGCTGCAATAATTACATATTTATGCATTAGCATCAAAAAAATTTCTTCGTTTTATGGCATTCGAAAGTTTCATCGTATAAAATTATTTTTGTGCACAGCAAAAATGTATGACACTAATATGATAGTTTCAAATATGAACGAAAAAATAAGTCCGTCTAATGACCGTTGGGTAACTTACTGTGGAAAAATTTTAGTTCATTCGATTTTTTTTCGCCAAAATACAAATTTTTGGAGTCGACCTTTTGTATGTTCCACTTGAAATACACACTTCTACTCCTTTTATCTGCCATTAGAGCCAAGATGCTCTTTTTCAAAAGCGTAAATGTTGTTCGATTAACTTGCACAGAAAGCACTTTAAAAGAAATTTCTAATATTAAATATGTTTGAAAAAGCATGCAAAATCTGTAGAATGACCTTAAAATACAATATAATGTACGTTCCTTAACAAGTAAATAGGTATGAATATAAAATATCAAAATAGTTTATTTTTTGCTTCTTTCATTTTTTTTTACAAATTTACACCATCCTTTCATGACATTTTCCTAATAAAGACTTCCTTACTTTTCAAAAATCAGTTTTCAGGACATATGCTCAAAACTTCCTTCATGAATGAGCAGCTCCTTCAATACTATATGCTGATAAACATTCATATTTCACTGATAAGGAAGTTGAGAAGATTTATTACAAAGTTAAAATGGGAGGGATGAATGCTTTCGTAGATAGGTCGCAACGTTAATAAGTGATAATAGCCAGAAATGATGAGTAACGGCTGTTGATGCAACAGCAAAAACGTCTAAAGTCGTTCTTTGTTTCCGGAATGAGGTTACTGAACAGAGTTTTTGATTTTATAGATTTAGAATTAACAATATGATTGGCCCCTCTGCTCCCTCATTACACTGCGCAATCACCAGTTGCACTTTCCCTAAACAAATGATTAAAGCAAAATCCAATTTCATTACGAGCAGTCCATTCATAATAACACTCTCTTTTTCAGTATTTTGAACCCCAATCCCGTCTTTGTGGCAAAGTGTCAAACTTGACGTCTCTCCTCCCCCCCTTGCTCTATGTCTCGTTATTTTTCATATACACATTCTAACAAAAATGTGTAATGGCACGCTTGTTGTTACCCCTGCCCATACTCCCATCCCCCCGTTGTTACAAGCTGTTCCAATTTCATTAACCCTTCTCCCCTTCTAAGTGTGATTAGATTTGTGGACACCCCCTAATTCTGAGTTTATTATTTATATTTAATTATTTAGATTTTATGGTAATAAGTTAAACTACCGGTAAGGAAAACATACATTTCAGGAATCAGTAATAATATAGAACAAATTAGCCCGAGTTTGAACCTTTTAAATAGGGTTGGTTGGAGTAAGTGGGACCCCTTTTGAGAACAGTTCGTTTTGGAAACCTTGTACATAAGTTTTGAAACAAAACAATTTAAAACTTGTCTTATTTTATTTTGGGTATTGTTAATAAACAGAAGTTCATCATTATTTTCTAAATTTATGCTTTAAATATTTTTTAGGATCATATTAAAAAAAATAAAATCTAATGGGTGTCCCACTTACCCCTAAGTAAGAGGTAAGTGGGTCACACCCCTTTTATTAAAACTTAAATGAAACATATCCAAAAAAGAGATAGAGGAGTCTTAAATGAGTATGTAAGCATGTAAATTTTTAGTATGTAAGTATGTATTAAAGTATGTAAATTTTTAGCGTGAATTACCTTTTCGTAACTGCATCCATGTATGAGATATTTACTGTCTTTTAAAACTGTATCACGGAACATTTTAAAACAAAAAACAAAGCAACTTCATTTGTGAAATTTATTGAGACCGTATAGGTATACGTATATTTTACTTTCACATATAAAGGTGTGTTGGATGAACATAATACAGTTGATTTAGATCAATATTGGCAAATTAGCCAAAACTATAAGTTGAAAAAAAAAATTGGAAACACTAAATGGCTGCTTCTATGTAAAGTTAGCTAAGGAAGAACCATTATCACTTCATCCTCAGTAACTATTCAAACATCATCTGCACCATGCTAATAAAAAGTGTCACAGTTTCTATTCATTCTTGCAAATTCAACAGTATTTTTTCATTTGTATCATCAACTTCCAATATTAGATCTACATAAATCTTAATGGTTCTCTTTGATGCAAGTTCCACAAATTCATAATCACCAGCTTTAGCAGTTTTTGTAGCTGAACTATCTATTCCTACTAAGTCATCATAGTTGTCTTATATTTCACTAACACAAATATTTCATCAGAGTTGCTTTTGATTTTCAAATCCTCACTATTATGGGGGGACCCACTTATTCCATAGTGAGAGGACCCACCTACCCCTTATAGCGAAAATTTACGGGGTAAGTGGGACCCCTCCTCTAAAACAGTTACTAATAATATTTTATTCAAAAATTCTGGTTGCAGTATGTATTAAAACTGCTTGCTTTTAACTGTACAGTACATGAAGGTTTAATGATTATAATTTTTTTTTAAATAAAAACTGACCGGGAAACGCTTTTTTGAAAAATGTTGCTTAAACTCGGAAAAAAAAATACTGTTTTTTTTAAAAAAAGTTCTATGATTAAAAAAAAAAAAAATCCACGAAACCCAAGTATATGTAAAACCAATCACTTTGATGATCTATGACATGATCAATGCAAAAAAGTATAAAAACTATATGCATATTTCAGTTTTAGGGGGGTGACCCAAAAGTGACCCACTTCCCCCATCCAACCCTATCATTTTTACGTTTGCTTAAACGTATTTTAATCGCTATCTCAATTATGTCTACTTGCGCAAACCTACAAGAAAGCTCCTTCAAGTTCGTTTTATATTCTTTATTACAAATAGTAAAGCTGAAAGTCTCTGTGTGTCTCTGGGTCTCTGGATTTCTGTATGTCTGTTACGCGATAATGCCAAGACCGTTCGGCCGCTTTTCATGAAATTTAGTACAGAATTAGTTTGTAGCATAGGGGTGAGCGCCTCGAAACGATTTTTTGAAAATTAGAATTTGTTCTTTTTTCAATTCCAATTTAAGAATATTTTACCGAGGAAATTATCACAACGTGGACGAGTAAATTACGAAATTATCATAACGTGGGCGAGCAAATGAATACAGAAAATTGGCAAAAAATTCACCATCCATTATTTGTAAATATACAGGTGAACCAAATGACCTTATAATTTTCTACTACGGGCAAAGCCGTGCGGGTACCGCTAGTTAATCAATAAAAGTATTCAACGGGGGGGAGGATGGAGAGTACAAAAACTACGTACGTACAGGTCAGGCACTCTGGCTCCTTCGGCTTCCATCTGCCTCGCATGCACTTGGCCGTCCGGTTGCCGATGTTCAGGTGATATCCGGCTGTGCAAGTGACGTTGATGATGGTTCCATGTGGCATGGATTCGTTCCCACGACCCATTTTCACGATTTCTACCTCCATCCAATCCGTTTCCTGCAACGAGCATGCTTCTGAAAAGAAAGAAAGATGGTCTTCATTTTTATCTTGGAACCAAAGAAGGATACAAGGGAGGGACGATGGGGGCGATCCCCCCTCCCTTGAGGGTCCCAACACCAGCAATTTTTCCAAATTGGAATCCTAAAATGCAAGTGTAGGCCCTTTTTGATGACTTCCGGAAACTTTTCGTACTTGATGTTTCAAAGAGGAAATTTTAGACAATCTTTGGTGATTTCAGGAGAAGAAGTTTGGAAGCCATTCTTCCGGTCCTTTTGTAAAATTTAAGTCTTACAGACGCGATTGTAGATGTTGGTTAGTGTTAGGAGAAATAATAAGTTTAGTCTGGTAATTTTTCAAAACTAAAGTTTCAAAATACATAATTTTAGACTATCTTTCATGATGTTAGGAGGAGCGGGTTCGAAACTTTTTAACAGGATTATTACGAAGTTGAAGTTCTATAAACGCAATTTTTGGGTACTTCTTTCAACCGAAAAAATAAAGCATTAATTTCAGGAAACTCCTTGGCTAAATTTCTATATTTTAGTTGTTTTCGACAAAAATGCTGAGGTAGTCCTCCCCCCCCCCTCGAATATATAAATAAGATAAGTAGTAATAGGTCAGTTAAAAAATCAACCGCCCCCTCCTTGAAACCATTATGGATCCGTCCTTGCTTGGAACTGATCTCAGAACGAGACTTGGTGCTTAAAGCTGAAAATAAAAAACTTGAATAAAGCAAATTGTTAAGAAAAGGCAACAATTAGGTGCATCAAGGCTCAGTTGGAGCTTCTTCATCAGTGCAGAAGTGCTCAACACACTCAAACAAGTCGCAAGTGTTTACTCACGATTTTTTTTTGTGTATTTAGCACTTTTTCATCGATGAAGGGATATCATTATAGACTAGAAATAGCTATTTCTAATAATTTTTGATAATTTGTTCTTAATTCAAGTCGTCTTTCAGTTTTTACATCATATATTAGAACCAAGCGTTTTGATACTTTTTCTTCCACTGATTTATATTTTTAACTATATGAAAATGCTATAGAAAACATGCTTGAAATATCTTTTTTTAGGCAAATTGTGTTCAAATGAAAAAATATGTTGCTGATTCATTAACTTTCATTTTCAAATTAATCTTATCAATCTCAAAGAATTGCGATTAATGCAACAAAGAATTGCAAAATGTAATTATCAAGGTAATTATAACTTATTTCTATTGTCAAAAATTGTGTACACACAATATTAAGTTTGTTTTAGTTGATCTGCTCTACATCATTCGATTTTAAGTTTTGTACGTAACTAGTTAAGGCAACACATTCTAGGCGACTGAAAAGAAATATTTCACGACATCTTTGCTTGAATGAAAAACTAGTGAAACATTAAAAGTCCACATTTGTTGATCGTTTAACTAACTCTAATTTTGTAATAAAATGTTCATGTTACTATTTGTCCAATTTCATTCAATTTTCTCTGAAGTCCATATAACACTTCATGCTGTAAAAATACAAAGTCACATAAGTAGTACCTTATATATTAGGCCTTAAAAAATAATCGTCGGCCATTTTCAGCTAATTGCTGAGCATACAAGACTTCACATAGAGACAGGATTTTTTTAATGGTGAGAGATAACTACTAAAATTTCTAATTTAATGTTTCTAAATTCGGCATTTCAACAGCTGAACTACGAATAACAAAGCCCGAAAATTGAACCTATAATATGGTCTCATCATTAATTGCTTAAGCTCAATTTTATTTTCAGAAATACATAAAGTCGTTAAAAACCCTAACGTTTAGTACATGGCAGTAAAAATATTGTCATTATTATTTAAAAAAAAAACCTCTGTAAAAGAGAATATTACAACGGTAAATCGTTTAAATGTACAGATAACTGAAGACACGTGCTTTGGGGTAACAAGAAACCCCTTTTCAGTACAAAAGAGGGCAGCATATGGATGAGAAGATGTCTAGCAAACTGTGAAAAATTATTCGATTTAACCTTGAAACAATCTCTTTTACTTTTACACACAAAGATAGGTCTTTATGGCTCTGTCACATACCGCAACTCAGAAAAAAAGGCACGTCCAACCAGCGCATGGATACAGAAGTTTTTAGGAAAGAAGAAAATAACTGTTGCTAACTCAACTAGGGAAAATCGTTTTTTGATATATATTTTTGTTTTTTTAAATGGAACTGCTTAGTAAATGAAACTGCGCTGGTTACACTACTCCATTAAAAACTGAATGAAAAGTATTCCTGTTTATGAATACAGTGGACGACGGTTAATTTAATCAGTGGTTAATTGAATCATCCGCTTTAATGAATCAAATTGTCAAAAACAGAATAAAATCCAGCTTTTTTGAATTAGCCGCTGTTTTGAATCAGCCGCTTTACGGAATCAAAATTGCTTAGAATAAATGTGACACGCGGATGCCACTGTATCAGTAAAACGACTCAAAAAATACCTCATAAAATGGGATCGTTTCCAAAATTTTAAAAGTATTTTTTTCTGAAAGAACATGCTTAAAAACACAGGATCTAACTATTTTTTAAATAGTTTAAGTTTAATATTTTTAAAAAAATACTTGAATCGGTGGACTTTCATCGCTTACATTTCTTGCCGATGACATCACAAATGATGAAATGCCATTCTGTGTTGCCATTCACAGAGCAACATATTTAATTCGCATCTTTACTCACGTGTATTGGCAACGATATGGTTGATAGCAAGCATAGAGCGCAATTTTAATTCGCTTCTTGATTATCATAACGTGGAATCGCGGTAGAAAGATGCGACAAAGAGCATCGTTTGTGACGTCTTCAAGACCACGCCTTGTTTGAAAAATTGGACAGTTTGAAAAATTAATTAAAAAATAACTGTTGTGAAAATGAAAGAATTTTCTGAGTCCATGTTATTTTTTTTTTGCTTATTCTATCAGTTTCACAGACTAAAAGTACTACTTTTGACAGAAGGAAACAACTCCATTGATGTTGATGGGCAGGAAAGTAGGGTCGAATAGTTCTGAATAAATATTTTTTAAATATTTTTCTATGCGCTAAGTGAATTAGGAAGCTTTTTACCCGCACAAAGAATAAAAATTACGCAGCGTGTAACTGAATTCAAAATTTATTACCTCTCATATTTCGGTCTTTGCTACGTATTCTCTTTCCTCTCCGTCTTCTTTTCCCGCCCCTCCTGAGCCGCGCTCGGATAAGCTCTCTTCGTCTTCTTTGTGTGGTCAACACTGGGTGGGATTCTTTGAAACATCTGAAATCCAAAAAGAAAGTGACAATATATATCCAAGCATGTTTAGGAAAGATGAATGTAAAATAAAAAAAAGGTAGGGGAATGTGGAGTAAAATGAAATGGTGAACTCTGCTTTTTGTGCCACCTATCTAGTAATATTTTGACTATGTGGTAACACATGCAGTCTATTCCAGTCAAGAAAAAAAAATAACTTCTGAAAATCAAAGAATATTAATAATAAAAGCAATTTTCAAAAATTGATACTCAAATTGTAATATCTTGTTGTAAATCAAAAATTATTTTTGTTAAAGCCCTTGTTATTAACCTTTTAAGTATTGATTCAGAAGAAATAATCAGTGCAGCATTATTTGTTCAAGGTATTCGACTAGGTTTGGAACAGTGTTTTTTTTAAAACCTCATTATGGAATAATATTAATGTTTTTTTAGAAACAGAAGGATATTAAAACGTGTATTTTGCATTAAAATAAAGCATAATATTATTCATTTGTTTTAAAATGGGTGATTTTTCGGGAAAAATGACTGAAATTTACCAGTAAGGAGAACCGTTGTATTAAAAAGCTAGTTGCATGCAATTTGCTTAGATTATTTCACATCTATATAAATGCTACCAATAAACAGATCGCAGGTAAAGAAATATTTCAAGAATTTCAAGAATTATGACAATCTACACGAATTTATCGAGAAATTTCTCAAAAATTAGTCATCTTTTTTTGGTAAAAGGCTATAAATCAAAATATAAATTTTATCATTTGCATACATAATATGCGATCTATTATACTAACAAGTACTTACGAGATAATTATATCCAATGTTATGTTTCAATATTGAATAGAATTTGCAAAATCATGTTTTCCGTAACCAGTATCGAACGAAAATGCATTCTTTGCAAAACGTAAATAAAGATTAGACTTAACGCGTGTTTTACTGCAGATTTTTACTATTCAAATGCTTGTAACTTTAGCTCTAATTCACGTAGATTAAAAAGTCAAAAAGTTTTATGATCTGAAAAAACGAGACTGTTCAATGCGAGTTTTTTTTGAGAAAAAGTGAGTTTTTGTTCAAAACCGTCTTTTCAACCTAGTCGGATAACTTAATATTAAGCGTATTTGTATTTTAAATGCTTTATACAGTTAGTGAAGCGCATGCCCGGCAAAGCGGAATGGGCAAGGTAAAATAGTTCATTTCATTCACTTATTCAAATCTTTTATCAAAACACTTACGTATGTATTTATTGATTATTTTATTAATATTTATTCATTCAATAATTCCCTTATTTATTGATTCATTCACTATTTTAATAACTGATTTTTTTTCTCATTTATTAACTTATTTATTTATTTATTCGTTTATTGTTTCATTTCCTTTTGATTTATTCATTCATTCTTTTATTTGCTCATTTATTTGATCAAAATTATTGTTAATAATCGAATAGAAAATATTTCATTGGAAATGTATTTTATTTTTGACTTTGTCCCATGAAAAAAAAAAAGTAAAAACTTTGCACCTTTTTTTTGGCGGTACAAATTTACTGTAAAAAATAAAATAGTGTTTCAAAGCAAGTTTTATTACAACATATATTGTTCTTTCTTTATATATCGTAATTATCAAATCAAATTTCTAACTTGTTCATTTTGATACTTCTCTAGGGACATTTCATGGAAAAGCCGTCGTTTTGTCGCGCACGTAGCAGGTAATATATTTCATTAAAAATAATAAATGCAAAGATAATGCACAAAATTTCGCTCAATTCCTTTTCAAATTTGTACAGGGTTAGCATAAAAGAATATCCCGGTTTTAAAAACTTATATTTCATGAACTATTACTCTTAATACTATGGATGATACATAAAAATAAACTGATATTTTTTTTCATTCACAAATGAGTGCGCCTTTCGTAACGCGCTTATCTATAACATACATTTTGGAAAGTTTCAGTCAATTTTTCGTAATGCTATACATTTGAAATCTTTCAGTTCTTACAATGTTGCTGGCAATGGTGGTGTATAAACAGTCTTTGACGAAAGCTCATAAAAAAAAATCACATAAGGTGAGGTTTAGGGACAGGGCTGCAACTCGACTTTTGTTTCGGAGGGTGTTTCACCAACCGCATTTCCTAAGAAATCTATATGATTGTTCAGATTTCATTTCAGGGTCATTTTACTGTATTTTGTCCAAAGGTCGAGTCTGCATCATGACACATTTTTTGCCATAACTATTTAATTTACTGTTTGATTTGCATATCCTTTTATTTTGCGTTAGTCCTATCAACACAAACTCAAAATAAAACAATGTGCTAATTAAAGAATTAATTAAATAGCTGTGGCAAAAGTAGTGTCATGTTGGGGACTCTACATTTGGACAGAATCTAATTCTATTGATCTTTGTTCTTTGTTGGATGTTTTAAATGGGATGTTGCTGTTTTAAGGGCATTACCATGAGCAAATGTAAATGAAGATGTATATATTAGCTGGAAGAAAAATGAAACTCATGTGTGGTGTACACTACATTCCTTGTCCTGTATTAAATCATCACGGTATTTTTCATATTTCCTATGTGAAGCATTGCAAGATGTTGATGCTGATTTTTCAAAAGTTTGCAAAAACATCCCCATTGTAAATACTGCCGGTACAATATTTGTACATTATTTTTAGTAATGCTAATTTTATTTTTCAAATGAAATTGAAAAATAATGTAAAAAAAAAAAAAAAAAAATAAGAATTACTTCAGCCAAAAAATGTATAATAAAAAGTCGTGTTCTGCAGTAGTTTTAGAAATTTTCGAAGGAGGTTTGAACCCTATAAATCTTTCCCCTTGTATACGGCCATGTTTAGGGATATGACTGGCCGACGTATAAAGGGTAAATCATCATCACTTGCAAGGCCAATGCAGTGTTGAGGAGCGTCAGCGGCACAGTGAGTTTGTGGATTTTGGAGGCAAAAGGACCCCCAGGGGTCTTGGTTTTAACATTGTTGCCAATCCTAATGCAGTAGTTAATACACGTGTACCAAAGAAACCCTCCCAGAAGGAATTTCTGACTGCGCTAGTGCGGAACGTGCATGTTTAGTAGTTACGTACATTCAAAAAAACTTGGATAGTTTATCTTTACTTTTATGTATCATTTTTAGTGGCAAGTGTAATAGTTTACGAAATATGAAATTTTTAAAACCGGGAAATTATTTTATGCTAAGCCTGTATTTAAAATGAAATATATTAGTTGTCACGTGAGGTTCAAAATGTCAGTTTTTCTATAGAAGTGATCTCTAGGTTTCTCTACGTGTATGTTATGTCAATTGTTACATATTTTTTAAATATTGCTTTTGCGTGCTTAATGCGTTATAATTATGACAAACTTGATGACATTTGGCAACATTCAAACGGCGTAAAAACTTTAGAATTTATCGGATTATTCCTGCATTTTCTGTAAAAACTATAAAAAGATTCTGCACCGATATTTTAAATATGGTATGTTAATGAGTGAATTTTTAGTGTGAATGAGTTGAGCTCTGTTACTCACAAGTTGTGTGAGCTGTGACTTGTTTTGTTCTCGTAACTAGAATTTTGTACGTGTTTACGTTGTGATTATGGTATTTTTACGATATTTGCTTAATTGCTGGATCTTTTAACAACTGTACCTATCTTTTGTAAAAGTATAAATTGTGATTACGGTATTTTTACGACGTTTTCTTAACTGCAGGATCTTTTTGCAATCGTACATACTTTTTGCAAATAGTATTAAATGTGATTACGGTATTTTCACGTTCAATTGCTGAATCTTTTTGCAATTGTACATATTTTTGTCAATATTAAAAATTTGCAGTGAGCCACCATCAAAATGTTTTTTTTTAGGAAGAGAAACGCCAGTTGAATTAAAAATTCTAGTAAAACGAAATAGAAGTATAACTTATGTACAAACACGTTGCTCAGCGTTGATTTTAAGAAGCTGTACATTTAATTCAACTTCAAAATATAATTTCGACAAGTAAAACTAAAATATTAATAAATAATGAAATTGTTCTACATATAACTCTTACACATATAATACATTAGCTCAAAATTTAAGCAAACTATCCACCTGATTTCATGAAAAATAACATTTTAACTCAATATAGTGCTTCGAATATTGGTATTTGAAGTTTAATTAGCAAAGTGTTTTCAGTAATTTAAAAACTTTCGGTGACTTAAATGACCTCTGATTGCAGCATATTTGTCGAATCAGATACAATAATGTTTAATCACATGCCTTATTATTTTTTTTTGTCTGATTAAGTTATTTTTCAAAGGGGTTCATGTTTTAACTTTTATTCTTCCGAAGTTTGAAAAAAATGCTTGGATAAAAGTGAGGGAGAAAAATATAAACGAAACTTTGGCATTCCTCTTAAAGATTTAAATAAAATGTAAGATACATTAATCAAGACACTTTTCTATCTCTCCCAGCAAAAGCCAAGCTATTAATTTCAAACAAAACCTTAAATACAATATCGTACTATTTACTACAACAGTTTAAATTCTTTCCCATGTAGTTACTTTACATCGTAGTTTTTAAAGCCTATCTTTTATCTTATTTTGCCCCATTATGCAGTTTAATGGATTTCATACAAGAAATGTTTAGATTTTTCGTGTTCGGAAGAATGCCAGAAATTTCGACATTACCTTAATGGCGGTTATAATTTTTTTTTCTTTCACCTTCAAAAGCTGACAGTTTCAGACAATAGCGCTTTAGAAATTGTTTGAAATATTTTAAGGCAGTGCTTGGATTGAAAACGGAAATTCAAAAGATGCCAGAGGGTTGAGTTAAATTTGAAAAAGAGACAGTTAAATGAGAATATTGTCAAAAAATATCTTTATTAAGGAAGACAAAATGTTCTAAAGAAGGGAAACGGTTTTAATTCATTAAAAACATAGTAATTAGTGAAAGGTAAATACAGAATTTCAAATGAAATATCAAAAAGTATTGCGCGTTAAGAATTAGATGTTCTACACTGATCCATTTTGAAACATTGATGAAGCTGTTTTTTATTTCTTCCAAAGAAATAAAAAAAGTCTTTCTAACTATCATTTACTAAGATAAGAAATATTGTTAATATTTGACTTTAACACGTTTATTATAAAAAAATAATCTAATAAGGTCTTACATTTTTATAAGATGAATAAGGCCATTTCAGTTATTCATACATTTAGTTTTTTAAACTGTAACTTTAATTTATGAACGGTCTATTGGAGAATGGGACAAAGAGAATACCTGTACCGAAGGAAATGAATCGGTACAAAATCAAAACTTTTAAATATTATAAATATCTCACACGTGGAGTACTTGTAAAAGGGTTTTGTCAAGGCATAATTCAAAAGAAGTATTTCTGGGTTTTTTGAGTAAACGTATCAAACAAATTTTTCTGTATTAAGACAATTTTAGCAAGAACGGACACATGTGTACAATTTTAAATTTTCATTCCCCTAAAAATTATTTTTGGGCTTTTTATCATTTTTGAAATTCAAACTAGATATTTTTTTGTCTATTAACTTTTTAGCACAACGTGCAAACTTTATCTTATGTTCCTGAACATTTCCTAAAAATATGATTCCCTTTCGAAATAATTCTTAATTACTAGCTGCCTTCCTTGGCCGTCTCGACCTTGCGCTTACGCTTGCTCGTACAAACCGCCTGCTACTAGTTGGTGTAGACCGCCTTCGGTGGTGTACTTTGGGGGTTTCGGCCCCTTCTTGCCGCCTGAGGTAAGTTCCTCCAATCGATCAACTGCCAAGGGATACAACGGTCAAACGAGTAATGCTCACATGCGTAGGGTTACGATCTTATGCGACCTTACACCCTACAAGGGAAACTAAAAAAAAAAAAGAGGAAAAAAGACCAGTGATCAGTTTACTTTCACTTGGCTTTTAAATCTATCCATGTAGGTCGTATGTTTTTGAAATCTGTATACGGTGCTGAACATGGTAAGAATGCAGATGGTATTTCACATCTGCTGACATTGCAATAACTTTAGACAAAAAATGTTGCTTTTAAAATGTTAATGTTAATTACTTGCACTTTTCCAAAGATGTGATCAAACTATTTAATATATGTGAATTTATAGTAAAAATTATGTTATTTCAGATACATTTCATAAATTCTTATAAGTTTTTGCCACACGATTCCTTAAATTTCCATGAGATTACGTACCTAGGCATCTGTTTTGGACTCCACTGGCCGTCCACACAGGTGGCTCCAGGTGGGCCATCCTTTAACGTGTAATGGCGATGGCACTCGTACATAATCTGACGATTATTTGTAACTTTCTTGACGTATGGTCTGTAGTCATACATTCCCATGTACCCGACCAGAAGAACTCTTCCATGCTCTAATATTCCGGGAAAAGGACAGTAAACTGAAATGCAAAAGTTATCATCAGTTAAAGTTTTGAATGATGGTGTATTCTCCTTGAGATTAAGTTCACAAAGTGTAAAAATTAATTTTCAAGTGTTCACGTCAATATTAGGATTTTTTCGATAACATAAAGATTTCTTTTTCTTCAAATGGGGTCGTTTCCAAAATTTTAAAAGTATTTTTTTTCTGAAAGAGCATGCTTAAAAACATAGGATCTGACCATTTTTTAAAATAATTTTACTGTTTAATATTTTTAAAAAATGCATAAATCGCTGGGGTTTTATTGTTCACGCTTCTGCCAATGACATCACAAATGATGAAATGCCATTCACTGTTGCCATTCATGGAGCAAAATATTTAATTCGCATTTTTACTCACTTGTAGTGGCAACGATATGGTTGATAGCAAGCGTAGAGCGCAATATTAAATTCGTTTCTTGATTATTATAACGTGAAGACACGGTAGAAAAATGCGCCAAAGTGCATCATTTGTGACGTCATAAAGACCACGCCTTCTTTGAAAAATCGGACATTTAAAAAACTTACTGTTGGGAAAGTAAAAGTATTTTCTGGGTCCACGTAATTATTTTTGCTTATTCTATCCATTTCAGTGACTAAAAGTAGGCTTTTGACTGAAGGAAACAACCCCATTATGAATGTTACGGGTCATTTTTTCTAAACAGCGCAATTTGAACAGGGCAGGGAATGGCACACACCGCTACAGGAGAATGACACTTAGAAAAAATAATACATTTTGCTGAAAGGCATTGTATCAGTATTATCTCTCTGGGAAAAGAAAACACTATTTTAATGACGTTTAAAATGTTCCAATGTGGTGATTTGCAAAAAGTAGTTACTGTCGTCATTTTTTTCCTTCACATGAGTCAAGAGATTAACGACACTGGGAATGATAAATGTTAAGTTTAACTTACATATTGTCATAACTACATACCACATCAGTTTTATTTTAATTAAGGTAGAAAAGCCTCATGCAAAAAAGAATCAATCACTCATTGAGTGCTTAATATACAATTAAATTAATTATCAGAGACCGGGTAGTGACAGTCATTTAAAATATATAACAAGATAGAACTAAGGAATACACAACTATACTTGACTCTTTGTTTTAGCGAAGAAAACCAATTAAGATTATTTCTATAATGAGGTCACAATTCAAAGACTAAATAATGGGTTACTATAACTACTATTACCACATGTGAGAATCATTAATTTCATTCTTCGACAAGGGAATGACGACAAAATCAAAGGACATTTTTTTGTTTTTTTTTTAACAGTGCATACTAAGAAATTTCTTTATTTTTATATTTTACAATATTGCACAATAGTTATTAATAGATTGAACAACAATTTCTTTTCAAATATACATCGATTCCTGACATTTTAGAACTAATTTTGCGTTAAAGTGGGGGTAGGGAAACACAGGGGGATGACATTTATCATGTAAAAAAATATTCAAATGAATGAAAATAAGAAAGAGTTTATTTTAGCCTCACTTATTGGTAAAATAAATGGGAAACAAGTGTTTATAACTCCTGTCGCTAATCATGAAACTTTAACGTTGCTATAAATTGCTTCTTTTATCCACTTTGCAATTTTAAAATAATTAATTTTCTTATCTTTTTAAAATAAAAACAAATTCTTCGATTTTCATTAAAAAATACTTTAATAAAATTTAAAGTATTTGATTTTACTTTGCAAATAATTTGATTTACTTTTGAAAATTATTTGCATAGAATATAAACTAACATTTTCCACCAACTCCGAGCGAGAAAAACAACTTTCACCCTCCATCAAATCATTCTTTCAATTTTTTGCCTCATTCCTTTTAGCTTTGTTATTCAAACCAACCAATAAATTATGCAGACGATATTTGCAAAGGACTAAAGCAAAGGAATGTAAAGTATTGCAAACGATAATGCATTGATAAATCATAATTTTAAAGCACATTAGAGGACAAATTCATAATTGCAGTAATTCAAATGTTTTAACCTTTTCACACAAAAGTAAATTTTTTGATTGTAACTGTACTTGCTTTGAGAGAGAGAATTTCATCATTTTAGACAATATTAATGCAAAACTGTTAAAAGAAGAAGGCCTATACAATTCCGTTCTATAACAATAAGTTTGAGTTTAAACAATATGACTTCTACTAAAACTCGTTTAAAGAATTTCAGTAACAAATCCGTTCATTACATGAAATTTACCGATCGTTAAATTCTTTCGAATGCAAATGCTTGCTAATAAAAGAAATAAGTAAATAAAAAAAGACCTTCCAAGACTAGCAAGAAAGAAATCTAATAATATTATTAAAAGAGTCTTTGTTCAGAAACCGACAACAAATCAAATTTTGGAGCCCATTGTAAGCGGGACAATGTTCGGAAGTTTCCAATATGAGCCCGCATCCGGACCATTCTGGGATTCAATTTCCTACTCTTTTGCCATGTTACCTCTCCCGTTTTTCCTTCCTCCATTCTTTACCTTTTCCCCATTGAAAATGTCTTCCTTTTTCATGAGTAACACCCTCGACGTCTCCATTGTAACCGCCTTCGATGCCATTTATAACGCCGGCATATAGGAGATGTGGTGCTGCGCGAAAGATGACTTCGGAAGGGAGAGTCCACCTTTTTGGAAGTGAATCTAAAGTAGTTTTCAAGATATAAATCAAGATGATAGGCAACGGAGGAAATTATTTTCGCTCTTATTTTCAAAACGAGTTTTGTTAAGATGTTCACAAACATTGCTTAGTGACTGATTAATATATGTATGGTTATAAAAATAAGCGAACGGTTCATATTTCTTGTTTTGTAATTTATTTAAAATGCGCTTTACTTAAGTTATTACTACCTCCAGTCAAAAAAATGTATATTATGAATTTATATTTTGGGGTATTTGGGGTAAAGTGATATGGTAAAATTCTTTGCTCAGTTTGTAGCGCCACCTATCCGGAAATATTTAAACTATGCTATTGCATATGTAGTTGATTTGAGTTAGAAAGTAGTTACATCTGAAGGTCGAGGTAAATGAATAATACAAGCTGTTTTCAGAATTTCACATTCTAACTGTCGTATTTTGTTTTATGTAATAAGTAATTTTCGTACTTTAAAAATAAAAAAAAACCTTTTTTATTAATATTTCAAATATTAACTAAGGTTTACTGATGCTCTGTGCTGTAATTATTTATTAAATACTATCCATATTTATGTTCTAATTTCTTTAGAACAGTTCAATAAGTGCATGTGACGGAATTTGAAAGGGCTAAGTGAAGTGGTATTTTATTTTAAAATGTGTTCATTCCTTACGTCAGTTACATATTCATTTATTTATTCATTCACTCATATGTTTCTATTCACTAATTTAGCACACATTTATTTGGTTACTTGTCAATTCATCTTATAAAAAAAAAACAAATTTATCATTTCAAGTATTTATTCATTTATTTTCCCATTTTAAGAAGAATACTTTACATAGTCAAATAAAAAATATTTAATGGACATTACCTGTTGTATTTTATGAATGTTTTTTAAAAGCACAACATAAACAGTTACAAGCCTGAGCAAGAGTCCGCAGTTAAACCATAGGAGATACTATTTATAGATTACACACAAGCATCAAGTTGCACTTAATCCTGATATGCAAATCACATAAAACAATACCCCCATGTATGGAGAAAAGTGCCAGTTTTCCAGTTTTATTTAAAAGTACAATCTATCAAGAAAAAAAAATCAAAAAGTAAACTACAATGATCTCTTTGTAGAAATAAATACCTAGTTTGTTCATATTGAAAAATGTAAGTTATCTTGACCATTTTACTTTGTCTCACATTTCCCTACTTCAGATTAACTCCAAGTTTTTGCCTTATAGATGATGTGTCGTGGTAATTTAATTAGGATTTATGACATAAAACCTTTCTTTTTACGTTTAGCAGATTTTTTTTTGACCGATTAAATACTTTCAAAATGCTTCACGTACCTTAAAAATTGCTGTATCCTAATTTTTTAGAAAACACATACGATTTTAAAAATGCTTTAAAGTAAACTATTAATGATAAAAATATTTAAAAAAAACATTGATTGTCAATTATAAGAAAATAAATTTTGTACGACAAATGCAAGAAAAGTTTGAACGTGGTTGCCATTGTTTTGATTTTACACTTGCTTGTAAATTTAAGGATTATGTTACGACTGAAGAAAATAAATTGAAGTGTAAAATTTGGGAAACTACAAAAAAGAGCTGAAACTTAAATATAAATAATTTATAAATATTATATTTTAAAATTATTTTTAAAAGTAAGTTGCAATTTGTAACATACTGCAGAAACTATATAATTTTTAAAGCAATCGAGTACCTCATGAATTTCAAATCAAAAGTAGTAGTACAACAATTATTGTATTAGAGCCATACTGTGTTTTTCCAGTCACAATTGGAAATGCGACAACACTTATTTTTATTTATTTTTATATTTGAAGTCAGTAATGAATGACTCTCACAAAAATGAAAGTTTTACAGTTTTAATTTTTCATGGAGCACTCCATGAATCAAGTTTGATCAATGAAAAATCAAAACCGCGAAATAAACTTTTGATAGTAAATAAAAACAATCGGGTAGTTACAGTAAACTCCCAATTATCCGCGGAATAGGGTGACACTGTAACCGCGGATAAGCGAAAACAGCAGATAACCCGAATAGTACTTAGGTAAAAAACGATACGTAGTGTAAGCAAAACCTAAACAATTTTTATAACACTCACATATATATTTAAATTTCAAGTAAATTTTTCCATTCAGTTCCAATCAGAAAGCAAACCACTGTAAGAAAAAAAATTAATAAATCTCGAAAGTAACCTTCTTTGAAAAAAAAAAAAAAAAAGTTTATTGCATATAATATGTGCTTGTTATTTAATGGTAGGTTATTATTAATGGAATTAATGATATGCCAATAAAGTAATCATCGCAGAAGCAATTATTGTTACTGCGAGTTGTTCATAACTTTTTTAAATAAATTATTTTAGATTCCTTTTATAGGGGTAAGTTTAATATTTATTTATTGAATAGCTATGGTAAATTCTTTAGCACTGGTTTAGGGGAGGTAACCCACTGCTTAAATGTTTGCTTCCTTAGTTTAAATTTAATTTTTATAAAATTATTTGTTGTTAAACAATATTTTTCTAGTTGAAATAACAAATGACATTATTAGCAAATATTTTTACAAAATTAAACTTTATAAGTACTAATAAGATATGTATAGAACTTATATTAATTTTTAAGCTGAACATATATTTTTCATATTATTATTTTTTTTCCTAACCTCGATTTTACCGGCATGCCGGAAAAGACCAGGCAAGTGTTGTTGGAAATCTGGTGAAACCCAAATTTTGCGGCATGACGGATAATGCGGGGTAATAATGTAAAAACATTGATACATTGCACCTACTAACGTTGAATATAAAAAAATACGTAAAATCTATAACCGGGCAATAACACAATCATAAGTTAAAAAAAAGGGGGAAAAGACCCGCGGATAATCCGTTTGCCGATAATCGGGAGTTTACTGTAATATTTTTAGTAAATTACTACTTAATAAACGAGGCTATAGTGATTCACATGCAAGAACTTTCTTCCCAATTCCTAAAATACCAAGACAAGTATTGTAAAGGAAATTGCATAGCTGTAATTCTTAATTTCAAAGTACGTGCGTTCTAATTTCGCCAATGCAGATGTAATCATGCTATAGAAATAATATATTTTCTTTAATGTAGCATCTAAATGGTTTTTAAAACAGCAGTGTACTGAATTTATTAATTCTGAATTGAGAACATTTTGTAAGTCCTTTAGCCATACGTGTAAATGAGTTTCCTTAGCACTAATACTTTGCACGCAGTGAAGCTTCTCTTACAACAGCGGTTCCAAACCTTTTCCCATCACGAACCCCTTTTAGAATTCAAAAGAAATTGGCGAACGCCCTGTGTAATAAGTAATGAATAAAAAAAAAAAAAAAAAAAAAAAAAAAAAAGAGAGAGAGAGAAAAACACACACAATAAAATTTGGGACCGTTTGATGTTGCTCTGCAGCTCATTACAAGAACGAAACCATGATAGCAAAATACAGAGGTACATACGTGGCTACAAACTAAAATAATAGCTTTAAAATTAATGAAAAAATAAAAAATAAAAAAAATCCCAGTGGTTATTCATTGTGGAGCTTCTATAGTTTGAAAAACCTCTTAAATGGGATATTTGTGTAACAAAGAAGCTAAGTCCAAAGTTTGGTTCATGTATCCAAGTTTTGATCTTGCATTAAGTTCTGCATTTAAGTTGCTTCTGTGTTTATCTTTCTGTATTATTCTTTCATTTGAATACATTGTATTCAAATATGGAATTTCTTCAACATGGCTTCACCATTCTCAACTTACATCATTCTCAATGAAAGCGACAAAACCCGCACCTCGCAATGACAAACAGCAAGTATGCAAGCATTTTTCTTGCAGAGACTATCGAATGTGCCAGAGAACTAAGTAAATGTTGACCAAAAAATCGCTTGACCGAAAGACTTCATCTCAAACAAGCATGTAACAATTCCGTCATTACAATATTATTTTCGCGAACTCCCTCTATCTCCCTCACGAACCCCAAGGGGTTCGTGAAACACCGGTTGGGAACCGATGCTTTACAAGATCATTTCAGATACTACTCTGGAAATAACAATACCATCAGATATTTTTCTAGTTGGGCAAATCTTAACTACTTCCTTTGAGAAAAAAAATCTGCCCTCGTTTTGTTTAGGAATTTGTATAAGGTACATTAAAATAGCAACTTTTACCAAAACTAGTTTTGTTCTAATACAATATGATCTCGTTTTATCGGAAAACGAACTGATGTGTGCATCACATGACTTCCTTTTACACCAATTTAATATCATTTCCCCATTATTGGCATTTTTATTGTGATTCAATAGTTCACTTTCTAAATATCACCAACAGTGGCAAAATTGAAACCAGATTTTTTTAAAAAAAAGGACGCCAAATTTGTCGCTAAGTTGGCGACCAAAATACTGGTGATATATCGCCAAGTGTCCATTAAATTATAACACCACTTGAGTTTACATCGAAATTAACCATTTCCCCCCAAAAGGAGGCAAAAGACCCCTTTAGAAACATCCGAATGCAACCAAAAAGGGAGGTGCACAACTACACCCCACTAAGAGTCTACGTACCAAATTTCAACTTTCTAGGACGTATCGTTCTTGAGTTATGTGACATGCATACGCACATACTTACATACGTACATACAGACGCCACAAGAAAACTCGTTGTAATTTACTCGGGAATCGTCAAAATGGATATTTCGCGTGTCTATACGTTCTTAGGCACTTATCCACGTGTGGTCGAGTCGGAAAAAAAAAATAAAAAATTAATTTGAATTCTTAAATTTTGAATTCAAATTATGTTTTTCGCAATCACGAGTAGTGACAGTACCCTACTCATCGGTTACTACTCTACTCACTTGTTTCTCGACACGGCTCTTGCCCCTCCAAGTCTACCCTCCTGTTGAACGGAGACGTGTGTATTAGTTGTGTATGTGTAGGCTTTTGTGTGTGCGTAAACCTGTATGTATGCACGCTGGCGTGTGTGTATGTATGTGTGTGCGTGCGTATGTGTATGAGCGTGCGTGTGTGTAGAATATGGACGCCACCGACCAGGAGCGGCTACCGGAGGACGGAGCCGCGCCTGCAGGTGGCGGTGGTGGTTGAAAAAGGCACGGAACATCAAAAAAGGTCAAATAAGAACAATAAGCAATCGTGATTGCTAAAAAAAAAAAAAAAAAATCAATCGCGGGTGAGTAAAATGGAAATTAAGGTCAATTTTTGAGTGAATTTTTTTTCGCGAATACAGTACCTTCTTTTTTGTAAAAAGAAGTAAATAGATGAAAGAAACACATGATTGAACTATGTATATGCTAAATGCATAAGCTGAACCAGATTAACATAATTGCAACGTGACTAAAGTAGCCGAACGTTTTGGCAATTTGTTACCATTTTGTGAATGCAAACTTGCCAATGTGGCCCTAGGGATAACGTTGACTGTTTAACGGAAAGAATGATGATCGAAAAATTTAAATGCAAGGTTTTCAGCAAAGGTAATTTATTGTTTTCAAACAAAAAATAAAGAGAGTGTTTCATCTTATCGTTTATTTGCATATTATAGTACGAGTTGCTATTGCTAACTTACTCCAAGACCGGATATTACTTTTGTTTCCGAATGAAAGACAGAAAACCTTAAGCATTAATGAAAGTTCAGTGTAAAAAATGTGCACGTGAGAAATAAATATTTTTGTGTTGAAATGATTACACAAACTAGTAGTGCGAAAACTTTTAAATTAATTGCATGGCCGACTTTAGGGGCTACAAGACACCCCTTTTTTAATGCAAGATATGTGAGCTTTTTGATGAAAAGATTTCCTACAAAACCCCAAAACATTTGCGTGCATTAATTTTATGGTAAGTTTAAATTATGAAGATATTTTTTTAAATTTGCTCATATCATAATTTTCATTTTGCTTCTAAATTATTTTTATACGTTTTTCTTTTGTATTACAAAAAATGATCTTGCGTTTTAAATTTTCTAATAAACTTTACATATTCTCAAAATATGTACTTTTCCCCAGGCAACTTAAAATAAATCCTTTGCGCACATTTTTTGCACACTTCCTATTAAACTACTTTTCTTTTTAGAAAAAGAAAATTATTTTAAAACTGAAAATGATACTTCAAAATGGAATATTGAAATAAATAGGAAGAAAAATGCCATGAGAACGTGGAAGCGAAATTGACCTTTGTTTTATGAGTAAAGAAATTGAAATTTTGTCAACATTTGAGTGATAATTTTATTTATTTTAACTACCAGTTAATGTTGATGCTTGCTATTTTTTTCAGCTAAAAAATTTCAGTTTTATATAATTTACAAGATTTAAGATCAGAAATGAAACCTTTTGTATCATAAAGATTCTATAAAATTGTTTTAAAAAAAAAAAAGGAAAAAAAAAAGAGGAACTAAAAAGTAAAAAATAATTGGTCATACTTACATACGATTTCCTACCCAAACCTATAAATCAAATGTATTTTACAATTCCAGTACAAAAATCAACTAAACTAATTACCCAATTATAAAATAAACACTGATTTTAATTATTATAGGATGAATTATTTATATACCTAATTATATACGATCTCTTAATTTTTAAAAACCTTTTGAAGTCGGGGCCTCCTATAAACTATCACCTAACGTAACCGACAACCCACCGAATCCTGAGTAGAACACCAATTTAACTAAACGCGAAATTAGTCTTTAAAACTAAACCTACTCAGTTACGTTTGGTAGTAGTTTAGAGGAGGCCCAAAATTCAAAAGGTATTAAAAATTAATAGATTGTATATAGTTAGCTATTAAAATTATTTTATTATCACTAAAGGTATTGGGTATCAACAAATTCATCCTATAATAATTAAAATCAATGTTTATTTTATAATTGGGTGTTTGGTTTAGTTGATTTTTTTTTACTGGAATTGCAAAATAAATTTGATTTATAGGTTTTGGTAGGAAATCGTATGTAAATATGGACCAAATATTTTTAAATTTTAGTTCCTCTTTGTTTTTTGAAGTCGATTCTTTTTTATTTAAGGGCAATTCCACAAAAATGTCAATCTGAGCATCAAAATTGTAATATTAACAAAACAATAAGTATTTTATTTCATTAAAAAGCTTGAAATATATATTTTTAAAGCGTGCCAAGTTAAGTTTTAATTTTCGGAATTGAAAATAAGCCGTATCAGACGCTTATGTCCTTTCCGGGCTTTGATGAAATTTGATATGTAGTAATCAACGTTTTTCCTTAAAAAATCTAACTAAAAGGAAAAAAGGCTGGTGTATTTTGTTACACTCATAATATAACTTTATACTGGAAACCTATATCAAAAAATTTCTTTGCAGAGTTTCGTTCAGAAACAACCTTAAAATCAGTTTATGAATTTCAGTCAGTTACCATAAAAAATCAACTTTTTATTCTCAGCATGAAAATTATTGGTGGAAATTTTCCAAAATTCTTATTCTCAGCCTATATCAAGAGTATTTAAATGCTGAATAAGTATAATTGGAAGTTTGCATGCGGAACATCGAAAATTCGTCGGTAACTGACTGACTGACTTGATACTTTAACTGACTGGCATTCTGTTTTAACTTTAAAATGGCTGCTATGTATTTAATATCATACTCCTGAACACAAAATTATTTTATTTTTAGCCTTTTTAGTGATATCAAACAACCCAACTTTTTTAGTTTTAAAAAATGACAACATATTTTTATTGATTTTATTGATTATTCATTCTTACAGAATTTAGTAATGCTTGGGCCTAAATTTCGAAAATAATTGCCTGCTATTCCAAAATTGCATATATTCAAAACAAAAGAGGAAATTATTTTACTGTCAATACAGTCAAAAGACAAATTTAAAGTATCACAACTTTCACAGGGGGGAAAGAAATACAGAAGTATGGGAAGAGACTGCTAATAAAGAACATTTCTATGGAGTTCCTTGTGATCTACACTATTTTGTAGAAAGAGTGATAGAATATAATACGGGAAATGCTAAGGTGACATTCTTAAAAAAAGGACTTCTACAATTATAAGAGTGGCCTAGATGATGTAGAAGAAATAGAAAAGTTTACTTTTTACTGCGCAATAATTTTACAGAGATGTGATCTATTTTTAAATACTAAAAAAGAAGGGAAAATAGGTTATCGATAGAAATAAAAAAATTAATTGCTTATCTGTTCATAGAGTTTTATTTACAAGCTCAAAAGGCTGTTAGACATTCGGTCATTTATAAATGCTATACCAAAAACATAAAAAGAAATACTATCGAAGGAAGTGCTACAGAGTTACAAGCGCCTATAGTTTTGTCATTTCATACCAGGGTTGGCTTTCTGCCGGCAGAAACTAGTTTTTGCCGTGCCAGTGGCAGAAACTGGTTATAACCGGTAAAAACCGGCAGAAACTGGCAAAAACAAAAATGTCTTTAATAACTCAAGTAATTAGTAAATGATATTTGTTTAAGTAAACTAAAAAATTGAACATCATTTCATCATTTAAAAAAATAAAATCCCATGCTAGTGCCCTTGATTTAGTTCAGAAAGGGAACTTTCCAATTGCAGAGGCTCGTAGTATTTGGATTAATTTAACAAAGGATAAAAAATCATACAGGGATGCTTAGGAAAGAGGAGTAACATACAGAATTAAACAGGCATTACTGATTGCAATTTGCTCACTTATATGCTTCCTCTAAATTGTTTGTGATTGAAATTATCATGTCATGTGCTTCAAGAAGAAAGTGCCAGAATTTTACTTGCCTAAATTTTGTACCTAATGTCACAGCTTTGCAAAACAAATTGGCCCCATTTCTCAAAACTTATTTTTCCAGTCAATTTTTTACCACAACCCCAGTTACTACATGGTGGACCAGTTATACAATAGATGAGAGTTACACGAACATTGCTTGCTCCTTGATGCATTGTCTGCTAGCTCTTCTGTTTTAAGACTATTCTAACATTTCTCATTTGTGTGTTGTAAATTGAGAACCTGTTTAGATTTTTGAAACCACCTTTTCTAAGAGGCAATTGCAGGGTCCAAACAATGTAACATTTGATTTTGAATTGTGATATAAAATTACAGTACTTTGGTTAACAATTAGTTATTTTTCCCCTGTATTTTCTGTAGTATATCAAGAATTAATTTTTCATTTTGTGAGTTTTTGCCAGTTTCTGCCGCAAAGTGGCAGAAAGTGGTTTTTGCCATGCCGGTTTTAACCGGTTTCTACCAGTGGTTTTAACCGCCTCGGCAGAAACTTGCCAACCCTGTTTCATACACTACAGCTAGGGTATACTGAAGGTGTAAACTACTTGAACAAAATGCAAGGTAGCCCAAAATTGTTATTTTAATGTTAAAAATCAAACTTTACATACGTATTTTATCGCTTGTACTTTTAAACATCATAATTTGAACATTAAAAAAAATTTCTAGCAATTTTCTACACGGTCTATTATTTTGGGGGTCCTCATAGACTGAAGGGCCTCTGGTCTAGCCCTAATGGCAAAGAAAGCTCTGCATTTGTGTTCACTTATTTGTATGTCTTACTGCATTCATTCAGAACATACATAAAAAGCCGCACAGACAAATACATCACCTTCTTTGAAGTCGGTTAAAAAGAAATTAAAGAAAACGAATATTAAAGAAAAGCCAAAGTTAATGCAGTTTTCTTATCAGATGGTTCGCTGATTTGATTTTAAGAGAGACCAATTTCTTAGAAAAAGTATAACATATGTATAATAATTAAGTTTCCAACAGTGTTTGAAAATGTTCTAAAGTGTCGTACGGCTTGAGTAAAAGAATAAGACTTAGTTTGCTAAAAAAAGGATTTTTTCCGATGATATTAATCTGAAATCTATTTACTTTTATGAAGTAGTTCTGAATATTGTACAAAAAATACGGAAAAAACGTAGTTCTGTACTTTCATTTTATTCAAGCTTTTAAAAGAAAACCTAGCTTAAAAATACACAGATAAAGTCATGTTTGCACTAAAAGCTATTTATTCATGAAATGTATCTTTAAAGCTACGGCTGGCGTAGGCGAAATCTTAGCAAACATATTTGATTAATTTTATTTGTTATGTGTTCGTTTTATCAATGCGCTCCTCAAAGAAAAACAAAGTTTTTTTTTTTTTGAACCGTAAATTTACTTGAACTATAAACAACACTTGCTGTCAAAACTGTGTTGTAAAAGGCCAAACATTTAGCTTTCTTTTTTTGGTTCCACTTGCTATGAAAAGCTTTCAAACATCATTATCACTAGTTCTGTAATAATTTTGAGCATTAACTTACTATTTTAACTTCCTTCGTACTCTTCAAATGCGACAGTAAGAACTTGTTAAATCCTTTGTGATTATCAAATTACTTTTAAATCATTTATTTCGGTAAAAGGTATTTATTTCGGTCTTTCAAATGACTTGAAAGATTTTAAAACAGCGAATTCGTTTTCATTACGTTCGCAAAATAATTCCAATCAAGTTTTTAATTAATCTCTCCGTTAATTAAAGTCCTAAGAAGATAATACTGGGATAACTGGAATCCTTAAAACAATTCAACCATTTCGATATCGGATTTGACTTTTACCTTCCAGTGGTTATTCAGATAGCTTGACATGCATAAATGCATGCACGCATGTATGTACGGATGATTTTGGAAAAAGAAAACAATAAGTAATCCTGGGATTGATTAAAAAAACGAACCAAATTCTTTAGTTTAAATTAACAAAATAACTAAAAAAAATTTAAAAAATTATATAAATAAATATATTAATGTAAAAATGAACGTCTTCCTTTCACAATCAATTTTATTTACCACATCAATTGCTACTATTTTTCAAAATTTTAATCTACCAATACTGCGCTTGTTCAAAACGTATAAAGACGTCCCTTGTATAACACGGTTAATTTGCTCCGTGTATTATCAAAACCGTATTATACGAGACTTTTAAAAATAACTCTTTAACTTATTTTTTACACTAATTAATTATGCTCATAGTAAAAATCATGTCAATGTGTACCGCGTTGTATCGAAACCGTGTTATACGAGGCTTAGAAATAATGTAAATCAAGGGATGTGTACCGTGTTATGTCGAAACCAAGTTTCATAACAAAGTAAAAACTTATTTGAGTTATCAAACATTAACAGAATGTATCAAACACAAATAAAATTCCATCTTTTTTAAAGATAACACTCGTGTTATATCAAAACCATGAAATATTAAATTCGAGTTTCGTTCCGCGTTATATCGAAACCGCGTTATAATAAACGCAAATTTTGTACCGTGTAATATCGGAACCGTGTTGTACAATCACCGAGTTATGCATGTGAGGGACGCATGTATCGTAAAACAGATTTCTGTTAAAAATCAGTTGCATTCACATACCGATTTAAACTTTATTTCAAACAATATAACAGTAAAATCATTTTATTACGTTGTAATACATCAGTTTTAAGATAAAAAGTGTTTGACAGTAGGAAATCTTTAAATAGTTATAATAAGAGTATTTCGAAATGTCGCGCAGGGAAGAAAACCTCTTTAAACTCTAAAAGAAACCGACATCATTATTTTGTCTTAAATATAGTCAACTTTGTGTGATTTTCGAAAGAGTAACCGTAATATAGCTTTCATGTTGAATTTAACTTGCAGTTTCTTCAATAACTCTTCGTATATTTTGTATTTTACAAAAAAAATTCGTCACTTTTAAAAGAAAAATTTGACAAGGAGAGATTTTCGGTAATTTGAAAAGACATTTAGTAAGAGCTGTTTTGAAATAGGAAGCCATTTTTGAGCGGCAAAGCAATTTATCATCAGAGAGAAAAAAAAAACAAATGCAAGTAATGTGCGGGAGTTCAAATTTCGAGTCGAAAATTGAACTTTAACGCATTGAAAACAGCAATTTATTTTCTTAATAGGTTTAAGGAGTTTACAACTACATCTCCTGTTCAATATCTAAAACATTATGATTGATACAGCTCCAAAGAAAGTGCCGTTACGCCGACCGATAGACATTTTAAAGCTATTTTAAGTTACTTAAAAACGAAATCAATGGCTTTCTAAATTTTTCTCAAAAATAGAGGTAGATGAGTCATATATTCTTTTGATTGATAACAGACTTTTTCCACTGGTGGTGTCGTGCGTGCTACGTTACAGCTTTTACTGACAACATGACAAATATGGCTCATTTTTTATACCTAACATGAAATCGTTAACTTTTATCGTTACGGAAACAGCCCAATGATCGATAAATGAGGTAGCGTTGGATGTTGAGCAAGTACTACGAAGAGATATGAGCTGCTGAGGTGGGTTTTTAATGCTTTACTTTTCGAAAGTATTTGAAGTTTTGAAACATTTTTATCATTTTAATAGATTTACGAAGTGTTTGAAATTACCTGAGGGATGTAGGGGAGCATGGGGCAGAGTAAAATAGCGGGGCAAAGTGAAATTTTGAAAAAATTAATCTGTTTTTAGCTCAACCTATCTGGTATTATTTTAACTCGTAACAGGGGAGGTGAAAAAGTAGGACATAACAGGGGACGTGAGGTCTCAGAGACCGCTCTATTTTCAAATTTTTTAAAAATCGTGTAATTAAGATACATTCCTGCAACTTCCCTTAAGTGCTCTTTGTACTTCTATTAGCACTGGGAAAAAATGTTTTTGAATTCTGAATTAAAATATACCTTTTCCGAGGAAATTTTACTAGAGCCTTAAGATTTTTCAAGAAAATTCATATGCTTCAGTAAATAATTTACTACTCGTAATAAAATTAATCTATTATTTATTAATGATTTTGTTTTCAATGTTTAATATGTACAGAAAATTTTAATACCAGAAAATTGATTATATCACGTTACAAGAAAATTTTGACAGTCCTTTAACTATTTCGCGTCGTATTTCCAGGAACAATTCTGCCCTTATTGTCCCTAAAACACCATTGCGTATTTTTTGTGAACATATCAAAAGACTCTCAACTTCAACTAATATAGTTTGTATTTCTTCTGCATAACGCGGGTAAGATAAAGGAACCCCTATTTCAACGGTTCGCCATGTCTACTACTGACAAAAATTGTAAAACTGAAGGTGAGGTGCGGTCTCACAGACCGCTTCCAAAAGAATGCAATAAAATTTAAACCAGATGCACTCGCCAAAAGATGCTGGTAAGCAAAAGGGGTGTTCAAGGTCACAAAACAAGAAGTTATTGGGAAAAACCATTCAATCGAACCGAAAATGAAATTGGGGTTATCGGATGAACTTTTGAGCGGTCTGTGAGACCGTACCTCCCCTGTTACGGATTAACTACGTGGTACCATATTTAGTCTATCCAGGTCAGGAAAAAAATACCAAAGATTAAAGCGTTTCGTAATACAGGCAATTTTTAAAAAATAATACTCATATTGTAATATCCTGTTGTAAGTCAAAAATTACTTTTGTTACTATAAAATGATAAAGTTATTGTTTATATCAATTGAAATATTAATTGAGACCAATGCAGCCAAAATTTAGTTAATATTCAGCTTATTTGTATTTTAAATATATAGTGAAAATATACAAGTACATACGGGGCAAAGTTAAATAATTTGTTTCATTTACTCACTCAATCATTTGATCTAAATCACTTACATTTTCATTTATTAATAAATTCATTTACATTCCTTCATTTAGTAATTCACTTATATTTATTCATTCGTTCACTTATTTTTTTTATTCATTCATTCTTTTACCAGCTCATTTATTTTTCGTCATATATCAACTGATTTATCCATTTTATTATTCGTTTTTTGTTTCATTATATTTTCATTTATTCATTCAACCTTTCATTTACTCATTCTTTGATCAAAAATATGTTTTATAATAAAATAGAGTGTGTTTCATTAAAAAATATTTTATTTTTCCGTGGGGCAAAGTGAAAAATAAAGTGAAACTTTTCCACTTTTTTTTTAAGACTCAAATTTACTGCCAAAAATGAAAAATACTGTTTTAACGCAAATTTTATTATGAAATACAATATTCTTTCGTTACGTACGGTAATATTCAAAACAAATTTCCGATTTGTTCACTTTGAAAAAACTCACTCGTCTTAACCATTTCACTTTGCCCCACATTCCCCTACCTGAAGGAAGAATTTTCTTGTAAAATATTAGAAAGTTAAGTAAACACAGCTAATTTTTGAAAATAAGCTAATCTGTAGTAAATTCTTGTTTTACAAAAAATTACAAATTTGTATTGCATCTAGCTGTAAAAACTACAACTTGTATAAAATGATTATTTATGACTTTAAACCATAGATTCCTCAACTAGAGAGCCTTCTCAACAACTTCAGGGGATTTTGCTTCAAACATTTTAATGAATGGGTAAAAAATAATTTCGAAAAACATGCATGCCATTAAGAACTTTTCGAAAGTTCATTAGTGTAAATAAAGCTACCTGTTTCTATATGTTTATTTTCATTTTTTTCCTTCGAACGAGATAGTTTTCCTTAATTTTGAACAGCATATACCAATGTTATTCGAGCTTGTAAGAAACTTAACCCAACTAATTACATCCATATCAAATATAAATTATAAACTCCGTGATGTGCAAAAATACGTAACACGATGAAAAAATAAATAAATAAAAATGAAAATCAGATTCGTGCTTCGGGGCGGGGGGGGGGGGGGAGTTACGAAGAATTCCCGCATAAAAGCTTACTAGAAAAACTTTTAAAAGTTCTATAAATAAAAACTACCTTTTAAAAAATTGTCCTGAATACATCTCTAGTTTTATATTTGCCCTCTTTTGTTATTGGAGACATTTTATCCCACGAATTCCATTAAAATAATGTAAATGTATGACGCATGACACAAATTTGAGTACAAAAAGAATAATTCTCTGAGAATAGTGCGATGTCGCTTTAAAAAAACATTAAGACTCAAAATAGAATTGAGAAAAATTAAAATAGTGAAACAATTTATTTATACGTTATTTTAATTAATGACAAAGTAAATATTGCAATTTTTTTTCCACTTAATGCAGGTGAACAACATATTTATTTTTTTCTTCAATAATCATTGCACCTTCGTTAAAATTTTATGCAGTCATTAATATGACACAAATAAGACATTTTTATTGCTTATTTGTTGACAAAAAATTTCTAAAGGTTTTTTTTTTGAGTGAAAAACCCGTTTTTTAAAGCAAAAAAACTACTATTTCCTTAACACTTCCAGTGCATTCACTTTTTCATAAATTTTAAAACTTTTTGTGTCTATCTCTTCGTTTTATACTAAAGAGTGATATGACCCTCCCCCCCCCCCAAACTTAGAAATAATTTATTAAAAACAAGCGTTACGGATAATTGTTTGAGAAACTCCCCGAAAGCGTGTTTTTTGATTCGTAACTTTAATTGATCATTATTTCAAAACCACATATTGCATGTACATTAACTTTTCGAAGTTTAGATCACAGTAATATATTTTATCACCACTTTTGCGAAGTTTCAAATGTATAGAGATAATACTTTTTTAGTTAGAGCTGTTGGCGTAAACAAAAACTCTGAAAACGTGGTTATGAGAAAATAAAGAAATAAAAAGTAAATTTCAGTTACAAGTAGTACATTCGAACTTAGTAAATTTCTTCTAGTTTTCTCAATAACTCATCGATTTAAAATAAATTGCAGATCTAGAAAGAATAATATTGGGGCTATCTAAATTTCTCAAAGTTACAAAATCGACTTCTTTCGAAAATTAGGGTATTCGCCTACCTTAAAAGTTGAGAAATTAAAATTGAAGCATTGATTGTTGCAATGAATTTTGCATTGATGCAATGAAAATGATTTTTTCCACAGCGCAAAAAGAAAAAAAAAATCTCATCTTTCATAGGAAACATTATTAAAATAAATTTATTTAATAGCAGGTTTGAAAAACAAACGAGTTTTGGATTTCGATAAAATAATTTCGGAGACATTAAATTTAAGCGTACCATTATAAGAAGTAAATTTTATTTAACTATAGTTGAGAACATTTTCGTCTTGGCTATGCTATCTCTTTTATTATAATTTTTCAGGTAAACAAAAAAATTAATGACATATTTAATGCCATAAAACAACGGAAGAATAAAAGTTTCAAATTCATTGAATTCCTGTCTTATTATCTCGGAGATTATGCGTCAAAAGTTTTATTTATGTGCTTTGAGGAATCATTAAAGGAAAGAATGTACATGAAAACTAATAATAAAAAAACATGCAATAACAAAGTTTCATCTTAATTTAAAAAAAAAAATGTCTTAATTTCGAAAATTCTTCTTGAAGTATATATAAGTATTTTCTATTGTTTTATTTTATAATTCATTTCCCTAAAACGTTATGGAATTAAAAAGAATGATTTTTGCTTATCCGAGCCTTAATGCTTGTTTTCTTTTCTTGCTTTGGGTTGTTAAAATTATTATTCATTTTAATCATTCGCATTATGAAAGCATTTCACATAATAATTAAAAAAGTTTCGTTTTAAAAGAAAACAGAGAGAAAAAGAAGGGAAGATTTTCTTACAAGTATTTACAGATATTACTCAAATCACAAACTATTTCAGGCAGAGTCATTAGCAGTTTCAGAACGTGCAAAGCTGTTTAGAAAGAACTTTTTCTGATAAAAAAGTGACTCGTTTTGTTTTATTTCAAACTAGTGGTACCCGCACGGCTTTGCCCGTAATAGAAAAATTAAAAGGTCTTTTGGTTCCCCTTTATTTACAAATAATGTATGGTGAATTTTATCGCCAATTGGCTTGTACCCATGTTACGGTTACACGTTATGATAATTTCGTATCTCGGCAATTGGCTTGTGCCCATGTTACGGTTCCACTATATGATAATTTCGTATTTTACTCGCTTATCTTATGATATATTTGTTCTTAAAATTGGAATAGAAAAAGAACCACATCGAATTTTCGAAAAATCGCTTCGAGGTGCACACCCCCATACCCTTTGTACCAAATTTCATGAAAATCGGCTGAACGGTCTAGGCGCCATGCGCGTCACAGACATCCTCCGGACAGACTTTCAGCTTTATTATTAGTAAAGATTTCACTTTAAATAATCCTTAAGCTTTAGCACGAACATTTCAGCTACCTTAAAGGTAAGAAACGAAGTGTTTAGTTGATAAACATATTACAACGGTTTTTTTTAAAAAAAGTTTCCTACTAATTCAAATCAACTTTTTCCGCAATCGGGATAGGAACTTATCAAAGTAAGGAAAAGAGTATTTTGTACAAATGATTTTACCTCTACTCCTACTGAATGGTACTTGATTAGATACTGAAAAAATACGCAAGTAACTGTTCCGTAATAAAATAGGGCCATTTTACGAAGAAGTCAATATTTCGTCTCGGACGTGACGGTTCCTATATATGATTTAAAAGTAATAATTTTAAATGGTAATGACGAACGGTAATGCTTAAGTCATATATATGTTTACATTAAGTCACAATACATTTACTTAAGTCACACATAAATTAAGTTCATACATAAGTTTAGAATTTGTTAAGCAAAAAAAAAAAGATTAATTAATTAAAAAAAGACAAATCAACATAAATTTATAACATCTAATTTACAAGCGAAGTGAAAAAAAATGTTGAATGCCTTTTCTAACACGATATTAGAACAAATAAAAGCTTTTTTTTCAGTTTTGGTTAAACTTTGACAATTCTAAATAAATATGAGTGACTTTTCCAAGCAAACAATTTATTCTATTGATTCCATGAACTATGAGAAAGAATAAACGCATAATTTCTTTAACTTCACAGTCATTTAGAAAACTCTTTTGGCAACAGTTACATTTCAGATTTCTGAGCATTAGCTGCTGTTTGTTGATTAGGGTAACACTTGTTTCCAGTAATGTGAGTCATTTATCATAAATTATATTCAAACCTGAACTCCTTTTTAATAGCGTAGTAATTCATCATCCAATAAAAAAATTACATGCCACTTTTAAAGTTCGGGAAGAAAATCGCAGTTTAATAATGCAGTTAAATGCATTGGAAACTTCAGTTTATTTCCATGCTAAGTTCAAGTACTTGTATATAGACTTACATTTTGCCGTAATGTGTGTCACAGTTTGATTGATGTACTGGTAATCAGGAAAGGAATATTAATTGAGCTTAGAAGTTTATAAAAGCATGTTTATTTGTAAGCTTTGGAAAAATAATTTATTTCTGAAACTAAGATATGATTTAAAAATAGGCGTAAATTGGTGAATATTTCGTTTGATTACAGATCGTAAAATATGTTTAAACTAGTCGACCCGTGTGGAACTCCGCACTGTGCTTCGAATCGTTTCATAAGGTATTTCGCTCTTTAAGAATTTCAAAGGAAGAACATTATGAAGAAGAACCGAAAAAAAAGTAAGCGCAGAAGAGAAGGCATGTAATTTAAAGACATCAGTAACAAAACCTCGTTAAATACAATGTTGTGATAATTTGATCATCGCTCACCTTTTGGTCGTACATATTTTCAATTCAAACATAAATATCATTAAAAGTGTGGCTCAGTAGTGACTCGTGAAAAAGCAATAATTGTGCATGTAAAAAAACAGGTTGTGGCAAATACAGTCCTGCCCATGTGAGCATCTGACGGGAAAAAAAGAATTATTAAAGAGAGATTTATTGGCAGGGATTCGAATTGGCGCCATTCTGATTAACAACCCGACACCCCAACAAACCTAGCAATTGCGCCTTCCTTTTCGAAAGCTATTCATTGAAGGAATGCGTAGTAAAAAACAGCAAAAAAGCTTTTTGCCAAAAAAAATAATAATAATAAGATCATGCTTCTATGTTTTGTCATTAACCAGCATGATACGATTTAAAATTATTCGAAAAGCATGGAATATGATTAAAGAATGACGAAGATCTCACGTAGTGATTGAAACGAACATTCTAGAGAAGTAATAAATTAGATTGAAAATAAGTGTTTTTATCTTTGAATATTGAACTACTTCACATAGAAGGTTGTTTTAACAGTTACGGCTTAAATGCCCGCACATGTTTCTCTTTTAATCGAACACTTAAAATTCAGAACCAAAACCAGTTGAACTGAGTCCGTTTTTTAAGTGTAATTTTTCGAACGTAGAAAAATGTATTTTTTTTTTCAGCAGAAAGCAGAGGAGTAGAAAATGATTTCTTGCTAATGAAGTTGATAATAATTTTAATGCTTTACATCGTATTCGCGCGAATAAAAAATTAAAGGTTTACTGGGTGAAACTCGTAGTTTTAATTTGGCGTATTATTTTTTCATTTGTACAAAAGGTCGAACACTGCTATTAGAAACATCTACATTTAAGCATACAATGAAAATGTTTTTCTGCACAAAAAAGATTTCCTTTAGGTAAATCTAATACTTTTTTATGCTTACATTAAGCTGAGTGGTCTGGATGTAGTCAAAGCTTAAAAAAAGGAAGAACACCCTTCGATTAACAATCAACTTATCCGAATGATAACTGTAGCCTGCATAAAGGAGTCGAAACACCAAGTAGCATTCCCACTGCATTTTTTTTATTACGTTTGTATGTTATGAGTACATGTAATGCGTAATACTAATATAAATTTGATATTATATCGGACAGCCCAAACTTGCCTGAAGTTCAGATATTTTATAGCCGAACGCTCTACCGAAAAAAACTTATCAATTTAACCGAACAACTAAGTACAGTGCTTTTAAGCTTTATTAAAATATGAACACACACAGAGGCTTTTTTTTTTGCCGAAAGCGACGTAAAAAATGGAAAACTGCATTAGAACATTGCTTTTAAAAAATGCATAAGAACTACAGGCAGCATCAAGGTTTTGAAACAGCAAGGGGCGTTTTCGAAAACTTGATTTTTTGACCCTAAGTCTATTTTTCTTCATTAGCCGGCCTCATAAGTTTTAAAATGATAAGGGAATAATATATAAGATAAGATATTGAAGAAACATTTTTTTATTCTTGAAAATTTTTACAATTTGTTACCGCAGGCTGCTTGAACCGTTATGACTTAGATGGCAGCACGTGTTCATCATTTAACAGCAAGGTTTAAATACAAAATAAATTGAACTATTCTCTTTTTTAAGCGTAGCTTTTAGAATGTAGTAAAAATGTGATAAGCTATTTGTTTTTTTGCAAAAAGAAGAAAAAAAATATATATTTTACAATTCAAATTGAGGTAGTAATTTTTTTATTTGTACAAAGAGTCAAAAACTCATTAGAATAATAAATATTTCAATATACGATTTATTAATTTTTTCTGAACAAAAAACAATTCTATTGTAGTCTAAAATCTTAAACCTGTTACTTATATTTTCGCTTACATTATGCTTTAATTTTCTTACCAGAGCCAAAGCTTAAAACGAAAAAAAAAAAAAAAAAAAAACGCACAATTCCCAAGTAATTTAGCACAAAGTCACTTCAAGTTTTCATATCAGCAAGGAGCGTTTCCTTCTCATTTATTCTATTCCTTCATAGTTGTTATTCACTTAATTAATTGTTCATGTGCGATATTTCTCTAATTTTTTGTTGCAGATTGTCCTTTTGTGGGCCCGAACACGCATTCTCCCGGTTACGAAGAGAACGCTCTGCCGATCAAGCTATTCAGCTCTGTCGGTCATAGCGCAATTTAAAGTTGTAAGTTTAACCGAAAGCCTCGTTCTGGTTCTTTAAAATAGGTTTTTCAGCTGAAAAAAACAATTTTTAGACCATATGTCGATTTTTCGTCAGTAGCCAGCACCATAATCTTTAAAATAAGACGTAAATCAAAGAAATCGATCAAGAATTGAGGAAAATCTGGCGCAGAAACCAAAAACAGGCTACAGAAATAATATATAAGGATATGCTCGTCTTCTTTTGGGAAGATTATAAGTATGAGCATGGCCCCACTAGATGGTGCTGACGCTTAACGGGTCTTGACAATTGATGACTTTCCTGTGCTAAACCGATGCAGCTCATGTACCCACCAACCAATGCTAACGATTTAAAGTTTGTTTATTTTTGATTGGACGTCTCCCATTTTCACCGCAAGAGGCGCTGAATGGAACTCCTGAATCCACCAATCAATAGCTCCGTAATGGAAATAGGGGTTCCCTGTAGCACCCTCTTTGTTGCCATGAGTTTCAGCGATTGTCATGGCCTGTAAGAATTAAGTGGGGCCATTTTATGAGTCATTCGTTGTTGAATCACCGAAATGCCTAATTCTGCTACTTTTTAACAAATATAAGGTAACCCAATAAAATTCACGCCAATTTTACTTAGCTATTGAAAGAAGTGATAATACGTATACAAATTAGTGCATCACATTGTTTGAGAAAATGTTAGGTAGGAAAATTAGTGTATCACGTGTTTTAAACACCTGGTGGGCGGGATTTGAACACTAGGGAAGAAAAATGGGAGTGTCAAAATAAGAACCAACGAGTCGTAGTCTATGTAGTTGTATTTTTGGAACTGTGGCGCATCCATACTCGATTGATTTGTTATCAGTGACGAAAAGGGAGTCTTGTATGACTCTCTCAAGCAGTCCAAACATTGGTTCTCACCAAGAGTCAATGTCCCTCCCACCACAAGACACACCATGCAAGATCAAGCTCTGTATCTGGTGGGATAGTCACCAAGTGCTTTTCCATGAACTACTTTCAATGTCCCAAATCATCACTGCGGTTATGTTCTTGCAGCAATTGGAACTTGTGCAGCGCAACATGCATCACAACGGAAGGGGTCATCACTAGTGAGACGCAAAGAAGTGCTCTTCCTACATGCTAACACCCGCTTGCAAGAGGCCATAGATGCGTTTCGGCGACTTGATTGGAAGATTTTGTGCCATCCTCCTAACTCACCTAATCTTCTGTCAACAGATTATCACCTCTTTCATTCCTTGGACCAGAATCTTGGTGAAAAAACCTTTACGAATGAAGCAGACATGCGCCAAGAACTCACGGACTTATTAGGTCCAAGATCCCCGAATTTTATTGGCAAGGGGATTGAGAAAAGCGAGACACGTTGGCAGAAGGTCTTCGATGGAAATTACTTCGAGGACTAAAAATAGACTATCCGCAAGTCATACTTTTTGACCATACAAAACGGCTAGAACTTTATTGGTTACCTTATACAATAAGATTTTCTGTACTTTTATAGTTTTCCAGAACATTTTAATGTTTTATAAACATTTCTCAAAATTCGAAAAGTAAGAAATGCAAATAATAAAGCAAAGCATAAAATATTATTGCCCATTCTTTTTCTTTATTACTTTCGCATTCCTTAAAAAGAAGCCCATTTTATTCAAAATGTTTACCTGCATGTTAAACATTACCAAAACATATTACCAAATTATCCTGCAGTGGAGCGAGTTTCATTGTTGATGACGTCAGGAGCGTTACTCGATCATTGGCAATTATGCATATGAGGATGCTATTATGCAAGATGTTGAAAAAATAATTTAAATTAAAGACTTGAAAAAGTATTAGAAAGTGTTAAATTTGCGATTAAAGTTTTTGATGTTAACTGTTTGCGTCATTTTAATTTCTTTTCCATTTATATTTTCAAACCAATTACACTGGTAAACAAAAGTTTTGTTACGTGAAACATTTGTAGTGTTCTTAGGGTAATTTTTGACGCTGATTTCAGATATCCACTCAGAATTTCCCAATCACCCACAGTTTTCGTTTATTCATAGGTTTTAAGTGATTTATTTTTACCACGTTTTCCTATACCACGTAATGTTAAAAAATAATGGACTGGTAAACAAAAATTTTGTTGAATGAATGATTTGAATCGATGATATGGTTTTTCTAGATTTTTCTATGATTTTTTTTAGGGGGTAATTTTTCACGCTGATGTCGAATGTAAAATTAGAAATTTCCCCTTACCCCACAGTTTTTGTGTAATCATAGGTTTTAAGTGATTTATTTTTTCAGCGTTTTCCTATGTCACATAATGATAAAAACTCATAATTAACAATTAAAATCTTGTCATAAAGACAAGGAATATGGAGATAGATACCCAGGTTTTCTGATAATGCAGTTGTAACGAGGTAGTCCGTCTTAATGGTCCTTCAATTTTTCATATACGCTGCCCGAATTGAATCATTTTCTGTGTTTTTATATTTGAACTAGCTGCATTGTCCGGCTTTTCCCGGTCTACTTGAAAATTAAAATTGTGTCAAGTGACGTATATTCAACAATCAAACTTAAATAAAAGAAAACAAAATATCATGCAAAATTTCCCTTCCAAACAATGGTGACACAGATATTAAAATACTTTTAAGAAAATAAAATTTGAAAGATTGATTTACAAAGCGTAACCATGGAAGCACAAAACAAAATAAGTTTAAGAGAAAGAGGGAAAGAAACAATGGATTCAAAAAACGTAACCGTGGAAACTCTGAAATAAAATGGTTAACAACTTGATTGCAGATGAGACTATTCGAGCTTGATTTAAAAAGGCTCGTAAGTAATTTTTCTTTTGGAGATAGAAGCTTAGTTTTTCGACCGAAGGTAGAGAGAGATCGAGTAAAAAATGTCACTTTTTCCAATGTTGTCAAAAAGAAAACTGCGGGACAGTTCCTTCACTTTTTATTGATGTTTTTAATGAAGAAAGTAGTGCCTAAATTTCAGCTGAGCCTAAAAAAATTCGAGCTAATAAAGCAAATAACTCCGGTCGTAAGTAAGTTAAATCATTGACACAAATTGCGCAGAACGCAGAAAATTCTACTCTTTATATAATTATTAATATTATATGTAATATTATATGTGCAAGTAATTTTTCATTCCTAAATTCGGGAATTTATGTGAAAATTGGGCCTAAATTGGAATGAAAAAAGAATTATTCATCGAATTTTTTTCGAACTGGTCTGCAAACTTTTTCAGGACTTAAAGGAACAAGCTGAAAATTTCAGCGAAATCGGCAGGGTAGTTCTCGAGTTTTGCGAGTTCAAACACACAGACGCTTTTTGAAGACTTCATTTTATACTATGTAAAGATGCAAACGTAAAACATTCATCGAGTTTACTCTAAACTTTAGTATACTGTAATAGTATTGGCTCTGTAATAGATATGTTTGTATTTTAATATTAAACAGATGAGCTTTAGTATTAACTCTTTCGAAAATAGTTTAAAAGATATACTATTGCAGGATTGAAACATGTTGCCTTCGGCATCACTAGAATATTCAGTCGAAAACGATGGAAACAAATGGAGATTTGTAGTCTTAGTCTTTAGATAAAATTTAGTACAACACATAACACGGGACCATTATTTCTGCCCAAAAATTAAATTAAAATTTTTTTATTAACTGCTAAATTTTATTAATACAATACTGTTTTCTCCTATGCGAATGGGATAACAATGGCAGGAAGAATGAAAAAAAAAAGAGACTGTACCTGTTATTCTACTGATCTTTCATATTAAATTAGGCCTTTTCAAAAACTTTGTAAAAACTTTGCCACAATGGTGCTGAGTTTGAATACTTAAAACCAGAATTTCTACACATTATTTAATTAAAGCTAAAAAACGTATCTTCGCAGAAGCCCCCATTGTGCAAGTGAATAAATTTTGTTTATTAATGCTAGACGCTTCAGAGGGATGAATAAATAATAGCTAAGTATTTGGTCACTATTTTAATTTTTGTCATGCATGTAAATATGCGCATTTCTCTCAAACTTCAGTCCAGTGTTACAAAAAATCTGTGGCTGATGGAGAAAACTGTTTGCATATTTGAATTTAGCGCATCATTTTACACAAAGATTAGATGTTTTACTCCATGTAACTTAAAAAAAAAGTCTTTTTTTTCTTATAATGTTGCGTTTCGTATTTTAAATTAAAAAAAAATATTATTACAGTGGTGGTAAAAAAAAAAAAATGCATCACCCGCGCCGCAAAGGAGAGGAATATCATCCCGACTGCATTCAACACACAGTCAAGCATCCCGTATGATTTGGGGATGCATTTCTAATCAAGGAGTAGGTGGGCTTTACTTTGTGCAAGGAACGATAATCGCTCAGGTGTATATTGGCATCTTGGAGGAGAAATTGCTTCCTGCTATCCGGGATCACTTTACTTCAGTTCCAAACGTCATTTTCCAGGATGATTCTGCTAAGAGCCATTGGGCAAAACTGCTAAGTAACAATTTAAAAACCTTTATCCTGCCATTGGACTTGAATTGACATGGGGTTAAGTAATTTTCTTTCTCTAAAGTCGCACGCAGGTTCAGAAATGGAAAAATGAGCATCTGGTCTGCAGTTTGCCATGGCCCGGAAACAGATCCGATCTACGTAAACAATTATTGGATTTCTGCTGATAAATGTGTATTTCATAAGTTTTGCAGAATTTCACATACATTCATCGTTAATCGGTCGACCAAAACTTCTCACATAATCCCATTGTTGTGAAACTGCGAGGGTGATGCAATTTTTTTTACCAGCATTGTATTTGTGATAGTTAATCTAATTTTAACACGTGAATGATCAAAACACATGTATGCATTTTTATTTTGAAAAAATGAGAAGCTAAGAACTTAACAGTCGAACTCGTTTAATGGAATAGCCATTTTGCCTCAAAAAATATTGTAATAGGCCGGATATCCCATTAACCGGGGCCAAAATAACAAGCTACTATGGCTAGGTACATTGAAAATGTATTATATTAAACGGGATATTCCTTTAACCGATATTGTAATAAGCGGGCTCCACTGTATCTTCCAACTCAAAAGATAGCACGGGTAATTTAGAAGAGACTATTTATACAATTGGATGGTTGAAGCGTAAATCTTCTACCTCTAAGAATGAAAATGACCCATTCTTCAGTTTTATCTCAAAAGTAGGGAAATACTTTTAGCGCAATGCGAACAATTCAATATATAAAAATTTTCCAACTACTTTGCCAATTATGATTTCATTCTTATTTTCTAGAAGGTATTTTCGCTTCTATTAGGCTAGATGAACAAGGTTTATTGTATTTCATAACTTTTGATGCCAGAAATAGCAATAGTGACGACTATTCTACTGCGAGCAGTTAAAAAGCAGTAACTGCAAATTTTTCATTTTTCATTTTTTTTGCTTTTTTGTCATCTGTTGTACCTTAGCTTTATTATACAAGCTTGCTTATTTGGCTTCTTTTGAAAAACGAGCTGATGTGTGCATCACATGACTTCCTTTTACTCCAATTTAATGTCATTTTCTCATTATTGGGAGTTTTAATGTGATTCAATAGCTTACTTTCTAAATATCACCAACAGTGACCAAATTAAAACCAGATTTAAAAATAAAGTAAAATAAAATTAATTTGAATTTTGACATCTTGAATTCAAATTATGTTTTTCGCAATCACGAGTGTGTGTGTGTGTAGGGGTGTGTGTTTGTGTGTAGGGGGTATGTGTATGTGTGTGTAGGCATGTGTGTTTGTGTCTGTGTGCTGGCATAAGTGTGTATGAGTGTGTGTGTGCGGGGGGGGGGGTATGTGTATGTAGGCATATGTGTTTGTGTCTGTGTTCTGGCATGAATGTGTGAGTAGTTGTGAATATGTTTTTGTGTGTGTGTATGTGTAGGTGTCTGTATGTATGCGTGTGTGCATGTGTTTGTGTGTGTGCGTGTGTGTGTGTAGTTGTGTATGTATGCGCGTGTGTGTAGGACATGGATGCAACCGGAGACGGCTTTCGCTATGGGAGCAGCATCGTGAGGCGCCCGTCGACGGTGATGGTGTGGAGGGTGGCGCTGGGAAAAATCAAGGGAACGCCAAAAACAGTCAAATGAAAGCAATTAGCAATCGTGATTGCTCAAAAAATGGCCAAATTTGTCACCAAGTTGGTGAAAAAACTTGGCTACCAAAAGACTGGCGATATATCGCCAAGTGTCCGCCAAATTATAGCACCACTTGAGTTTACATCGAAATTAACTATGTTTCCCCCCCAAAAAAGGGGCAAAAAGCCCCCTTTGGAGCATCCGAATGCAACCAAAAAGGGAGATGCACAACTAGACTCCACTAGGAGTCCACGTACCAAATTTCAACTTTCTATGACATTACGTTCTTGAGTTATGCGACATACATACGCACATACATACGTACATACAGACGTCACGTGGAAACTCGTTCTAATTGACTCGGAAATTGTCAAAATGATTATTTCGCTTGTCTATACGTTCTTAGGCACTTATCCACGTGTGGGCGAGTCGGAGAAAAAAAAAAACTTAACATTCATTCAGGGGTGAGCAAAATGGAAATTAAGTAATTTTTGTAAAAGAAAGTAAAAAGGCGAGAAAAAAATGTCTAATTCCAACTTTTCACTATTGTTGGTATTGAATCCAACACACATTTCGTCTAATATCTCGAAAACTCATTTATGCAGATACTGCCGTTTACCTGCCCACGGCAGCATTTTTCTCTGTATCTATCTGGAAAGTTAAAATTTTCATCTTAACGTTAATCAACTAGATAATGTTTTTCCTATTGGTTTTGGGTAATTGATGGTGTATAAGTAAGTAAAACAGTTCTTAATTATTTGCAAATTTATGTGCTAAATTCAAAGCTATTGTATATGCATTTAACTCATTTCTTCCTGTTGCATTGGATTCAAAACAAACAAAAACTTAGGCAAAATATTTCGCTATCACCTTTAAAGATTATTATTTTTTAATGAAGTATATGCTCTATCACGTGATGACAAAGTGAATACTTTTTCGTGGAATGACTCGATACATAATTTTTATCAACTGTTAAACTATTGTTTCTCAAAAAATGAGATATGTTCCTTTACATTGGAACTTTTGCTTTCAAAAACTTTAAATTATTTTGCCATTACTGTATTAATAGGGCAAACATATTAACTAATTCATACAATGAATAAGAAGAGGTTGCCTTTGGATGTCCCGCACGTGATGCATGCAATTAAATTAAAATTTAACTAACAAAATTACTTAACAAAAACATAACTGCTTCAGGAGCATCTCTGTATCAAATATAAAGATTATGAAATGTGCTTACCCCTGTTTAATTAAAGTATAAAGAGATATGGCAAAATATCTGTGAAATTTAAGCCTCTGATTGTCCCACAAGTGAAGGTGGAATAGCCCAATAATTTAATTTTTTTAATCTGTTGCCAGTTTTTATTTATCAACAAACAAAATGCATGATATTCATTTTTAGCCTACTTTCCCAGTAAAAGTCAGAAAAAGAAGAAAAAAGCATGAAAGAAGGCTTAATGCATCTTAAAAAGTCGCGAAAAAAAAAATCAAAAATAAATAAAATAATTAAATAAATATTGAAAAAGTAAAAACTGGAAAGTAATGAGATGGGGAAAATGCATGTCGGTCCGTCGGTCTGCCCCCCCCCCCCCAATAACTTTTGAATTAATAGTCCGATTCGAGCAAACTTTTTTTGTGTTCGTAAGATCTCGGCGAGGACACCTCACTCCCATATTTCACTTTTTGATTTGAACTATTTTTTGTTCTATTGTTTTGTTCTTGTTTTGAACTGTTTTGAACAGTTCAAAAAAACTTAACATTAGCGCCTACGGGGAAACTGAAAGTCAATGTAGATTCCGTACTTGAAGGCGGATTTATTTCAAACAAATTTTGTTGAAAATGGCTCTTGACGCCAAACTCCAGACTCCGAGAATTTAGAGGCACCTGACTCCGACTCCTGTGCCCGACAATTAATCGGGCTCCGACTCCCCGACTTCGACTCCGACTTCGTAGCTTTGGCAAAAATTTATACACGGAGGACAAATGACTGACTCCTTTATCCCAAAATGAGATTGGCTCCGACTCCGCAGCTATGGTTTTCACTGTGAAATAATTATTTTTGATATGATTTGTTTTTATTTTCACGCTAAAGTTTTAATTTAGGTATTCAGTTTTCGGCGAATAAACTCGAAGTCATTTATGTTTCTACATAACGATATGCGCAGACGATTTTTTTTTTTTTTGACAATGAAAAGTATTTCTTTAAGTTGACATTTTATTGTTTTTATTTATTTTGGTAAGTGCATTAATTCATTTAAGAAATTATTTTTGGCAACAGGGGAAAAAGAAACTATTTTTTTTTGATATGATGTATTTATTTTAATAAGCTTATTAATTTTAATTATTATTTTTTCGTTTTCGAAGTTGTTAAAGAATTTTTTTAAGGGAAAAAAAGTGTATTAGCTGCTTTGTTTAAAAGGTGTTGCTTTTTTTTACGCATCTAATTTTTTAGATGTGTGAGGAGTACTTTATTCCTAGAAATTAGCAAAAATACGTTTGAAACAATTTGCGATTTTAGCTATTTTTGAAAATATTGATCAGGTACTAGAAAGTAGTATGGGTATACGGGAAAGTAGGCTCGTATAGTTCTAGACGGAACTTCTTGTAGTATATAAGAAAAGCTTTTAAAGGAATTTTTAATTTTTCCTCCTCATACTGCTTTTACGATTAGCAAATTTTACTGATTGCGATTATCTTTCCTTTTCCCTGTTCTCCATGCCATCTAAAAAAATATTTTAACTGTTTTTACATTTTATACGAGCTCTAACAGGCGAAGTTCATCTCACCAGTAAATACTAAGTTGGCAATCAGGGTCGTTTTTTAACCTTTTTTTTCCCAGTAAAAGTAAGAATACTTTCCTAGTAAAATTTAGAAAAGGAAGAAAAAGGCATAAAGAACGCTTAATGCATCTTAAAAATAAATAAAAAGATTAAATATCGAAAAATTAAAAATTTAAAAATTAAAAATTTCTGCCCCCCCCCCTTCCAATGGCTTTTGAATGAATAGTCATCGGCTAGGACACCACATTCTCATATTCCATTTTTTGATTTCAACAATTTTTTGTTCAATTTTGAACAGTTCAAAAAAACTTAACATTAGCGTCTACGGGGAAACTCAAGGCAAATAAATCCCACACTTAGAGGCGGATTTACTTCAAACAAACTTTGTTAGTAAAATCTCTTGATGAAGAACCATGTATAGAAAATATCTTTTTGATTTGAACAACTTTAAGTTCAATTTTGAACAGTTCAAATCATTTAACATTAGCGTCTACGGGGGAACTAAAAGTCAATGTAGAGAGTCAAGATTCCGAACTTAAAGGCGGATTTGCTTCAAAAAAATTTAGTTGGAAATAACTCTTGATGACCAACTCTCCACTCAGACTCATAATTTCAGGGTGTCGACTCTGACTCTGACTCTCGTACACGAAAATTAGTCAGACTCCGACTCCTCGACTCTGACCCCTAAGCTTTGTCAAAACTTTAGACACGGAGGAAAAATGACTCATGGAAGTTTAAAGTCTTCGGCCCCTTACTCCGACTTCTTTATCCCGAAATAAATTCAACTCCGACACCGCAAACATTGCCAGAGTTACGGACTTTAAAGAAAATGACCGATTCCGCATCCGAGTCTTTGAATTAAAAACCTTCGACTCCCGACTTTGACTCCTTTGAACAAAAAAGAAGTTGATTGACTCCACAGCTATTGCAGGTATTTATTGTAAGACAATTATTGTTGATATGATTTATTTTTATTTTCACTCTAAAGTATTAATTTATGTATTCAAGTTTTGGCCGAGAAATTCGCGCATACGATTTTTTTTTTGTGAGAATGAAAATTTTTTCTTTAAGTTGACATTCTATTTTATTTATTTTTGAAAGTACATTTTTATTATTTTTATTTTTTCGGCAATAGGGGAAAAAACAAGCGATTTTTCAAATATATAATTTATTTCTTTTAATGAGTTTGTTTTTCATTCTTTTTGAAAGCGATTAAAGATTTTTTAATGGAAAACAATATACCAGCTGCTTTATTTAATAGGTGCTACTACTTTATTTGCTCGTTTATTTATTTTTTACGCATATATTTCTTTATATGAGCAAGGCATATTTTATTTCTAATAATCAGCTTAAAATGGTTAAAATGGACAGGTGTTAAAAAGTCATGTTTGAAATAATTTGCGATTTTAGCTAATTTTGAGAATATTGATGAGATACTAGAAAGTCGATATTGGTAGATGGGAAAGTAGGCTCGTTTAGAATTTTTCATCTTTGACCGAGTCAGTATTTAATAGCCATACTGAAAAACAGAAAATAATGTTTTTATATTGCACAATGTTTATTGATACTAAACTTTTGTCCTTATTTGAGAAAATAATCTTTATTTTATCAGATTTTCGACACCTTTTTTTGTTTGTTGCCAACTACAGGAAACCTAATAATGCGATTTGCATCTCATCGACATGATTTGTTGAAAATACAATTCATGAAGTTTTTAGAGAAATAATGTGATTTATTAGATAACATTTTCAAAGAATGTAACATTTCTGCCATTATTTTCTGAAATTACTGCAGAAAAAATAAAATACTGAAGTGAAAGAATGCATGAAATAGCCTTAGTAAATAATCAAAAGAAGGAGAGTTTCAAGTTCGATGAATTCTAGTCGTATTATCTCAGCCAAGCATTGAATCTGACAATTTTCTTTAGTTGTTTTCTGCTTCTCGTAAGAAATACATTTCGCTGGAATTAAATCACGTGTAAAATCACCATTCAAGCCCTAATCAAGAGTATTTTTATTTAAACTAAAATTTATTTTTGCTTCTCATTTTGCAACAATTTTTAAAAACATTTGAATGTATTTTTATGCATAAAAACAAGTAGTCTTTGAATTATCTTTTGTATAATAAGAATGGCCAGTTCTTTTAATCACTTTCAGGATACAAAGACTTAGGAATTTAGCACAATGGAATTTGGAGAAAAAGAAGATAGTTTCCCAGTAATTAAATGAAAATATTATTCCAAACAAAAATCATTTTCAAGAAAGTCATTAGTAATTTGAAAATGTGAGAAGTTATTCTGATAATTAGCAGCATTAAAAAGGAGAAAAAGCAAATGTGCAATTTAGAACAATTTCAGATGTCAGTTTTAATCGATGGGAAAGTCTAGGATGTGTTGAAAATATTTCCGTGGGAAAAAGAAAAATTGAGAGCGGTAAGAACATTTGGAATTTCCAAAATAAATAAATTAAGAAATTGCTTTACTGAATTAATTAAGAAGCATAATACAATAATGGTTTTTAGATCTACGGACGAAAAAAAAATTATATTATTCTGCATATTAACATTAAATTTCTTACTAGAAGAATAATTAAAATATATAAAGTTTTGGAGTAAAGACGGATCGATAAATGAATCTCAAACCTGTTAGACAGTAAACAATAACGCCTTTAAAGAAATTTCGTAACTTTATTTTTAAGAAGTTATTCAAGTTTAAGAATTTGGAAAACGGCATTCTTTCACCTTTGTTTTCATAACTGAAATTAGAAACATTGTTACAATTACATGATTACACTTGCTAGACTCACAGTATGGATTTCTTCTTTAATGAAATCAAATTATAGCACTTACTGTAATATGTGCTGTAGTTTCTAAATAGAGCATGATTTTTTTAAATTGGGTCTAGCATTGTTCTAATGCACATAAGATGAATCAACTTTCCTTTCTACACCAAATTTAAAAGATTCGGCCCTGAGTTCCAAACTTATTATACTATAACCTATTTTAAAGCAATGCTCTGTGTAACTTTTTAAAAAAAATATTACAAAAATCTCTACATTCATTTTTATTTACAAATCAGACTTAAAATCCAAACCTTCATTGTTGAGGTAGGAAAAGCTTAAAACTCTTGTTTGAAGCTATACATTTTTTTTTGTCTTCTATTTAAACAATTTCGCACTCCAAATCAAATAAAAGTTCAATGCACCTATTTAAAAACACATTTATTTAACAGATATTATTTACAAAATTCTCCACCGAGAGCAAAGCAACTATTCATTATGGAAGTCGAATCGAATCTGCTTATATCTTCCATATTTTTTGACTACAGTTGAGCGTGGTCGTTGTTACTAGCATGTTGTCATGGTTACGATCTCTACGCTGGGAATACATATATTCAAATTGTTCCTCTTAGCAATCTCAAGTGAAATTTTAATACATTTCAGTTCTGTAGTAATTGTAAGTAAATGTAATTATTTAAAGTAGAAGAGCATTCTTGACACATCACTTGTAACTGAAAATAATAACTGACAGCATCTTTGAATAAAATTCTCACGCGGATTGAATTTTCGTACACAAGTATTCGTTTTCCAAATAAACTGCATTCTTCTGATGGCTAACACTTATATTAAGAAAGAAAAATATGTGAAGGAAAAAAAGGAAATTGAAAATAACTTTTACAACCCAAATTCGTCGTATCACATAAATCTTTTCGCAGTTATGATTTCGCAAAAAATATGTTAATCTAATAAAAAAGAGTTTTAGTTAAGATGGCAGGGTTAAAAAGTAGCAAAGGATTAGATAACAGGAGTTTCGCATTAAGAAACAAATAGGTTAATCTAAGAAAAATGAGTTTTAGTTAAGATGCAAGATCAAAATGTAGCAAAGATTTATATAAATCATTTTTACAAGTAAGCAGCGTAAGATATAGTGGTAAAGCGTTATATGAAGTAAGTCCAATAAAAGTTAAAGGTTAAATCTCAGCGGAAAAATATCTACTTTTATACAAAATACGAAAAGTAACAGAATCCCGGATAGAGTGATAAGGGTGGTTTTTCTCATCATAAGTATATCTGGGCTCATTTTCAAGAATTTTCGCCAAACTTGTCAAAACAGCAAAACGCTTAACTTACTCGTCAAACGCTACAAAAATAAATATTGTTGAAATTCAAAACCTGCATAAGTCCCTAGAAGAAGGGCATATCTCACAAATTAAAAATTTTGTTTTTAATTTGTAACATATGCCCTTCTTCTAGGACAGGAATGACTAAATATTAATGAATATCAACTGTAGCATATGTCCTTCTTCTGCTGTAAAATATGCCTTTCTTCTAGAAACCCATTCATTTATTGTTGAGTTTTTAACTAAAGCAACCCATTTAGTAAAACTTAATTAGTAAAACTTAAAATAGTTGGATCTACTCGAGTTTGAATGCATTAGAAGGACTATGCAATCATAAAATCCTCGTTTTACCCTTGATGTACCTCTGATTATTTCTCTCTGTTTTATTTTCATTTTGAATTCATCCCCAAAGGCTACTTTTGAACAACTGTTATATCTGTTTTAGTCTTGTAATTTTAACAAGACATTCACAAACATCTCCAAGGGAGAGTAACTACATAAGAATTAGGGTGAAAACATAAAATTCAAAACCTGAAAACCGTTGTATGAATTTAAAATTATACAGAATGTTTAGATTAAGGAAACTCACTCTCTTTGCAGATCGGAGTTTTGTTTTTCCATTCTCCGTAATGGCACTCGGTGACATTCGATCCGACTAGCTGATAGCCATCTTTGCAAAGAAATAAGGCTTTCATACCATGGTCAGTTTTAGGTGCAATAACTAGTCCATGCTTCGGTTTATCAGGCAACTGGCGGCATCTCGCTGAACAGATGGAAAGAAACATTAGAAAGACAACAATGACTACAAGAAAATAGTTAAAGTTCGAACAAGAACACAAATCTGGTTTTCTTACAATATCAAAGTCATCAATTTAGATGACATCAAAAGAAACTATCGAAAAACCCCCTTCCTCCTTAAACTCTAGTTCCCTTGCTAGCATATACTGAACAGCTCAGTCACAGCAGACAGACATTGCAGTTTCACCCTCGTTTCGGGCTCATCAGTTTGGATTTGGACTAGCTAAAACAGAACCTGAAGGCAAGAAACCGGATATAGAAGTTGAGTAGAACACGGGTAGAGAAAAATATTTTATTACACGGGTGAAAAGTTTGCAAACGTGGTATGCATCCCCCTCAAAAGTATCTGGTTGTTGTAACTGATACATTTGCAATTCTACCTCAATTCCGCCTATGAAGCAGTAATGTACACCTTTATATCCAAGTTTGTGTATGCATTTATTGATGTGGAGCCGCACCATGTTTGTATACATTTCGCTGCACTGATAAAATATTTTTAGCTTCCATTGTTAAGATATAGTCAGCTTTTATTTCATGTTTCTTTCTTTTAGCTCTGTTACAGCCATTCCCTTAAATGAGGGCGAAACTGCAGTTTCTGAATCATTTAACATTATAAATTAAAGACTTCGCATGCTTAAAGTTGAAAAAATATCTTCGTGCAAGAAAAGTTTAAAATAAGAAATTGGTGATAACAGAGTGGAAGAGCAGGAGATATTAAGATAAAAAAAACCATTTATTGGTTTATATTACACTGTAAACTTAAAGGTAAGCTCACTGAGTTGATCAATAAACTAAAATTATACATCTGATCTGGCATTACATCATTCACTCCATTCCTCCATCGACTATCGAACCAATTTCCAACTCTAGAGTCTATTCATATAACTGTAAAAAAAATACGCCACGTAGGCAATTTACATATTGTTCTTCTTCGCATTTTCCGTTCGAATACTTAAAAAAAAAAAAAAACCGCGCATAATACCGCAGAAATTGTAGATAACTGCAATTTTTGTGCAATTATACGTTATTTCTTGTTTTTACTTTGCAGGGTTGATTCTAATAGCTGTTAAGAACTGAATCAGTTGGAACCTGATCATAGCAATGCTAAAAATGACACATTTTACATAAAGATTTCATTAAAAATTATATATGCTAATGAGTAATTTTAGCATTCCTTTTTCTTTAAACTTCAATATTTAACTACTGCACTTCACAAAGAAGTGAAACAGAAAGAGAACTCTCTCGATACATTTGCCTCTTGTCTAGTTTCTACGCGAGAACTTCGCAGCAAATATCTATCAGCATAATACTGGAGAGCTACATTAAATATGATAGAAATCGAACATTTTTAGAATCCAACATAGAATGCCTTGTTAAGAGATAGTTCTTTGCCTCGAGTAGAAAACGAACAATGCTAACAAGGCAAGTTTTATTGTTATTTTATGCCAATGAAAATGAATAGTGGATTTCCAGTGTTGCTTGTAGAAAATATGAATGCATGTATTTATTGATGATAGTAGATTGCTGACGAAGAAGCATTTGACGTTTTGTTTAAAATATGAACGAATTCGTTATTTAGTTTATATTTCAACATCGTTTACTTCTCCCCAGTAATTTTATTCCTGTTTGATTAACTGCAAGAATTATATTAGAAAACATCTATGCATGCAGGGGCACAGTAAATACATAGGGTTGACACAAAAGAATGACAGAATTTAAAAAAAGATAGTTTCAAAACTATTATACATATTAAAATAGTTAATACTCTTGTTACACAAAAAATATCTAATGTATAATCCTGTTTTTTCCACTTATTTTGTATTATCACACTTCCAATGATTTTTAATGCTGCACAAGTTCGTGGTAGCATCTTATCAATGGTACATAGTTTTAAAGATACTCTTGAACTTCTCATCGAGTTTTCGGTATCTAATTATAAGTAAATTATCCTTGACATCACTCCATAAAATCAAATCACATGGCGTGTAGAAAGAAAAATTGAATTAAAGATTAGCTATTTGTCATATAACGAACGACTCACAGATTGAACAATTGTTGCTGAAAAACAAACGAACTTTGTCTATTCTTTCTTAATTTCGTGTATCAACTGATTTAATATATACAACAATTTTAAAAAAATATATTTTTAAAATCTAGTTATTCTTTCGTGCTAACTTTGTATTAGGCTGTCAGGTGTTTGTACATCTTTATTTTGTAGTATGTCTATAGTTTCAGGACTTTAGTAAGCTCTAATTTGCGAAATATTTTATTTTCTGTGACCTCTTTGGACTGAGAGAAACACACTTTTAATTTCACCTTGTCCACTAGGAAGTGAAATGACATGCATTTTGTACAGACTGATATTAGTTTTAGAATTAGAAGGAAGTTTTTTTTAAAGATCAGACAATAAAAATTCTCTCTAGCACAGCAAATGAACTTTCTTTCACATTTAAAAAAGATTTCGGGCCATTCCACGGAAAATGGTTATTTTGTCCCGCACGTGACGCTTAATATATTTCATAAAAAACAATCATTTGAATGGATGATGAACAAAATTTTGTTGCGAAAGAAATCACAAATGCGTGTGTTACTTCTTAAGCAAAAACTTTCTTCAAAAATGATTTCTTTTTTATGAAATATAGGAACCGTCACGTGCGGGACAAAATGACCCTTTTCAATGGAATGTGCATATACATATTTTTTTCAATGGTTTAAAGACTTTTATTTCTAAACTAATGAAATATGTTTCCTTTACTTCGGAACCATAGCTTTCAAAATCTACCATTTGTATCGCCATTGCTGTATTAATAGAACAAAAATATTAGCTAATTCATAAGTTACCAGAGGTTGACTCTGGGTGTCCCGCACGTAACGCATGTAAATAAATTTTATTTAAGTAACAAAATTGTATAATAAAAATATAATTGTGTCAGGAGTATCGTATCAAATGTAAAGATTAAAAAAAAAATGCTTGCCATTGTTTCATTAAAATATTAAGAGATATGACGAAATGTTTATAAAATTAAAGCGTATTTTTGTCCCACACGTGACGGTGGAATGATTCTTTGATGTGCTTTGATTTCAACTCAGTGCTTGGAAATGTTGCTTGCCATAGCAGCGCAATAGCATCGAAAAGGTTAGCTTTAGACTTGGAAGAGCGTTTTTTTTTTTTTTTTTGAATTAAAACTATAAAAATATTCTATAGCAGTGAAAAATCCTGTTTTTACATAGGAAAAACGATTTCATGTGCAATACCGTCATCATTCAAAAATTTAAGATTTTTAACCTTAAGTTGTCTTAGCAAAACATATCATATTCACATGTGTCCCCTTTTCTTTGTTCTTATAATGATTCGAGAATTAAAGCTTGCTTGCTGATTGCTTTGATTTTAAGACAAATGAGGAAATTTAAAAGAGTTGAATTCTTTTAACACATCTTCAATTTAGCTTTGTTTAAACATTGAAGAATTTTTTTCTTCTGTTTTACGGAATTATGCGACACGCTCAGAAACGAATGCGAAAAGAAAAAAGTTTGTACAGCAAGACTTTTCATTCACACAATTAAAGATTGAATGATATTTCGTTTCATATAGATGTTTTTTTCTTTTGTTCAATAATCGGGGGAAAATGACTTTGAATAACACGCTTAGAAGGTTTTAAAAGATTCCTTCGATAGGTGTTTACAAATCGCAAATATTTTGGACAAAACGTATTTTCTGATACAATCATTTCGGATTGAAATAATCTTTTTATACTGTACAACCCAATGAAAGGTAGTTTTCCATTAGTAAATTAATTAGAAAGTTATTTAGTCCTTATGTTCCTAGTCAAATAGTTAATTAAAGAAATGATTAAGATTTCACTCAATTACTTGAGGAAAATTATTCTTAAGCACTTTTCTAACTGGATAAGTTTAATTAACCATACGTTGTTTGAGAGAATAAAGTCGCATTATAGCCATTTTATCAGAATAGAAAGATACATGAAGAAACATTTGACAATACCAAGATGAAACTTACGCAGAGATGCATTCTTGGAAAATATAATTTCTAAACAATAAGAAGAAACGCATTAAAGGTTCAAATAACTAGAATTAGCTTTCCATTTAAAAATTCTATTAAAAAAAATAAATAAAAATTAAAAAAAAAGAAATCACAAGACACAATTAACCGTGTGGAAAATAATCATGTTACTGTTGACTGATTAAATTATGCAACGTAAATTACCTACACTATTTTATATTCTTTTAGGCTTATGTTCTTTACTTCAAGGAAATGAAACTATAAGAGAGTAATAGCTAGTTTATTTAATTTATTTTTACTAACTAAAAACGTATATAGATCTAATTTTTTCACTTCAAACTCCAGGATCCCCTGTACCTATCACAATACGTGGTTTAACCACGCATGGATGGGACTCAGAGGGACCCTAGGACATCTTGGATGGGACCCTGAATACATCTGTTTTTGTTTTGGACCAGGGGCTAAGCAACCCCTGATCCAGCACCCCCAGAGGTGCGAATTCACTTGGAGGAATTTATGACCACGAACATAGAGGTGTCTTGAAAAACAAAAGCGCGTGCCCTCGTTTTCTTTCATGTAATTGGGATTCGAAAACTTCGGTTGACTTGATTGCCTACACTCTTATATTTTACTATCCTACACAAAATTTGTATTGAAGTTGAATTAATAAAACTAATTGAACATTTTGCACAAAGCGGTAAAAGAAATTAGTTTACGGCACCCTGAAAAATTGAAAGGAGGCTTAGCGTAATCCATTTGCCAGTGCTCCAATAGTCCATTTGGCAAATATGAGAGATTTTCGGAATCTACAGTAACGTTAGGTTTTAAGAAGCGCAGAGCCCTGTACTACCAATGAGCTTCAACTAAAATAAGGGTATTAGTATACAGTCGAATTTGCTTTTAACGAGCCTTAATTTAACGAGAACCCGGATTTAACGAGACAATCAGAAATTTTTTGTTGGCACAATGTTCAGTCCTTGTGAGCACAACTCGATTAAAGAGCAAACTGGGCTTAAAGCGATCAATATTTTGTGGTTTATAAAATTTCTATTGACTTCCAGCTCAGTTTATACTATCCTGAAGTCAACCGAAAGTTGATGATGAGTCATAGATCCTGTAAACACCTAGTAACGGTACTATCCTCATATAAATACTAGCCAATGATCGAGTAACCCGCGAGTTTCAACAATGAAACTCGCGCCACGGCCTGATAATTTGATAATATGTTTTGGTAACGTTTAACATGGAGGGAAAGGCTTTATTGTGACAAGGCTGAACTCGATCCGGTAAGTTAACTGTTTTACTAGTAACACTGTGTCATTTCAGTGGAATGAAGAAACGAAAAAGTGGTCGACAATGAACGCTACCTACTGGAGTTAAAGGTTAATCCACTGGAGAGTTAGGTTTACAATTTCAACTTTCAAATTATATCACCAAACAGGCAATTGCTTCTTTCAAATGCATAGAAGAAATTTTCACCGGTCATACTTAGACGGGCGACTTTCTAGTTTGAAAATAATTGCCGAGTAGAGTCGGATTTAAAAATCAAATATTTTTTGACGCTAATGTTATCACTTTCGAGGATATGCAGCTTAAATTCAACCTAATGCAAATGAAAAAGATATAAGAAGCGAAGACAATAACGACAAATATGAAGTTGAACTACCCTCAACAGACTCAATGGCTCTTTATGTGAAAAAAATCTACGAATATTTTTCGAAGTCAGGGGTGCAGATGATGATGTTTTAGGATGATGAAACACAAGAGACGAAAAGATATAGTTCAAAGAAAATTAGCAATTATTTTTTGGTACTGTATAAAAATGCAAAAAAAAAGTATTCATTTGAATTTCGGAGTCTTGAATTCAAATTATGTTTTTCGCAATCATGAACTGCGATAGGACCCTACTCGTTGAGTTTCTTGTTTCGACAAATGGAATAAAATGAAAGTGGCCTAGAAATTTGCATCACGACATATTATGCCCGGTGGTTTTCTAGAATTGGAAGTACAAAGGATATCCATAAAAAATATACGGTGATTAGAATGTGGTATTAAAGATAAAGATTTTATGGCCGATATCAATCAATAACTTATCATAAAGAATATTTACAGCGTATTACGTTTTGTATTTTTATTTCTTATCAATCTTAACTGATGGGAATTAATGATCTAAAAATTTTGTATTCAGATGAAATTTTGCTGTTCAAGTTCATCTATAAGTTGTTTTTTCCTTAAAAAAAATTACACAACCTCACTTTTTCTTAATTCAGAGGCTGCTTGGGTTAAGCCCTGAAAAAAAAGAATGAATAAAATCAATCAGCAGACGATTTGTAACTATGACGACGAAAATTCCTCTCTCTAAATAAATAGTAAAAACAACCGTCGTCATGGAAATCCGAAAAATCAGAGCAACATCACCTTTGGCCAAGTGAGGATACTAAGCAATTTGTGATTTCTCTCTCAACCTCTCCTCTCCCCTTATGAGTTATGTATGAATTTTTGCGATTTTTTTTCACGAACTCGCTTTTTACACTGTTGTTTCGAGCACTGGGTTATAACAAGCAAATATCCTTTTCCCTTCGCGCTTGTTATAAGCGTGTTTGACTGTTGTTTGTCAATAGATAACTGCTGATGTTAAAAATAATTTTCCTGTTAATGATTCATTAAAAACTACAATTTTTGATCATTTATTTTTATTTTCCTTTAAAAAAATAATACTAATGTTAAATTTAAAAATAGTGCCATATTCAAAGCCCGGTATTAAAGTATTTTTCTCAAAGGCAAAAGTATCTTTTATCTGCACTTTAAGAAGAACGAACTTCCAGAAAGTTTTTTCACCATATCTCTGACTGAAGAGATATGGAATCGCGTCACAGCGAAACATTGTAAAAGCTGCTTTAGAGTTGCGGCAGCGGCCGTATAAGTCTTTTAAGTTTGAATTTTTTCTCGAATTTTATTTCTTTGGGTTTTTGTTTTTTTGTTTTTGGAGCTTATGAGAAACATTTTCATAGTTTATTTTGAGTACTTACTACGCGGCGGAAAAAGAAAAGAACTTGCTGCATTGATTTTTAACATTGTGGAAATGTTTTGCCTCTATGCTGTGGTGGCTGCGCTTTTGAGTTGTATATTTTCAGCAAGAGTTATTCTTCATTTTGTCAAATTTGAAAGACTGAAATGTCTTGGACAGCGGTTAAGATACAAACAGACATGTAAATAAGTAATGCATTGCGCATAAATAAATAATTCGTAAACACACGTGTATGTCTGAATACATTTTAATTCTCTGAGGGAAGGGGGATTTTAATTGCTTACACCCATTCATTATGCTGATGCATGCAAACATACACTTAGAAATAAAGGAACAAATATTTAACCCCTTTAAATAATTAACATGCAGTGTAATCATATTCAATTTATCCATCAGTTAATCATGATTTGTTTTCCGATCAATTAACTTTCATACATTAGATTCATTTTTTAGTGTACGTTTAAAGCATCTAATGAACTTATAATGGAAGTTTTACGTTACGATATACTCTGACTGTACTTTTATAAAGTTACCCAACAGTTAAGGCATTTTTAAAATCGAATAGTTAAAATAGTTTTTCGTAGTTCTTTGTTAATGAACTGAAATATTTTTCTTCATACTTTCAAAAAAGATTTGTAGGCATTATGCTTTTCCCCATTAAGGGGGTCCGGGACACGTTTTGAAAATTTTTTTATTATGTACTTTAGAGTTTTGAAATTTTTTGAACTGATTCATCATTTATTTAATAAGCAAAATCATAACATAAATATGAAAAAAAAATATTTTTTTATTTAAATTTAATTAGTTTTTTTCAAAAAAATGGGGTTGCTTTAAATTGCTGTAATTCAAAATATTGTTGGTCAATTTTCAATTTTTTTTCAAAAAAGTATGCACAAATATCTAAGCTTTAATTTTTATGCGGAGATTTTAAAAATATTGATTCAATAAAAAATAAAAAATATTTGAAGAAAAATTTCGAAAAATTCGAAGATACTTTTTTTAAAAAAAATCATAATTTTTGCAGTAAACGTTTTTTTCAAATTCGCCGAATAAAAATTAAAGTAAATTGCTTTAAAAAGATATGCTCCAAGTTTCATTACTTTATCTCTATCGGTTCCGGACTTATAAGAGCTTGAATGCAAGAAATCGGGAAAAATTGCATCATGGAGAAAAACGCGTTTAAAGTTTCAAAGTTATGTACACATTCGTTTGATGCATGCAACAAAAATAACTATAACTTTCGTTCTATTTAAGGTAGAAACAAGATTCAAACGTCCTCTTAAGCAGAAAACAACGGAGCAATTTTTCAAATTATAAAAAAAAAATTGCAAAATTTGAGGATTTTTGTGTCCCGGACCCCCTTAAAAAAACTTTCGAAAAAAGCGCGTAGCTGATGCTAGTTTCTTCTTCCAAAAGTACTTGTTTTAAGGAATCAAAATAAGCTTTAATGAATGAGAACCCGTTATTTAAATATTTTAATGCGACGGCGTTAAATTCGGAAAAAAAAATCTGATGTTTCAATAACGCATGGAACAATAGATAACAAAAGCACTTAGCAATAGGTATTTTTCATCCTACACAAACATTTAAGTTTTTTGATAATACTATAATAATGAACTATATTAGGCAATTTAAAACAAATTTCTTTTGTCTCAGTTTTCATTTTAAAATCTTTATGTTACTGAATAGAAAGGTTCCGTAAATTGAAAGGAATTAACTTGCATTGAAAATGTCAGTTTTCCCTCGAAAGTTCAGTCGCTGAAAGCGATTTCATAAATACATATCTTTATTAATGAAGACCTCATATTATGTACGGACAATGACAGAGTCATTTATGTACATTATACGCACAAGTCTCTAAATTTTAATATTGTATCAAGACAACATTCAAGTAATGGGAACTTATAAGTACCTGTGTCACTACTCCAAAAATATTTCCAAGAGAGTTAGCTCCATGCTTTATTTATTTACATTGTTAGCGTATTTCACAAGATTACAGATTTTACTTAAATCCAAATTATTACCAAATATGTTTTGTGTTGGTGTTCTTATTTTCCCTACTTTCCTCTATTCCTAGATAATTTTAGAAATACAAGCAAATTATTTAAAATACAAGGTAATGAATTTCATCATGGACATGAAACAAATATCCGATTTGCAGAGTGTTTCATAACCTGAAAATGGACTGTTTTTTAAAATGTATATTTGAAGCGAATTCGTGAAGACCCTCCCCCCCCCCCCCAAAAAAAAGGATGTTAACTAAAATTTCTTATGAACATTGCTTTAGATATGCAATTGGTGAACTAAAGACCCCAAAATACAGTCAGGCTATATTTGGTCGATTAAGAAGAGGGGCGTTATGACCTCCATGGCTCTCCTCGGGATCTCGCTTGGTGAATATATACTTATGATACATTTAAATAACTATTACTCGTAGTAAAGTATGTTTATTTCAAATGAGAAAACTTGTGCTCACGGAAACAAAAAGTAACCATTCGTCTGGAAAATAAGGATTGACGACGACTATTGGTTCCTCCAGAGAGAACACCTTGAATAAAAATAGAAATAAAAATAAATTCTAACGTACTTGATTGGTTGTACTTAAAATGTATCCGTCTGTGTTTAATGCATACCAATACACTGCATGTAAGTTAAAAAAAATAGTGTATAATATCTAGAACTGATATTGTAATAATTCATAAATACATATTCTCAGTTTGAAAAAAAAAGAAGCAAGAAAAATATTTACAATCATTTTTATGCATCCATTAGTGCATCTAACCCAAATATAAGCTTTTCATTTAAGAAAAAACGAGCTGATGTGTGCATCACATGACTTCCTTTTACTCCAATTTAATGTCATTTCCCAATTATTGGCATTTTCAATGTGATTCAATAGTTTACTCTCTAAATATCACTAGCAGTGGCCAAATTGAAAACAGATTCAAAAAAAAAAAAAAAAGTCCGCCAAATTTGTTGCCAAGTTGGTGACCAAAATACTAGCGATATATCGCCAAGTGTCCGCCAAATTATAATACCACTTGAGTTTACATCAAAATTAACAGTGATTTCCTCCAAAAAGGGGCAAAAGACCCCTTTAGAAACACCCGAATGCAACTAAAAGGAGAAGTGCACAACTAGACCCTTCTAGGAGTCTACGTACCAAATTTCAACTTTCTAGGACACACCGTTCTTGAGTTATGCGACGCACATACAGACATCACGAGATAACTCGTTGTATGTAACTCGGGAATCGTCAAAATGGATATTTCGCGTGTCTATAAGTTTTTAGGCACTTATCCACGTGTGGTCGAGTCGGGGAAAAAAAAAAAAAACTCAACATTCATTCGGGGGTGAGTAAAATGGAAATTAAGGTCGATTTTTGAGTGAAAATTTTTTCGCGAATGCAATACTTCCTTTTTTGTAAAAGGAAGTAAAAAAGTAAGGTTTTGTTTAACAGTGTAATTGAACATGATAATATAAAAGCTTTCTTAAAATTAGAAATTTCCGCGTTATACTGCCGTCTGAAATTTATGATTCAATTGCCCACATGTTTATTTGATTTTATTGTAAATTCAATCTGTAAAACTATTTCTTTAAAAAAGAAAGCGATAAAATTATTTAGAATTTTGAGTCTTAATCTTTTAAGTCGAATAACAATGATTCCAAATTTTTTTTAGATAATCACTATCGACTTCTAAGTTAATTTTTCTCACTATTTTTCACGCAGAAAATAAATATTTTGTGCTATGGAATAAAATATATTCATAGCAAAAATTAACTTTGAATTTGTACATACGAGTCTAATGACAAATATTTTTACCATTGCGTAGTTTTTTTTGTCTGAACGAAAATAAGTTGAATTCAATGTTGTGAAAATTCAAATTTTGTATTTGACCTCCCTTTCATGGTACAGAAGAAATACACTCTGAATTTTTCAGTGAAAGTTATTTCATGCCGAAAAAAATATTAGATAATCTTAGGAAAGTTATTCCATTAATTTAAAATAAAAATTTCCAGGAGAACTTAAAAAAATAAAATATAATTCTTGCGTAGAATTCTTTACTTGAAGTAATATTACATAATCGAAAAACTATATATACAGTGGCTCCCAAAAGTGTTCGTACACTTTGAAATTTTTTAGAAAAATCAATATAACTCGAAACTGAATTCGGATATGAACTTCAATATTTTTTCACATCATTCCTATGTCATACTAAATACAACCCATTGGTTTTTTCAAAATATTGACGGATCTTCTTTTTGAAATGAGTCAGAAAACGAAGAGACAGAGAAATAACACGCCACAAAAGTCATCGTACACTCAAATATTTTCGAATAAATTCATGATTAAAATTATCATATGCCATTTTATTAATATTTTTGCATTGTGTTGACCCTTGAGAGTTATTCGGCTTTAATTTTTTGTTTATTTATTCCTTAATATTGTGCTTATTACTGTAAAATGACTGGCATTCGTAAAAACCCACAAACATCATTCAAAATTTGAATTTTTTTCCCACAGTAGTGGTAAATTGGCTTGAAAGGTCTCTAAATTTGTTAATTTATTTGTTTGTATAGTAAAGTGTTTGATGAAATGCTTTAAAGAAAGGAATCGGACCGAAAACAAGGTAAGAAAAGGTCAACCGACAAAGTTGACAAAACGTGATCGGAGATTTAAAGTTAAAAAATTTATAAAAAATACACATTTGAGTGCAGTAAAAGTTTCTGCAGAGTTAAATGAAACATTTTACATTTAATTTTCACCTAAAATTGTTCGTCAAGTTCTCTGATTAGCTGGATTAAATGAGACCTCTTCCCGCAGAAATTTTCTTGGTCGTGCGAAAAACAGAAAGCTTACGCTTTTCGCCGCAAAATCCATGATAAATAAGCTAAAAACGTTTTAGAATCACGTCTTACTTACAGATAGAAATAAATTTAACATTTTTAGTTAAATTGTTGCATAACTGTATGTAGAAGAAAAAATTAGGAACTTAATCTTAAGAACTTATTTGGATCAGTTAATCAGGACGGTGGAGGTTTTCTAGTGTGAGGGTGCATATCAGCATCAGGACTTGGTAGTTTGTAATTTTTTGATGAAATAATGAATCATGCTGTTCCTTTAAATATTTTAATAACCAATTTTGAACTCTTAGCCAAAAATTTGGTTATTGGAAACAACTTTGTTTTTCATCAAGATAACGATAAGAAGCACACGGTTTTCAACGTTTGCGTCTAGTGCCTCGAAAATTGTCCTAAAGTTTAGAAAATACTCCCTCAATCTCTAGATTTTAACTTAATGTAACGTATTTAGAGATACCTGGGAGCTAGATTTCGAAAATAGGGCTTTAAAACGAAAGTAGAGCTAGAAACAGTAAGACTCGAAGTGTGGTTGAACACTTACTCAGAAATTACGCAAAAAAAAAAGAAAGAAAAAGAATGAAATCTATTCCCATACGTTTAAAAAGTGTTATGAATACTGTAGGATATTCTACTAATTAATAACTTAATAAAAAGTTAGATTATTCAATAAGATATAGACATTTTATAAAGTGTACGAAGACTTTTGTGAGATGAAATTTCCGGCACTTTTTGGTTTTTGATTTTTAAAAAATTAAGTTTTAATATTTTTGAAAAACTTTTCATGTAGTTTTGTTAAAAATTGATCATAGATCTTATAATCAAATACCCATTCCGAAATATTAATTGTAACCAATGGATTGGGGCCTATTTCGTTGAAAGTCGTAGGTGTACGCAGACTTTTGGGAGCCACTGTATATAAATGAATGTTTGTCTGTATGTCATCCATGAACTTAAAAACTACCCGGCAGATTTGGCTGAAACTTTCACCGTTTGTTATTTTTGGTACTGGGAATGTTTATAGACCAGTTCGAAAAAAATCCGATCGATAGTTCCTTTTCTATTCCAATTTAAGCCACAATCCATTGGATAAATACGAATAAAATTATCGACTGCAGAAATTAATTCGCGTGAAAGATCTCATTGCTAAGAAGTTAGCTGTTGCCATTTTTCTTGAGTTTGAACAAATAAATTTTTTTTTATTGTTTTATGGCTTTTCATGCAACGGGGGGATTTAAAACTTTTTCTATTTGATATTTTTAGCGATTGATTGATCTTGCAAACTGCGTGAGTACAAAATTTGAGTGTAGTCACGCTTCACTTGATACCTGGACCGATTATTATGAAAATGGCTATATATATGTATTTTTCCACGGAGAAGGTGCATAATATGCTCATAGAAGCCACTCGCCACCAGGTGGCACTGCAGAGTAGCAACTTCTGCCCCGTTCAACCGATTGTCATGAAAATCAGTATAATGATGTATTTCTTTGTTGGCGTAGCAACGCGCGTCGGGTACAGCTAGTAATTACATATATAAGAAAGTAAGAAATATTCCTTTTATACCGACATCCAGAGAAAAGATTTCCTTAAAGCTGAGATTACCAAAAAAAAAGTACTAACTTAATTGGACTGCATTCTTTTCTCTGAATATTATATACATAAAAACAAATATACATATAAAAACAATTTAAATAAAAAAATATTTATCCTATACCATCATCAAGAGAAAAGACCTCATTAAAGCTGAGATTACCAACAAACTGGTATAAAATTAATTTGCCTGCTTCTTTTTCTTGAATGTCACATTTAAACTTCTGCATTTACATTACAAGAATCGCTAAAGTTTGTCAAGCCTAATTTTTTAACCCCCGACACACAAAGGGAGGGGGTTATAAGTTTGACGTGTCTGTGTATCTGTCTGTGGCTCTCTAGTGCATAACGGATGGACCGATAAAAAAAAAAAAAATTCGTTCGAAACGAGAGTTGACCGAGAATGTTCTTAGCTAGGTTGCGTCCCTTGGATGACTTTAAATATCAAATATATTAATTAAAAACCTCTAAAAAAATTTTCCCGATTTTTGCAGCGAAAATATATTTAAAAATTAAAAAATTTTTGTACCAAAGTAAAAAGTATTTTTTTCTGCGTCTGACTGAATGTGTTTCGAACTTCCATGTTACATAGAATTCGAATCATGACGTTTTTTCAACACGCTTTTATTAACTTCACCTGTATGTATGTATGTATGTATCTTGTAACGGAATCTTGCAGCTCAAATTTCGTCCACTTCCTGCGATCGGATTCTTTTGAAATTTGGCACGCGACCTCAGACCCGATGACAATGCAATATTCTATAATCAAATTAATTAATTAACCCTTTTAATTGTTAGTTTCCTCCAATTTTAATCAATATTTTGGCATAAATTCAACAATGTGAAAAAGGAAAAAATAAAAAAAAACGTATTAAAAAATGCTCGCAAAAATTATTTAAAAATATCTACAAAATATTTTTAATTTTTCTGCATCAGACAAAATTTGTTCCAATGTTCCAAGGTAATTAGAACATGAAATATAATTGTTTTTAACTAATTTCATGCCAAAATTTAGGTGAGCCTTCAAATGGAAATTCATTGCTGAACAGACCATCGTTTAACAAAACTTTTATTCAAATGCATCTCAAATTTTCAAAGTAATGTAGATATGATTTCCGCACACATACATCGATGACTGAGATGGATTAGCTGGATTAGACAATTACCTCACAGGCAATTTATCAGCGAAGTTGAATGTTTTTTAGAGCTCGGCTATTACACTTTAAGGGGTACAGTTGCTCTTTTTGGAGTTCAAGAGAACACGTTTCAAATGCCACCCGAGACCTTTAGTCGCATTTTTTGGGCAAATTTCATGACTATAAAAGATTTTGAACAATGTTGAAATGAATATTTTTTCGTAAAACAAGTTCAACTAAAAAGAAGAAAATAAAATAATATTTTAAAAAACTAAAAAAACACGCTTTCGTAGCAAAATGAACTAAAAAGTAAAAAATAATCTTTGGATGATAGTAGTTGACCAATCATTTAATTTTAATGCAATACAAAAAAGCGTGGGGGGCTTCTTTTCAGTTGTCTTGAATTTCTTCCATTTGTTGTCCATGCAAAAATGTAAATAGACAGCACCCCACGATTTTTTGTATTACATTAAAATTAAATGATTGGTCACTTACTATCATCCAAAGATAATTTTTTTGTTTTTTAGTTAATTTTGCTACGAAAGCGCGTTTTTTTAGTTTTTAAAAATATTGTTTTATTAAAGCCGAATTTAAATACGGCTAAGCCGTTATTCAGGCGATTGGTAACCGAATTCATTGTTGGTCGATAAGGAAACAAAACGCAATGATTTAAAATTTCTATCTGCTTTTATCTTTCCCACTTGATTTTACATTTGCGATTCAGCCGGGGTTTTTAAAAATTTTTGATTTCAGTAACTTGTTTATAGTACAATGCTTAATTTAAAGCGTTTATTTGAAACTGCATCTCGACGAAAGCATTGAGTTTTAATACTAGATTTTAATTGTTTTCAAAAACACTCAGTGGGCACACACAGAAATATAAGTTCTGCACCTTCTTTTAACAATCAATTTTTAGATCATCCCCTTTCATGTGAAAATTCTATCCAACCCTCTGTAAACAGGTGTTACGTATTCTAAAGCGTAATTACCATGTGCATCAAGGTGTGAAAGCTTGTGTATTGTCCAAAAATCTTCTGGCAGAAATTACGTGTTGACTTTTGTCGCAGTTTCTCACCATGTTCTGCTTTTCAATAATAGTAGCAGCCGAAGCAAATGTTAGAAAATTGTATTAAAGGTACTTTCTGCGGGAGAGAAACCGATGCTAAATAAATAAATTTTGACGATTCTTTGTCTTGCATTAAAGTTTTAGTTAATCAGCCGAGATACTTATGTTATGTTCTTCTTCGTCTCTTGTCGTATTAGAAGGATAAATAAAATAGTTACTGTAGAACTTCAGTTATTCGAACTCCTATTATCCGAGTCGTTGATTATCTGCATTGCTTTTGGAATTGGGTTGCTTCCCATTTTTCAAAAATATTCTTTTTTTGAAAAAGCAGGTTCAAAAACATGGGATAAGTTTTTTTTTCTCTTAATTTTGACTTATCTTCTCTCGTAAAAAAAATAATCTTAAACGACATTCAGCCGTTGTTTTCATTTTCGTTGCTGACAGCAGAAGTGAGCAAATCGCAAAGGGTTATCAGAGTAAAGTTTCAGGACACTGCCAAGCTTCACTAAATGAATATTTTATTTAACCAACAATTCTTGTTCCGTTATTAAATTGTTCGCGGTAAAAAAAAAAAAAAAAAAAAAAAAAAAAAAAAAAAAAAAAAAAAAAAAAAAAAAAAAAAACATTAAAAGGTGATATCTTGGCTGAAAAGACAGCCACGCACTCCTAGAGCCGATATATAGACAGGCCGACGCATCAGCTTAAGTTTAGCCTTTTTGGATCGGATTTTTCATTGTTGCACTGCCAGGGTTACTATAACAAAGTTTCGGATTTCGCCAAATTTGCCGAAAATAATACTTTATTTAATAAACAATTCACGTGCCGCTGATAATCGCTCGCAGTGAACAATCACCAAACGCGATTACTCGCCAGAAAAGACAACCACTCAAACACGCGCTCCGATCCAAAAAGGCTGATCTTAAGCTGATGCGTCGGCTCGTATATATAGGGGCCTTACGCACTCCGATTCAAGACAGCCTTCATCACTCGTGACGTCACACGGTGAAACATTTTGGTTTAAAAATCAAGACATTTAAAAAAATTAAATAAAAATTAAATGTTGGGGAAATAAAAGTATTTTCTACTAATTTCAGTGACTAAAAGTAGTACTTTTGACTAAAGGAAACATTCCCATTGCAATTTACAGAATAATAATTCCGTCTACGTGTTCTTCCCTCCGTGAAACTAGTCAAACAGTTTACTATGTGTGTGACTTAGATATTCAGCAAACAATAACTTTCATTTAAAGTACGGTGTGTACATACTGTACTAATATACAGTATCTGTAAGTTCGCTCAACAAGTAAAAATGTCGCTTTTCAATTTATTATTTAAAAGCTCTTTCTTTAAAAAAATAGTATTTTTCTCCCATTTTCAACTTGCGTGCAAAAATTAATTACAATACACCTTTTTTCGGACAAAATTAAATTATCAAAACCTTTGACTACCCAAATGGGATCCTGTCCAAATTGATTCTGATGAAAGGAGTTATAGCATTTAACCTTTACGCGTAAAAAACTTTGTCCACTAATGATATCACAACTTTTAAAAATATATTTGATCCCTCTCCCCTTTGTCAAAAAGTGTCACACTTCACCTTACCTCCTTCCCTTTCCTTGTCACTTTTCCCGCTAATTTCCTTAAAAAGATCTTATAAAAAATGAATGATGTCACAACTCTTCTTACCCTCTCCTCTCTCCACCTTAAAGCTTGACTTCATTTGTGGACAGCTCCTTAGTAAAAATGCGTAAACTATGTGTTTCAATGTACCAACCAGAGCTCCCGGATGTGAGGTCTGTATGACCTCCAAAAAATGTCATTCAATAAATTGTTTCGTACAAAAAATTCGGCGAAGCAGCCTTTTGGTTTTTAAAATGGTTTTTTTTAACGCGATCGTAGATCCTCATAATGTAGGTGCTTGTGCATGCTAATATTTTGTCTTTTTCTGAAAAATTTGGAGTTTAATTCAGTACCCTATCCATGTATTCCTTAGTGGAAACGAAATGTCCCATTCGTAATGCAATTAAAAGCTAAATTCTATTTAAACGATTGAAAATGCGATGAAAAGCTAAATTTTATTTACATGATGGAATTTGCAATGAAAATCTAAATTCAGTTAAAAGGATTGGAAATGTAAATTTTATTAAAATGATTGAACATGCGATGAAAACCAAAACTCTATTTAAGCGTGGGGAAAAAAAAAAAAAAAAAGAACCGGAACACTTTACTAACTTGAAGTATTTTTAACACTTCTAATTCCCTCTTCTGTGTTTTTTTTTCTTAAAAAAAAATAAATTGCAATTTTCTTGATAAGGGCAAATGACATCAATTGGTAGGCATATTAGTAACTTTTCGAGTTTTCCCCAGCAATCAGGTCCTTTGGTCTTACGAAAATAGAATGCTTACTATAAAAAATTTACAAGTTCTAAGTTCATGATTTTTCCTTTTATTCTTCAATTGAAATTTATACCAATGAATTTTACTGACTCCCACATGAGATTAGCACATGAGGGGAAAAAGTACGAATCGATAACTTTTTTAATTCCCCGTCCCCTATCTTTCCATTCACTTCGCAACGGATCTTTTGACAGTTTACTATCATTTCAGAAATATAAAATTTCGAGAGCATATTTTTTGCTTAAAGAATGGAAACTACCTCACCTGGAGCACAAGACGGAACATGGGTCCACGTGCCGTTGTTGCATGACACGGGCGGTCCATTGTAGATGACGTCATAACGGGCCAGGCACGTGATGTTGATTTCTACCCCATGAAGTACTCGTGCACCCGGAGAAAAATCCGTAAAATTTCCCTGCTCCATTTCAGGCACAATACAAGGGGCTAAAACAAGTGAGAGAAGAAGAAAATATTAAAAATAACTTGTCATAAGACATTTGAGGCAGTGAGAAGCAAAGGGATGCAAGTGGCGAAATTAAAAATTTGGAGATAACCGGTACAAATGGCAGGTGAACACCTCCTCTGTCTTGGGGCAAGAGATAGTACTAGTAGCCCTGGTAGGTGCTGTTGTACAGAAAGATTTAGAAAAATGAAAAAGCAAAATTATCATAAGATGAACGAGTAAATTAGCAAGTTATCATAACGTGGAACCGTAACATGGGCAGGCCAATTGGCGTAAAATTCATCATACATTATATGTAAATGTACAGGCGAGCCAAAAGACCTTTTAATTTTCTACTACGGGCAAAGCCGTGCGGGTGCCACTAGCGTTACAATAATACACATAATTTGCTCCTTATGACAGTATATTTGTTGAATATTTTCATGAAGTGAAGATGATTAAATGTGTTTTTTGATAGACTTAAAGTTATAATTCTTATTGTGAATATTTCGGAAGGGGGGGGGGGGCGGGATCTACATTAAATATATTACCAAAGAAATGAAAGAGGAACAACACGACAGCATGATATAATGTATGTGACATAAAACGATAAACCATTCAACAATCATTTTTCCGCAAAATAAAAAATAACAATTAATAACAAAATAGGAATCTTTTCCTCTCAGAAGATAGAAAAGCAGTCTGATTAAATTCCTGAGCCGTTTCAAGTAACACATTATCTGTAGAAATGCTACAGATTGTGATAACATAATTGTATGTAACAGCTTAAATATCATATGATGGATAACAAAAAGTTATTTGCAATTGATAAGAATATGCCCTAGAGCCGAGTATGTTTGAAAATAATTAGAAGAGATAATATTTTCTTCTTTTGCAGTAATATAAGATTGGCGGAAAATAATGCTAAAATTAATTACAGTTGTTTACGGTTTTACGTCATTAACGTCTGAAAGCATTCATGTTAAGGATTGTTACGTTTAATTTGCATTATAATGTGTGGAGAAAATAAGCAGCTTTTATATTATTTAATTATAAATTTTAGATACGTTATTTAACATAATTGACGAATTAACTTTTTTCTTGCTTTCGCGGGGCATTATTTTTTGAAAGAATGATTTATTGCACGTTTTGAACAGAAATAGTAAGAGCTGTTGATTTTTAAAAATAGGCAAAATATGGTAATTGACTTATATTAAAGTATTTTACATGTCAGTCACATTTATCAACAATGACTTTTGACAATGGTATTAAGCAGTTCGAACTTTGCGCTAAGTGTTCATCTGCACAGGCTTCTCTTTCTCACATTTTATCCTGTTTGGGGCTCATCAGACGGGACCTGTTTGGTGATCTTTACTGGTCTTGAACTTCTTCAGGGTGAAGGGATTCATAGACCTGATCTAGCTCTGCGGATCTCGGGGATGAGAAATAACAACACGTGTCAGTCACTTACCAAGACTTTAACTTTTTGTTTAAAAATCATCCACAAATTTTTTGGGTATTCAATTACGACATTAAAGCCGACTTAAACCGAAAATAAACCAGGTTTTTAAAACAATGTAATGTTACAAATTCTGTAAATAGTAATTATTTTTGTGATTAATTTGTTGTAATCTGGCTAAAATAGGCGTTTATTCCATTATTTTTCATCTAAAATTATCTTAGTAACGTAACCTATAAATAGCTTCTTGTAATGTACATACAACCCCCTAACACTTGACTGAAGTATACGGCCTCCCATTTCTGAATGATAAGATTTGTGAATGGAATAAAAAGAAAATATGAGAAAGTTGTACAATTTTGTCGAACTTTCCAAAGCAGTATAAAAGCCGCGTGGCATTTGAATGGGAGAGTCATTTTTGTTTTTTAAACTGTCTGAGTTTCGTCTGAGCGGTTAGCTCTGTTATTGTGTGTATTAGCCTTTGCGCTGTTTTTTTTTTTGCATATTGTGATGTAAAAACGTGTGTGACCGTTGAGTTTACTGTGTTAATTGATATTTTCCTAATTGTTATGGTTAATTTAACAGTTGTTAACGGTATTTCTTGCACATAGTTGTAAATAAATCTCCTGCGTTTTACTCAAGAAGTGTGTCGTCATTTAAAGAAAGTTTGAAGTTGCATTGAACGCGTAACGGTATATTTTGCGCGGAGTATAACAAAATACTTCTGTTTCAAAGTGTCAGACAGTCACACGTTAAATTGCCCTATCGTCATATATTTTATAGCGGATGATCGAGTAACGCTTTTTATGTCATCAACAATGAAACTCGCTCCACTGTATGAAAATTTGATAATATCTTTTGGCAATGTTGGCACGCAGGGTACTGCTTTATTTTGACAGGACTGAACTGGATCCAGTAACTTCAGTTCTGCAATCATTTTAGGAGGATGAAAAAACGAAAAGTTGGTCAATTATGAACGCTATTTACTGTAGTTTAGGGTTAATCCATTGGAGTTAGGGTTAAAATGCCAACTATCAAAATATCACCAAACAGGCATTGACTTCGTTCTAATGTAGAAGCAATTTTCAACCTTCATACCTTGACGGGCGATTTTCTAGTTATAATTATAATTACAGCCCGGATTATATTTGCATATACACTCGCATATTTTTGCTTCTTGTAACGTAAGTGTGTATAAATGCATAAAGACGGCATTTTTTTTTTTTTTTAAACAAATGAACATAACTTCAACTTTTATTTGTTTTCAGATTTTGTAACAACTTTCTGGTATCCCAAAAGTAATAAAGAAGGGGGGGGGGGAACAGGGGACAAAGATAGCGATCTGGAATTAATAATACTTGTTAAAAAAGAAACATTTAATAAGCCTGAACGACAGATATTTGAGTTGCAATAGCAAAACTATAATGTTATTTTTTAGTATAGTTGCTCTTACTTGATCGTAAAAATACGCTAAAAAGCAGGAAAAGTATATTCAGGAAAACAGACATGATTTTTTTTGTTAGAAAAAACCAATAGTTCATATTTTATAGTGTTTACTGAATATTTTCAGCATTTTTAGTGCATATTTGAGATGATTTTTAGTGTATATAATCCGGGATTTAACCAAAATAAAATATGCGACTTACATTTTTGATTTTACTTGTTAATACACGGCATAAAATTGAGGTAAACAAACTTGATTGGCATTTAAAATGAAAGAGGGTCTGCGGGGGGGGGGGGGGGCGGATTTAGATAAATCCTAACTGTTTTTAATAGTTAGGCATTACTTCTAATTAAAGAAAAGAAACCAAAATAGAGGATTACTCCAAAGGTTATTCAAACAATGATTAACTCCTTTGAAAAAATTAAGGGGGCAGAATTTAAACTGTTTATGTCATCCCCTGTAAACTTTTTAAAAATGGATTGAGCTGATCTCGACACAAAACGCTTTTTATACGATTAAAGGGGGCAAAGCGAAATGATACGATATTTTCACAGTTTACTGCGCTACCTATTAAACAGTGTTTTAACAATATAGTAGTAGATCCCAGTTGAAAAATGATAAGTTCCAAATGTCAAGGAAAAATATTTTATAGTTTATTAAAAATAATTTTCCTTTCCATAAAATGATAAAGTTTATGCAATTAATGTCTAAGTTATTGATCGCGATCTACTGACGTCCAGTGCAGTACTTAATTACTTAATATTAGGCACGTTTTGATTTTAAATGTTTGATACAATTTGTGAAATGTATGCGGGATAAAGTGAAATAGCTCATTTCCTTACTTATTCATTTATTTATTGAGTCACTTACGCGTTGATCAATTCATTAATTTGGTTAAATTTCTTCATTGATTTATTCACTTGTTTATTTATTCATTCAGTTATTTTCGGTTTCATTCGCTACTTTGTTCAATATTTTTTTTCTCATGTATTAATAAAATTATTAATGAACTACTTATAAGTTGTTTATTGCTTCATTTTTTACTCATTTCTTCATTTCTTTCTTTATTTTTTCCTGCCCCCCATTTCATGAAAAATATTTTAATAATAATAATAATAAAAAATCTTTAGGAGAAATAGCTTACCTTTTACTTTACTACCCCATGCAAACGTGGGGTAAAATTTACTGCCAAAAAAAAAAAAAAAAAAAAAACCCTTCAATGCAAGTTTTATTATAAAATATATTGTTTTTTATTTATGCATTGTTATTTTCAAACCAAATTTCCGACTGGTTCATTTTGAAAAAGGTAAGTTATCGTAACTTACTGGTTAGTTATATTAAAGAAGTTCTCCCCACATTCTTCTACACGTTCTTTGGAACTTAACTACGAAATTCATTCTAATGCAATACTAAGAAAAAAAAAAACAATAGAATGCAATATCGTCGTAAAGTATTATTTTAAAAACAAAATCGAGGGAATACCTTACCTAAGCACTTTGGAATAGGATTGGACCAGTTTCCGTCATTTCTACACGTCGTTGCGGAGCTCCCCTCCATTTTCATGCCATCGAAACAATGGAAAATGACAGTTGAGCCAAGACTGTAGCTCCTACCCTCGAAGTACCCGTTGTAAAAAGGCCCAGGATCATCACATTTGATTTCTACACAAATAAAATGCATCATATTTCGACAAATATGTCTTTTTACAATTCAAATACATAGTTATAAATTTGCATCAAACTTGTTTAAATGAAATAGAAACTAAGACCTTTTAAACACGAGGCAATTCAGTTGAAAAACCTTTCGGATGGGCAAATATCAAGAATTGCGAACTGGTAGAAAAGTGAAGTGTCCGGCATCCTTCATACTGTTACCTAAAGTATATTATCGTTGCTTACTTAAAACGTAAGTTTATTAGTGTACTAAATTACAAGTTTACTTACGGCTGTTTTGCCGATATTTTTCAATCTCCTTTTTGGCCATTTCTGCTTTCATACCGCACTCACAAAGTTTCTACTTGAAATACAAGCTTACCTCAGTTGCCACTTGGTGGCGTTTTTGCTCTTGTCTTCTCATTGGATGAATTGTGGGGGGGGGGGACGTTTTTGCTGTGTAACAATGATAGCCACTAATAGCCAATCAGGTTCATACACGTGCTATTGAGATCGTATATAAGATCGCGGGTTAGTGGATGAAATAATACTTGGATGCAGTGGCGTAGCCATGGGGGGATAGGGGTGTCAGAACCCCCCCCCCATGAGCCCCAGAACAATATATATGTATATATACATATATATATATTATATATGTATATGATATGTATATATATATATATATATATATATATATATATATATATATATATATATATATATATATATATAGATATATATAGTATAAACTTGTGGGCATGGCTTAACTTTAAACTTCAGAAAAAATTACCCCTCCCCCCAAGGATTTTTTCTCTCAACGCCACTGCTTGGATGGCTGTCTTGAATAACAGTAATGTGTAGTATTATAGGATTCTTGTCATGTAGTATTAGTGGTGCATATTAGTCTTTAGCTGCTGTTCGGCTGTGGTATAAGTGATGGAGTTGTATAGATGATATGGGTAATTAGTTTAAATTTCTCCGATTATTTCTACTTGTCTATTAAATGACAGTTTAAAATGTTTACCCAAAGGCCCAGTTATTTTTTTTGCATACTCTTAACCAGTTTTTAACTTATTACCATTTTTTAACCGTTAATAAATGGTTTATTGATTTTAAAAAGGATTTATGTGTCATATTCAACAGTCTACATGTATTCATGTAGTATATATTTCTGAAAAACGTTAGGTATGCTAACACACACAACGGTCAGATCATTAGTAATGCTAAGCACATGTGTCGCTACCATTCTCATCCTGATGAGTTGAATCAGCTTTTTAGTTGATTCAGCTTATGGGGACATTTCCAGGTGTTCGCTCTATATCCAGAACCATCGAACCAGTCTACTGGGAACTGGCATCTTGTTGACTGACAGAAACAACTACAAATTTGATATTTATCTAATTTTCCCAGAATATCAAAAAAAAAAAAATACTATTCATTATTTTCGCACACGCGCATCAGTTCAAACTCAGACTACATGGGACAAAATTTCATCCACACAAAGCAAGCTATTCGCTTATCGTTCTTCCTCTGTACCCAGTGTTCTTCTATATTATAGAGAGGGGCTACGTATATACATAGCTATTAAAAATTAATTTACTACTGCAACTTAAACTGCAGTACATACCTTAGAGCAGGAATATAAATGGAGGGAGCAAGTCCAATCATAGGCTTAGCAAAATCTGAGGCTACGACTCCAAGTAACGTGACTCAACAGCGACGAATGGTTGACCCGTTTTGCGTGACACTAGCGAAGGAAACCTGATTTCTTCCAATGATTTGCTTTAAAATCTATCACGTGACTTGGGTCTTTAGTTCACGTAAGAAGTCTTCACTCCCTCCATTTTATCTCTTTTTATGTTACATACAATAACTTTGCGAATCAAATCTATTTTATAGTAGAGAGTTTCGGGTCTACAACAGAAGAACTGATCACAATAAAGTAAAAAAATGTGTTATCTTATTGAAAATAGTCTAACCATTCAAACAAAAAGTCGGTAAACTTTATGTACAGAACGGGTTACAAAATTAGCACAGATTAAAAAGAAGAATTTTTTGTTTTGTTTCAAGGTATCTGTATCTCAAGAAGAAATTTTCGTTTATGTTGAAATCTGTGTTTTAGTCCTGTTACACACGAGGCGGTTAGTTGAATCAACTTTTCGAAAAAGTTGCCTGTGATATAATTGACTTGTGATTTATTGTATTCACACGATGCAACTTTGTTGAATCAAATTTTCTTCACTAAGGAAAAGAGTACATATAAAAGAAACAATTTCACATCTCATACTACTGGACTAAGCCAAATTTGTTCAAACAATGACTCCATAACGCTGTCCAAACTAAACCGAGTTGACTCAACTAGTTTACTCGAGTGAAAAGCGAAAGTTTGGCGATGTCCTTTTAGTTCACTCAACTCATCGGGATGAGAATGGCAGCGGCAAATGTGCCTGACGAATTGACTGATGCTGGTAGATTCCTTTATTTTTCCACCTGGTTACATTTCCTAATAAACACTCGTTCGGAAGTTAATTCAGAAGTTGCCTCGTGTGGAGAAGGCCTAAGGCGAGTTGTTTTTCATAGATATATATTTATGGCGCTAAGAAAAAGATATGATAGATACATTACTTACCTTCACATGTAGGATCATCTCCCTCCCACAGTTTGCTCGTATTGCATGTTCTTGTTGACGGTCCTACGAGTCTGTAGCCGTATCGACATTCATACTTGACAACAGAGTTATATGAAACGGAAGTATACATTGCTCTTCCATTGGGAGGGTCCGCAGGAATGGAGCACTGTACCGCTGAAACCGAAAAAAGAAGGTAACAATAAGTATTATATAATGTGTTAATTGGAAAAATTAGAGCACAAATAACTAAAATTTCGTCCCCCCCCCCAAAAAAAAACACAGCGATAAAATTTAAAATTTTAAAAACCCAGACTAGCATTAGAAAGAAAAATTGAAAATCCTTTTAAGAGACTTAATAGTTGAGTATTTTATTTGCTATTAAATAGAAACTGGCAACAGAGAAAAATTAAATCATTGCTTTTAATTTCCTTGTCGGCCAACAATGAATTCGGTTATCAATCGCGTGAATAAAGGCTTAGCCGTTATTAAAATCTGCTTTTAAAAACGTTATAATTCGAGTTCTATGAAACGTGGAAAAGTTCCAAACATATTCTAACAGACACGGGAAAAAAATCTCTTTATTTTGGTATTAAAGTTTAAAATGTTTTCACTGCAAAAATTGCGAAAAACCTTTTAGAGGTTTTTATTTAATTTCTTCGCTAATTAATGTGCTACCAAAGATGCAAACTTAGCTAAGAACATTATCGATCAACTCTCCTTTCGAACATTTTTTTTTCAAAATCGGTTCATTTGTTTAGGCGCTAGAGTGCCACAGACAGACACACAGATATACAGACACGTCAAACTTATAACCCTCCTTCCTTTGTGCGTCCGGTTTCAAAAAAAAAAAAAAAAAATCTAGCTGTAAGCAACATGATGTTGTGACGGGCAAATCTACTTTTTTAACATCCAGCTTCCTACACACAACATCCATTAACCAGCAGTTTGCCTTCATTTGAATTTTGACCTCTTCATTTCAAATAATTACCGTATAGTGCGGTAAATTGGAGCACTTTTGAACTTTGAACACACGCACAAACAAAAAAGAGGTGATTTAACATTTTACATTTTTTTAAGTTCATTTTTGGCTAGAAATTTTGGTTTTGTTTTGTTTTTACATTTAGCAAAAACAAAACATTTTGAATACATTGCATTTATGTGTAAATTCTTTTTTTTTTTTTTTTTTGCAGTGTTCCGATTTATTCCACAGAAGGGGGTGAATCGGAAAATATGTTTAAATCTTATTTGTAACTATTCAACCTCTAATAAATAACTCGTAATGGGACAGAATACTGTAAGAATCAAAGGAAATAATTTACACAGACACATACAATAAAAAAAAGTTCCATTGTGGTGGAGATTCCATTAGCTGTCAGAAAAATCAAATTTCTTCTTTCTTGTTCACATAATTTACACAAGGATGTTTGTAGATGTCGATAAACATCTCATACTAGTGTGTTGTTACCTATTCCGATTTAAAATAAATGAAAGACGCTAATACAAGGCAATTAAAATCATGCTTTAAGCATCATGTCATTCAACCCATTATCACTATTGCGTTTACAGCAATTACAATATGAGTAGCATCCAACTGCTCTCTAGAGCTTCATGTCCGTTGATGCATAGCTCATACGGATAGATCGTAATGTGTAGCTCCTCCTTAATGTAATAGAAACAGATGCTAGATTCATTAGAGAATCGAATAATCGTTTGTCCCGCTCAATTGCAACCACACTGAAATGAAAGCTACTAGTACTAAAATGGATATTAATTGTTTCAGTAATAATAACTAGTATATTGTTGAATTTCTCAAATTTAGTTGTCAACTGCACGGGATATGCTTGATTTTCTACTTTATCTCTCTCAAAAAAGAACACAGAGTGACGCAGGTCAGTGATCTGCAAACAATATACATACTAGCAATTGATAAAACACAATAGAAAGATACGTGTAATATAGCGACAGCCCAGTTATCTCATGCAGAGACTGCAGTTTCTTTCTTTTAATGCGAACAATGAGATCGAATTCGTTGACTAATTTTGGAAAAATATAGTTCGATTCTTTATTTTAATGCAATTCAGAGATTTAGTTCTAATTCTAGTATTATACGTGTTTCTGCATTTATTCTTAGTTATTGTCGCTAATGAAAGTCTTATTTTATACAAGTATGTAGAACCAAAAGATTTTAATGTGTGGTAACCACTAAAATCTTCTTGCGTACCCCAGTTTGGAGATCGCTAACGTAAGTGAAGTGCACCAAAGTACAGAGTTAGTCGAAAAGATAGACCGAATTTTTAAGCTATATATTTTCGAATCCACAACAGGTATTTAAGTAATTACTAAAACAAGAAATTAAAGAAAATGTACCAAGGGTTTTTTTTCTTCCAGTTACAAATGCTCAATGTATGATAATTTTGTTCACGACACACATCTAACCTGCAATGTAGCTCGTTGCACACGCCGTGTGATTTATTTTTAAGGGAGTGCGTCAACAAAAAAGACTGTTAATCAACTACTTATTCCAAAGACACTACAAGAACTTCAAGAATTCACCGGAGCAGCATTTGAATCTCTGACAGAGTGATACTTAAAAACTATGAAGAAACTTGGTTACAGATTAGACGTTTGTCGTGCGAAAAGGGGATCGCGCATTGAATATTTGTGATTGAAAAACTGTTGAGGACTTCTTTAAAAATTCCAATATCTCAATTCCATGCGATAATCTTGAAAGAGAACGAGCTGAAGTGTGCATCATATGACTTTCTTTTACACCAATTTAATCTTATTGGCAATTTTAAGGTGATTCAATTGCTAACTCTCTAAATATCACCAACAGTGGCCAAATTGAAACCAGATAAAAAAAAAAAAACCAAGTGGGCGACAAAACTTGCGACCAAAAGACTGGCGATATATCGCCAAGTGTCCGCTAAATTATAACACCACTTGAGTTTGCATCGAAATTAACAATGATTTCCTCCCAAAAAGGTGCTAAAGACCCCTTCGGAAACACCCGAATGCAATCAAAAGGGGAGGTGCACAACTAAACCCCACTAGGAGTCTACGTACCAAATTTCAACTTTCTAGCACATACCGTTCTTGAGTTAGGCGACATACATACGCACATACGTACATAGGTACATACAGACGTCACGAGAAAACTCGTTGTAATTAACTCGAAAATCGTCAAAATGGATATTTCGGGTGTCTATAAGTTCTTAGGTATATATGCACTTGTGGTCGGGTCGAAAATAAAACTCAACATTAATTTGGGGATGAGCAAAATGAAAATTAAAATCGATTTTTGAGTGAAAATTGTTTCGCGAATACAATACTTCTTTTTTTGTAAAGAGAAGTAATAACATAGTTTTAAAGTTTCAGTTTCTTTCAAAACTAAATAAAACTGACAGACTCATAACTACTTAAAAAAATAAATAAACGCATGATAGCCCAAAAGTTCAATGCAAATGCAATCAACGAACTTTATTAGTAAAACCAGACTCGGCACGTGCCGCTCTCTGATTCGAGAAGAGGTATTTATACCAAAGAGGACCAACCAATAGGAATTCAGGACACAAGACTACAAACAACCAGCATGAAAACGACATGTCAACCCCGGGCTCAGAGCAAGGGGGAAAGACAACCAATCAGAAGCCAGAAGACATAAAAAGTGAGAGAACGAAGAAACCGAAAAAGCAATTATAGAAATTGCTTCCAAATATCATGAAAAAATGGAGTGCTGGAAAAATCATTGACAAGAGAATGAGAATTTTTCCAAATATATTAAGCTTCACAGAAATCGAGGCCATAAACAGAAGAACATTTACAATCTTTGCAGATGAAAAATTCAAACAGTGACCAGAAGTCCAACAATGCTGAGCGATGGAAGAACGAGCAAGTTTTTTATGTTTAGCATAATTTTCGTGCTCTTTCAGACAGTGCTTGAGAGCACTTTTAGTCTGGCCAACATAACCAAGTTCACACTTGTAGATGCTATAAATACCCGAGTTGCTATGGCAATCAATAGGGTCCTTCAAGTTTGTAAACTTTATCTTATTTACAAGAGAAAAAGCTATATCGAAACCAAACTTCTTCAAAATCTTTGCAACTAAAATCTTTGAAGATGTTTGGTTTCGATATAGTTTTTTCTCCTGCAACAACACATTCACGCAAAGAAAGGGCAAGGACAGGAGAGCGAAAGTACATCCATTTCCGAGCTGGGATTCGAACCTCCCCCAACAGAAAGAAGAGAATAAAATGGCGTTGTTCCATTTTGCGCTTTATTATTTATCTTTACGTGAATATAATTAATACAAAATCCGTGAAACTTTCCTTCATGTAAAGCTAAAATGCTTTCCTCCGTGTTTTTACTCTTACTTCAATCGACGCGATTTCTCTAAATGGTAGTGCCAACTGTTAAAATACTTTGACTTTCACTCGCGGCGTTCTAATTCTTTTGTGTGTCTTGTGTTATTTTTCTCATTACAAGTACAGTGGCTCCCAAAAGTGTTCGTACACCTACGACTTTCAATGAAATTGGCCATTATCCATTGGTTAGAATTATTATTTAGGAATCGGTATTTTATTATAAAATCTAGGATCTATTTTTCACAAAACTACATGAAAATTTTTAATAAAACATTAAAACATAATTTTTAAAAAATCAAAAACCAAAAATTGCCGGAAATCTTATCTCACAAAAGTCTTCGTACACTTTGAAAAAATGTCGAAAAATTAGTAAATAATCTAACTTTTTACAAAGTTATTATTTAGTAGAATATCATGCAGTATCAACAACAGCTTTGAAACGTCTGCGAATAGATTTCATTGTTTTTTCTTCCTTTTTTTGTGCAATTTCTGAGTAAGTGTTCAGCTGCACTTCGAGTCTTACTGTTTCTAGTTCTATTTTCGCTTCAATGGTGTATTTTCGTAATCTAGCCACCAGATATCTCCAAATATGTTCCATTAAGTTTAAATCTGGCGATTGAGGAGATATTTCTAAGCTTAAGGACAATGTTTGAGGCGCCAAATGCAAACGTGTGCTTCTTATCGTTATCTTGATAAAAAACAAAGTTGTTTCCGATTACCAAATTTTGGGCTAATAGTTTGAAATTATTTTTTAAAATATTTAAATGAACAGTATAATTTATTATTGCATCAAAAAATTCCGAATTTCCAAGTCCTGATGCTGTTATGCACCCTCACACAAGAACAACTTCACCGTCCTGATTAACTGATCCAACTAAGTTCTTAAGATTAAATTCCTCATTTTTTCTTCTCTTAATAATTGTACAACAATTCAACCCAAAATATTAATTTTTTTTTTATCTATAAGTAGGACGTTGTTCCAAACCGTTTTGAGCTTATTTATGATTGATTTTACGACGGAAAGTGTAAGCTTACTGTTTTTCGTAGGAACAAGAAAATTTCTGTGGAAGAGGTCCCATTTAATCCAGCTAATCAGAGAACTTTGCGAACAATTTTACGTGAAAACTAAACGTAAAATGTTTCATTCAATTCTGCAGAAACTTTTTCAGCACTCAAATGTGTATTTTTCATAATTTTTTTAACTGTAAACCTCCGATCACGCTTTGTTAACTTTGCCAGTTGACCTTTTCTTACCTTGTTTTCGATCCGATTCTAGTCTTTGAAGCATTTTATCAAGCACTTCACTATGGAATGGTATAAATTAACTAATTTAAAGACATTTCAAACCAATTTATGGCTACTGTGAGGGAAAAAAATCAAACTTCGAATTATGTTTGTTGTTTTCTACGCGTACCTGCCATTTTAAAATAATAAGCAGAATATTAGGGAATAAATTAACGAAAAATTAAAGGCAAATGACTTTACAGTGTCATTACTATGCAAAAACAATAAAAAAACCACAGATGGTAATTTTAATCATGGATTTATTCGAAAATGTTTCAGTGAACGATGACTTTTGTGGCGTATTTTTTCTTTGTCTCTTCGTTTTTTGACAAATTTCAAAAATAAAATCTGGCAATATTTTGAAAAAAATTGCTGGGTTTTATTCAGGATGTCATAGGAATGGTGTGAAAAAAAATTGGACTTCATATTCGAATTCAGTTTTGCGTTATTTTGGTTTTGCTACAAAATTTCAAGGTGTACGAACACTTTTGGGAGCCACTGTATATGAAGTTCTTCTTCACTTTTTGTGCGAATTCTTATATGAATTCTATTTTTACAGTCCACTAATAAATCGAATTTTATTTAGTGAACCTTGACTGAAGTGTGTTATTGTGAATTTTGTGCCTACATTCATTCTATTTATCAAACTATTAAAAAATTTTTCAAACTCTAATAGTTTACTCCATTCCATTTAACTCAAGGGAATAAAATTGCAACAATATCAGCGTCGGATACATGGTGCACAGAAGTGAAGCCAAGGAATGCCATAGATGAATTTAAAACAAATTTGCTTTCATTCTCTGGATTTCATTAAATCAGATCTTGAAACCGCAAGCCAACTGTCCCCTTTGTAATTTACAAGACAAACTATTCAACTGCAATCCCACCGGCAACAAAGCGTAGCAAACAATTCAAACATATTTCAGCCCGTATTTGTATTCCACATTAGAGAGAATACATTCAGTTGAACTTGTTCTCCTGTCCAACCAAACAAGCAGAATGCTTCATTTGAATTTCCGATGCCGAGTTGGTCCGAATCGAAACGAATGGAAGAAAGATAATTTCATTCGCGTTTTTCTGTTTTTCCTGGGATGTGAATCTAGTATGACTTTCGGTGCGATCGTTTCTTTGCTTAGGTACTTTTGAGTCTGATAACAGATGTTCTGCCTTGCGTAAAACTTTTTCTGAAACTGATTATGAAAGAAAATTTTTATTAGAATCAATGAAATATAATTTAAATATTGAACCAGAAATCAAGGGAGAATGAATGAGCATATGGTATGAACTTGAACAAAATATAAGTTGCAATAGATCCTCGATAATCCAAACTTCTTTTAACCGAAATCTCGTTGGAACGTAGAAAGTTCTCTCGAATTTTATTTTTTGGTAAGTAAACAAGATCATTTTAATTTATTATATTTTCAATATTGTTATTTCAAATTTTAGCATTATACTAATCTTGTATAAACTCAGGTTTTCCACAATTTTAGTAAGCCAGGTTGGTAAAAAATCTGCGTGTCTTGACCAAAACCATGCGAACGAAATTGATGATAAAAATATGCTTATACAGGGTGTGCCGTTTTAACCTGCAAGACTACTATTTTTGCAACCGAAAGTTCAAGCTGCATACTTCCAATTTCAAAAATGTTCAAAATGAGATGCAGAGTTGAAAGTTTGCAGTAAAAATAAAAATGAGTCAAAAATTTCAAAATTTAACTTTTTATACGGGTGCAAGGTCTCCTAACTTATACTTAGAGAAATAATCTTCATTGAGAAATAATTCCAATACAAAAAGTTTGGAACTAGTACGACCAATATTCACTGAAACATGAAACGCAGCGTTCACCGTCAATAACAGCTTTTGGGGGGAAATATAGCGGTTAAAAAGTTTTTAAAATTATATGTGTGCATAGAGTGGTTTTTCAAATTGTTTTGGGTTTTTTAGTGTGTTTTTGCGTATCACGGCATAACATTTGCATTCCTTTTTGAAAAACGATGAAAAATATAAATACCTTGTTTATTTTTTTACTTCTACAATCTGTCATTGTTTTGAAAGGGCGATAAGTTCCAATCTCATCTTTTGTATGGTCCCTTAAAACTTTGAACTGGAATATCTCCTTGAGTTTCACACATGTCAAGTTTTTTGTGTCAGTAATAGTTTTCAAGGGAGATTATTTCTAGAAACATAAGTTAGGGGACCTAGGGCCCGTATAAAAAGTTAAATTCTAATTTTTTTTGACTCATTTTTATTCTTGTTTCAAACTTTCAATATCATAACTCCGATTCTGATTTTGGACATTTTTGAGATTGGAAGTATGCATCTAGAACTAACGGTTGCAAAAATAGAGGTTTTGCAGGTTAAAACGGATTACCTTGTATATTTTCGTGAATAGAAGTGATAATTTCACAAAAATCCATAAAATAGTTGTACATGTTATGCAAATTTATTTCTGAAATTTATAGCTCATTTTCAGCTATTAATGGTGAAGAATAATTAAAAAACCTTTTGGGTAAAGCCTCTGGATACTGTCAGTTTAATTTTATATCTGTATTTCTCTGTATTTCTATTTTCTAGAAAATTTCAATTGCAATGTTATGTTCGTAATTATGAAACATTTCAAGACGTTAATCGAGAGTGGTATGCAAAAAAAGTATGTTTTGCAATAAAATGTCATATTTTTAGATAACTCTTCCATGCAGTGTTACGAAATATAAAATTCTAGGCATAAAATTCAGAACTAAAATGTTTTTACCTATGCTGATGGAATATGATGGAAATGTATATGGAGTAAGAGCATATATTTTCAGAAAGAGCACTTTCAGAAGAGCTTGTATGAAAGCTCGATCTTTCACTCAAAGCAGCAAATGTCAAAACATTTCAAAATATTTCACTTGACGTTTTCGAAAGAAAATAATACTCGCGCGCTGTTGGAAAATAATTCATCTAAAGCAGCTATTTTTTACTAAAATGTACGTAAGAATAGCTAATAAAAAGGTTTCTCGGTAGAAATACAGAAGCAATGGAAGGATTTAGCAAAAAATTTTAGCAATGTTAATGTTCTAAAGTGAAATGTTTTTTTTTTTTAAATTAGACACAAAAAGAAACTCCCTATGCACCACATAGTATCACATAGGGCCAGAAGGTAAGAGGCACAACAGTACAAACTACTCGAAATAAAATGAGCACAACATACAAACAATTAAACAACGAATAGAGAAGAAAAACACACACACACACACACACACACACACATACATACAAAAAGGTCAAACAACTGAATAAATAAAGCGTTTAAAAAGAGAAAAAGTCTCGACGCTCTGAACCAGAGCAGAAGGAGCAGGAGGCCTGGAAACGGACAACTTCCTCAGCTCCCGCATAAGGATTTCTCTCTGGGGGTTAAAACGTTTGCAACGAAACAACAAGTGTTGTGGATTTTCAATATCCTGTCCACAATCACACACGTTACTAGTAGAAATATTAAATTTATACAAGTACTCTTTGAAATTACCATGCCCAGTAAGAAACTGAGTGACAAAATAATCAGTTTTGAGGTGTTGCCCCTTTCAATCTAAAGAAAATAGTGGGAAGGAAGCGCTTGGTCCAATTTCCCTTATTTAAAGACAGGTACTCTGAATTCCAATTCGTAGTAGCTTTCTTAGAGTAACACTGAAATGTTCTGAACGTCTTTTGAACTCGGAAACTTGTCCATTTTTTAGAACATTTTAAATGAAACTTTGTGGAACAGTTTTCAAAACATTTCTGTAGACACTTTAGAGTTCTAATTTGGTTCAGCACACTTTAGTAACGCATTTGCGAACGTGTTTTGACCTCTAGCATATGCTCCTTCCTTTAAATAACTTAGTATCACACTTTTGGGACACTTTCAATCTAACAATCAGCATCAAATGAGTAAAATTGACGATTTTGTGAGAGAAAGAAAATTTCATGACTCCAAAGTAAATATTTTCTTCATTTTTATTTCGTTATATGTCTTTGTTTCTGTAAAATCAATCAACTGAATTTTATTTTATTACAAAAGAGAAGTCCTTTAAATATTTTGGTTATGAGAAAATAATAATAGTGTATCTAGATTGCCACTATTTTATTTTATTTTTTACACGATGTGGTGATTGTACCTCGGGACCGCCAAACATATTGCACCTTAGGACACGTTCCAAGGTACAACATATGCATGGTCCTTAACAATTAAAATGTGTTTAGGAACATGGAAAAATGTTCTGATCTGATGTGGTCTTGAAACACATTTAATGTTAGACAATAATTTTTTAATTTATTATTCATAATTCATAATTTAATTCATCACCATGAAAAATTTTTTTTGTTTTTGGGTGAAAAACTGGTTTAAATATATGGGGCATTCCACGGTATTTTGGACATTATGTAGAGTCCGTAACGTGAACTTTTTTTGCCATAACGTTTTAATTTACAGCTTGATTTGCAAATTATTTTAATTTGAGCTGGTGTGTTGGTAGGAAAAGATCAAAATAAAATAATATGCTAATCAAACAGTAAATTAAAAAGTTATGGCAAAAAAGGTCACGTTACGGACTCTACATAAATGTCAAAAATGCCGTGGAATTGCCCATTGGCTATTTCCTGAATCACGATGAGCGTCCATGATACAACAGAATATGCCCCAAAGTGCAATAGGTTGTCGTGCCTTTGGACAATTTGGAATTCTTACTTTAAATGGCTGGCAGTATTTTATTTTCAAACTGTCTGAATTAATATATATATATATATATATATATATATATATATATATATATATATATATATATATTGTAGGGAAATATGTTGGGGTATTTTAATGTGAATTTTAGGTTTCAAATTTGATTTAAATAAGTGATGCTAAAAACTAAAATATGAAAAGTGTCCCAAAAGGTACATCACTCTCCCCTAAATATTTCAGAAAAATCTTGAAGTAACTGCACCAAATAAAGCCACGAAGGCCAAAAAGTATCAAATTAAAAAAAATAAACTTCATTATTGTTAATATAAAAATTTGCATGATAAACCGCAAAACATTATCAAAAATTTCAAATTAACTTCAATGGCAAGAAAAAAGATGAATCGCTACATTTGTGATATGATTGGTCATTATTTATTTATTCATTACTTTTTTATTTACATATCTCTTCCTTTTTTGTCATTCCTGAACACAGTTCGTACACATATCGTCGCTTCAAAACAACTCTAACGCATCTAAGCCTGAAAACAACAGCAAGATATCCTACTGCTGCTCTGAGGCGATATGCGAAGCATATGCAGCACAGGATCAAAAATAATTCAAGCACATTGTAAAACAAAGGCGTCGCAATGGGGGAGGGAGGGGCTGAAGAGTCCGGACTTCTTCAATAACACTGTGCGGCAAAAACATGTCTTCAAAATTCTTCTGACATAATTCTTGCTGATTCTTATGTAAAATGGTCATCTGAATCCAAATATGACCACCGTTTCAAGAGCACTTAAGGAATACTCTTTTTATTATACGAGTAATAATACGGGTTGATAAATTTATAGCAATCTGGCGGGCAGATGACAACAACCACCGGATAATATATGGTCTTTGAGCAGGTAAGCGGCATTTTGTTGGCGGCATTCGTACCACCAAACGACACCGACTCATTACGACAGAATTTCTAGTCATATCATATTGACAGATTCCATTGACTAATTAAAGAAAGTTGTTGAAATTACATTTCTGCGAAAGAAGGCAGTTATTTTACAAGTGTGCTGAAATACGTTCCTAATCTGTTCTCGAATGTTTCCCCAATCTATTTTCAAACGCGTTTCTGGGCTTAAAGTTAAGAAAGATGCTGAGCGGGAAACATATTTTACGGATTCCGAGCCATTTTCAGTATACTTTCTTTTCAACGGAGCCCATTCGGGATATCTTAAGGCACATTCAGACAACTGGTCCAGTTTTTCTGAATCAAAGTGATGTGAATGTGTTTCAATGTATACTGGGATTTTTCAACGTAAAATCAGTTCTATACAATGTTAAACTAACCGCAACGCACAAATAGCCATGTGTCCTAAAATCGAAGATTAAATGCAGGATAATATGACAAAAGGTTGCTTTCTACAACCTTCTACAACGTTTGAGGCACGAGGGAGAGCAATTTTGCAATTAAGTACGCAGGTTATTGAAATAAACTCTATAGGAAAAATGCACTCTACTGTAAGAACACATAGCTATTAGAAAAACGTAATTAGTATAAGATATGCACCGTTAGAAAGACAGTTGTCAATTTAAGAAATGTACCAAAATCTTTTTTTCTGTGATGCTGTATTTTTTGATGTTGCGGTGTACAATATCATTCGAAAACTGCTGAGGCAAAAAGTCTTTTTCCTTTTTTAGTTTAATGAATGCATTTGGGTTTGCTAAAGGACGATTTGGAACAGCTAGAGAGTGAAGCAATGTATCCTAAACGTTTTAATCAGACAGTTAAAGTTGGCGAAAGTAACAGTGAAGCGAAATGTTTAATATATCCGTAGTAAAGAAATACCATTATGATTTCACCATCACTCGTCAAAATTGTTATTTTTTTAAAAAAGCAACTGATTTATACATTTTAACACAAGGTGATTCAAAAGAATGGTGAGGCTACTGAGTTGAGACTATTAGATCTAAAGCCCTCCGGTGGAGGTTGAATGAAAGTTTCATTTGTATACCGCTAAATATCTCTGCGAATTACTGTATCTCTTTAACTCGTTATTTATTATTCAGTTAGTCAAAATGGCGATCAAGAGAGGTGGTTTAGCATTTCATGATTGTCTCCCCTAGGCCAACAGATTTTATACCATGTGATATTGGATCATTGCAGTAATTGTTACGGTGATTGCGTTCGTGCTGCAACATGTACGGCAAACGTTTTGATTACAGCTGCTGTGATATCGGAGAAGGACACGAAAAATATCTTTAGAATAATATTAAATTTAATAAAAAAAATTTTCGTTTTCGTACCATTCTTACTTTTAGAAACGTCTACGTTTGAAACCTCACCATTTTATCTAAACATTCTGTATTTAGTTTTGCAATCATTATAACTTCCAATTCATTTAATAGTTTTCTCTGTATTCATTTATTTGTAAAAACAATTGTTTTGGAAAACATTTTTGAACCAAAAAAAAAATGTTTTCTTGAGAATTCATTACTTGAAGCGGCGGAAGAGTAATTTGGTTGAGCTGCAACTTAGAGATAAAACATAATACGCTGTCCGACTGTAGCCATAAATATTTTGCAGTGGATAATTGCATCGACCCTGCCTGGTTCCTAACGGGTAAATCCAGGAATAATGTCATAAATTAGAACTTTTGTTATTTCACTCTGAAAACGTTCTATAAATCAAAGGATATAGTTGTAAATATTTTCAAATGTCAAAAAAAAGGAAGGAGGAATTCTTATGCTGTATTAATTATTACAGCATTGGCTGGAAGATTTCTTTACTTAATCATATCAATAGGCGACCACAAGTAGTTTGAATTTTCAAATTGCTAGGAATTCCCATTTGGGAGAATCTTATGTCAATTATCGAATGAAGTGGTTGTACCTTGTACAATGTATATACATTCCATACAATACAGTAACTCTTCAATATGTAACTTAAAGTTAACTCTCAAAAAATAAATATATTTACAGTTCAATGTATACTTTATATGGAACCGTTGCACGACAATTAGAAAAAGAAAATTAACTTGTGGAAAATATATCAACGTTATGCAAGGAAAGTTTAATTATATCTGTAAGGAAATATTGACTTAAATTCCTATAAAAAATCACTGAAATTCGGCTGACAGAGTTTTAAAATGTGCGTTTGTGTTTTTGACGTTCTACTGTATATTTGAGGAAAAATCTATAAAAATAAAACAGAGAATATGTGTGTGCGTGTATGTTCCCTATACAAATCCACCGTTTACGTCGGATCTGGACCAAATTTGGTAGGGAGATACTTGGGCACCCGAGAAGGAACGTAGGGGATTTTTCGAACGCCAAAAAAAGAACCGAACAGTTAGAATTTTAATTTTAAAGCCCGAAAATGGCATTAAATGGCTCTTTCTACCCGAAATAATTATCCGATTTCTTTAATTCAGGTCCTATTCGAAAGCCCGCGAAAAGCACCCATAAAGTTCGTTCAGTTGCTTCGAACTTCAAAAAAAAAAAAAAAAAAGGCACTGGGAAGAAATTAAAAAGCATCTTTAAACCTAATGGAATAGAAATTTTATGCCAAATTTATTGTTTGGACAAACTCATTTTAAATTGGCGGGAAAACAATTCAGAAGGCTGCCACATTTGTTTTCTCAACTGTGACTAAATAAAATTTTGGATTTGTTTTGAGATAAAAATTTTCCCTTTTGATTATTATTTGGCGATTTATCTTCTTTCTTCTTTTTTTTTTCTTTAAGGATTTTAGTCGTATTTATGGACGGGTTGCATTTAATTTATTCGAGAATTTTTGACTTGACGTTTTCTTTATTTAAGAATAGTTGTTCTGATGGGAATTTTACAGATTTTTTTCTTCTAATTGAAGCCTGATTGTTGAACACGCGTCACTTGACATAACTTTTTTTTAGAGGTAGACCGTGCAAATCCGGGCAATGCAGCTAGTTTATTAATAAAATAGCATCAAAAACAAACAAGAAAAATATTTTTCGAAAACGCATGCACTCAAATTTGTTCACGCGCTCGACATCGCTATACTTACGTCTGCAGGAGGGTAGCACGGCGCTCCACTGTCCATTGGATTGGCAGTACCTGTGAGCTCGGCCCACCAGTTCGAAGCCAACATCGCAATGGTAAGTAACTCTACTGGTGAAGGTGAAAGTGTTTCCTTCTCTTCTTCCATGTTCTATGTTTCCCAAAGGCCCACAGCTTCTTGCTGTAAAGTAAGAACATGCTTATAATCTACTGATTAAGAGCATTAAAAGGTTATTTAAAACTACGCTATTAACCGTAAAATAAGCTACCAAGTAACAAACAAACCAAGTTAGATTATAAAGATTTGTCAAAAAGTTTTAAAAAAAGAAAGCAAAATAGCAAATCAGTCGTTGACTATTCATTATTCATAACGTCATATTTAAATGTTAAATCAGAAAAACAGGAGCAAACATCGTGACTTCGTCAAAGTTACTTTACTATTCTCGCTTAGAATGAGGAAGTAAAAAAATCGCCAAGTCAAGTGACGTACCTGTAACGGAAAAGTGTCGAGAATTGTAATTTCAAATAAAAAGAAGAGTAATGTTTTTTTTCTTATCTATGACCTAAAATTTTTTAAACTTGTGTGAAGAATAAAAATACAATACAATATAATAGTGCCTTAGTGAACAAGAAAACACGTTAACTAATTACACCCCTAGTTTGTTGAAAAACGATGCAAAAACGTTTTACAGAGATTCATTTTCCAAGTATCGATAATTTTAACATCATTCAACTATTTCCTCACTTAATATCGGAATATCGCTAAATTATAACTAAAGTTAAAAAACCATTTTTGTTCCAAAATTGTCATCAACGGGGCTGTATGCCGCCAAGCTGGCGACAAAAACTTGGCGAACAAAACCTTTAAAAAATATTGCCTAGTGGTTGTAAAATTATAACATCACTAAAGTTTGCGTTTAAGTTTACACTGATTTGCCCCTAAAAACGTGTAGAAGATCCCTTTTGAAACCTTCGAAAGCAGCCAAATCCAGAGAGGCACAGTTAGATCTTATTCAAGGTCTACATACCAAATTCTAACTTTCTACGGCATACCATTTTTGAATTTTGCGAGATACACACGTACATACATACTTTCATACAAACGTCACGAGAAAACTCGAGATAATTAATTCGGGTATCGTCCAAATGATTTAAATCGGTCGTCCATACGTTTTTGGAAACATATGCATGTGCGGACGGATCGAAAGAAACCTCTCAACATTTATTCAAGGGTGAGCAAAACTGAAATTTACTCCGAAATTTCTGTGAAAATTTTTTTGCTATTACATTACTCACTTTACTATGCAAAAGGAAGTAAAAATGAGGTTGATACAAGCAAAATTATATAATACCAGACCATCTTGACTAATAATAAAGCTGAAAGTCTCTCTGTTCGGACCTCCTCTCCCTCTCTACACAATACCTCGATACATTTCAAACCAATATATTCCTTTCTTACTTCAGTTACCATATATTATATGCTTTCCTTACTAATAACAAAGCTGGATGTCTGGATCTCTGTGACTCGCATAGCGCCTAGACCGTTCCGCCGATTTTCATGAAATTTGGCACAAAGTTAGTTTGTAGCATGGGGGTGTGCATCTTGGAGCGATTTTTCGAAAATTCGATGTAGTTCTTTTTCTATTAAAATTTTAAGAACAAAATTATCATAAGATGAACGAGTAAATTACGAAATTATCATAACGTGGAACCGTATCATGGGCACAAGCCAATTGGCGAGAAAATTCACCACACATTATTTGTAAATATGTAGGCGAACCAAATGACCTTTTAATTTTCTATTACGGGCAAAGCTGTGCGGGTACCACTAGTAAAGAATAAAAGTAATCGAAGATAGTATCGGTCTTACACGTACACACATAGCTTAATCAAAGAACTGTTTACTGAAAATATGTTGGAATTATTGCATTTAATTGTTGACGTTTTTGATTGTAGCAGTTTAATTGCGCAGTTTTTCGTAAATAATTGTGCTACTGAATAATAATTATTTTACTAATTAAAGCAATAAAATGCAACAAAGTTTTTAATTCTGCTTAATGAAAGGATTAAATTTTCGTCTTAATTAGCGTATAATTTATGTAGAAATAATTTCAAGTCTGCTTTTTAGCGAACTATCTAGTTCTTGTTACTATGGAAATGTCACGTTCATGAATATTTGGGTTTTTCTACCCCGTTTTACTTTCTCCCAAAGCAACTATTAATCTTTGAGAACTCAGACATCTCTCTTTCACACTGGTTACATTGTTAAAATAATTAATTTTTGTCATTTAGAAGAGTTGTTGTGTGACTTATAAAATCCTTGAATAATTTATAGTTATTATGGAAAAGTTTCTTTAATTTTTTAAAAGTTCTATTAAATATGATTTGTTATCACCTTTATATTACTTGTATTAACTGAATTTTCTCAATGGCGTCGTTTCCAAAATTTTAAAAGATTTTTTTTCTGAAAGAGCATGCTTAAAAACATAGGATCTGACCGTTTTTTAAATAATTTGACTAAGTTTAATATTTAAAAAAAAATACTTTAATCGGTGCGCTTTCATTGTTTAACGCTTCTGCCGATGACATCACAAATGATGAATGTCATTCACTGTTGCCATTTTGAAGAGCACAATATTTATTTCGCATCGTTACTCACGTGTACTGGCAACAATATGGTTGATAGCAAGCGTAGAGGCAATTTTTAATTCACTGCTTGATTATCATAACGTGGAAACGCAGTGAAAAATGCGCGAAAGGACATCATTTGTGACGTCATAAAGACCACGTCTTGTCAAAAAAATTGGACATTTAAAAAATTAATTAAAACATAACCGTTGGGAAAATGAAAGTATTTTTGAGCAATCACGATTGCTTATTGCTTTCATTTGACTGTTTTTGATGTCCTATCATTTTAAATTCCGAACGCCACCCTCTGCACCATCACCGTGGACAGGCGGGCTCCTCACGATGCTGCACCTATAGCGAAAGCAGTCTCCAGGTTGCTTCCATGTCCTACACACACGCGCATACATACACAACTACACACACACACGCGCACATACACAAACACATACACCTATACACACCTGCACACACAAACACATACCACACAAACTCATACACACAAACACACACGCATACATACACACACATACACACAACTACCCACACATTCATGCCTGCACACAGACACAAACACATATTGAATAAAAATCAATATGTGTTTTTTAACCTTTTTTCATTTTTTTTCATTTTGAATTTGTACTTTATATACGTTGTTATATTTTATTCACTATGCAGTACAAAGTTTTCGACTACTTTTTATGTACAACACATATGCCGACATACACATTCATACATACACACACACATTCATACGCACAACTACCCACACACTTATCACAGCACACAGACACAAACACACATGCCTACACACACATATACCCTACACACAAACACACATACCCCCACACGCAAACACACACGCATACATACACACACTCGTGATTGCGAAAAACATAATTTGAATTCAAGATGCCAAAAGTCAAATTAATTTTTCTTTATTTTTTTTGCTTATTCTATCAATTTCTGTGACTAAAAGTAATACTTTTGACTAAAGGAAACAACCCCATTAAGTTATTGATAAATGATTCTCATGGCAGCATTTTTACTACTTTCATAATTTCCTGTTTTACTTTGCACTGTAGAAAAAAAATCAAGAACGTTCCTGGAAAACAACGGGTAACTAAGCACTATTTAAACCAGTAACAAATCTGGCTTAAAGTTTTCGCTAAAAATCAGCAATCTTCCTGAAATTTACCTGTAGCCTCTCTGATGAACTTAGCAACCTTCCAAATGAAAGTCAGCTCTGTTTTAGGGGATTAAATCAGGAACAGTACAAAAATATAGTTGTGTTAGTAGTCACAGCTCGGGGAGCTTTCCTGATTTACCAGGTAGACTTCTAAAGCAAATACGAACGAAGCTACGGCAGAAATGCGAGCAAATACCAAGCAACTTATACGCTTGTAATTTCTGTAATGTTACTATAACCAGAGACGGAATTTTATCCTCGTGTAGAGCTCAGTCAACTTAGTAGAGCCTTGACTGAAACAAAAAAAGCGTAACACTTAATAAAGAAGCTGAGTATATTTTTACATTGGTAGGTAAAAATACGTTTCACATCAGTGTGAAATCTGCATTCATGAAATTCGTAGCAGCCCAGGATACTTTTGCAAATATACCTTTTTTTTTTTATGAAATTGGTGGAAACCCGTGTTTATACTGGAACTTTGCCAGGAAATAATGTGTGACGTTTCGCTCTGAGTTTTTCTCTCACATTTATAAATCGTCTGTAACAACAGCAAAAGCACATTTCATTTGTAAAATTTTGAGCCAAGAAGGTAGAAACGATTAAATGCGCTTCAAAATCATTATTTTAGTGTTAAGAAACAAGAGCTCATTTTATTTTCAGACCAAAAGAAAAAACATTAAATTGTTCAACACTAGCAATTACTTACGATCTCCCTCCCCCCCCAAAAAAATAAATAAATAAAGTAAAATAAATAAATTTAAAAAAAAAAGAACCTGGGCGATGGAGTTGCTGTCTTTGTTGCTGCCGGTAAGAGCCTAGAAATGAGCTAAACGTTGTGATTATTAATGTTTTCAAAACATCAACTGTTGCATCAATGATATCAATAGAATTACAATATCAGTTAAAATTATAGCTAGAACGTAAACGGGAATTTTCTACTGAATTTTAACAGCAGCTTGACTACTTTTAAAGTACTGTTTACTATTTAAAAGCAAATATGTATATTAAAAAAAAAAAAAAAAACTTTTAATAGATCATTTTGAAGTTCGTCCAAATTAGCTTTTGACACAGAAAACGATTCGCTATTATTTGCTTATCGGCTGCAGAAGATATTTCTTTGCTCATAACAACAACAATAGTAATAACAACTCAGTGAGCGTTAAAATCTGGAAACTAAAACAAAATAAAACAAGAAAAAAACATTATTTATAACTTTCAATCCACCCGACTTTGAAAATACCCAAACTTCTTCGAATGAGGATACTTTTCACCCCGTTCTCCGAATCTTCAATCCTCCCAGAAACATTTATAGTTAGTAAAACCCAAATAATTAGTTGCTGACAATGCCTCTCTCCAGCCTTCTGCGACTCTTTTAACCTTTCTCCGTCAACTGAATGTGAGACAAATTTTCCTGTTATTAAATTAAGCCTCATCAGGAATCTAAGATACCATGCCTGTTGAATATGCTTAAACAACCGCGACGTCTCGCGACGTAGGAACAACTAATGAAATCTAAAAGAATCGATATCGAACTCCCATCCTGTTTACGCAGGGGGGAGTATCGGCATTTTCTAAACATCAGAATTAGTATCTTGTCTCGAAAGTCAAGGGTGATGTTGACAGTTATTACGGAATTGATTTTACACTTCTATTTTAAGAAAACGGTCTTGGAATTTTCATTTAGTTTGCGTTACTCAGTTTCGTTATCAAATGACAATAGCTGTTTGTGCTGTCAGAGTAGAACAAAAGTTAACTCATGTTCTCGTATGTTAAATGAAAAAAGCTAAGTATTGTTTTATTTTGTTCTTCTTATAAATGTTTCAAACTATAAATAATAAGATAAAATAATTTGTGGTTTCAATCTATGTTATTGTTATATAAAGTTTATATATTAACTAAGTGTCTGGCAAGTCCTTTTAAACCTGCAAATATAAACCTTTTTCGTAATTTCTAGCTCATACTCTTACTTTGCTGTTTGAATTATTTTTAATGAAGTTTTTCCTTGAGTATGATGATACATTTTGTCATTCCATTTCCTTATTTGGACAGCAATATGAAATAGGGCATATCCAATGTAGCAGCCTACAAAGGCTTCAAATGACTTGCATCCTTGTTTTATTGAATGATGTCTAATGAAGAACATGCACGAACTCTACTTTTATTAAATGCTACTAAATTTTGAAGATTTCACAAGACACTATTTATACGATTTAAAAGTGGGTTTCTAAAAATAGAATGCGCCCAAGCTCTTTATAGAACTAATGCAACGAAACAAGGACCTAACATATTTGGTGTCTTTGTAGGCTGTTTTGTGCAACAACTAATGCTTTTACTGAAATGGAATTCCTCAAATAATAATGTATAATGAGATTTTAAATTCCCTCTGGGGGTTCGAAATGTTATCGTAAAAAAAAAAAATTAAGTTCTATTTACATATCTTACAGGTGTACTATGTGAAGCCCCTTGGTCACATGAGAAACATCATTGCAGTTCTCTAGTTTCTGCCACTCTGTTCTCAATATCATTCTGTTAACGATATTAACAGCACTCGTTAAGTCGTTATCCATTTAAGCAGTTACGATGAATAACGCGGCAAAGGGAGCACGAAAACTTGGTATCTTACATACCCTCCCTCCCCCTGATAAAATTACACAAGGACAACACTAGCTCTCAATAACGTTGAGAGTACTATCGTGTGGAGTACAGGGTGGAAACTGGACCATCGCATTGATGAACGTGACTAAGGGTTCACCTTCAAGATATGAAAAAAAAAAAAAATTTATCTTCTTTCAAATGTTACATTCGTGTCAGCACTTCAAAACATCAGAGGGGGGAAGGATCCAGATTAACTGTCTTTGTACTGATGGACATGCAAAGCTATTTTTACACAAATGTTTCGTTTTAAAAAATGCAAACTTTTGCTTACGTATACATCGCAGATCAGGTCCAAACCATTGAGCTGTTCCATTGTATTGCAGGCATTTGGCCTTTGGGAATCCTTTTGGATCATATCCAGGGAAGCAATTGTACTGAACCACAGCTTCGATAGGAAAATCATCTTTGTCCAAGGGTGCGCTGTGCCGTGCATGGGGAACTTGTGGCGGAGATCCACACATGGCTGTGAAGAATGCACAAAATCGAACATACAGAAACAGTATCACTACCACAAAGTAAAAAATAATTCGGGAAACGGTATTGTTATAGGGTATTTCAACTTTGACTTTAAAAATCTAGCAACCCGCTGGTCAAAAGACAGGTGCAAGAAAATATGTTAGGGCAGCATATTTAATAAGTGTTAAAAAATTTCAACGGATTTGCGCAAGGTTATTACCTTGTTTTGTAATTTTCGATTTCTTAGTGCCGTAACAAGAACAGGTGATTTTATTAAGAAAACGTTTCAAGTAGTCTTTTTACATGTGAGAAATTGAAAAGAACTTAATGTAGTAGAACTATTAAAATCATATAAATTAAACAGATGGATTGCATAATAAATGAATTTGAGGTGAATGTAAAATATATCTTCGTACAAACTAACAATTTTAGGGTGGGGCATATAACTTTCACAATAATTTCTGAAAGTTATAGTAAATGACTCCTTGCAATTTCGTCAGGGATAAACTCGCGATAATGAGCGCAGGAATGTTAAAAATGGATATTTTGTTCGAAGGTTTCAATGCACATGTGGATACGCCGAAAAATCATATCATTATTTAAGTTATTTTATTCAAGTTTCTTTTAAAATATTATTTTACAATAGGTCCAATAACTCTAATAAGGTGGCCAATTACTGTTTAATTAACAGTTGTATTTTGTTTTAAGTTGTGTTTTTTTCTCAAAATACAAAAACAGTTTTAAAACAACGTAACCATTCTACTATAAAACATAGTTTTAACTCATGTGAAACTATACTGTTGGCTATTAACTACACCGTTTTCTATATGTTAGCTTTTTCTGTAATGAAGGTTTTCAGAGATAATTTATTGGCTTTTATAGGGAATTCTAGGGTTATATTTTACTTTCGGTTAACTGATATTGTAAGTGAAGGGTTGATCAAAACTCTGTACACTTATCGAAACATCGACAGCTACAATTATGTGTTTCAATCTGAATAACTCCTAAAAGCAATCATTTTCATTTCCTGGTCATAATTTAGGAGATTTTTAATGCATAATTATTTGCAGGTGTTTAAATACTAATGCGAATAGTCTCTCTTACGATAACAAAACTAAAATGTCTAATTTTAATGTTTAATAGATTTTAAGTAAAACTAATACGCCAAAATTTTCTTCCCTTACTGGTCTTCGCAGTTAAAAAATATACACAAAGTATTTGAAAGTAAATGAACACACGTTTTTATTTTCTTAATCCTCTATTTCAAAACATTAAATAATTAAAAAAAAAAACAATTTCCTTTAAATTTCTATTACAAATAATTTCACGCAAATATTTCCAAGTTGGTTCCTTTTAGGTTGCGTCATTCTCTCGTAATAGTTAAACAACCCCTCATAATCTCAATAAAATTGAATAAAATAGTTTGGGTAGTTCACAGCTGCCGGTGCAGAAGAACACTGAGCATTTTTTGTGTTCAAGTCGCTGAAAATGTGTCTTTGTAATCAATTTGTACTCATCAAACCAGGTCACGTTTTTTACATTCTCTCACTTCATTTTTAAAAAAATAACTAAAATAAAAAATTGCATGAAAATTGAATAATAATTAGTTACTTCTTTGTTGAAGAGTTACTAGGAAATAGAGGAGAGAGAGAGAGAGAGCTACTAAAAAGTTAAATTTTAACAAATTTCTTATTTCCTCCCTAATATGAAAAAAAGGGAATGATTCACAAGCATAAACTAGATTATCTTTTAATTTTCAATATATATGAGCCATTACATGGGACGATACGGGACATTTGGAGTGGTTTTGTCACTAGGTTTTGTTTTATAACTATACAAGTAAAACAAGCTAGAAATTTTATTTTTGATAGCAACTGTAAATATTTGTCATACGAACTATATCGAACATCAAAAGTTAGTCAGTTTGAAATAAAAGAGAAGAATAATTGAACGACGTCCATTAAAATGCCCGTGACGGAACGGAACATATACAAGTCCCGTTTTGTCGGGGGGGGTGGGAGAATTAATTCATATTACTTAAAAACAATAAGTTTTAATGATCTACGTAATTCTTATGACAAATCCTTACGGTTACAATCTAAAATAAAATTTCTAGCTTGTTTTATTTGTATTTATGAAGCAAAACAAATCACAAAACTACTCCAAATGTCCCGTTCCGTTACATTGAATGGCCCACATATTCATTTTCTTGAAAAAATCTTTTCTCAATTTGTTCTTGTTTCTTAATTATTCTAAGTATGAATTCTGTGTTTGGTCTAACTCTTTAACTTAGGACCATGCGAATATCGTACCAGTTTTTCTGCTTGCGAAGGAAAGAAGAGTAATACAAAAGAAATACTGGCATAGAAGTAAAATTGTTCGCAAGAGTTCTACATGCCTTTCAGTGCAACAATCGCACAGTTATGACACAAAGAGTGTAATGATTTTTTACGTGGTGATACATCAGACTGGAAAACCATGTACGTTTAAAATACTCAATTATCCAACGTTTTGAAGCACAAAAATTGCAAATTGCTGCAGACATGTGTTTCGGTGTTACAAAGAACACCTTTTTCAATACAAAGAAGTATGAGCTTCTGGATGAAAAGTCATCCGAGAAAAACAACACGGTGGATAACTGGGGGGTGGGGGGGGGGCGGGTGCTGCATGGGCAGACGGGAGCATGGTGGATTCTCGGATGACTTTTCATCCAGAAGCTCATACGCCTTTGCATTGAAAAAGGTGTTCCTTGTAACACCAAAACACGTGTCTGCAGTAATTTGTGTAATTTTTCTTCTTCAAAATGTTGGATAATTGATTATTTCAATTTTCAGCACAAATGTATTTATTCGTTAACATGTACGATTGTTTCGGAGCGCCACAATTGCAGAGTCTGTGTTTGTGGATGATAACACCAGCATTCTCATCGACATAAATCTAATCACCCATGAGTGGGACACGCCTGGCCAGCGAGTTGCAGCCAGTTAACCACCTCCTACATGTCTGCGGGAACTTCAGAGAGCATTGTAATATTCCCAAAGATCAGAGTGATAATTTTATATTATATAATTATTTCATACTGTTCGGTATTTTTTGTAGTTTGCTCCCGGGAGCAAAAATTGCATTTTTTATTAATAATCAATCCCTTAGCATCTTTTTTGCTCTTAGCCTTTTGTTTCACAAATAGCCTTTACAAAATAAGTCATATTTCTGTAGCCTCTGACGCTTATTTTCCTTAACTTGCACTATCCTTAATTTTCGGACATGACTATACTTTATTTTGATATTATATATAATTTTCTCATCTTGAATGCCATTCCCATATTTGCACAATTATTAAAATATTATGAATAATTTTCAGGGCATGTTTCATATATGTATATCAATGTATATATGCACATAAATGTATATATTCGTTATTTATATATATGAAGCCATTCCATTTATATATCTCTATAAAATGTTTCAATAGTTTCCATTCACTTTAATGTTTTAAAACTTCATGACCTCACAATGGCGCTCCTTTTTGTACAAGATCTATACTTAAAACTATTTTGTTTGATTGCGAGTTTAATTTCTACTTTTACCAATCAATCAAATTGTTGTGTTCCTGCTTGCAGCCCAAAACGGCTTTGACGCGAGAGATTTCCCCACCGTTTTTTATATTTTCCTTTTTCTAAGCCACTTGAGGAATATATCCCCAGGTAAAACCTTCACGCCTACGTGAAATATTATACAAGGGAATGGCAGCAGCGAAATTATCGAAATACAAACGATAGGTATGTCCACCAAAAAGCGAAAGAAAGGTTGTAAGGAATTATTATTATTGTTTTCCTTTTTGTTCGTATGGAAAACAATAAAAGTTTAAAGTGTCATCTAAAAGTTCAAACTAGAATGAAGAAGAAAAAATAATTCGGTTTGTATATGTTAATGAAAAAAAGAAATTCCGTTGAGAAAAATTTTTGGCAATCGAAACAAAAAAATTGAGCTGAAAAAACTTGAGAACACAAACGACCTGTCGCAACAAAAACAGAATCATCAGTCAGTTATTTTAAGATTTCTGACAAATTTACCACATTACATTTCTTGGTAGCATACTCATTACACATGGACTGTGTGTTATTAAACTACTGGATACGCTGACAAATTTACCAGATTACGTTTCTTGGTAACATGCCCATCAACATGGATGTGTGTTATTAAACCTCTGGATACGCTGACAAATCTACCAGATTACGTTTCTTGGCAGCATACTGCCCCATACGCACGGACGTGTGTCATTAAACCACTGGATGATGAAAACGAAAACTGTCATTTTGACTCGGGTCTTCCCAAATGCTAACATTCAGTGTTCATTTTATTTATTTATTTATTTTTCATTTGACTGCTAGAATTCTCTGACATCTACTCACAGACTCCTTTCACCTTGCATTCCGGTTTGTGGCCGCTCCATTTGGCGTCGCCTTGGCACACCCTCTCCCTCGGACCAGACAAGTAGTATCCTTCTTCGCAGCTGTAAATGGCTCTGGTTCCGAAGCACTCACCGGTCACCTTGACGGTTCCGAATTCTGGAGGGGAAAGCTCTTCACAATGCAAGTCTGAAACAAAGGCAAGAATTAAAAAAAAAAAAAATTAAATTCTGAATTCAAATAATGTTTTTCGCAATCACAAGTTACCACAGGACCCTACTCATTAGGGCTGTTTCCATGGACACTTTCGACCCCGGAAAAAAACCTGCTTTTCACCGCATTCCGCTTATTTGCGGGGTATATGTGGAATTTTTCACCACCTGCTTCCTTCTGGAGTCAAAGCGGAGTTTTTACCCAGAATGCATTACGCGAAACAAGATCGTCTACTACCTACTAAGGATGCTGGGTAAAAACCGCTTTCTCTGGTACAATGGGAAACCTCTTTTTACATGGAAACGGGGAATTTTTCAATCCGTTTTTTGCGGAACCGTAGCGGGGATTTACGGAGTAGAAAAGTGTGTTGTGAACGCGGCTATTGGTTACTACCCTACTCACTTGTTTCTAGAAACGGCTTCTGTCCCCCCAAGCCTGCCCCCTCTTCTAGGGCGGTCACGTGTGTGTAGTTGTGTATGTGTAGGCTTGTGTGTGTGCGTAGACCTGTGTGTATGCACGTTGGCATGCGCGTATGTGTGTAAATGCGCGTGTGTATGTGTATAAGCGTGCGTGCGTAGGACATGTACGTGGAACAGCGGATTCCGGGAGACAGTGCTCAGGACCGGAATAGCCGCAGAGGACGGTGGGATTGAGAAAGAAACCAAACATCAAGGATGGTCAAGTGAAAACAATTAGCGATCGTGATTGCTCAATAAAGTTGGGGAATGTGTGGAAAAGTGAAATAGCGGGGCGAAGTGAAGTAGCAGAGCAAAGTGAAATGGTGAATTACTAGGCTTTTAGCGCAACCTATCTGGTAATATTTAAAATATGTAACAGCAAATATAGCCTACTCCAGTCAAAAAAAAAAAAAAAAAACTACCTCTGGAAATTAAAAAAAATATTATAATACAAGCAATTTTTTAAAATATGATCCTCATACTGTAATATTTTGATGTAAGTCAAAATTTTGTTTTGTGTTTATTAAATGATAAAGTTCTAGTTATTAACATTTTAAATTTTAATTCAGACCTTATGTTATTCGTTGCAGTATATATTTATTCAATATTAAGTTTATTTATATTTTTAATACTGTGTATACTTTGTCAAGCGTACGCGGGGCAAAGTGGATGAGGGAAAGTGAAACAGCTCATTATGCATACTTATTTAATCACTTACGTATTAATTTTACTATCAAAAAAACTTCTTCAAACTTCTGGATTCTTTTTTAATCCCCCCCCCAATAGACAAAAAATAATTTTAATTTAATAAAAAAATATTTTATTAAAAAATTATTTTTCACTTTGCCCCACGAAAAAAAAAGTGAAAAATTTCCACTTTTTTTAAGGTACAAATTTAGGTTCAAAATTTAAAAACACTGTTTCAACGCAAGTATTATTATAAAATGCATTGTTCTTTCTTTGTGTACCGTAATTTTCAAAACAATTTTTCAATTAGTCCATTTTGAAAAAAAAAGTAAATTATCTTAACTATTTCTCTTTTCCCACATTCCAGTACATGAAAATGAACTGAAAGCTTAAAGTTTCTCTCCTTTGTCTATGAAAATTTCAATGTCAATTGGTAACTGTCTCACTTACGGATATAAGCCAACAGCGTTGGCATTCCTTTCGCACCGGGAAACGTGTGGAAGATATTGCTTCGGGTAAAACAAAACAAATAATGCAACCAACACAAAGAAATACAGCCAACGGTTAAATTTAGTAAATATTAGTAAAGCAATGTGTCTATTAAAAAATAAATAAACGCAATACCAAAAGGTGGGGCGTTTTAATGGAATGTGCTAGAAAACTAGATGCCAGATCCTGCATCTGTTTGATGATATTTGACGAGATTCCTAAAAAGAATCATTTTTAAACCACTGTCGTATGCATTTAAAACAAAAAATAAATAACTACTATAAATTGGTAATTGAAATATTTTTTTCTGTTTATTTATACCTTTGATGAGAAAAAATTTAACATTATTGAGATGAATAAGAGCAAAAAAAAAAAAAAAAAGAGCTGATGTGTGCATCACATGGCTTCCTTTTACCCCAATTTTAATGTGATTTTCCAATTATTGGCAATTTTAATGTGATTCAATAGTTTACTCTCTAAATAGAACCACCAGTGGCCAAATTTAAAACAAGATTTAAAAAAAAAAAAAAATCGCCAAATTTGACGCCAGCTTGGCGACAAAACTTGGCGACGAAAAGACTGGCGATATATTGCCAAGTGTCCGCCAAAATATAACACCACTTGAGTATACATCGAAATTAACAATTGTTTTCCTCCAAAAAGGGCAAAATACCCCTTTAAAACACCCGAATGGGACCAAAAGGGGAGGTGCACAACTAGACCTCACTAGAAGTCTACGTATCAAATTTCAACTTTCTAGGACATACCGTTCTTGAGTTATGCGACATACATACGTACGTCACGAGACAAGTCGTTGTAATTAACTCAAGGAATGTCAAAATGGATATTTCGAGTGTTTATACGTTCTTAGGCACTTATCCGCGTGTGGTCGGGTTGAAACAAAAACTCAACATTCATTCGGGGGTGAGCAAAATGGAAATTATAAGGCTGAATTTTGAGAGAAATTTTTTTCGAGAATACAATACTTCCTTTTTTGTAAAAGGAAGTAAAAAAAACTTTTTTTACGCTTAGGTAACTTAACATTTAACTTTAATAATATTTTTTTCATTAGCCCGAGAAAACGTAGTAACAAAGTTAATTTCAAGTGAATTTTAAAGGCTAATGACTAGACTAAATAGCAACGCAGCAATACTTTAATAATAGAAACGCGAATATACTTGTACTTATTCTTAGCGCCATCTTTCCACTAACATGTAATACTGAAATCATAATTAATGTTAGGTATGATACTAAATCAGAGGGACAAAATACATGCTGTTTAATGCTTCTTTTATTAACAAAATATACGGGTGGGTGACATTCACATCAATTAGTTAACGGTGAGTCACCAGTGAGAGCATTACTTGGTCATTAGTCACGGAAGATTAGTTCTCCAAAGTTCTGAGAACGTACATATTATCTCAGCTGGATCTTATGTCCTGTTCTTTTCGAGAAAGAATGGACATACAAGTGATCAGAGAACATGTCCTGTGGTGGCACGGTTAACCCCTGTAGAGAAAGTAGGTTAGTAATGACTGAAGAAGTATGTAAGCAGGTCAAAAGAAAAGTCAATGATTTCTGGTGTGAGAGAAAAAAGTACTTAACGAAATATTTCTAAGCGTACTTTGTATTTCCTTGCCGAACTTTGAATAATTATTAATTTAAAACTGTTCTGCTTATTCAGGCACTTATTTTGCATCTTGTTTTTGAATGACTTTTATTTTTACTTTTATCATTTACTGGTAGTTATTGAAGCAATATCTTGGTGGAACAAAAGACAGTTTTGAAGTAGATTCGATATCGATGCGTAACAGGAGAGGAAGAAAGAAAATGAGAAATTTATCGGTTTTATCCTGGTTAAAATTAAAACAATATCGTTTTCATAGCAATAAGAAGTTTTCAGTTTATAATTTATGTTTACATTAGCAAAAAAAAAAAAAAAAAAAAGAGAAAAAGAGAGAGAGAGAGAAATAAATAAATAAAAAAAATAAAAAAAATTAATTTGAACTTTGACATCTTGAATTCAAATTATGTTTTTCGCAATCACGAGTTGCGACAGGGCCCTACGCATTGGGGGCTATTGTTTCTAGAAACAGCTCCTGTCCCCCCAAGCCTACCTCTCCTCCTGTGCGGTTACGTGTGTATAGTGTGTGTGCGTGTAGGCGTGTGTGTATGTGTAGGCACGCGTGCATGCATGTTTAGGCTTGTGTGTGTGCGTAGACCTGTATGTATGCACGTAGGGGTGTGTGTATGTGTGTAAAGTCGTGTGTGCGTGTATGAGCGCGCGTGTGTGTAGGACATGGACGCCATCGACCAGGAGAAATGGATTCCAGGAGGCAGTGCTCTGAGCCGCGCCTGCTGAGGCGGTGGGCAGTGGTGCTGATGGGCCTGGTCCAAATTGAAAAAGGAACCAAACATCAAAACCGGTCAAGTGAAAACAATTTAAGCAATCGTGATTGCTCAAAAAAAAAAAAAAAAAAAAGCGATTTTTTCTTGCTTTGGAGGATTAGTCATTTTTCAAAATGCTTTTCTATTTAAGCGAAACCATTTGTGCACTGCACTTTTCGAAACTAATTTCCAATTTGCTCATTTTGAAACAGGTAAGTTAGCTCAAGTATTTCACTTTGCCTCACATTCCCCTACAAATGAGCTACGTGGTATAGATATTAAGTTGCATATTGAGAAAGAGTCGTGCTAACGTTTGTTCAATCAGTTGAATAATCTTTTGTGTTTATTACTATTAACTAGTGGTACTCGCTCGGCTTTGCCAGTAGTTGAAAATTAAAAGGTCATTCGGTCCGCTTGTATATTTGCAAATGATGGATGACGAATTTTTTCGCCAATTTGCTATTTTCATTTGCTCGACAATGTTACAGTTCCACGTTTTGATAATTTCGAAATTTAATTCTTCCACGTTGCGATAATTTGCTCTGTAAAGTTTTCTTAAAATTAGAATAGAAAAAGGCAAAATTGAATTTTCAAAAAATCGCTTTGAGGTGCACAGTTCCATGCCACAAACTAACTTTGTGCCAAATTTCATAAAAATTGGCCGAACGGTCTAAGCGCTATGCGCATCACAGAGATCCAGACAGTGTATCATTTTAAGATATTCAATTATTATATTAAAGATATTCAAAGGTCCAATAGAATCTAAAATATCTAGCAGATCCTGTATTAGAAATATTGAAACAGATTAGAAGTTTTTTTCGCAAAAATATTAATAATACCATTCAAAGTTGCTCTTTTTAACTTTGACTGTCAGAAAAATTTATAATTGATTGTTTTACATATTAATATTACTCTGAACTGAACTTTCCCTTAAAATTAGAAACAGAAATAACGTAGCAAATGAGAATTATTAAGAAACAGAACAAACGTCTGAAGTAAGGCTAATTTTGACGTTGATTAAATTTTATTCAGTCAAAAATTGTTGCCATTTGTGTTTCTTGTCTTAAAAAGGAAAAGAAAACACCAAGTTATTTAAAACACGGAAGCAGTTAAGGAAAAAAAAAAGAAAGAAAGAAAAAGACAATCAAAAAGCACAAGCGTAATTTAATAAGTTTAGCATATAATTTAAACGCATTCAAAACCAAAATTTATAATCGATTCTTTCCAAATACAATCTTTCTTTTATTAAAATGATTGAAAATATTTAAAAGCATGGTAAATGAGCCAATTCAATTGACTTGAAATCATTACTCACATAATAAGAATTCATTTTCTTTAAATAAGCTTAGAGTCAGTACAAATATATTTGATTAGGTCTTCGCAATTCAGCTTCTTTATTTTATGAGTTAAATTCCTTTCGAAATCAAAATAGTCGATCCTTTTTTTTAATAAAGAAATAAATTTTGTTCATTATTTCGGAAAAAATTGTTTTACTTTTAGTACCACCATTTTAATTTTGTAAAAAGTCTCAGAATAATATATTTTAGTATTATTTTTGAATAGCTTCATTGCCAATACACTATCATAAAGTCATTAACTTTGATGTATTAGAAATCACGCCAAGAGCTAAAGGGAAGAAGTTTCGTTTTTAGGAAGTCTTTGTAAGTGAATTATACAGTCGAGCCAGCTTAATAGAATATTAGTTAAAAGAATATCCCGCTTAATGTAATAGATTTTCAGTGTACACTGTAAAAAAAAAATCCGTAAAATTTACAGAAAAAAACTGTCAGCCAGGACGCCAGTTTTCTTCCGTTTATTTTACAGAAATCTTCCGTATTTTTATTATTTATTCAAGCTGATTTATTATTTTATGAAGATTAAAAAATGAAACTATACTTTCATAAATCCATTTCAATATTTACTATACTACTACGAAATACATGTATACAAAGATAAATTTCCGAATATGCCTCTGTAACAGATGACAAAAAAACATAATAAAATATTGATTAGGATGCAATGAAATGGAAGTTGCAAACGATTTAAGGCTTACTCGCTTTAAATAAATATAAGATCAAAAACTCGAGCACGAGAACCAAAATCCAAACACGCGGGCGAAATTTCGAAGATTCGAAGAAAAACAAAGTATAACCGGTTACAGATTCAAAAAAACAGAGAAATCCTGTATTTTATTACGAACAGTTTTTTTCTGTAAAAAATACGGATAACTTCTTCAAAATTTACAGTTTTTTTTTTTTTTACAGTGTACCAGACTGTTGTTATCCGTCATTTTGATTCCGGATAATGGAATATCCTACTTACTAAAATAATGTTTCGTGGCAAATTGGCTATTCCATTAAGCGGGCTCGATTATCTTCTCACAATATTGCGTGCAAACTTGCGTAGTTTACAGAGTCTTTACGAGAATTTTAGTCATCACAAATGAGTATTTCGGAGCTAAACCTAACGCCAGGTAGACTAAATTTGATGTAATGGGAATTCTTCATTTTTTTTTTTACATTTGCTATAATAACATAATATCTCTTTGCTGTCTATACTGCCGTGTGCAGGTAAACGGCAGTATCTGCAGAAATGAGTTTTCGAGATATTTGAAGAAATGTGTGGTGGATTCAATACTAGCAATAAGAAAATGTTGGAATTAGATGCTTTTTTCGCGCCTTTTTTTCAGCGGAAAACAAATAAGCGAATTTGTACACTAAAGATAACGTAGAATAGATGACAAAAATTCAAAAAAATGAAAAATGAAAAATTTGAAGTTACTGCCCTTTACCTGGACATATACTCTTCGTAGTCTATGGAACGTAACACTAGTGTTTTTTTTTGTGACTTTCATAATATCGCTAAATGACAAAAAACTAAATGCAAAGTAATGCAGTTAAAAACAATTTTTATCTTTCTATTCCAATAAAAAAATAAAAGTACAAAAATTAATCATTTAAAAAAGAAGCGGGGGAGGGGGGTTTAACATGTACAAACATATGCCGAAAAATCATCCTCTAATACTTTCCTAAAAAGTAAGCACCATGTTGAATTTTATTTAAATAAATCCATGTAGACTATTAAAGTCATCACCCCTTTTTTGATGCAGTCTAACAAATAATCCCTAGATCCTGACTTCATCGCCATCAAAAAGCCTAACTGATGATGAAACGTTATAAACAAGCAGTTTGTTCTCACCAATCGACTTATTTCTGACTCATATGAGACATAAATATGACTGATTCAAAGTGCAATAAATTCAAAACGCAAAAGTTTTTTTTTTTTTTTAAACCAGGGCTGCGAACTTGGAGTTAAAATGACCAACTTTCGACTCCGACTCCTGTACCCCAAACGAAGTCTGACTCCAACTTTGACTCCACAGCCTTGGCTGAAATACAGACTCGGAGGGACAGCGACCAACTCCGACTCTTAACTTTAAAAGCCCTCTGTTCCTGACTTCCACTCCTGGACCCAAAATATGTCCGACTCCGACTCCACGACTCCGATTACCCCTTCACAGCCCTGTATTTTACTGTGAAATAGTTATTTTTGGGATGATATGTTTTTATTTTCATTCTATTGTTTTAATTAATTATTTCCTTTTCGGCAACAAGAGATGAAAAGAAGTTTGGAGTGCTTTATTTTATATCAGAAAGAATTATGCGGGCGATTTTGACGAAGACAATTTATTTAAGAGGACATTTTATTATTTATTTATTTTTCTAAAGTATCATAATTTTTATTATTAATATTTTTTGGCAACAAGGAAAGATAAAGACCGAGATGCTTTGTTTTTACTTAAAAGAAAGAACAAAAAATGATTCTCTTTCAGCTAAAATGCATTAATTTTACTTTGATGTGCTTTTATTTTTACTTTCCTTTAAACTATAAAGTATTTATTTTACGAAGAAAATGTGTTAGCTGCATTGTTTGAATCTTCTACTACTGTATCTGTTCGTTTATGTATTTTTTACGTATCTATTTCATCAGATGATGGAGGCTTCTTATGTTTTTAGAAATCAACTTTAAATGTTGAAAAGGCATGTTTGACACAATTTGCAATTTTAGCTAATTAAGAGAATATTGACCAGATGCTAGAACGTCGATGTTGGTACACGTGAAAGTAGGTTTGTTTAGTTCTGGACGAAACTTCTTGTTAATAAAAGTGGTCGAAAATTTTATAACTTACAACTAAGTACAAATAAACAATAACGTAGCCATATCAAAAATGTAGCCACAAATAACGGCTATACCAATTTTAATTAATGTAATACCTTTTAAACTACGATGTGACGGGTCAAAATTGCTTCTCCATTTGAACGAAGCTATTGCCTGTTTCGTGATATTTTAAAATTAACTCCTGTGGATTAACCCTCAACACCGGTAGATAGCGTTCATTGTTGACCACTTTTTCGTTTCTTCATTCCCCTGAAACGACACAGTCTTACCAGTAAAATAGTTAAATGACCAGATTTAGTTCAGCCTTGTCTTAATAAAGCCTTTCCCTGCTTCCCTGCATGTTAAACATTACCAAAACACATTATCAAATTATCATGCCGTGGAGCGAGTTTCATTTTTGGTGACGTCAGGAGCGTTACTCGATCCTTGGCTATTATATATATATATATATATATATATATATATATATATATATATATATATATATATATATATATTGTAACGGATCCGGCGAGACTTCCACTTTCTTGAAATGAAAACACAGTTCTTGATAAAAACACAGGAAATTTATTTACACTATGTACAGGAAAGATCTTCAACAACTGCTAAATTATTCATCAGCAATTAAGCAATTATCACACAACACCGTAAACTCAACGTTTACACACGTATTTACTTCCAAATACGAAAACAACACAGCGAAATGCCTCGCTATAAACAGAGCAAAATGCTCTCCGTTCGAAATATCAAACGAAAACTAACTGTTTATCCATCGCTAACGGCTTAAATACACCGAAAAGAATTTTCTCAAATATTCCACACGCTTCTCGAAATGCGTTGACCGTTATCAAACAAAAAGGAAATAGGGGTCGTATACTTTAGCCATATGAAAAAGGGGTTGTATATTCGTTACGGGAAACTATTTACAGGTTACGTTCCTACAATAATTACTATTTACAGAATTTGTAACATTGCCCCCTTCCCAAGGACTGCACGTCCCGGGCAGTACAATCCCCAGAAAGGGTGCCAAACTTCTATCACAAGTTTACAAATATACACATTAATTAATAACTAACAGATACAGAAAACACAATAATAACAAGAAATATTACTAAACATTAAAAGCAAAAATTATCCACAACTTTTATGTTATCAACCATGGTTGTTTACGTAATACTCATGAACTATGGCCATAGTATGGGGCTAACCGATCATAATGTACAACCCTAGGTTTTGCATTAGGTGATTTTTGGATCCTCACTACGACGTCATTTAGTCGGTTAAGGACTTTGTAGGGTCCATCCCAATGCGACTGCAATTTGGGTGACAGACCTTTCCGTCGGATGGGATTCCATAACCAAACCTTGTCGCCTTCGTTGAATTCATGTCCAGTAGACCTTGTGTCGTATCGGGTCTTCATCTTCTCCGCCGCGATGTTGATTCGCCCTCGTGCGAAGTTATGAACGTCTTCCAACCGGGCCTGGAGATCCTGGATGTACTCCTCAGGCGATGCAGGCGCATCCGGAGGACGACCGAAGACGAGATCACAAGGTAGCCGAAGCTCTCGTCCGAAGAGCATCTGAGATGGGGCATATCCGGTAGTCTCGTGGACAGCACTGCGGTAGGCCAGCAGGAACAAAGGTAGCTTCTTGTCCCAATCCTGTTGATTTCTGGAAACCATAAGCGAGAGATTGTTCAGGATTGTGCGGTTAAATCTCTCCACCATGCCGTCCGATTGTGGGTGTAGTGGTGTTGTCCTAGTTTTCTCAATTCCGAAAATTTGACATAGGCCCTTAAACACAGCAGAGATGAAATTCCTCCCTTGATCGGAATGAATCTGCAAAGGTGTTCCGTATCTCGAGATCCAATGTTGGACTAGAGTCTCTGCTACGGTGGTAGCCTCTTGATCTGGAATGGGATATGCTTCCGGCCATTTGGTGAAGTAGTCGATGGAAACAAGAATGTATTTGTTCCCATCAGCAGTTCTTGGAAGAGGACCCAGGATGTCGATCCCAATTCGTTCGAAAGGAGCTCCAACGTTGTACAGATGTAGCTTCCCTCTGCTTCTCTTCTTCGGTCCTTTACGAGCAGCACAGGCGTCACAAGAATGGCACCACTTCTCCACGTCATCCTTCGCCTTGCTCCAGAAGAAGCGCTCCCGAACTTTATTGAGGGTTTTCAACACACCAAAATGTCCTCCAGTCGCACTACTATGTATTTCTTTCAGAACATCTGAAATCCTGGATCGAGGAAGTAGTAACTGCCACCTAGATGTCTTGCCGTCGTCAGATTCCCATTTCCGGTGTAGCACGCCGTTCCGTAAATGGAGTGAGTTCCATAAAGCCCAGTATCTTTTTGTTGCAGGACTGAAGATGGAAACGTCCTGCCAGCTAGGGCGTCGACTGTCACTTTCCATGAACTCTAAAATTGGTTTTATGTCGGGGTCTTCAAGTTGATCTTTTCGAACTTGGTCATCACTCCATGGATCAGGTTCTGATGATGTTGGAGTCACTGTCACCTGATAGGCGGTAGGGCTAGTCGTTCCATACTGTTTCTCGATTCGGGAACAATAGTGGCAGTTCTCAGGACAGGGTCTCCTTGATAAAGCGTCAGCATTCCCGTGAGATAACCCTTTTCGATGCTTGATCTCCATGTCATATTCCTGGAGCCGCTGTTTCCATCTGGCTATCTGGCCTTCTGGATTCTTGAAGTTCAAAAGCCAAGTTAACGAGGCATGATCTGTCCGAAGCAGAAATTTTCGGCCGTAGAGGTAATGATGGAAGTGTTCTACAGCTTTCACTATGGCCAGTAACTCCTTTCTGGTGACGCAGTAATTTCGCTCCGACTTTGATAAGCATTTGCTCCAGTAAGCGATGACATGTTCATTTCCGTCAATTTCTTGGGATAAAACAGCTCCAATTCCCTCGTTGCTCGCATCAGTGTCCAGGATGAAGGATTTTTCAGGCTGAGGATAGGCGAGGATAGGCGTTGATGTTAAAGCCTCCTTCAGTCGTAGAAATGCATCTTCGCAATCTTTTGACCATTCAAACTTTTGCTTGCTCTCCGTCAGCTTATGCAAAGGTCGTGCAATGTTGGAAAAACCCTTCACAAACTTCCTGTAGTACGTGCAGAGCCCCAGGAAACTTCGCAACTGATGGATGTTTTCGGGACGACTCCAACTCTGGACCGCAGATACCTTTTCTGGATCGGTTTGTACACCTTCAGAAGAGATGATGTGACCAAGGTAGTTCACTTCCCGGCGGAACAAATTACATTTGGACGGGCTTAACTTCAGATTGGCTTCCTTAAGCTTTTGCAGCACCTTCCTAAGATTTGCCAGATGTTCTTCGAAACTGCGTCCCACGATGATGATATCGTCTAAGTAGACCAGACAGGATTCGTAGGAAAGTCCTCTTAACACTGTCTCCATAAGACGCTCGAACGTAGCTGGTGCATTGCAGAGGCCGAAGGGCATCACTTTAAACTGCCATAAGCCTTGTCCAGTTGTAAACGCTGTCTTCTCTCGGTCATCAGGATGTATCTCAACCTGCCAGTAGCCGCTCTTCAAGTCCAGGGTCGAAAACCACTTGTGTCCGGAAAGAGTGTCCAAGGTGTCGTCTATCCGTGGAAGAGGGTAACTGTCTTTCTTGGTGGTTTCATTCAGCCGTCGGTAATCGACACAAAATCTGGTGGAGCCATCTTTCTTTCGGACCAAGACGATGGGAGAGGCCCAAGGACTGGATGAAGGTTCGATTACATCATTCTCCTTCATCTCTTTCAGGAGGGTCTCAACCTCTTCCTTCTTGGCGAACGGTAGTCGTCTTGGATGCTGTTTAATAGGGGGGTGTTCTCCAGTGTAGATCCTATGCTGCGTTAAATTCGTCCGGCCCACATCCTCCGATGTAGATGAAAACAGATGCTTGAAGTCGTCCACCAATTGTTCCGCAGCAGTTCTTTGATCCTTCGATAAGGGTGCACTCCCAATTAACTTCGATGTCAAGGACTCAGAAGACACAGTCTCGGGGGAATTGATTCTTCTAATGATGCAGTTTACGGGAGTACAAGTTGCTAACACTTCGCCTTTCCGGATATTCCTTGGCCTTTCACTCACGTTGGCGACTCTCACAGGAATTACATCCTTGGAAAGGTCCACAAGCGTAGATGCCACCAGCACTCCTTTTGGGTTATTGCTTAAGTTGGGGTATTCAATGAGTCCAAATCTAAAACTATTGCTTTCTTCAATGAAGCCGGGTATTAATGATTCTGACCTTGAGGGAATTGATAAATCTGTTTGGGCAATTATTTGATGAGCGGATTTTACATCACTTTCTGCGGGAAAGACGGCTATGTCTTCTCTCATCGAGTGCAGCTCATTAGTCTTGAAGTCGAGAGTGAAGTCATATTTCTTCAAAAAGTCCAATCCGAGAATGAAGGGGTCAGTGATAGCAGCAACGAATGCCGTATGATGGTAAGTGGCATTTCCAAACACTATTTCCAAGTCCACTTTACCGTCAATCTCAATTTTGTCACCTGTCACAGTCTGGAGACTTACGCGTGGCGATGTCCACAGCAGTTTCAATCCAAATTCACGAGCCACATCTGTCCTAATGATTGTCACATTGGCTCCAGTGTCAACAATCAGTCTGCAGGGGTTCCCATTTACATGTGCGTAAATGAAAAGTCCATCACTGCCACTACTAGAAGAGGAAATCTGCAGAGCTTTAGTGGTGGTGATTTCCTTCCCTCGCGTAGCTTGGCGAGCCGGACAACTCCTTCGCAGGTGTCCTTCACTACCGCATTTCCAGCACTTCTGCTCTTGTTTCTTTTGGGCTGTTATGCTGCTCAAATGTCTTGTCAAGTCACCGAGTTGTCTCTCAAGTTCAGCGAGGTGGGACGACCTGGAATCAGACTCATCAGCTTCCTGAGTCCGGATTAGATGGCGATCCTTGCGGGTTGCTTGCTGGGCGGCCTCCAACTTCATCGCATACACAACAGCAGAACTCAGGTCTTTGACATCCGCCATCCGTAGAGCTTTCTGGATTTCCGGATCTCGAACCCCGTCGATGTAGTAGTTGAGTGCCAGGTTGTCTCGAACATCCGCAGGGCAGTCGTAAAAAGCAAGATGAGACAGTCTCTCGATGTCCGCCGCAAGCTCTTGCAGGGTTTCCCCAGTTTTCTGGAAACGGGATTTCAACTGGAGTCGGCTGAAATCTTTCTGGCACTTCTCACCGAAGCGATGCTCCAACGCAGCTGTGAGGGCGGCGAAATCCAGGCGCTGGCTGTCCGGAAGGGTCTGGAGAATGTCCGCTGCGACACCTCTCAGGGATGCTGCAAGATGACAGGCCTTGGTAGCAGGGTCCCATCCGTTCGCTTCCGCCACTATCATGAATTGAGTTTTGTAAACCTGCCACGAAGTTTTCCCATCAAATGTGGCAAGTTTAATGGACGGTCGAGCAACCGATGTGGGAGCGCCAAACTGTACAGAGCTGCTTTCCGCGGTAGCCAATCTCCTTTCCACGTCCTTAAGGCTCTTCTATACCGTCCATCTTGGATTTCGACGCTAATGCTTTCTCTACGGGAAAATCTGCTACCTGTGCAAAGCATAACACGAGAAATTACTGGAATATTTTCATGCGGTTTGTTTTAAACGATGGCTATGACACAGAACTAGATATGCGCTTTTTTATTTTTTCTGTAATTATTTTGAAATTTTTTTAATAGCATTTTAAAACTTTAAACGACTATTTTAACACGTTTGAAAAATGATATGGAAAAACTGAAAAAGGAGCGCAAAAGATTGAACATTTCTCTTTAAAAACATATTTTGAGTTTGTTTCTGAGACAATTTGTTCTATTGATATTCTCCACGGAGTAAAGCCTTGTTTTCGAAAAATTGTGAAAAACTGCGAAAAACACGCCTTTCACCAGACCACACCCATTTCCTCCCACTTTGAGGGGCCACTTTCTCTTCTCCCCCAGGGTCTTCAGGGTCTTGGGGTCTTGTCTTCTGCTTCTCCGCTCCTCCGCTTTGCCTCAATGGCAGGCAATAAATTACTGAATCCCTACTAATGACCATTCATTCTTTGTCGTTTTGTGTGTTGGTCTTGTATTTCTGTGACATCGACGAAACTCGTTCTAAAAAGAAGTTTTTTTCTTCTTTCGAGTTCTATTCGATAAGTTTTTGAAATTATTTAGGTGATATATTTTTCAATGCTGTTTTAATATAAGTACCCCGTTTAAATGTAGAAGTTATTTTGTTTGAAAAATCAGTGAAAATTACCGCATCTTATAATGGGAAAAAAATTCGAAATGCCATTTTTATTTATGTATTTCTTTATTAAATTATTAATTTAAAAAATATATAGCCAAGTACAGTGATTGCGATTTATATCTCGATGTGAAATTTGCAAAAATATAAACGAATTCACTTAAAATACACTAGCCACATTAGGGGAAAAGTGGCGAGTAAATCATGAAATTTCCCACTCCAGAGTGTATGTGCAGTAGAATGAGATTAATCTGGCGATTATACATATTCCTCAGAGATTATTCAAAATGGGGTTGTTTCCTTCAGTCAGAAGTACTATTTTTAGTCATTGAAATTGATAGAATAAGCAAAAAAAAAAAAAAAAAAAAAAAACATGAAGCGAGAAAAAACTTTCATTTCCAGATGCTTATTTTTTAACATGTCCGATTTTGAAAATAAGACGTGGTCTTTATGACGTCACAAATGATGTACTTAGGCGCATCTGTGTATTGCGTTTTCACGTTATTGTATTCAAGAAGCGAATTAAATATTGCGCTCTACGTTTGCTATCAACCATATCGTTGCCATTACACTTGAGTAAAGATGCGAATTAAATATTACGCTCTACGAATGGCAACAGTGAATGGTATTTCATCATTTGTGATGTCATCGGCAGAAGCGTACATAATAAAAGCGTACCGATTAAAATAAATTTTTAAAATTATTAAACTTAGTCAAATTATTTAAAGAATGGTCAGATTCTATTTGCAACTCCAGAGCTCGAATACGCTACCTTGCGGTGATTAACAATATTAAAGAAAAAGGTAAAACATTCCATGCCACGTGTTTTCTTTGGGTAAATTACAGGCTTCAGACAGTTTGTTGTGTAATGTAATTTCAGAAGAATAGAAATGAAAGCTTCCCACAAACACGATCAAAAATTACTGTCATTCACCGTCAAAGCAGTTTATAAGTTACGGCATCTGTTTGTTCTACCTTTTACATCCACTATTAGACAGTGATTGCAGCGCCCCCTATAGTTTATTGGAGTTGCGAATGTTTTTAAGCATGCTCTTTCAGGGGAAAAAAAAAAAAAAACTTTTAATTTTGGAATCAACCCCATTGCCACTAAAGTTGGGAAATAGTCTTTGTTATAATAAAGCTGAAGTCTGTCTGGATGTCTGGAGGATGTCTGGTTGTCTGGATCTCTGTGACGTTATGTCCGTCGGACGTTTTGTCCCTCGGATGTTTTGTCCCTCGGATGTTTTGTCCGTTGGACGTTTTGGTCATGGATGTTATGTCCGTGGACGTTATGGATCTGGACGTTATGTCCGGTTCCCGTGACGCGCATAGTGCCTTGACCGTTCTGCCGATTTTCAGGAAATTTGGCACAAAGTTAGTTTGTAGCGTGGGGTGTGCACCTCGAAGCAATTTTTCGAAAATTCGATTTTGTTCTTTTTCTACTCCAATTTTAAGAACACTTTCCCGAGCAAAATTATCATACGACGGACGAGTAAATTACCAAGTTATCATAACGTGGAACCGTAATATGGTAAGCCAATAGGCGAAAAATTCACCATACATTTTTTGTAATTATACAGGCGAACCATAAGACCTTTTAATTTTCTACTACAAGCAAAGCCGTGTGGGTATGACTACTATTTAATATTTATCAAATATATTTCTTGACTCGTAGTGGTGAATACAATAAAAGTCCATAGCTTTTCTAAAAATCAGGTCAGTTTGTATAGAAAAAATATTTTGCTTGACAATGTTCCTGAACTAGCAATATTAATTAAAAATAATCGTCTCTTTCTGGAAGGATCAGATATATCACACACAACGATGCCTTTGAAAATGAAGTTTAGTAAAAAAGTTGCTAATAATTCGGAAAGTCACAGCAGAATGAGTCTGAATAGGTTATCTTACAAGAAAATGTTTTTCTTTAGAATATTGGCTTGGTTTGCTTTTTGATATCGAGGCTTTGTGTGTTATGCATTTACTTTCAGATCTTTAATTTTCAAGACTTTGACATTATATAGAATTCTAAATATGTAATTAAATTTGAAGTTCCGTTTTGTTTAGGTAAACATTAAATAGTTAATAATATAAACTTTTTTTTTTATAGAATTAAAACTATTATCTAATGTACATTTTCCACTGCAAGAAATGAAAGTAATGTACAAAAAAAGGGCACATTTCAGTTTTTTAATTGAAATATTATTAGAAATTTTAATTGCAACCGAGACATTTTTCTTTTTTTAGACGATTGAGTTTTCTGGTGTTGCTTGAAGTCTATTGAAAATTATGAATAATCGTCGCTAGTTATATATAATCAACAGTTTGTTTCCGTTACACACACACACACGGCAGGGAGGTACTTGGGCACCCGAGTAGGAACGTAGGTGGTTTTTGGAACGCCAAAAAAAGAACCAAACCGTTCCAATTTTAATTTTAGGGCTTTACGATGCATCGATGCATCGTAAAGCCCTAATTCCCAGACATCATTTCATTGTTCGTTAACTTGAATTTGCAATAATTATTTTTACATTTTAAAGAAATTGTCTGCTTGTATTTTTACATTAATAAAATTTTTTTTAACATCTTTTATGTGTCTCTTTTTTCAACAAATACTTGCCTTTTGCTTTAGGCGGAGAGGGGGAGTGCAGGCCAGTCATTTCGATTTTTTTTCCAATTGTGGAAAAAGGTGTACACTCTTCAAAATTTTTATAGAGAACCAACTAAAACCACGGCCTTTCGTACGTAAAGAATAAATGTTCAAAAATCAAGGGGGGGGAATGTCAACCCCCCCGTAAATGACGGGCCTGTGAGTGTGACTATGCGCATCAAAGTGGGAAATTATGGTGGTAAGATTCTGAAGTGAAGATTTGACTAAATCTTATAAGATACAGTCGAACCTCGTTAAAACGAACTTTAATGGATCATTAAAATCGATTATTCTTAACAGAATTCGTCTTATTCTAAAAACAAAAACAATGGGACAGAGAATACAAAAAAGTCCGTTTTAGAAGTAATTCTTTTTAAGCGTGTTCGAATTAACGAGGTTCGTCAGTATTGTCAAAAAAAAAAAAAAAGAAAGAAAGAAAACTAATCAGCTCAAAAAAGAAAAATTAAAATAAAAAATAAACTCAAAAAATTACGAAATTAACATACTCAAATATGACGAAATTAATTTGACGAAACTAATACTCTCAAAACTACGAAAATGATTGTCGATTTGACGAAACTAGAATGAAGAAATATTTCGTTACATTTGACGAAATTCGCATCTTCAAACCAGAGACGAAAGCAGTTTCCTCAATTTGACGAAATGTTCGCTCGGAGCATATCCCTGGAAGCGATTTCGTCAGAAACGAAGAAAATTTCGTCGAATATGAAAGTCCATTTCTGAGAGTGTGTTAACGTTGTTTCACTTGCTTTTAAACATTATTTACGTTTGGCGGACTAGAAGTATGGATTGATATAATTTGTTTTAATTCCAACTTGATTAACACTACCTTTTATGTATTTGTTTATTTTTAATTTAAAAAATAACTTATTTGTCAAAATTATTGACAGAAACAAATCTTTTCAATAATGCGCAATTAAATTTCGGCTGGAATTTTGTTTTTAAAACTATTATTTGTGTGTGTGTGTGGACATGGAGGTATATACTACTCTTCCACTGACCACTGAGTTCAAAATTCGTCACGTGTGTGTCGGTGGTTCTTCTTAAAACATAATTGGAACTTGGAACTCGATACTCGACCAAAGTGCTACTCGGTACGTCTCTAATGCATGAATTACTGAAAGGTTCTTTTGTTCAATGAAATGATAAAAAAATATTTCCTAACATGTTTCCCTTCGACATACTGGGTTGATAAAATTAGAATTTTTATCATATCCTCCTTGAATGTACGCGAACCTTTTGAACCTTTTTTTTTTTTTTTAATGCCTGGTCTGTGCTCGGCAGTTATAAAATGGCTTTTAACAATTTTCCAGTGCACAGTTCACCGTTTTTGTGTAATGTTAATTTTTGTTCTCAAGGTGTCATTATTGTACTTAATGATATTGATCTGAATTATTTTCATTACTGCATTAAAAAATTCAAACCGTGAGCAGTTTTAAATCGAATGAAAGAAGTAGAAATACCTTTTCCGTCGGACTGCGATCTATTGTTTCCACTTATATCATGTAACTTGATTTTATGTTATGTTATTAGGTAGTTTTTATTACTTGCTCCTTTCTTCGGATTGAAATGTTGCGTTGAAAACCCGAGTACAGTCAAATGCATCAGTTGATATGAAAAAATAGATTCAAGGAACGGGAATTTATTTCTAACTTGTAGCATTGTGGAACTGATAAAATTTTATTCAGGGCGAATGACTAATGTCTGAGAATAACATCCATATTTATAGTGGAATATGTTTTTGTTTTTGTTAGTGATAGTTCTTGAAATTGCGCCTTTTATCTCAATGACTATTATACATCCCCCTCCCCCCTCGCAACGTTAATTTCTGTTCCCGCCCTCCGCCCCTGTTTGTAACTGAAAAGGGAAAAAAAACCTTAGAATGTTTCTATTTATTCTCAAGTATCACTTATTGTGATATGTGCAGTAGTTTCGGAAATTCGATTTTTAAAAATTTTGTTCATCATTTGTGCGCACCATGTTCAATATTAAAATTTAGATGATTAATAAAGCACTTGAATTTATATTATAACTTTTCTTTTCTCTCTTTTTTTTCTGCCTTCATTTCTCAATTCTATTTTCTACGCATTCTGCAAATTTTATAGTTTGCAGGATAAGTTAATTTCGTACACATGGTCTTTTTTCTTCTTTTCTTCTGTCACCCTTTGGCGGGAGAACTTGAGTGGAAAACTCAGACAGCTTTCCCTGCTATTCCTTTCGCTGAATACTAAATTCTCGGAAATCGTAAGCAGTCAGCTCTAGAAACACTTTGAAACGAAAACACATGTTTACTGATTTACGGAGGGGAAACAGGCCGGGTGGGAAACATGTTTTGGAACAGGATCCTTCGAATCTTTCGCAGCTCTCTCTGCCCTCGTCCGATCGCAAAGACAGTACCTTCGGGCACAGCTTAGATTTATGGCTGTCCATTCACGTACTCAGTGATTGACGCTGTCCATCATGAAATCTGACCAATTAGCAGTGCAAAAAAAATCGAGTTAGACCCTCCCAGAAACACCCTCTGTGTTGCCACAGATTTCGTGATTTCGCCGTGTCAGATTTTACGGAGAGGTTTAGAAGAGCCTTAAAGATCTCTTCTTTAAGTAGACGAAATCTTCTATCTTCATCTTCAAATCTATTTTCTACAGCATTGAATCGGCTTTCAACGGTATCAAATTTTTCTTCAATTGCATCAACTCGATGCTCTATGTCATTAAATTTATTTTCCATCACAGTCTTTACCGAAATAAGGTCGTTTTTAATTTCTTCTTGGTTAGACGTTAAGTCCTTTTTCAGCACCGTTAAATCGCTTTTTAACTGGTCTTGATTTGCCAACATACTTGCAGTCAGATCACTTTTTAATTGGTCTTGATTAGCCGCCAAACTTTCGGTCAAGTCACTTTTCACAGCATTAATTGCTTCCAGAAGTTGTTTTAATTGGTCATCCATTGCGCGAGTAATCACCATAAAAAACAAAGTCTATAAATTCAAACAGTCTTTATGAAAAAAATGTCCAAAGGCACACTTACTCCAAGAAAGTCCAGAAGAAGCCCCACGTTGGGCGCCAAATTGTAACGGATCCGGCGAGACTTCCACTTTCTTGAAATGAAAACACAGTTCTTGATAAAAACACAGGAAATTTATTTACACTATGTACAGGAAAGATCTTCAACAACTGCTAAATTATTCATCAGCAATTAAGCAATTATCACACAACACCGTAAACTCAACGTTTACACACGTATTTACTTCCAAATACGAAAACAACACAGCGAAATGCCTCGCTATAAACAGAGCAAAATGCTCTCCGTTCGAAATATCAAACGAAAACTAACTGTTTATCCATCGCTAACGGCTTAAATACACCGAAAAGAATTTTCTCAAATATTCCACACGCTTCTCGAAATGCGTTGACCGTTATCAAACAAAAAGGAAATAGGGGTCGTATACTTTAGCCATATGAAAAAGGGGTTGTATATTCGTTACGGGAAACTATTTACAGGTTACGTTCCTACAATAATTACTATTTACAGAATTTGTAACAATATATATAATTTGAATTGCCATGTGGTTATTCATGTCACATCTATTCAGCCGTTGTTTACATTTTAAGGAAAATAATTCAAGGATTTCAATTTTTTTTTGTTTTTATAAAAATCAAAATTTGAAAGTTTAATGAAATGTTTCTAGATCCATTTAAAATAATACAAAATTTTCACATTAAATATGCATAACTTTTTACTCGAAGGTGAAACGAAAATAAATTATTTTCTTAACTCAACCGCCTGAACGAGATCAAAGATTTAAATGAAACAATCTGCGGCGCAACATAAAAACGCTTTAAAATCGAAACTTTCTTGCGAGACTCGTTTTGGACATGATGTCACGTGAGTTGCTTTCTTGAAGTTTACAGCATCTCATAGATGCCTCCCCCTCCCATAGGGAGTTCTTTTCACTGAATTCCAACGGCGCAACAATCACGGAGAGTGCTCACGAGTTCTCAGTTTCCAGATCCGCTTGAAGAATTTTCCCCCAGACTCTCGTTTTCGTTGACTGAGGTCAAAAATACGACATTTTAAATCGTGATTTACGAGCCTGTGACTTCACGATTCGCATTGGTTTCTGTTTTTGGTTTCGTGGTTTCGTCATTCTAATATTTCCTTGGGATGTCTAATGAATTCCCATTCAGAGCGGAACAAAAGACGTTTCAATTAGGCTTGAAGCTTTTTACCGCGTGGTTTATGCATCACTAGAGGTACCTGCACGGCTTTGCCCGTGGTAGAAAAATTAAGAGATCATTTGGTTAGTTTGTATATTTACATATAATGGGTGATGAATTTCTCGCCCATTTGCTATGTTCATTTACTCGCCCCATGTTCCACGTTATGATAATTTTCTCCTCCACCACGTAATGGTAATTTGCGCTCGTCCACGGAATGATAATTTGTTCGGTAAAATGTTTTTAAAATTGGAATAGAAAAAGAACAAAATCTAATTTTCGAAAAATAGCTTCAAGGTGCACACCGTCACGCTAAAAACTAGTTGTGTGCCAAATTTCATGAAAATCGACCGAACGTTTTAGACGCTATGCGCGTCACAGAGATCCTGACAGACAGAGAGAGATCCGGACGGAGAGACTTTCATCTTTATTATTAGTAAAGATAAAGATCAAGATTGATCAAGATTTGTTCGTTATTTTCTTATATAAGTTTTCTAGTTGATGGGGTCCATAACACACTTTGCAAACATTTTTATTAAACAGTTTACAGTTTTGAAATTTTTTTGCACTGTTTTACAATCTATTTAATAAGCAAAATTATAACATAAATTCTAAAAAAAAAAGTTTACATTTAATTATAAAAAAAAGGAGTTGCTTTAAATCGCTAAAACGCAAAATATTCTTGGTCAATTTTCCATTTTTTTTTCCAAAAAATTGTCCACAAATATCTAAGCTTTAATTTTTACTCGGCAATTTAAAAAATATGCATTTAATATTTAAAAAAAAAACATTTTGAAGAAAAATTTCGAAAAATTCTTAGATACTTAAAAAAAAGCAATAAATGTTTTTTTTTTTTTCAAATTTTCCGAATAAATATTAAAGTATATTAGTTATACTTTATCAGTTCTTGATTTATAAGAGCTTGAATGTAAAAAATCGGGAAAAAATTCATCATGCAGAAAAACGAGTTTAGAGTTTTAAACTTAAAAGTAATATTGATGAAATGCATGCAAAGAAAATAATTATACCTTTCGTTCTAATTAAGATAGAAACAAGATTCAAACGTAATTTTAAGCAGAGAAAAAACGGAGGTGTTTTTTAAATGATAAAAAAATTGCAAAATTTGACGATTTTTGTGTCAGTTTGGAATAATGTTTTTCTATTCTTGACAAAAAAAAAAGTAAGTAAGTAAAAGTACCTCTGATTTACTCATTTATCAGTTTTATCACCATTCAAATTTCAGAAAAATGTTATTATAGTAATCACTGATATAATTTTGCTACATTTGTATGCTTTAAATTAAGCGGTAAATTTACACCATCTGTGACGAACCGTTTTTGCGTCGTGCGTGGTATTTACGCACTAACGCACACATGTCAAGAAAAAATTCCTGAAAACGAACTCAAATCTGGTATAGTCAAATGAACTTTTTGACTTTCCATATATTCCTATGTGCATATCTTATTTGAAAGCTAGTAAAAATTGACCCATTGGTTATAAAATGGAAATTCAAACTAATATTGTAGTTGGAAATGTTTAGTTTACACGATATTTTTCACAAGAAAGTAGTAAATGTATGCATACGTTTAAAATAGATTCTAGATAATGCTTTGCGTTACAATTCTCAAGCAACAAGATTTTAAAATGAAAGTGACTTATGAATTTAAAGTCTACACATCGAATCATTTATCGAATACTACTCATGCCTGTTCTCATTAATGAATAAGAAATCTGGGAGCGTGTACACAAATACTTGCACGGTATTAAGCTTTATAGCATATATAATGCAGTATGACCAGTAAAAGAACAGTTAGGCATTACTTCACTCACAGAAGTTCGTGATATCGTTCAAAATTGCAGCATGCCGTAAAAAAAGTAATTTACTGAAATATGTTAATTATTAAAAAAACTAATGTGGCGTTTATAGATTTGCTTCAGGTGTTTGGAAGGTTCAAAAGAAAAGGAGTGCATCAATTCAATTAATTAATAGATCTAACCAGTGCACAAACAAATGCGTCTAACTCTGCCTTTTTGCAACCGAGAAGAATCTTCCAATGACTAATTAATGCAAGAAAAAACTTCGAAACCTTATTTTTGTTAAACAAATTACGAACAGTTCATTTACTGATTGGTCTATCCTTCCTAAATACCTAGCACACAGATTAATTTGGCTATAGACATCTTTATTTTTATTTCTTTGCCGTGGTATTACATTTACAGATTTACTTGACGTGGAATAATTTTGATTTTTTAATTTAATAGATATTCTGCAGTAAAGCTAATTCTGCTGTGCAAAAAAAACATTTTCATATTTATTTGACTAAAACATGGGACGATTTTCGTTTTTCTATTTGCTTTACCGTGATATTACATTTATTGATTTATTTAGCTACATTGCTAGAGAAAATTTTTAATTTCCTATTTAATAGCTATACGGCGGCAAGGATCTCTCTGCCCAAAAATAACATTTACAGATGAACTTGACTATAACATGGGACTATTTTCCCTTCCTATTTTTATCTATTTATCGACATAATATGATGTGATTTTTATTTTCCTATTTAATAGCTATACCGCAGTAAAGATTTTTCTGCCGCAATATAACATTTACAGGTTGAGGGTCTCATTTAACTGGATTTTTTTCGATTCGATCGAATTCTATCTATCAATAGCGGGGAGAGAAATTTGGAGGCACAAAGGAAATTTCTAGCTGCACTATTGGTACATACAATTGATCGTATTCGATTCGATTGAATTTTATTAGAGTTGAATGAGCTTTTCCGTAACATTATTTTTGCAGATTTACACAACTGTATGACGTTGGACGATTTTCATTTCCCTAGTTAAAAGCCATACACTAGTAAAGATAGCTCTGCTGTAGGGAAAAAGAAGTTTGCACATTTACTTGACCACAAAATAAGGCGATTATCATTTTTGTCTTTGCCATAATGTAACATTTCAGATCTACTTAGATGCATCGGATGATTTTTCCACCTATTCAATTGCTACACGGCTGTAAGGATCGCTCTGCCGTAAAATAACATTTACAGATTTACCTGACTTCATAACATTGAGCGATTTTCATCACCCTATTTAATAGCTATGCCGCAATAAGTATACCTCTGCCGAAAAAACACATTTACAGATTTACTTGACTGCAAAACGTAGGATGGTTTTTATTTTCCTGTTTAATACCTCTACCGCGATAAGGATGGCTATGCCGTAAAACAATATTTACAGATTTCCCCGTGTGCCAACTATACAGAAGTAAGGCTCGCTCAGTCAATAAACAAATTTATAGATTAAATCCTTAGAACTACAATGGCAGTGTTTTTTGTTTTTGTTTTATATTTGAAAGCGGTATTAAGTGATGTATTATAATATAAAATTTGGTTCGTGTGTACTATTAATGAACTACAGCAAAAGAATACCTTAGCGGTAGAAAACTGTTTACGCATTCACGGGAATAAATAATAATAATGGCTTTCCTTGTACATATTTAGTTGTGACGCAATTTATAAATTTCCTCTGCTGTTTGTCTTATCTATTAAAAATTACAAATGTTTTGACTACAGTGCTGGCCAAATTATTAGACTAAGACTGTTTTAAAATCAAATTCTTTATTGATTACATAACTATAGACACATTAACGAACAGTGAAATAATGGTCTAGTATTTAGTCTGCATTCCCTTGTTCTTGATGAGCAAGTCTTTTTGGCAAACTTCTCACAAGGTTTGCACCATTTCTTAACTTTTTAAAAAAGGAGGTAAAAAACTGTTTATACTCACTATTATATATACTCACATACTCACTAATTACTTAAAACTAACTTTAAATATAACAGAGCACACTAATAAAATGAACTAGTGAACTGTTTAAGCTGATTGAGGTTATGTCCTGGTAGGTAGATAAACAAAGAACACAAACAAAGCAGACAGTGCTGCCACCTGCAAACATCAAATTATGCTAAAATAACGTAATAATCAGTGTACAGTATGTACCGACTTTAACAGTAAAACAAATAATATTTTAGTACAAATAGTGTACAAAAAATAAAAAAAAACTCTTTTGTCTAATAATTTGGCCAGCACTGTATAGTTAAAAATTCAATCCCTCAAGAAGAAAAATTCTCTTATTTAATTTTATGAGTTGAATTTCAAAGAGAACTAATATTGAACGTAAGCACAACATTTTCGAAGTAAACGTTTTCAAATAGGCAGTGTGTCGAAATATATGAGAGAAGAGCGGTTTAGACGTAATACCAACGTGAAACCCATTACCTTAGAAAGAAAACAAAAACTTTAGTTTAGATCTGAAAGAATGCTACAACAAAAGAAAAATAAAAGAATGAAAAAAAATACACGCTTAAAATTTACTTTCTGTTGTGTTCAATGTACTAAGTGCATGTGTAAATATTTTAAAATACACCATAAGACAGACACTTCACTACTACTAGAAAATCTGTAGGAAACTGAGATTTCATAAAATTTTCTAGTAATCGATACAGCTTTTTCTAAAGTAACGTTAGAATGGTACTTAAGAATAAGCTATATCGGCCACTAGGAAATTTTATGCTATCCCTATTTCCTAGAGATTTTTTGATTGTTACTGCAATTCTTTGATTTTATATTATGATCTTTATTATGTAATTTTTTATATTTTTTTTTACACTGGGCTTACTCTGAGTAGTTTTAATCTTTGGAAGAAAATAATAAAGTAAAGATGGAAACGCTAAAAGTAATTGAGAGTTAATGAAAACTTAGCTTAAAATATGTTTTTAAGAATTGTATATATAAAAGGGATACTTTACAAGCAAGGCAAAATGAAATCATACGTTTTAATTTTTGAAAACTACTTAAAAGAGGTTTTCTGTAAACACTTCTTTTTTTAACTGTAATAATATAGTAATAATAATAATAATAATGATAATAATAATTACTTGAAATAGTAATAATAAAAGTAATAGTACTTGTAATAATAATAAAAATAGTAGTAGTAATAAGTAATTGTAAAAATAATAGTAAGAATAATAGTAATAATAATAATAGCAATAGTAATTGCAATAGTAATGGCGAATGATGATGATAATGGGGATGATAATGATTTTGACTGTGATTATGATAAGAACAATAAATAATCATCAGTATTAGCATTAGCATTTTTCAATTTTCGGTGTTGTTAATCATTTCAAGACTTGTTTTCGGCACTAATGTAAATGAATAATTCTTGGTCAAGGCTAATAACAAAACTTAACATGTTTAAAGATTAAAGGACTTAAAATGCCAGAAATGTTTTAAGTAACTCCCTAGACTATAATCATTTTTAAATGCAAAAAATAAATGTGCAAGTACAATAATTTCGTTTCCGAGAAATTTCCCTCCATAATAGCATTTCGTTCGTAAGCGAAGTTAAAAGGTAGTAAAAAACTTATATTATTAGTTACTAATAGTGATGCAGATTGCTTTTTTAAAAATGTTTTTTAAGGAGATACATATCAAAAGGGCAGGTGGCTGCTAAGGTTTTTACTCTTTAAAATGTAGTAATGAAGACTCTTTTTTTTCATAAGCAGCTAAAGAAAATAATTTTTAAAAATGCGTTGAAAAATCTTCGTTTCTAAAGAAGCTGAAAAAATGGCTTAAAACGGGCAAAGATTTCTAAAAAAAGAATGTTGACGAATTTCAGTTTAAAAACCGAGGCGAATTAAATCTTGTTTTTAAATAGTGAAGGGACGTTAAAAGCTTTGAAAATGCTGTTTCAAAATTGATTTGATTCTTTTTTGCCGAAGGAATAGATTGATTAACGGACCATTCTCTCTATTCAAAAAACGTTTCTGAAGATTTTTTTTTTAAATTTAAATCAGAGGAAGGTATATAAATAAACAAATCTGTTCATATAATATTTAACTGCACGTAATTTCTATATAAATGCAATGATTTGATCGCTATCATGTAAATTCAAATTAATGAACCAGAAGTAGAAACACTTGTGTAAAGGCAGAAATAAAACTTGAAAACAAAGTAAAACTATTGCAATTTAAAAAAAAGTTTTCTACAGTAGACTAGTTTTTAGAAAATATCTACAGGAGGGAACTAAAATATTTCATAATTTTGCGCTAGTGAACTTTGTTGTCCATCTTTTTGGCATGATTTTCTTTTAACCCTCTTTAGAAAAAAACACAGGCTTAAATATTTCAATCTCATTCTAAGCTTGAAAACAATTGATGCAATTGAATATCACTTTTCATCATTACTAATTACTTTAGTATCAATTAACTTTAGTAACTCGTTTCTTACAAAACAACGTTTATCACAAAACATTTTTCACCACAAAACTATTCAGTTATTATTGTGAACAAACAATTCACTTTAGTATGAAAGGAAGTTGTGAAGAAAGTTTATTGTGAAGTTTTAAAACTTCACAATAAACTTTCGTGGTGTCATCTCACTCTAATTGAAAATACACACATCGGTTTGGAAAGGGAAACTATTAAATGTTGGTGAGGATAACTTTTAAGTAACAGAGCGAGACGATTTAATTTATTCCCCAAGGGGTAGTTATAGTTTCTCATAAGTTATCAAAGCGCAAAGTTTTCTCATTCTAGAAGTTTTGAAAAGCGATGCATGTGTCAACAGATGCTTAGAATTTAGCGAAAGCTTGTATGAATTTTGCATTTGCTTATGCTTACAAAACGCGAGTAAAATAATAGTTGAAGCGAGTTAAATTTCGTAAGTGATTATAATTTTACTAAAACCATAATAGTATTAGAGTTATATTGTGAATATTTAGTAACATGCATTCAAGATGTACATTCTTGATTTAAGATACGTATTTTACAAAGTATTCGGAGGTGCTCGTTTTTTTTTTGAGCAATAACGATTGCTTATTGTTCTCACTAAACAGTTCTGATGTTCTATGACTTAATTTCCCCTCCGCCTCCCTCTGCAGCACCACCGTTGGCCAGCCGCCTCACGATGCTGCTCCTCTAGCGAAAACAGTCTCCAGGTTGCTTCCATATCCTACACACACGCACATACATACACACATCTACACACACATACGCACACATACACGCACACACACACACATACGCACACACACTCATACACGCACACTCATACACGCACACTAACACATACACACAACTACCCACACACAAACACACATACTCACTTACACACATACACGCCCACTAACAAACACATACACACACCTACACATACACACAGATACCCACACAATTACCCACACACACACAAACACACATACGCACACACACACATACACACACACTAACAAACACATACACACAAACACATACACACACCTACACATACACACAACTACACACACATGAACATACCCGTCCACACAAACACACAACTACCCACACACACAAACACACAACTACCTACACACACAGATGCCTACGCACATACACATACCCTCCACACACAAACAAACGTACCCCCACACACACAAACACGCACGCCTACATACACACACTCGTGATTGAGAAAAACATAATTTGAATTCAAGATGTCAAAGTTCAAATTAAATTTATTTATTTATTTTTTTTGCTGGATTTAGAAACGCATATTTTTCGCAAAGCATTATTTTAAATATTAATCCAAAACAGAGCACTACAGTTTAAAAAAGGACAAACCAACTAATTTTTAAAAGTAACAAACTTGTAATGTATTTAACAAGCAGAGCAGTTTAGAAATGTTTGGCTTATAACTTATTCATAGATCAAGATGTAACAATAGAAGAGTTAGGGAAATATGGAGCAAAATGAAACAGCCATCGAATTGAAAATTTGTTCCAAAACTTATAGTACTTACTTGCAGTAAAACTTATAGTAAAGAAAATGCAATGTTTAATTCTAACACTAGAATTGGAATCGTATTTCATACTAGTGGCACCCGCACGGCTTTGCCCGTAGTAGAAAATTTAAAGGTCTTTTGTTTGCCTGTATATTTACAAATAACGTGTAACAAACTTCTCGCCAATTGGCTGGCCCATGTTACGGTTCCACGCCATGATAACTTGGTAATTTACTCGTCCATCGTATAATAACTTTGCTCGGGAAAATGTTCTTAAAATTGAAATAGAAAAAAATAAAATCGAATTTTCGAAAAATCGCTTCGAGTTTCATACCCCATACGACAAATTAATTCTGTGCCAAATTTCATGAAAATCGGCCTAACGGTCTAGGCGCTATGCGCGTCACAGAGATCCTGACAGACAGTCAGAGATCCGGAAAGAGATCCGGACAGAGAGACTTTCAGCTTTATTATTAGTAAAGATTTTGACAGTAAATTTGCACCTTCAAACAAAAGTGGTAAACTATCAACTTTTCTCATACGTGAGGTATATTACCACATTATTACTACATCGGACCTATTTATGCTGCTTAATAAAACGCATAACTTATATCTACTTAAAGCATTCCCTGTTAAAAAAAAAAAGACCTCTCACAGCTACCTTTTGTAATGCACATGTTGTTTCCATTAGCGCGTTACTACTCATAACATTATTTGCCTCTTACCAATTAACTAGAAAAATCCCTTTTACAAAGGCATACCTGCCAACATCTACTGGGAAAAAATCCAGTAGATCATTAAAAAATCCAGTAGATGTTTACGACGGATTTTTCGTTCTTAGTTAGGAAATAAAATAATTTTTTATTATCCTTCTTAGTACAGGGGCATTCCACGGTATTTTGGACATTATGTAGAGTCCGTAACGTGACCTTTTTTGCCATAACTTTTTAATTTACCGTTTGATTTGCAAATTATTTTAATTTGAGCTAGTGTGTTGGTAGGAAAAGATCAAAATAAAATAACATGCTAATCAAACAGTAAATTAAAAAGTTATGGCGAAAAAGGTCACGTTACGGACTCTACATAAATGTCAAAAATACCTTGGAATGCCCCTACAACCAAATGTTCCTTACAGCTTATACACAATCAAGAGAAATGATCAAAATCCAAGAATCTCCCGGAAAAACCAGTAGAGATGGCAGGTATGCAAAGAAATAATTTCTTTACTTAGACAGATTTTCGTTACAATGAAGCCAGTGCTAATATAATCATTCAGCTTTGTTATCCTTATAATAGGCGTCATTGTGAAATATATTTACAAGTTATAAATTCTAAGAAACATTTTGGAAAGATTCAACTAACTATTATATGAATAAATTGAAAATAAATTCCACTAAACTAAATTTGAATCTATCATATGCAAACTATAATAGCTGGTTTTTTCCCCGTAGATCAAAAAATAAACTATTACAAAGTTATCTATATCAGATTTCGCATTGAAGAATATTTCTGAAATTAACTTTTGTTCCAACTCGATTCTTGTCATAGAAGGCTTTAATATCATTGTCTCAGAATAATGCCATACATTATGCATGTTAAACAATGTATGGTTAAGGAAGATATAAAATCCATAGTGTGTTATTTTATTCAAAGCTTACATTATGAAGTATTCTACCAACAAAGAGGTTAATCTCAAAATGCTGTTTTATTAAGTTGAATGATTTTAATTGATATTGAGATGCAAGTCAAGTTGAGACAAATAAATTAGTTGTAAATTTATTCTACTACAAGCAGGACGCGATGGAAGACCATTAAAATCTAAAGAACTCATTAGTAGAAACCATTTCCCCGCGTTTGAAGTGACAAAATGGATTGAGCATGCAAAACAATATGCTAAGCTTCTCTTAATTATGCATTGCAATGCTGATTTTAAAATTATTCGCAATCACACGAACACACATTAAAATTTTGACGAGATAACTTTATGCAAACACTCCCTTTAAACGCAACTTTTGTTTTTGCAAAATGAGTCTTTTTAATTTTGCAAGCAAACAATTACAAAACGGCTTGTTCAATACTGGCGGCGATTCTAAAATATTTGTTTCTTAAAATTATGTTTTTTTAGTCTTCAATGCTTAACATTTAGTTTCTGAAAACCAGAAAACTTATTGAACTCTAGTGTAAATGGCGGCACCATGATACAAAATATTTAGAAATCGAAACTTCAAGGAAAACTTTATAACTGATTATGAACGTCAGCAGAATAGCAGTTTTAACGTCATAAGTAAAAATACACGCAAACTGTGGCATTTCAAATATAAAATACTATCTAAACATAAGTTCAGTTTTTTTTTGGTATTTCCGTCAGAACAAGCGTACGCCGCGAGCTTTTCCGTTCCTGGGGTTAGGGTTTTTTTTTTAATTTCCTTATGGTCATGGATTAGATACCAGTTGGTAAAGGGCCTCTGTGTGCACAAGTGAAAATGAATATGTCGTGGTACAAAATCTTCCAAGGTCCCATCACAAATCAATAAAAACCCCTGTGGGCGCAAATCAGTGGTTACTTGACTCCTGATCTGATACAAACAGATTGAACTGACTTCAGGGCCCTATTTAACAGGTAAACGTTCATTGAGGTAGGCATGTTGTAAATTTTTCCCCCCTTTCTAATGAGGCTGTGTTAGAGTATTTAGCATTTTGCAGACCTAGTTTGATACCCCGATACGGCATCGAGTCTTCCACGTGCCACCATTCATACGCGTAAGTCAATGGTACAGATAATTTTGTCGCCCAATTTCCCACCAGATGGAGTCACTTGTGCCCTCTTTGATGCGAAACTGCACTAGGAATTTAATTTTAGAGAGATTATTCAAAAACGAAAGAATACTGTAGGGATCTTTTACATGCTGCATAATTATGCGACATGAGCCCTGTCGATTTTCTACACATCGACAATCCAACAATTGGCCATCGTGGGTCAGTATTTTGGGATCGCGGAGCAAAAGGTCAACACCTTATCACCACGCCACCCAGCTGGCATGGGCTGCAATAGTTGTTCATCATACAGTAACTTCAGAGTCGGCAAATCTTTAGCAATAGTTCACCGAAAAATGATTAAAACGATGGTAACAATTTTCATTTTAGGTGACTGGTAAATGAAAATTTCTTGACTGAGGCTACACTCTGGTATTAGTAATGAAAAAATTGATGAGAAAAAAGAACCAAAATATTGTCCGAGAGAGGAGTTAATTAAAAATTCCATTTATTTCTTAGCTGCTGCATATGGTTGTGGACTAGCTGAACTAGACAACTTCAATTTTCGTTCCGTTACAATTTAGACCCGAATTTAGTTTTAAATGCTCACACGGAAAAGTAAAAAGGCCTAATAAGCTTTTGTTCATAGTTTAAGAATTTACGTGCGTCTGAAATGTGTCACTACTCCTACCACAACCATTTATTTATTTTCCAAATTCATCCTAATGTCCTCACCTAATGTTTAGGATGTGTGAATTATATATCTTCTTTTTGTCGCACAACCTTTTTTTCTCATCATGCCAGTTTTATAGAAGAAAACATACATGTTTTTTTTTCCAAAAGAAATGATGAGATAGTAGAGATATCCAACGCCACACCCATGCAATCTTTAAGATATTTAGAGCAATTTAGCTAATAGATAAGAAGAGATGAAAAGTACACGATGTGAAAGAAATTAAGTGAATTGGACGCAGAAAGGAAAATATTTGATCCAATATCATTAAACAGTTCCATTTCAACTGGCAATCAGAAGAGATAACCATTCTAATTAAGGTAAGACAACGGATTTCATTTATATTTCGAAAATACGTATTTTTTGTAGAAAAACACATTATGATTAGCAATCAATATAAATAGTTTGTCTTCACGGAAAAATCATTGTAATTAAAGTGTATTACATTCTAAGTTATGAGCTTTTTAAAAAAATATTGCAGGGGAATTAATGCATACATGTGTGTGTGCGTGTGTGGGAGAAAGAGAGAGATGAGCGAGGGGAGAATATACAGGGTAAGGTAAACACGCTGCGCCGGTAGTGCAGGTGATTCAGTAGTGCCCACTTCCACGTTTATATTTGAAAAAAATATTATTCCAGGTTTCCCAGTGGATTCAAACGTGCAGGAGGTGTTACCTCCTGCACGTTTGAATCATTTTTGAATGCATTTTTGAATCCATTGGGATTCAAACGTGCAGGAGGTGTTACTTCCTGCACGTTTGAATCATTTTTGATGCATTTTTGAATCCATTGGGAAACCTGGAATCCTATTTTTTGAAATATAAACCTTGAAGTGGCCACTACTGAAGTACTGGCCAGTAACGGTGTGTTTACCTTAACTAAAATTAAAGTAACAATTTCAAAACAGACTTTTTTTAACAAGAAGTTCCGTCTAGAACTAAATGAGCCTACTTTCCCCTATACCAATATCGACTTTCTAGTATCTGATCAACAGTCTCAAAATTAGTTATAATCGAAATTATTTCCAACAAAATTTTTTAATACTTTAAGCCGATTTCTTGAAATGAAATATGCCTCGCTCATCTAAAGAATTATATGAGTAAGAAATAAATAAACGAAAAAATAAAGTAGTAGCATCTTTCAAACAAAGTAGATAATACATTTTTTCCATTAAAAAAATTCTTTCACAGCTTTCAAAAGAAAAAAAATAAGCTCATTGAAATAAATACATCATATCAAAAAAAAAAAAAAAAATCGTTTGTTTTTCCCTTGTTGTCAAAAAATAACTGAAAAAATAATTTAATGTACTTTCAAAAATAAAAACAATACAATGTTAACTTAAATAAATAATTTTCATTGTCGAAAAAAAAAGGTCTGCGCATATCTTTATGTAGAAACAAAAAGGAATTCCGAATTTCTCCGTTAAAACCTGAATATATAAATTAAAACTTTAGAGTAAAAACCAAAATAAGTTATACCAACAATAATTATTTCACAGTAAAAACCATGGCTGCGGAGTCGGAGTCAATCTCATTTTAGGACAAAAGAGATTGGGGAGCCGAAGGTTTTTAATTCAAAGATTCGGAGTTGGAATCGGTCATTTTCCCTTAAAGTCCTCAACTCTGCCAATGTTTGCGGAGTAGGAGTTGGACTTATTTTGGGATAAAGGAGTCGGAGTCGGTCATTATTCCTCCGAGTATACATTCTTGCCAAGACTACGCAGAGTCGAAGTTGGGGAGTCGGAGTCCGACTAATTTTCTGGCACAAGAGTCGGAGTCAGGTGATCCAAAATTCTCGGAATTGGAGTCAAGAGAAGGTCGTCAAGAGCTATTTTGAACAAAATTTGTTTGAAGTAAATCCGCCTTTTATTTAACCGCCGGAAACTATATTGACTTTAAGTTTCTTCGTAAGTGCTAATGTTAAGAGATTTGAACTGTTCAGAATTGAACGGAAGATTGTTCAAAGAAAAAATACATTTTCTACACATGTTCTTCATCAAAAGCTTTTTCCTACAAAGTTTGCTTGAAGAAAATCAGCTTCTAAGTTCGGGATTGCCCTGAATTTCATCGTAGGCGCAAAGTATTTTTTTAATTCTTCAAAACTGAACGAAAAATTGCTCAAATCAAAAAGTGATATATGGGAGTGTGGTGTCCTTGCCAAGATCTTTCGATGAAAAAAAAAATGTTCGAAACGGACTATTCACTTAAAAGTTATTTGGGGGGGGGGGGCAGACAGACAGACCGATAAGCAGGCAGGCCGACAGACAGACATTTTCCCCCCATCTCAATACCCTACTTTCCTATTTTTAATTTTTCGATATTTAATTATTCTATTTATTTTTGACTTTTTTTTTTGTTTTTCGCGATATTTTAAAGATGCATTAAGCCTTCTTTTATACTTTTTTCTTCTTTCTCTGACTTTTATTGGGAAAGAAGCTAAAGGCTACCACTCAAAATCATTTGATATTTCATCAGAACAATCGTGAGCTCTATAACAATTTGTTTGGTGAAGGAAAAAAAAAAGTTCTAAAATTTACCGATAGTTGGCGCTGCAAAGGTTATTAAAAGATCAAAGGTTAATAAAGGGATACGTTAAACGTAGAAACGTTGTTTGCCAAAAATACGCGATAGGTTTAAAAAGTTTTCTGGAAATTTTTTGACGTTTCGATCGAAAACAGTGGCAGTGAGAAGAGAAATAGAAGAGCTTGACGATGCAAGAACTTCACTGATGATTAACACATTTCTTTAATAAGAAATAACAACTTCAAATTGCTCAAATTGCAGAGACACGTGTTTCGGCGTTACAAGGAACGCCTTTTAAATGCAAAAGAAATAAACTTATGGGTGAAAAGACATCCGACAAAATCATTTTTCAAAATCAAGCCGCATTGAATCCAAAACGAGTTACTTCAAACGTCTCGGAAACTCATTTCTGTAGATACTGCCGTTCACCTGCCCACGACAGTACTGTATTTGAAACCTAAATGGCCGATCTGTCTCTCTGCTTATGTTTGGCTGAACAAGCGTTCCTGCGAGCGCCGAGTTCGAGGCGTCCCCTATGAAACATTGGCGGACACCGAAGCACTGAGACATGACCGGAAAAAAGGGATATACCAATAGCCGCGTTCATAACACACTTTTCGACCCCGTAAATCTCCGCTCCGGCTCCGCAAAAAAAAAAAAAAGATTGAAAAGTTCCCCATTTTCATGTTAAAAGAGCAACTGTACCACATAAAGCGGTTTTTACCCCGCATCCTTAGCGGCAAGTAGACGAACTTGTTTTGCGTAATGCATTTTGGGTAAAAACTCCAATTTCACTTCGAAATTAAGCAGGAGGAGAAAAATCCCTCATATACCCCGCAAATAACCGGAATGCGGTGAAAAGTAGGTTTTTTCCGGAGGCGAAAGTGTTCATGGAAACGGCCCTATTAAGAAGAAATAAAATGAAGTGGGTGAAGACTCACATCCATGAAACCAAGACCCCAAGTCACGTGATGGATTTAAAAGCAAAGCATTGGAAAACAGTTTTCTTTCGCTTGTTTCATGCAAAACGTGAAAACCATTCGTCGTTGTTGAGTCACGTGACTTGGGGTGTTTGGTTCAGCTTTTGTTAAGCCAATGATATTACTTGCTCCCTCCATTTTAATTAATGTTCTAAGGGATATACTGACACATAACATTAGGGGCCTTTTAAGGACTGGATGCTGGCGTGGGAATCATCTGCTTTACCAACTATGCTGTTACGTGGAAGAAAAGGATAGTAATTTACACTTTGTACATTGCATTAAGTTACTACTTATAAATACTTTAGACGGCATGGATTTCCATTTCATCAATAAATGTTTCAAATGTAATCCGAAAAAAATTCAGTCACAGATTTATTCTAAAAATGTATTTAAAATTCTCCAAGAGCTGCCGCTGCTGAAATAAGAACCAAATGCTACTTCCAAATTTCCCATTAATATGTATCAGAAATATATATCAAAACGCAGCCAGATAAATAGTGGAAATAATCGACAGAAACGTGAAAAGTTGGAACATTTCGAGCAGAGAAAAAAACTTTCCATAATTTTGAAATTTCTAAGTCACACAATTCCGAATTCTATACGACATTTCGGTATACGAATTTCCATTCCATTCCATTACGTTTACTTCACTTCTTGCGCGCTCTGCGGAGAAAAGAGAAATATTAGCAAAGAAACACAGTTACAGTTTACCAGAACTTTTAAAATATTCAGTATGGGAGTGAAAACTAAATTTTGCGCTGCAGCTATTGGTGCGGTAGCACGGAAAAAAGCTGCTCAAGATATGGAAAACGCGATTCATATTCCTTTAAGTTTGAAACCGGGTATAAATATACCATGATTAAAAAATATTTTTTTAAATAAAGTTAAGATTAAATTTTACCACGTTTTACGTAAGGGTACCTCAAAGAAAGTTCTAGCGTCTTTTGATTGGATTATTTTCCAAATAAAATTCTGAACCATTCAGATCCTTACGGAAAAAAATAAAGCGTGAAGATTCACATTTTTGAAATGGACACCAAATTTTTGATTTCAAGGCTGATATTTCTCTCTCATCAAATAAGACCGTAAAACGAATTTGTCGGAAAAAAAAAAGACTTGAGGAAGGGGTAATCCGGGTTTGCTTTTGAAAATGTCATCTTCTACTGCAGGGAGTTTCTTGCACGAACAGTTCTGAATATCGAGCTTAAGGGGGTCCGGGACACATTTTGAAAATTTTTTTATTATGTACTTTAGAGTTTTGAAATTTTTTGAACTGATTCATCATTTATTTAATAATCAAAATCATAACATAAATATGAAAAAAAATTATTTTTTTATTTAAATTTAATTAGTTTTTTTCAAAAAAATGGGGTTGCTTTAAATTGCTATAACTCAAAATATTGTTGGTCAATTTTCAATTTTTTTTCAAAAAAGTATGCACAAATATCTAAGCTTTAATTTTTATTCGGCGATTTTAAAAATATTGATTCAATAAAAAATAAAAAATATTTGAAGAAAAATTTCGAAAAATTCGAAGATACTTTTAAAAAAAAATCATAATTTTTGCAGTAAACGTTTTTTTCAAATTCGCCGAATAAAAATTAAAGTAAATTGCTTGAAAAAGATATGCTCCAAGTTTCATATATTACTTTATCTCTATTGGTTCCTGACTTATAAGAGTTTGAATGCAAGAAATCGGGAAAAATTGCATCATGGAAAAAAACGCGTTTAAAGTTTTAAAGTTATGTACACATTCGTTAGATGCATGCAACAAAAATAACTATAACTTTCGTTCTATTTAAGGTAGAAGCAAGATTCAAACGTCCTCTTAAGCAGAAAAAAACGGAGCAATTTTTCAAATTATAAAAAAAAAAATGCAAAATTTGAGGATTTTTGTGTCCCGGACCACCTTAATTTAACGTCAGTTTTTTTTTCAGAAGGGAGGGGTGAGGAATGGTACAAAAACTGTTGCCTACGGCTGCTATGCAATTTTTAAACGGCCAGTTGAGACTAGTCTATTTGATTTAGGGGGATCATCAGTGGTCAGACAGTACGTGTCAGTTTTTCGGTACAAAAATGAGGAAAAGTCACTTCATAACAAATTTCGTCTGAAGGGGTAGACGAACGTAATTCAAACGAGTTGTGTTTCAAACGTCTTTCATTCGTGTTTGAAGACCAACAATTACGTATCTGAGTAAGTAACTACCGAGCATGTAGCTACCGTAGCCACACCATACATGATAGAGTTTATTTTTTGAAGTAAAACATTCTATGCGAGCGTTTTAAATTCCGATGGTCTACCTTTTGCGGGACACACATGCGCTCTTCTCGTTTTTTTCTCTCTCGTTGTCCGTGGATTCTGGTATCGATCACTCATTACAGTTGCTGGTTATCATGGGCACGCCAACAACAACTATTCTTTTTTATTGTTCTTAGTTTTTATATGAACAAAATATAATACAAGCTTCAACTATAAAGCTTTTAGATTAATTTTATTGTGAAAAAATAAATGGAAGGACGAGATCCATTACCCTTTTTTACCCGACTGCGCGTGCGTGACGCAAAGGAGGGTAATGTGTTCGTGAGTTTGTGCATGTATGTATGTTTGTTTCCATGTGGCGTTGTAGAGACTAAACGCCATGGCAAATTTTGATTATTCTTACGTCAATCAATATGTCTTAACCTTGCAAGTAGCACTAAACACATGACAGTAATCAAAATTCACCATAACAGCAATCAGTTACCATATTGTCAATTCAAGATCGTGTCGTACGCGTTTTTACTGCCCGCATTTTTTGTTAACTAAACCTTCTAAATCGATTTTAATCAGATTCCCGACTTCTGCAATAGTCAACTATTCCTTTCGCAGTGCTATACAACACTTTTTTCTTTGTCGTGGGTGAAAGACTTATAATTATGTCGATTTTTATCTCTAACATGTGGCATTTGTTTTTGTAGTGATTCAGGGGACTGAGTTTCGAGACGTGAACTTTCATAACGAACTTTTTTAGTTTTGCGAGAAAGATTTGACTGGCGACGTTTCCGAGCTCGCGTCATCATGAGCTGTACAGGTTGTTAATATAGAATTTGATGGCAAAGCAATTTAAAACAATGTTCCATGAGCAGGAATGAGAATCGAACCATCAACCATGTAATTCGATGCACTTCGTGGTCTGGGCTATATAGAACGAAAAATGTTGCCATAGACATTTAGCTGGGGCGTAACTGTACACAAGCTCCAAGGAACTACTTTGCATCGAACTGTGGTTGACTTAAAATCGCGTATTTTTGTTGAGGTCAAGCATACGTAGCTTTGATCCGAGTTAGATCTCTAGAGGTACTAATAATCAGTAGTTTAGATCATCGCAAGTTACTCTATAATACTCACGATATAACTTCTCTCAATGAAATGACGATTGAGAAATTAATCGTCTTATAATCATAATAACGTAAATGAAAATTAACTAAAAAGTCTAAAATAAAAAATAATTACACACACAAGAGAAAAAAAAACCGACTGTATAGAAACTAAAAAGAAAAAAAATCAGCCCAGTAGTTTAGAATGCTATTAAGTACTGTTAAATAACTACACCATTGAAAGTTTTATAATCGATACCCTCACAAGACATCATAAATTCAAAAGCAGAATCGAAGGATCAATAGTCGAGGCCCATTCCTTTTTGACCAATCAAGGAACCCTGTAAAATTTGTCAGATTTTTTATGCAATCGTGTTCAATTAATTAATACTTATTAAACTGTTATTTTTGACCGGGTTTTAAAATGTCTGTTTCTTATGTGTATTGGATTTAAATGGGAAATTAGCATTTGTGTGTATTGTCTTTAAAGTCTTGTTAGTTTTCAAATTATTTTAGTACAATACTATTAATAAATACTCCTTTATATTTATAGTTTCGCCGAGTATCTTATACGTAATTATTTTTTTTTCTTTCCAATGGGGATGTATAAGAGACCCAACTCAAGAGGCGTCTGGGCCATAACCAGACCTAGTGCGCTCCCCAACAATGCATCAATCTTTCGTGTGTTACCATTAAGGCACTGATGCATGACACGGTAGTGTTTTTGACGCCCAGTTTCCACCAGATGGAGGCATCAGGGCTCTCATTTGATGCGAAATTGCACTAGGAATTTAATTTAGCCGAGGGATATTCTAAGCCAAACGAATACACAAGGGATCTTTTACATGCCGCATAATCATACGACATGGGCGCTGAAGATTTTCTACATCTCGAAAATCCACCGACTGGCCACCCAGGTCAGAACCTGGATCCCCAGCGTAGAAGGTCAGCGTTCTTATACGTAATTATCTGCAGTTCAAAAATATGTACTAACCCTCTGACTGAAACAGTAAATGAAAAAACTTAAACCCTTGAAGTATGGATCTGCTTTTTCTTTGATAATCCTATTGCTCATTAATTATAAAAAATGACTTCATGTGTTTTCTGTTATGATGAACATCACTTGACGCGAAAAACCTTTTGTTACGTTTTTGGATTAACCCGAAGTTTTAATGCAAAAGGACTGTTACTACAGCATGAGTAAAAACTTTAAGGCCAGTAAATTTTTTTGTGAAAATTAGAAAATAAAACTAAATTGATCTTAATACTATTGTATTATTAATTATTATTGTTAATTCGTAAGAAATAACTCATCAGACAGGATTTGTTACGTATGCAATTACCAGAAAAACTGGTATATTCATAGTTAGTATTTTAGCCTGAGTAAAACCTTTAAAGACACTAGTTTATTTTATAACTACATGTACATTATGCTGGAATAAATATGACCACAGTTACCAAAATTGTGGAAACCCTTCAACTTGCAGTTTTGTCATTAATTTCTTCCAAGTTTTGGTGATCTTCATGAAGATATCGAAAGGTAAAAAGTTAAAGGTTCATGAAAGAGAGCAGATTGTTCTTTTTTCCTTCAGCGACGATGATTAGCCGTACTATTGCAAAAGAATTCAAATATTGACCTGTAATATTTTCTAATAAAAAAATACTAACAAACGAAATTTTTAGCCTTTTTGACTTGTATTTAAGGTTAATAATGATCACTGAAATTATTCTTTGATCCTAAGTTAAAGATGTGTCCAATTTCTTAAAAAAGTCAAACGGCCTTAAGGTTTTTATTCAGACTGTAAGAAAAATGCAAAGCAACATTGATAAATTCACATAAGCACATATAAAAATAAATCAATATAAACATAATTAATGAATCACAAAAACGAAAGTTAGTGTATAAGTGTTTTGAGGGTAAAAATAACCCGTTTTTCTATGCTAAGGCTTTAATGATAATGGTTAAACGAATGTTCAACGAAAGCGACAGAAGGGTAAGAATACAGCCAAAATTGTAAAAACAAATGATTCAAAAGTAACCAATGAGAGTACTACTAACAAAAGTATTAAGAACAAATAAGAAAATGCTTTAAATTTGACTGAAGTTCAGTCGAAGCTTGTCTGCAGGTAAATGGAGGAAAATTACAAACGACTGTTAAAAGTGTTTTGCACTGGAAATCGTAAAAAATAAAAATACTATCAGGTATATACACTATGGTAACCAATGCTTTCAAACTGGTTACCAAAAGTAACATAAGGGATGGCGAAACAATTACAACAAAGATTATGAGTGGTATAGAAAACTTTATGTGCGTGAATATAACTATTTAACTTTGATCATACTAACCAGGTCTGACACAGCTCCAACCGCAAAGGCCATCGCAAAGGCATCGTTTTCGGGAACTGATACAGTCGTTGTCATTCTTGCATTTTCGCAGGCACGTGCGGCCCTTAGCGACAGCCTCAGATCTGTCACGAGGACAACCATCTGCTGTGTCTTCCACCTCCAAGTCGTCCACATCTGCAGGAAAGAAAATACCTCTTTGATTTCACAGAAATAAATAAATACCTTTGTGCATACAGAATTACATGCAGTAATCTGTAATTCTGTGCTGCAAAACGTTGGATATTTCCTTTTTTTAGATCTTAGAGTTTCTTTTTTTCTTTTTTGAACTTGAAAAAAGAAAATATGAATAGCAAACGTCTAAAGATAGGTGAGTCAAAGACGGCGGATGTTCTTAAGGTACTCCGAAGAGTAGAATAAGATGTGTGTGTGTGTGTGTGTGTGTATATATATATATATATATATACACAAGCTTTCAACTGGTACAAAAATTGAGAAGATTGGACATTTTCTTGTAATAGACGTATGTTCAACTTTATGTAAATTATAGTTTTTAATTAAAAATATCCCCGTTAAATAATTCTACCGAGATATTCATGATCCTCGTAAAGTCCCGAATGTTTTAATACCCAGCTCGATCCTGAGCAGTGAACACTAGTCCGCTCTTGAGAATTTCGTGAACAAGTGTGGAAAGTTCCGAATCCCATTTCATCCCCTTAAAAAATAAATATTCAAAAATCCCTTCTTAGCACGTGCTCTCTATAAATTCAACCTACGCTCCTAATTTCATCTTCATCTTTCGAGCCTTAGTAGTTACGGCTGTGCGTTGATTTTCTGTCAGGACAAGCTACTTTATATTTATAGATATTTCTATATTATAAATTGGCTGCACTGCATTGTAAACCACCTACCTACAGTGCACGTGGCTTAATATGAAGAGATTACCTTGATTATCCACCATCGTATGCAGCGATTTCACTTCTGAGCAGAATTCTAAGCTCTAATTTTCAGGTAAGCTCTTCTCTCTGCTCTAGTTTTCAGGTAGGATAATATTTTAATTTGTATGTGGTTAAATTCTTAGAACGCTGAGACATTAATACCTTTTCTAAAAGATAGTTGTCTTCTATTTAACTTCAGTCGTTTCAAGTCTAATGAATTTAATAGATTAACGATTATAGATTATGCAAATGGTGACGATCTTCTTGTTTCTAATGGGGCTTCTAAAGAAATAATATTGAAATTTACGTCGTAGAGTAATTTTTTTAATGTTATTAATAAAAAATGTTGTTAGAGCAATTCGTAATGTAATATTATTTGCCTAACACTATAAATTGCTATAATAACACTTTTTACTTAGTCTCTTACAGATCAAATAAAGCTCTGGCAGCGAAGGAGTGAAAAGAATATCTATTGTGTTTTGTCCTCTTATAACGTAGTTGTTATTATTTATTTTTTTTTCATTTTAAAAGACGTTTCAACATATTGCTAACTCTGGAACACTATGCTATGCAAGTAATCTACAAGCTAGAGCAATGGTTCGCAACTTTTTTGAGCTTATCGTCACCTCTAGCAGTTGACTGACCCCCTCCCCCCCCCCCCATCAGTTTCCTTCATTCCTTATAAAAACCGTAAATTGGTGTTTGGTCGATATTTACTAAAAATATTAATTCAATGTATTGAAAATATAAGTTCAAAAAACGTTCCTGTGCTAGTTGCTTGCATTGGACCGTTATGTTTTAAATAAGAGTAGAGCTGAGGACAACTCGAATTCAGTTTTACTTCATAAAATAAGGAAATTATAAATTTCATACATGCTTCAATCTCAGTCTTACCGTTTCTTTCTTTTCTTCACAGAGGCCGCCCATATAAATTGAAACAAAAGGCGAGGGAGAGGGGGGGGGGGGGAGGGGGCTGCCGCAGGAGAGTTATAAGCAATTCAATTTACATATGCACAATAATAAACATCCATTTCTTCGCTTCTTTTCCAAAGCAAACTAATAGATGCTTGATGGTAAATTCTTAACTAAAATCATTGACGTACGTACATTAAAAAATATAAGTATAATTTTAGGAAATTAATCATCTTTTTTCAATAGGAATATAAAGGGTGGAGGGTAAAAACACTGACACTTGAAAGAAAAAAAAAGTTGAAAATTAAAAAATTCATAAAATAAGCGATGTTTAATGAAATACTACCAGAAAATTTAACTTAGGTGTAAGAAGAAAGCTGCGGAACGTTATTTTTTTTTTAATTTCTGACTAGCTGTATTGTCCGGCTTTGCACGGTCTACTTCGAAAATAAAAGTTATGTGAATTGACGCATGTTCCATAGGGTGGAGCGAAAAAAAAAGGATTTTTTTTCCGAGTTCTTATAGCGCGGCAAAGTTGCAATTAGTGAAGACATAAAAAAATAAATCGGATAGAAAGATATGAATATAATACAAATATATTTTTTTTTGTTTTTTTACGGGTTTTTAAAAAAAATGTGTCAATGTTTTTTTTTAATGCTCTAAAACCGACCAATTAAGATTGGTGAAACCTTGAGAAATTAAAAAGAAATGTTGAAATCGAATAATACCTTCTTATTCAGGAACAAGCCTAAAAAATTCAGAATTTCAGCTTTTTACGAGATTTAAAAAAAATGGTCCAATTTTTTTCTTCTTTTTTTCAGTACTATAGGGAGAACTCTTCTGAAAAGCTTGTTTCAGCTTCTCAGGAAAGTATCTACAGGTTTAAATTGTTTTGTAAACATGAATGGGATCGTTCGTGAAGTTTTTGCTGTTCTTTATTTCAAAGCAGACTGGCATGCAACATTTCAAGATTAAAGTAACAATGTGTTTTAACGCATCTGAAGGAATCATTACATTTGCGCTCAATCTGAGGACTCCATTGGCAAAAGTGAGCCATCTGGAATGGGAGAGTGGGCAGGGGTTTAAGATTTGACCAATCATTTGGACAATTGCAACTCTTTATTGCTTCAGATATATCCAAAAGATACCTTTGATCCTTAATCAAGCATTTTCTGTTTACTTCTATTCTCAATTACTTGAAAATCTATTACCGGCAGTTTTTCACAACTTCAGAGATGTTCTCTTATTGGTCCAAAAAGTGAACTTGAATCGGTTGTTTCACCATTAGAAACCTAAAAAGTGACGAAAAGACAATTTGATGAACTGAAATAAACAAATACCCCATTGCAATGGTCGTCCGACAAAAATCTCGAATTGACTTTGTGGGGCATTAACACATCCATTATCACTTGTGTCATTTCCATAACTAGATCTTCCTTCACTAACAGATTAGAAAGATCCTTTGCATTGTCAAGGAATGAATCAAAATCTTCAATGTAAAAGGCCTTTGTTTGTGTGTCATCGATGTCGGTATCCTCGTTTCTTTCAGTCCTTTCGTCACTTCTAAAACCTCTTCTGCAAGTGGTCTCTGAATTGTGTAATTTTAATAACTTTAATCCAAAAAAGAACTTTGTAACCAATCGCAGAAATTGTCTATAGTTCCTCAAACTCGCATATTAGCACGACAAAATGCAGTTTATTACGTGTTATCTGCAATCTCAGGAATTTTGATTTTGAAAAGGGGAAAATTTCATTTGTTTGCAATGCCACATCCGTGTAAAATCGAAACTCATCCGAGTAAAATAAAATAAAAGTGTCAAAACTTAAACCGCGTATAATCAAATCCGCGTGAAATAAACCCGCTTAAAATGAAGACCAACTGTATTTAGAAAACAAAAAATCAAGTATTTAAAAGATCCCTGTTATGTTTTTTGCTGAAATAATTTTCAATCCACTTTCATTGTCAATGCTAATCGGAATTAAAAATATAGTTTGACGACATATTGAAACTCTTTAACAAATGTTAATTCTCTGAAAGAAACCGAAGTATAGATGGTTACAAGAACGAAAGATATATGAGCTACTAATGTTCCACCGAAGTAATAGCAAACCCGCCAACCATGTCAAAAGAGTAATTACGAAGGGCACTTTATCATTATTAAAGCCGTCTGTTAATGAAGGAGTGTTTGTCGCGAGCTGTTTGTCAAAGCTAGAAACTGCTACTTACGTTCACGCATGGATTCCCGCTTCAAAAGGAAATTTTGTCGCCGGTATTTCGCGCGTTCTAGGATGTCTGCCAATCAAATGGCTCACAGGAAGGCCAGTCAATTATCAGGATCGGTAAGTTTTGTTCCAAGTTCTAAATAGTTCTTAAGGTCTTGGAATTACTTCCAGGTTTAATGAGATGTAGGTAGATCGCTCAAAAAAGAGTTTTGAAGAACTAATTTGAAAATAATTTTTAATGAAACCGTTGCAATGCATCATGTTTGCGCATATGTAAAGCGCATTAAAGTGTAGTTAATTAAATGTTGTTATATTTTGAACAAATATCCAATTTAATTTGTCTCTTGCTTTGCTTAATCTCATGCCCGAATATAATTTATTTCGAAGCGGTATTTGAGAGTTCTCTTTAGTCAATTCTTTGTTCCGTGTTATAATAACTATTACACAAATTTCAAGCAGAAGTAGTTACGCCAAAATTCATTAAAAGCGATTGGGACATTTTATGAAAAAAATCCGTCTGCTGTTTCTTTTTTTTTTACACTTTTTATTCTGCCATCATATTAGACCAAGAAACAGATGTAAAAATAAAATATGCACGTTCTTCAAGGTTTTGAAAAAAAAAATATTTTGATAACATTGCTTATGACCAGCCATTGAATACTAGGTTTTCAACATTAAGTTTTAAAATTTGAGACATTTTACTTCCTATACTATCTTAAATGCTGCATTCGTGCTCTATAATGAAGTTGTTTCCTTTAGTCAAAAGTACTACTTTTAGCCAATAAAATTGATAGAATAAGCAAAAAAAAAAAAAAAAAAAAAACATGGACCCAGAAAATACTTTATTTTCCGAACAGTTATTTTTCAATTAATTTTTTAAAATGTCCGATTTTTCAAACAGGGCGTGATCTTAATGACGTCATAAATGATGTACTTGGGCGCATCTGTCTGCCGCGATTTCACGTTATCATAATCAAGAAGAGAAATAAATATTGCGTTCTACGTCGTCTATCAACCACATCGTTGCCAGTACACGTGAGTAAAGAAGCGAATTAAGTATTATGTTCTGCGCATGGCAACAGTAAATGGCATTTCATCATTTGTGATGTCATCGGCAGAAATGTAAACAATGAAAGCGCACCGATTAAAGTAATACTTTAAAAATATTAAGCACAGTCAAATTATTTAAAAAATGGTCAGATCCTATGTTTTTAAGCATGCTCTTTCAGAAAAAAAACTTAAAATTTTGAAAACGATCCCATTGAGGAAATATCAAACACATATAAAAATTGTGCACATAAAATTAATTTTTATTTCTATTAGGACGTAAATTTAACGTAAGAACATGAGTGGCTTCATTCACCGATGCACAGTAGTTAAGCTGGATGGTTGTTCACAGATTTTCGATCTAAAAATTTCAAATGCATAGTTATATTTTTCACTACATACTTTTACAAGAAGTCGGCTGTTTTGCTATTGCTATGGTTTTCCTTAATTATCTATTCTTGTTTAAGATAATTCATCAACCTTCTTCGCAGAAACTTCACACTCCATTGTGTGAATTATGGAACAGAAATTTTTACTTCAAAGATGCAGCAGATTGGGTTAGGCTTTGGTCCCCTACGTCCAAGCCACCGGTTCAAACATGGCTCCATTAGATACATTTTTAAAAGGCAAAAAACCGTCAGCGTTCATATCGTGTGATTTAATATGCGGCATGCTGAAAATCCCTTGAGCATTCATTCGACTTGAATGTTTCCTTAAAAATTGAATTTCAGTGCAGTTTCCCATCGTGAGAGCTCAGGTGCCTCCATCTGGTGAAAGACTATGTGTCAAAACTATCAAGCAGGGAGGGTTATTTGCTGATGGTGGTGCCACATGAAAGAGTGGATGCCACCTTTTGGGGAATGAGCCCTAACAGCTGAAGAGACTATGGAGCAAGATTTTCTGAACATGGAGCATGCGTAACGACAAAACTAAAAAGTCCCGTTGTAGCAATCAGTCCCCAGTATCTGAGAAAATAATCTTTGTTGACTAGCGCCATTTAGTGACTTATGTTTCTCCTTGTGGTTATTTTGCATAAAAACTTGCCTTTCTCTCAAATGACTGTAATTTAAATTTTGGGAGTCATTGTTGATATTTTATTACTTTAATATTTATTTAATTTTATATATAGAAAGAAGCAAAGAATCTGTAAAGAAGTTGATTTTCTTCGGCGATTCGGAAAACATTGGTAATAAGTAAAATGACACAATGTGTATATAGTAAAAAAACATTGGTAACTTATAAACTTGATGGGAGTGATTTGTTCGTAGCGTGTAACGTAGTAATACATTTGTGTCGCATGTTAGTTTACTCTCAAATCGACATAGGCTCCATTTGAGTGAAAATTTTTGTTACTATTACACTGTAAAAAATCCTTCAATTTTTACATGTAAACGTATTTGAAAGCACTTGGTGCAGTAAAACCGGATCATTTTTTTATCACGTAAGCCATGTAACCAGCGGCAAACTCTCAAACCAATTTTTGGGCACCGGCAACTCGTAAGAGAGTAAATTCTGATGGCGATGTCTACAACCACTGGCTAAATGGTCTGGGCGATGGTTTGATACTTAAGATGCTTCCTCACTCGAGATGTACTTCTCTTCAGCGGTTTGTAAGTCCTTTCCATGTAAACATTGTATCAATAAAATTGATATCACTATAATGTGTCGTGAATGATGCATGTAGGTAACTGCAACATAGTTTTTTTTATTTTCCATACTGCTTCGAGGAAAAATCAGCATATCAAGTTTTTTTATGTCTTAAGGGGAATGTGAAGACTTCATTTAAATGTTATTAAACTGTCATTTCCAAATTTTAATTAATTAAAAGTATTTATATTTTATAACGAACAAACATTTTTAACAAATGTGAAGCATTTTTTCCCTCCAAATCTTGTAGCACTCAGTCGGCGATAAATAACGGAAGCGAAACGCTAGTACGTACTGAGAAAAAAGCGATCAATTTTATAAATTATTTTTATGTCAGGACTCTCCCTGGAGCAAATATTTTGGATTTTAAATAAAAGTATGGAAAATACGCAAGAAGTCTGAATTTTCCTTTTTATTTAAAGTTTAACAGTGAATTGAAGTAATCTTGTTCGTGGCAGTTTCTGAATCTAATTGTTTAAAAAAATCAAAATAAAAAAACTTTTGATATTTTCACGTATTCTCTGATATTTTCATGTGTTGAAACGAGAAACCCATATAAAAAATTACAAAGATTCCAGAAGATTTTCTTCAGCTGCGAACTTGATTTAGGGATAAATTTATAGTTAAATTGTGACATAGGAAATTAAAGTGTAAGCATTGAATACATTTGTATAGGTTTGGGTACATGACAGACTGTAATCAACTTTAATCAAATTCAGAGCATGTTCAGTGAGAATTTCGTGAACAAGTGTGGAAAGTTCCGAATCCCATTTCATCCCCTTAAAAAATAAATATTCAAAAATCCCTTCTTAGCACGTGCTCTCTATAAATTCAACCTACGCTCCTAATTTCATCTTCATCTTTCGAGCCTTAGTAGTTACGGCTGTGCGTTGATTTTCTGTCAGGACAAGCTACTTTATATTTATAGATATTTCTATATTATAAATTGGCTGCACTGCATTGTAAACCACCTACCTACAGTGCACGTGGCTTAATATGAAGAGATTACCTTGATTATCCACCATCGTATGCAGCGATTTCACTTCTGAGCAGAATTCTAAGCTCTAATTTTCAGGTAAGCTCTTCTCTCTGCTCTAGTTTTCAGGTAGGATAATATTTTAATTTGTATGTGGTTAAATTCTTAGAACGCTGAGACATTAATACCTTTTCTAAAAGATAGTTGTCTTCTATTTAACTTCAGTCGTTTCAAGTCTAATGAATTTAATAGATTAACGATTATAGATTATGCAAATGGTGACGATCTTCTTGTTTCTAATGGGGCTTCTAAAGAAATAATATTGAAATTTACGTCGTAGAGTAATTTTTTTAATGTTATTAATAAAAAATGTTGTTAGAGCAATTCGTAATGTAATATTATTTGCCTAACACTATAAATTGCTATAATAACACTTTTTACTTAGTCTCTTACAGATCAAATAAAGCTCTGGCAGCGAAGGAGTGAAAAGAATATCTATTGTGTTTTGTCCTCTTATAACGTAGTTGTTATTATTTATTTTTTTTTCATTTTAAAAGACGTTTCAACATATTGCTAACTCTGGAACACTATGCTATGCAAGTAATCTACAAGCTAGAGCAATGGTTCGCAACTTTTTTGAGCTTATCGTCACCTCTAGCAGTTGACTGACCCCCTCCCCCCCCCATCAGTTTCCTTCATTCCTTATAAAAACCGTAAATTGGTGTTTGGTCGATATTTACTAAAAATATTAATTCAATGTATTGAAAATATAAGTTCAAAAAACGTTCCTGTGCTAGTTGCTTGCATTGGACCGTTATGTTTTAAATAAGAGTAGAGCTGAGGACAACTCGAATTCAGTTTTACTTCATAAAATAAGGAAATTATAAATTTCATACATGCTTCAATCTCAGTCTTACCGTTTCTTTCTTTTCTTCACAGAGGCCGCCCATATAAATTGAAACAAAAGGCGAGGGAGAGGGGGGGGGGGGAGGGGGCTGCCGCAGGAGAGTTATAAGCAATTCAATTTACATATGCACAATAATAAACATCCATTTCTTCGCTTCTTTTCCAAAGCAAACTAATAGATGCTTGATGGTAAATTCTTAACTAAAATCATTGACGTACGTACATTAAAAAATATAAGTATAATTTTAGGAAATTAATCATCTTTTTTCAATAGGAATATAAAGGGTGGAGGGTAAAAACACTGACACTTGAAAGAAAAAAAAAGTTGAAAATTAAAAAATTCATAAAATAAGCGATGTTTAATGAAATACTACCAGAAAATTTAACTTAGGTGTAAGAAGAAAGCTGCGGAACGTTATTTTTTTTTTAATTTCTGACTAGCTGTATTGTCCGGCTTTGCACGGTCTACTTCGAAAATAAAAGTTATGTGAATTGACGCATGTTCCATAGGGTGGAGCGAAAAAAAAAGGATTTTTTTTCCGAGTTCTTATAGCGCGGCAAAGTTGCAATTAGTGAAGACATAAAAAAATAAATCGGATAGAAAGATATGAATATAATACAAATATATTTTTTTTTGTTTTTTTACGGGTTTTTAAAAAAAATGTGTCAATGTTTTTTTTTAATGCTCTAAAACCGACCAATTAAGATTGGTGAAACCTTGAGAAATTAAAAAGAAATGTTGAAATCGAATAATACCTTCTTATTCAGGAACAAGCCTAAAAAATTCAGAATTTCAGCTTTTTACGAGATTTAAAAAAAATGGTCCAATTTTTTTCTTCTTTTTTTCAGTACTATAGGGAGAACTCTTCTGAAAAGCTTGTTTCAGCTTCTCAGGAAAGTATCTACAGGTTTAAATTGTTTTGTAAACATGAATGGGATCGTTCGTGAAGTTTTTGCTGTTCTTTATTTCAAAGCAGACTGGCATGCAACATTTCAAGATTAAAGTAACAATGTGTTTTAACGCATCTGAAGGAATCATTACATTTGCGCTCAATCTGAGGACTCCATTGGCAAAAGTGAGCCATCTGGAATGGGAGAGTGGGCAGGGGTTTAAGATTTGACCAATCATTTGGACAATTGCAACTCTTTATTGCTTCAGATATATCCAAAAGATACCTTTGATCCTTAATCAAGCATTTTCTGTTTACTTCTATTCTCAATTACTTGAAAATCTATTACCGGCAGTTTTTCACAACTTCAGAGATGTTCTCTTATTGGTCCAAAAAGTGAACTTGAATCGGTTGTTTCACCATTAGAAACCTAAAAAGTGACGAAAAGACAATTTGATGAACTGAAATAAACAAATACCCCATTGCAATGGTCGTCCGACAAAAATCTCGAATTGACTTTGTGGGGCATTAACACATCCATTATCACTTGTGTCATTTCCATAACTAGATCTTCCTTCACTAACAGATTAGAAAGATCCTTTGCATTGTCAAGGAATGAATCAAAATCTTCAATGTAAAAGGCCTTTGTTTGTGTGTCATCGATGTCGGTATCCTCGTTTCTTTCAGTCCTTTCGTCACTTCTAAAACCTCTTCTGCAAGTGGTCTCTGAATTGTGTAATTTTAATAACTTTAATCCAAAAAAGAACTTTGTAACCAATCGCAGAAATTGTCTATAGTTCCTCAAACTCGCATATTAGCACGACAAAATGCAGTTTATTACGTGTTATCTGCAATCTCAGGAATTTTGATTTTGAAAAGGGGAAAATTTCATTTGTTTGCAATGCCACATCCGTGTAAAATCGAAACTCATCCGAGTAAAATAAAATAAAAGTGTCAAAACTTAAACCGCGTATAATCAAATCCGCGTGAAATAAACCCGCTTAAAATGAAGACCAACTGTATTTAGAAAACAAAAAATCAAGTATTTAAAAGATCCCTGTTATGTTTTTTGCTGAAATAATTTTCAATCCACTTTCATTGTCAATGCTAATCGGAATTAAAAATATAGTTTGACGACATATTGAAACTCTTTAACAAATGTTAATTCTCTGAAAGAAACCGAAGTATAGATGGTTACAAGAACGAAAGATATATGAGCTACTAATGTTCCACCGAAGTAATAGCAAACCCGCCAACCATGTCAAAAGAGTAATTACGAAGGGCACTTTATCATTATTAAAGCCGTCTGTTAATGAAGGAGTGTTTGTCGCGAGCTGTTTGTCAAAGCTAGAAACTGCTACTTACGTTCACGCATGGATTCCCGCTTCAAAAGGAAATTTTGTCGCCGGTATTTCGCGCGTTCTAGGATGTCTGCCAATCAAATGGCTCACAGGAAGGCCAGTCAATTATCAGGATCGGTAAGTTTTGTTCCAAGTTCTAAATAGTTCTTAAGGTCTTGGAATTACTTCCAGGTTTAATGAGATGTAGGTAGATCGCTCAAAAAAGAGTTTTGAAGAACTAATTTGAAAATAATTTTTAATGAAACCGTTGCAATGCATCATGTTTGCGCATATGTAAAGCGCATTAAAGTGTAGTTAATTAAATGTTGTTATATTTTGAACAAATATCCAATTTAATTTGTCTCTTGCTTTGCTTAATCTCATGCCCGAATATAATTTATTTCGAAGCGGTATTTGAGAGTTCTCTTTAGTCAATTCTTTGTTCCGTGTTATAATAACTATTACACAAATTTCAAGCAGAAGTAGTTACGCCAAAATTCATTAAAAGCGATTGGGACATTTTATGAAAAAAATCCGTCTGCTGTTTCTTTTTTTTTTACACTTTTTATTCTGCCATCATATTAGACCAAGAAACAGATGTAAAAATAAAATATGCACGTTCTTCAAGGTTTTGAAAAAAAAAAAAATATTTTGATAACATTGCTTATGACCAGCCATTGAATACTAGGTTTTCAACATTAAGTTTTAAAATTTGAGACATTTTACTTCCTATACTATCTTAAATGCTGCATTCGTGCTCTATAATGAAGTTGTTTCCTTTAGTCAAAAGTACTACTTTTAGCCAATAAAATTGATAGAATAAGCAAAAAAAAAAAAAAAAAAAAAAAAAAAAACATGGACCCAGAAAATACTTTATTTTCCGAACAGTTATTTTTCAATTAATTTTTTAAAATGTCCGATTTTTCAAACAGGGCGTGATCTTAATGACGTCATAAATGATGTACTTGGGCGCATCTGTCTGCCGCGATTTCACGTTATCATAATCAAGAAGAGAAATAAATATTGCGTTCTACGTCGTCTATCAACCACATCGTTGCCAGTACACGTGAGTAAAGAAGCGAATTAAGTATTATGTTCTGCGCATGGCAACAGTAAATGGCATTTCATCATTTGTGATGTCATCGGCAGAAATGTAAACAATGAAAGCGCACCGATTAAAGTAATACTTTAAAAATATTAAGCACAGTCAAATTATTTAAAAAATGGTCAGATCCTATGTTTTTAAGCATGCTCTTTCAGAAAAAAAACTTAAAATTTTGAAAACGATCCCATTGAGGAAATATCAAACACATATAAAAATTGTGCACATAAAATTAATTTTTATTTCTATTAGGACGTAAATTTAACGTAAGAACATGAGTGGCTTCATTCACCGATGCACAGTAGTTAAGCTGGATGGTTGTTCACAGATTTTCGATCTAAAAATTTCAAATGCATAGTTATATTTTTCACTACATACTTTTACAAGAAGTCGGCTGTTTTGCTATTGCTATGGTTTTCCTTAATTATCTATTCTTGTTTAAGATAATTCATCAACCTTCTTCGCAGAAACTTCACACTCCATTGTGTGAATTATGGAACAGAAATTTTTACTTCAAAGATGCAGCAGATTGGGTTAGGCTTTGGTCCCCTACGTCCAAGCCACCGGTTCAAACATGGCTCCATTAGATACATTTTTAAAAGGCAAAAAACCGTCAGCGTTCATATCGTGTGATTTAATATGCGGCATGCTGAAAATCCCTTGAGCATTCATTCGACTTGAATGTTTCCTTAAAAATTGAATTTCAGTGCAGTTTCCCATCGTGAGAGCTCAGGTGCCTCCATCTGGTGAAAGACTATGTGTCAAAACTATCAAGCAGGGAGGGTTATTTGCTGATGGTGGTGCCACATGAAAGAGTGGATGCCACCTTTTGGGGAATGAGCCCTAACAGCTGAAGAGACTATGGAGCAAGATTTTCTGAACATGGAGCATGCGTAACGACAAAACTAAAAAGTCCCGTTGTAGCAATCAGTCCCCAGTATCTGAGAAAATAATCTTTGTTGACTAGCGCCATTTAGTGACTTATGTTTCTCCTTGTGGTTATTTTGCATAAAAACTTGCCTTTCTCTCAAATGACTGTAATTTAAATTTTGGGAGTCATTGTTGATATTTTATTACTTTAATATTTATTTAATTTTATATATAGAAAGAAGCAAAGAATCTGTAAAGAAGTTGATTTTCTTCGGCGATTCGGAAAACATTGGTAATAAGTAAAATGACACAATGTGTATATAGTAAAAAAACATTGGTAACTTATAAACTTGATGGGAGTGATTTGTTCGTAGCGTGTAACGTAGTAATACATTTGTGTCGCATGTTAGTTTACTCTCAAATCGACATAGGCTCCATTTGAGTGAAAATTTTTGTTACTATTACACTGTAAAAAATCCTTCAATTTTTACATGTAAACGTATTTGAAAGCACTTGGTGCAGTAAAACCGGATCATTTTTTTATCACGTAAGCCATGTAACCAGCGGCAAACTCTCAAACCAATTTTTGGGCACCGGCAACTCGTAAGAGAGTAAATTCTGATGGCGATGTCTACAACCACTGGCTAAATGGTCTGGGCGATGGTTTGATACTTAAGATGCTTCCTCACTCGAGATGTACTTCTCTTCAGCGGTTTGTAAGTCCTTTCCATGTAAACATTGTATCAATAAAATTGATATCACTATAATGTGTCGTGAATGATGCATGTAGGTAACTGCAACATAGTTTTTTTTATTTTCCATACTGCTTCGAGGAAAAATCAGCATATCAAGTTTTTTTATGTCTTAAGGGGAATGTGAAGACTTCATTTAAATGTTATTAAACTGTCATTTCCAAATTTTAATTAATTAAAAGTATTTATATTTTATAACGAACAAACATTTTTAACAAATGTGAAGCATTTTTTCCCTCCAAATCTTGTAGCACTCAGTCGGCGATAAATAACGGAAGCGAAACGCTAGTACGTACTGAGAAAAAAGCGATCAATTTTATAAATTATTTTTATGTCAGGACTCTCCCTGGAGCAAATATTTTGGATTTTAAATAAAAGTATGGAAAATACGCAAGAAGTCTGAATTTTCCTTTTTATTTAAAGTTTAACAGTGAATTGAAGTAATCTTGTTCGTGGCAGTTTCTGAATCTAATTGTTTAAAAAAATCAAAATAAAAAAACTTTTGATATTTTCACGTATTCTCTGATATTTTCATGTGTTGAAACGAGAAACCCATATAAAAAATTACAAAGATTCCAGAAGATTTTCTTCAGCTGCGAACTTGATTTAGGGATAAATTTATAGTTAAATTGTGACATAGGAAATTAAAGTGTAAGCATTGAATACATTTGTATAGGTTTGGGTACATGACAGACTGTAATCAACTTTAATCAAATTCAGAGCATGTTCAGTGTTTTCCGTTCAGATTAATTTGTAAGGCTCGCAATAATTATTTTCGTAAATGGTTGATTGCGATTTTGGTAATTACTGCTTGAGTAAAATAGATTACCTTGTAATCTCTATGTCTTATAATTAATCAACTTCATACATGATTATTTTCCTTCTCAAATTTGAGAACTACATTGTTTGTTTGAATACCATAACAACAAATAACGTATCATAATTAATTGTGGAATACATTTATACATACTGATTTTGTGAGCATATAAAATATCCTTATCAATGAAAGAGTAAGCCTTTTAATACTTAAACTGAGCAATATTTTGATTAAAACTATATTTTCTTCTTTTCGGCAAAAATCAGGTCCTTACGCACCTTACCCCATTACTGTTCAAAAATGGAAGAAAGTATTCTTGGGGTACTCTTAACAGCTTTTTTGAACTCCAGAGTTTGCCTCAATCAGTGAAAAGAATACGCCTATATGTTACAGTGAAAGACCGAAATTGGAGTATGTTGAATTTCACCTCTAACATTCACCGGAAATATTCGGTTATCGGTCACCGATGTCTTTTGTATGTGTATGAATGCCTTCACCAGTCGTAATTTAGCAAGGATTGGACTTCGTAGTAACACTTGCATGGCTTTAATTAGTATCCTGGGCTTCTGAGTATTTCTTTAAATTTTAATAATTAAATGTTATGAAATTATAACAGAGCATTTTGCAGTAAATTCATTCCTTATTTATTCTGTACAACATAGCAGCAAGAAAAACTAGAATGATTTTTTACGAAAATAATTTTTTAAAATGGGGTTGTTTCCTTCAGCTAAAAGTACTACTCTTAGTCATTGAAATTGATAGAATAATAATTAAAAAAAAAAAAAAACATGGCGCGAGAAAAAAACTTTTACTTTTCCAAACGCTTAATTTTTAATTAATTTTTAAAATGTCTGATTTTGAAAATAAGGTGTGGTCTTTATGACGTCACAACTGATGTACTTTGACGCATCTTTCCACCGCGTTTCCACGTTATGATAATCAAGAAGCGAATTAAATATCGCTCTATGCTTGCTATCAACCATAACCATATCGCTGCCAGCACATGTGAGTAAAGAAGCAAATTAAATACTGTGCTCTCTGAATGGCATTTCATCATATGTGATGTTATCAGCAGAAGCGTAAACAATGAAAGCGCACCGATTAAAGTAGTTTTTTTTAAATATTAAACTTATTCAAATTATTTAAAAAATTATCAGACCCTATGTTTTTAAGCATGCTCTTTCTGAAAAAAAATCTTTTAAAATTTTGGAAATGACCCCAATCTCTCACAGCAAGGCAAAAAGAGAAAACCAGCAAAAAGAAACCCCAATTTTACGTCTTCGAATCTCCGTTTCCCATATTTTGTGTTTTTTAATCCAGTCTCCCGAGAAACTTAAAATCGGGATTTCACTGTTCAAAAGTAAAATTATAATGCACTAAATATATTAAAATTTTTATATTGGAATACTAATCTTATTTTCGACACCGCTGATTACAGAATTACTTTTTCCATCTGATCATCAGAGAGGAAGAAGCAAACCTCAAAGCAAAATACTCTTTTATGGAAAATTTCATTTTCACATTTACAAGAAGGGATCAATTAATTTACAGTCACATCAGCGTTTTTATATTAGAAGCTTCCTAATATTATTATTAAATTTGAAAAAGGTTGACGCATTTCCCCCTAAATCCATAAAATAACTTCTGCTTAGCTTCTTTTTTCTATTGCTAGGTTTCAAAAAAAGTACTCCCTGCTTGAAATACTGTTATTTTCAATACTTCAATATGTATTTCGGCAAATTATATCGATTCCCATCTAGTATATTAAAGTTAAATAAGTAAAATGTTTAAACGGAAATAGAAGAATTACGTTATTCTTATTATTGGTCACTTCCACGGATATTTGCCTGACATTTTAAAATTTTTAAAGCATTTTGTAACATTCACTTAACACATAACTTATACAGAAGAATCTTTCCCCTGGAATGTTGAATTTTTTAAGCTGAATTTAATGGTATACTCAAATTTCCAAAATACACTTTTAATTTTTGGAACAAAAAGGATAGTAACTAACTAACATGCTACTTTCATTATCGTCTGTTAGTTACCATGTTTTTAGAAAACCGAGCTGATGTGTGCATCACATGATTTCCTTTTACTCCAATTTAATGTTTTTACCCCATTACCGGCAATTTTAATGTAATTTAATAGTTTACTCTCTAAATATCACCAACAGTGGCCAAATTGAAACAGATTAAAAAAAAAAAAAACGCTAACGTTGTCGCCAAGTTAGCGACCAAAAGACTGGCGATATATCGCCAAGTGTCCGCCAAATTATAACAACACTTGTGTTTACATTGAAATTAACAATGTTCCCCCCCCCCCAAAAAAAGGGGGCAAAAGACCCCTTTAGAAACACCCGAATGGAAACAAAAGGAGATGTGCACAATTAGACCCCACTAGGAGTCTACGTACCAAATTTCAACTTTTTAAGACTTATACGTACATACAGACGTCACGAGAAATTTCGTTGCAATTAACTCGGGAATTGTCATTATGGATATTTCGCGTGTCTATACGTTCTTACGCCTTTATCCACGTTTGATCGAGTCGAAAAAAAACTCAATATTCATTCGGGGGTGAGTAAAATGGAAATTGAGGTCGATTTTTGAGTGAATTTTTTTTCTCGAATGCAATACTTCCTTTTTTGTAAAAGAAAGTAAAAATATTCAAATCATCCAACATTTATTTTGGGAATTCAATTATACCTTTAAATTGGGCTTAAAAGTACAATAATACAAGAGAACAGATTTTTTTTGTATTTATTTCCGTTGAATGTTACAGAATACTGTTTTGTTTTTAAAATATCAGTCAGTTACCTGTGGAATTGCTCTATTATTTTAGATAGATAAAAGACATTAAAAACATGGTAACTGGCTGACATGCTACTTTCAAAATTGTCAGTCAGTTCCCAACAAAAAAACTAAAAATCCCCAAGGATGTATGTTGGTAATTTAATTTTATCTTTGAAATTAGTTTAAAAACAAAAAGTAAAATTAATTTGAATTTTGACCTCTTGAATTCAAATTATGTTTTTCGCAATCACGAGTGTGTGTACGTAGAAGCGTGTGTTTGTGTGTAGGGGTAAGTGTGTGTAGGCATGTGTGTTTGTGTCTGTGTGCAGGTATGAATGTGTGGATAGTTGTGTGTGTATGTGTAGGTGTCTGTATGTATGCATGAATGTGTGAGTAGTTGTGTGTATGTGTCTGTGTGTATGCGTCTGTGTATGTGTTTGTGTGTGTGTATGTGTGTGTGTGTAGTTGTGTATGTATGCGCGTGTGTGTAGGACATGGACGCAACCTGGAGACGGCTTTCGCTATAGGAGCAGCATCGTGAGGAGCTGGTCGACGGTGACAGGGTGCGGAGGGTGGCGATGGGAAAATAAAAAGATAGGACATCAAAACAGTCAAATGAGAACAATAAGCAATCGTGATTGCTCAATATAATAATCCAAAAATGAACGATTTTGTGAACAAGGTATATTTTTCGTAGGATGTTACAAAATACTTAATGTTTTGCTTTTAAAATGACAGTGTTAGCCGTGGAATCGCAATATTAATTCTATACAAAAATTGTAAAATTTTCAAACATTTGAATAAAAACACTCACTCATCATATTAGTAAAACAAATCCTTATATGTTTACAAATATAAACAAAATGTTTAAGCACCTCACGCATAACATTTTCAGTGTTACTAATTAATAAACAATTATCGTTTTATAACGCGCCGGACATGTATATTCCATTGCTCTAGTGACAAGCATATGGGGAGTAAATCCTCTCCTGGTAATCAATATGACACGACAGGACAAGTGATGTCCTTAGGCATGCTCCATCACTTGGAAGATGGATGTTCGGAATATAATATCTGAATAATTAATGTACACATTACATTGAGCAATAAGGATTCATATCTGTTGTAGAAAATACTATTACCTTATCTTTCAAAAAGCTTTTCTGTTGTAATGAGTTTGCAAATTTCCCAGAAATGCTTAAAAAAGTTTAAAATCTCTGTAATAAGAGTCGAATAATCTGAGTAATAAGGATTCATATATGTTGTAGAAAACACTATCACCTTATCTTTCAAAAAGATTTTCTGTTATAATGGGTTTGCAAGTTTCCCAGAAATGTATTAAAAAGTTTGAAATCTGCGACAAAAGATCTTATTTTAGATTTTTTGTTCCCTATTGTTGTAAATAGTAGGAGAGACCGGTTAATTTCGCAGAATTTAAATCCACCCCCCTCCCTGTTTTGCAGTTTTCATCATAACTTTTGATACATTAAAGGGAGAGAAAAGTTGAAAAGTCGGCGAAAATGGGGATAAACTGGGTGCACTTGATCCTCTTTTTTTTTTTTTTGTTGGAGATTATAACATTGTTTAAATCAATGAAACTAAACAATCTTAAGTTCTCTATTAAGAACAATTTTTGCCCCGTCAGAATGATATGCTCTTTTTTTTTTAAATTTATGTATTGGAGTAAAATATTTGTAAGAAAAGCCAAAAATTGATAAGAAGATCATGTCCTTTTTGTACAATAAAACTTGTTCCCGACCTGCATGAGATTTGATCTTGGGAAGAAAATGTTCGTATAAGTGTTTTGAATACAAGACAAGCATTCTTTATTGCGACATGTTTATTATTTGCTCATAAAAAAAGTCAAAATTTATCATATCAAGTTAAAAAAAGAGACAAACCAAGCACAATAGCCATTAGAATTAATATTTAACAAACAATATCAACTCTGAAATTGGAAATAGCTAAGAGCCATTTCCTTCCTTTGCCAAAGAAGCTCATATTATACAAAATTAATGTTTTAACGTCATAAACATTAAACATATGAAAAAAAATGACACCAACATTTGGCTGAAGTTATTGTTTAAAATGAAAAAAAAAAAAATGCTAATTTTTTAAGTTTCAAAAATGACTGAAAATTAAAGCATCTCAAAAGCTTACTAGTAGATTCAATAATTGGTGTGTACAGTTGTAAAAAAATCCCAGTTACATATGAGATTAGGATAATTTTAATTTTTAAAGGATACATTCAAACAAGCACATTTGAGGCAGTAAGAAGCAAAAGTATGTAAGTAGCAAAATTAAAAATTTGGAGATAGCCAGTACACATGGTAGGTAAACCCGTCCTCAGTCTTGGGGCAACAGATGGTACTAGTAGTCCTGGTAGGTGTTATACAGCATGATTTAGAAAAAAAACTTTAATGAAAGCCTACCTAGGACGTAATCTTTATACGTGTTTTACTCGAAACTTGAAAATGTTCACTTACATCCCTTTGCTTTTCACTGCCTCATATATAATGTTCGTGGGTGTGCTCAAGCGAGATGGCTTACGGAACCATATTTGCATTTATATGAATCTTGCTACAGCTCTAAATAAATTTAAATATGTCATCTTCTTTTGAATAAAATCCATCGCCTCACTGATTTTTAATTTATTATGTCTTGCATTTTTCAACACAATTTTGAATAAATCTTTAATTTTTTTTAACATATAATGAACAAAAGCTTGATTTCATAAAATGGCGATAATGATTTTATTAAAGGACTAGTGGCACCCGCACGGGTTTGCCCGTAGTAGAAAATTAAAAGGACTTAGTTCGCCTGTATATTTACGATTAATGTATGATGAATTTCTCGCCAATTAGCTTGCCCATGTTACGGTTCTACTTTATGTTAACTTGGTAATTTATTCGTGCATCTTATGAAAATTTTGCTCGGAAAAATGTTCTTAAAATTGGAATAGAAAAAGAACAAAATCGAATTTTTGAAAAATCGCTTCAAGGTGCATACTCTCATGTTACAAACTCATTTTGCGCCAAATTTCATGAAAATAGGCCGAACGGTCTAGGCGCTATGCGCGTCACAGATCCTGACAGAGAGAGAGATCCGGATAGAGAGACTTTCAGCTTTATTATTAGTAAAGATGATTTCAACATGTTGTGACATTGTGGTGATTCTGTACGTTCAGATTTGATTTTAAAAAGGGAAAAATTTTATAATCCCGTGATTTTATAAGTGGCAGTTACTGAGTTACATTTAACTGATTTATTACTAAATACGTAATACATTTTTGTGAATGGTTAATGACATCAACCATTCACAAAAATCACCATCACAAAAAAAAAAAAAAAACCATCTACAAAACCATCGGTAATGACTCTTTACCGATGGTTTTGTAGTCTACAATAATAGTGCATTGTTAATAAATTGAAAAATGTTTCTCTAAACCAGCGGTTCCCAACAGGCGGTTCGCGAACTTCTGGGGGTTCGCGAAAAAAATATTTCAATGGCGGAGTTTTAACATGCCTGTTTCTGAGGAAGTCTCATGTTCAAGCGGTTTTATTGCTCGACTTTCTTATTCATTTGTCTCTTGCACATTCTATACTCTTAGCATGAAAACTTTACTTGATGAAAACATTACATGGAGCTTATGGGAGAGTCTCAAATATTTTGATGTTTAGTTCCTTTACCATTTGAGTCCGACGAAGAGCTAATGCTCTTTTGTGTTGAGTTCAAAACGCATAGAAGTGAGATCAAACTGTTGTTTGTTGCTATAATTTTCACACTACATAGACTACAATTTACTTCGAGCTTTATTGTTGAGAAAGAGAAAGAATGGCTAGCTACCCAAAATACCGCAGGATGCATGAAAAATTAATTACTTTAGAAATTTTCCGTGGGTAAAAGTTTGGCACTGTGAGGTTTACACGGTAAAAACAAATCCACGGAATTTAACCAAGCAACTTAATTTGCGCTATATGTAAATAAGGAATTTGAAATTTGTGTAGAAAATTTCTTTTGTAGTAAATGAGCTTAAAAATATTTGTTTCGTTAAAAATTACCTTTTGTACCAAACTTAGTGTAAATTCGTATATTGAAAAATAGACGCTTCTATTATTTTTTTAACATACACATTTTACTCCGCATTTATAGCATAATAAGAAAATTCTTCAGCTATCAAACAATTAATGTGCTCAGTATATCCTTATCAAGCAGCGAGGCTCGTAATCCTTTTCAAAAAGACTTAAATCTAGAGATCTTTTTCATTTTACTGGAAGAAAAAAGATCGTTTAGTTAATCTGAGACAGTTCCCTGAAAAGTCTTTTAATCATTCTTTAATTGATTTGTGGTTTAGTGATAGAGATAAATAAATCCTCGTGTCAGAAAAATTTCAGCCAAATTTTGACTCTCCATTGTTCTACAAATATTCCATTTAGAAAATGTTTAAAAGGTTTATTGTAGCTCAGCACAGAATAAACAGTGCTAATTTTTTGGTGAATTTGCTTTCATTTTTTAGCGGTAATTTTAGTTCGCAGCAATATTTATAATATTATGTTTTGCAATTATGTTTTCGTTCTTGTTATAAACCATGGAGCAGCATCAAACTAAAAAAAAAATCTCCCAAATTTTATTTTCTATGTGTGTGTGTGTGTGTGCGCGCACGTCATTTTTTTTTTGTTATTTTTTACTTAGCACTCAAGCAAGAGGTTCGTCAACTTCTTGCGGAGTTTGAAAATGGTTCGCAAGGGTGAAAAGGTTGGGAACCTCTGCTCTAAACTAAAATTTTTTAATGAATTGATGATTATGAATGATTTAAAATTATTGTAACTATTGATTAAAGTTTGTACGCCAGTATGCACCGAATACGAAAACCATTTTAACGTCAATACTGTGGCAAGAAAGAGCGTTAAGTACAGATTTGAAATCTGGGATGGATAACACAAGACACGTGACGAGGGTAGGTTGCGGCCCGCGGTGCTTAATCAATAAAATTTGCAAAATTTTTAACAAATCGTTTCGAAAAATCCACCGTCAGCTTTGTATTATCCTAAAATTTAAAAACTTAAAAAAAAAAAAAAAAAAACACGCTTTAGTAGCAAAATAAACTAAAAAGTAAAACAATAATCGTTGGATGACAAGTATATAAAGTAATTAACCAAACACTTAATTTACTATATAATAGAAAAAAAAGCGTGGGGGGCTTCTTATCAGTTGTCTTAAATTTCTTCCACTCGTTATCCATGCAAAAATCTAAATAGGTAGCCCCCTCCCCGCTCTTTTTTACTACAGTAAAATTAATTGTTTGGTCAATTACTTTATATACTTGTCATCCAAAGATTATTTTTAACTTTTTAGTTCATTTTGCTACTAAAGCGTGTTTTTTTAGTTTTTTAAACTATTATTTATAATGTTGTGTACACTGGTGATAAATCTCAAGACGGTTGCAGTATGTTCATAGGTACGTGATGTCATCAATTGACATAGCTTCCTTTCCTTACTTCTAGCAACCCCCTCAGTGTTTTATTCTTCGTATGTTTGCACGGATATCATATACGTATTTCTCTTAAAATACCAAGTTCACTAAGTTTTTCTCGAGACAAATTTTAGACACGCATTTCCACCACAGCGTCTCTTTTTCTAGCTATCTAGCGTTATAATTATATTTCGTAAATACACCCATGTTGGTTTCCATCACTATTGCATTTTTGTTGTCTAAACATTTTAAAAGGGAGTTATTTAATAATTTTTATTTTTAAAATTCTGTCAAAGGGAAAATCGTAAACAAAAATAATGTATTTTCACTCTAAATTTTTCTCAATACTCACCCTGTACATTAATAATTTCATGGTTAAGTAAGCTTATGTTTTCTTTTGAAATGGGTAATTTAACTGTTATAGTGTATTATTCTTTAAATCTCGACCAGGAATAATGCAAGAAGTCTTAATAACTTTTTTTATATTTTTTTTGCGTGTATCAACTATCTGTGAAGAGACTAATATTGATGCAATTATTCAGTAAATTATGTATATTTTTATGTATAAAACTATACACATTAACTGCACTTTTTTCTCTTAGTATTTGGAAATTTTCTTATATTTTCATTATTTTATAGATCAATTACAACTACAACCATTGTGATGGTTTCGCTTCGACCCGGCAAGCCTTTTAATAGATCGCAGGAAGCCATTCCATTTCGATTTAGCTTCCCTACATCCGCTAGGTGTCGACTGACTTTATTCTACTCATATCACTTCATTAATGAGAAAAACGAGAACCAAAAATATCAGTTAGGTTTTATCTTCAGGTACTCATTTCAAAAAGTAAATTTTTTAGCAAACTTCCTTGACTTAGAAAAATTTCCAAAAATAAATAAGTACAAAACTTAACCACGGTACATTTCCATAACGAAGCTGATTATCAAGCAGGAGAAAAATGGCGATAAAAAGACATTTTCAGTAACTACACACGCTACGGGAATCTCGAAATTAGCCTTTTTTAAGCAAAAGTACAATCAACATATCCATTCAAACTCTTAATTACAGTAGATTTCATTATGCAGATTTCCCGTTAGCAAATGACAATGGGTAAGTTCGGTGGAGAACTAATTTGAGACTTAATTATGGAGATTAATGATGAGGTGGTTAAAAGAAACTGGTTATTTTTCTTCTGGCCTAAATTCTTCCTTTGTTTAGGATATCGTACAAATGTGTGGTTTAGTTACATCTAGTAAAAAGTCGCTCCATAGAATTTTTGCTTTGCTTCTTTCCAAGATACTAATATTGACAGAAATGTCTTCATTTTTATTCCTCTTAAATACACAAAAGATAGGACGTACGTTTTGAAGGTTATGTCTCTTGTTTTCTGAAATGTATCCAGTGCATTTTATAATACGCGTTGTCCAGTCAATTCAATACACGGTTTTTGGTTTTGAAGCAATTGAAACAAGAAACAGTCGAAGTTAAGTTTCTCAGTCGATTGATAAATTCAAAAAGCTGGAAAGCCGAATAAATGAAAAATTAAATCGTATTAAAAGAAAAACTACAGCGTTACCACTTATTTTGCTGACTTATTAGTGAATCGAGTGGAGGTAAATGGAATAAGAATTTCAATAATTCAACTTCAGATCCTTCCCTTTTGTGTGGATGAATTGAGACATGAAATTTCGTACATTGTGTCTCTTGAAAACACTAAATGATTCAAATAGACTTCGAGCGAAATCTTTTAATAACATAAGGAACTAATTACACGGACAACGACAATGTATGAAAAATCGAAGTATAGTAAGCACAGTGACTAACTATAGTTTAGTTCAGGATTACGTATTTAATCTAAAAAGATACAAACAGGGTGAGTCTAAGCTCTTGGGTAAAACTGTAAGGGGGTAACAGCAAATAAAATAACACTAAACAAAAACTAAGGGTTTAGACAGGCGCCATAACAGTTAATAGTCCAAAATTTCAAATGATTGTAAGAAATGAAAAAACTTTTTGATTCGTTTGCAGTTTTCACTAAATTAACATGTTATTGAATTTCAAAATGAAGCATTGGGTTTGACTGCATCGAAAATTAAGTACTTCAAAATGAAAAACGACGACTGGCAGTTTTTACATGACACTTGGATACATTCTAATCTAATATATTTATTTCTTACTTCAGTTTTATTTTATTTTTATTTTATTTTAAACCAATGATATCTTCGTACCTGCCATTTCTAGCTTAACCGGTGAAGGGTACCATGGTGGTTGAGGGGGAGGGAAAGAAACTGAAGGGAAAACTCTTGAAAATCGTACATACGCACATACCTATACACACATACATACATATACACATACATACATACACACACATACATAGAAAAAAACCCATATATATATATATATATATATATATATATATATATATATAAGAGGGAAAAGGCTTGAAAAAGTTAGTAGGCTCGAGGTGCTATATTGGAACCGAGTTACTAGGAATTAATGAGAGAGAATGCTGTTACATATATATCCTCGTATAAAATAAAAATATTAGCTAAAAAGTAAATATACAAAAATACTTATAGTGAAAAGACTCTTGGTTAAAAGGTTGTATACATCCAAGTTGAAATGCCTGGTAACAGCCCACTGTAAACATCCCCAGTAACTACATTTTTCAAAAAAGAGGAAGAAACGGCTTAGTAAATCCTAATACGCGTATCTGTTTCTTCCTTCGATGTTTACAGAAGAGGATGAGAAGAAAGGCCAAAAATCGGCTTTCATTTTGGAAATTAAGTAAGAAAACAGGAATAATATAATATAATAGTGACGAAAAAAGTTACATTAAAAGGCATATTATGTAAAAAGAACAAACCGGTTGTAGCAAGAGTACTCGAGATACTACGACGGGCTCTCTCTTTTTCTCCCTTTTCTTTGAAATATAATAGTAATAATAGTAATAAAATAAAATATATACATCATATATACAAAAATAAAAAAAATCGAGGTTGATAATAGGATACCCTAGCTGGAATGCTTGATAGCACGCATTATTTAAGACACACAATCATATAAAGCTATGAAAAGGAAACGTCTTAGTGAGTTCAGTATGAACAGAAACGCAAGTCCACATTCTTTACCAATATACATCTGGAAGAGTTGAAAACAGACTGGAAAATCAGCTAACTTCTTGGAATTCGTAGTTGCGGGTAGTCAGTTCGCTAATTAAATTATGGATGGAATATGAACCAGATGGGTGCGAAAGAGCTTGACGAATATTGTCGGGTATTGTGATACTATTGTTCAGCTTTAGGTGAAATTGAGATGTAAGAGGGCAGGAGTAAAGATAATGATCTGGAGTACCTATGAGTCCACATGCACAGTTGAGAGATGGAATTATTTTGAATCGAGAGAGGTATGCTGGAAAGGGCCCATGCCCAGTTACAAAGAGGGTGTCAGATCTGTTTTTGATCTTGGTTTTTAAAGAAGGATTTGGGAAGATGGCATGTACCCTTCTGCCTTTTGTTTCACTTTGCCAACGTGTGTTCCAACTATCTTTTAGATGTTCTAGTAATTTTTGTTTTATGAAGGATTTTGGCACTGGTATATTTAGAATAATGGGGGCACATGGGTCGTTTGCTGCTTGTTTGGCTAAGAAGTCTGCCGCTTCATTCCCCACCTGTCCTGCGTGGCCCTTAATCCAACTTAATGAGATATCATTCTGGCCTCTGAGTATTTTTTGAATTACTCTTACTAGGGGTTCCGATGTATGGGGCTCAGCAGTGCTTCCAAGGAGGAGAGACTATCAGAGTATAGATCTGCGGCAGAAGAAGGGTGATTTGTTTGCAGATACGACAAGCCTTGAAAAATAGCCATAAGCTCTGCCTGGAATACTGAGTTTGAAGGATTGAGTCTTGCGGACCAGTTATGGATGCGGATCCCATCCCGTAGCACAGCATAGGCTGTTTCTACTCCACACTTTGTTTTGGAGCCATCCGTGTATATCTCCAAATTCTGCAGTGAGGGAGTTTTTCCCTTTAAGCATATCTTGGGAAGGGTACACTGGATGGTTGGATGGCTATCCCACTTCTTGGCAGTTTCTTCTAAGTCGCTAGGGCTGAAATTGTGGCCAGGAATTTGAATCGAATTGCTTGTGAGGAAAATTTTTGACATTAGAGCTTTTGACTTGATCGTAAGGTCTATTGGAGGGATTCCAGCGATAACTTGGCGTGCGGCGTGGGAGGTTCTGCAGTATGCTCCAGTCACTGTTAGGAGAAGAAGTCTTTGTATTGTTTGTATCTTCTTTAACGCTCTGCAGTGCATCCAATCCGTCCAGACTGCCGATCCGTATAGAATTGAAGATTCTACAACATTTAAATAGATCAGCTTCCGTTGTGATATGTTCATGCCCCAAGTAGGGCCAGCAAGACGTTGTAGAAGTGCTTTCTTCCTCATTGCTTTCGTTTTTAAAAATTCAGCGTGTGGCACCAAAGATAGATTTTTGTCAACGATGATTCCTAAGTATTTGACTTCGTCCGCACGTTTTATAAAAAAAATTCCAAATTTTAGACTAGGTTTTTTCACTAAATTCCTTAGTTTATTGAAGATAACTGCTCTTGTTTTGCCCTCCGATGCCTCTAAGCGATGTTCAGTCAGCCATATGTGGAGAATTTGAAGAGATTCTCTAGCTGAGTTTTGTAATTGAGCTGTTGTTGAACCGTGTACAACGAAAGCTAAGTCATCCGCAAAAGCCTGAACAAAAGTGTGATCCGGCCATGGTTTTGCAAGTAAAGATGTTATAACCAAATTCCATAGTTGTGGGCCACTGCAGGAGCCCTGCGGGCATCCCTTAAACTGTGAGGTAGAAAGGACTTCGTTTTGGGCTATCAAGGTAATTTTTCTGTTGTTCAGGAAGCTGCTGTATAAATTATAGACGCCCTTTTCGCATCCAGTTGCTGCTAGAGAAGACGAAATATCTTGCCACTGCAAATTTTCAAAGGCTGATTTTATGTCTATGGAGATAATCTTCCTTCAGTTACCATATATTATATGTTTTCTTTACTAATAAAGCTGAAAGTCTGGATCTCTGTCTGTCTGGATCTCTGTGACGCGCATAGCGCCTAGACCGTTCGGCTGATTTTTATGAAATTTGGCACAAAATTAATTTGTAGCATATGAGTGTGCACCTCGCCGCGATTTTTCGAAAATTCGATTTTGTTCTTTTTCTATTCCAATTTTAAGAACATTTCCCCGAGCAAAATTATCATAAGATGGACGAGTAAATTACCAAGTTATCATAACGTGGAACCGTAACATGGGCAAGCCAATTGGCGAGAAATTCACCATAGATTATTTGTAAATATACAGGAGAACCAAAAGACCTTTTAATTTTCTACTACGGGCGAAGCATTGCGGTTACCACTAGTTTAAAATATAATGACATTATTGAAAGTTCAAACGGAATAAGTATTATCGAACCCAACGATGGTAATAGGACTAACAATGAAACTTAAGTTCATAAAAAATCTGTGTAAGTACTAATACAATGCATAAATATTGATATTTTGTATTGAGCTTCTGCAGTCGATCATGTGTTCGATTATTTATTAAAAAAATCACAGTTATTCCACTGTTTTAAGTTTTCACTTCTGTCTGCAGTCCTTGTGAATGCCTCAGTTTTTAGGAATGCCCGTTGAGCATCCAATGCATAACTAATCTAATAGTTAAAAAAATGAATTGAAATATATTTCGTTTAATTTTCTTCAATGCTTATGGAATCTTTCTCTTTTTTTTTATCGAATCGTTTCAGAATCAAAATAAAAATCCATTGTTCACTTTCCATTTGATATTTACCTACTTTTATTTAGTTCTATATTTTTGCATAGCTATATATGATAATATTCCTGCCATTTAACCATTTCCTATAAAATCATTTCCCTGTGTCAAAACATAACTTAAGCTAAAAGTGCGGGAAACGATTCATATGCTGCAAAATTTTAAGTGCTCCAGGCGAGGAAAACTGTTTTAAAGAAAGCGTCGCCTGTTTTTCTTAGATAAGAAATTTATGAGTCTTTAAACGGAAATTCAGCCGCAGTGAAAGAAGGATTGAAAGCACAATCGCTTCGGAAAATATACCAAATATTTGAACTTTAAAATGACCACTCACGATTTTTTTTATATGAATATCATATAAATTTATTACGTAAAATTGAAATTTTGCACATGTGAGAGAAACGTATAAGTCAAATTGGAAGCTTCAAAAGTATATTTTGCTTTGAAATTAAAAAAAGAGTAAAATAATCTTTTGAATTTTGAGATTTTCAATTCAAATTATGTTTTTCGTAATCACGAATCGTGATAGGACCCTACTCATTTCGTTTTTTGTTTCTAATATTATTATTTTTTAAATTCAAGGCTTCACAATCCAAATGAATGCCAGAGGCTGGATGCTGGATGTTATGTGTTGGATGCCGGATGTTATGTGCTGGATGCTGGACAATGTGCGCCGGATACTGTTTTCACGTAAAAAGGATTGTGAAAAGTCGAGAAGATAGTTATAAATAATTCGAGTCCGAGATACACGGACGCCTGCGTTATATGTATATGAAGAAAAATCAATGAATGCGGACGTAGTTCAACGGTCAAGCGGAAAAAATAAGCAATTCGTGATTGCTCAGTAATCACATCTATAATCAAAATAATTAAATAGTCATATGTACTGTGTTTGGGTAGTTCTTGTTTAGTTTCAATGCATTTTTAAAAATGTATGCTCAAATAATAGTACACATGTCCTAAACGGATATCGGTGTAAGCTTTTGGGGATACTGTTTGTTATAGTAGATGAGCAGCCATGTCAAAGTTATAATTGCAAGCAAAAATATCACTAATTCATGGTGCCTATTAGCTAAAAACTTAATACAAACATTTTTATGATAAGATGGTCTGAAATGAATTATTTTAAAATAAATTATGCTTACTTTTTTTAAAATCAGAATAAATGTACAGTTTTTTTAGGATTCTAACAGATAATTTAGCTTTCTATTTAATAACCCATGCTTACATGATTTGACGAGAAAATGAAGGTAGTCAAATACCCTAAATATTTGTTTCTTCAATTTTCAGAAAGGTGCAATGAATATTGAACTGATTGTTTAACATGACATTAAGTATCACATTTTGACTATTTATTTGCTGAATTTTTTTTAAAGATCATTTTTAGTAAAAAGCCATTTTCAAAGTAAAAAACTACGGTTTCCTTAATGTTTCCAGAACATTCACTTTTTTGAAATTTTTAAAAATTTTTGTGTCTAGCTCTTCTTTAGAAACTAACTTCCAATTTGGAAATAATTACTAAAAATAGGTTTTATGAGTAAATGTTTGAAAAATTCCGTCAAAAAAAAAGTGGGTTTTCCCTCTTAACTTTAATTTATAATTATATCTTAGCTTTAATTTATAAGTATATAAGTATTAAAAACCACATATTTGCATATTCATTAGCTTTTGGAGGTTTACATAACAGTAATATATTCAATTGCCACGTTTGCAGAGTTTTGAAAGTATCGAGTAACTATTTTTTTACTATAACTGTTGAAATAAATAAAAATTTTTAAAATGTGATTATGAGAAAATCACGAAAAAATAACTAAATTTCAATTATAAATGGTCCATTTAAGTTCATTTCAGTTCCAATAGTTTACTCAATAATTAATCGATTAAAAAAAGCGCATTTTGAATGAAGAATATTGGACCTTTTTTATTTTTCAAAGTCATCAACTTTTTTCAAAAATTAATGTGTTCAAATACCTTAAAGCTGGTGCTTAGGTTTTCGTTGAAACTGGTAGACATGAACTCAAAAATTGGACATCATGAGGATAAAATTATTGAGTTGAAATCGAGTTGCTTACATTATTTTTAGAACATTTCAACAGAAATTGATTTGAAATTTTCCAACTGTGTAACATTTAAAAACAAAATCAGTCAGTTACAAACACTTGTTGAATCATTTATAAAAAATAAAATATTCCTTTGCATTTTTAGAAAAGTGAATCACATAGCCTATTGCAGACCAAAATTATCTCTTATCTGAAAATGAAGCGAAAGGAAGAGAGCTGCTACATAATAAATGACGTTTCACTTTAACGCCATCCGCACCCTTTTCTATAACAAAACACACCGAAAATGTGTTTCCGATCAATCACGTCCTTGATGGTGATGACGATCATCACAGTCATCATTTCTTTTATTCCATAAAATGATATCCGACGGAACAATTCTCGGCAAAATGGCGCAGTGTTCAAGGGAATCTGGAACTTGATTCTTCATTTATTTGAAATTGGGTAAAATTTTTGAATTTTCGTAGATTTATATGTTAAATACTGGCTTGCTTAGATATTAACGAAAACAATTATTTTTACCGCTATTTTTGAATCTCATTAGATTTTTTTCTAATACTTGGACTTAAACTTAAGGGGTCTAAGGACCTTTAACCTTCAAATTTTTTCGACTTTCTGGAAAAAAATATATGTTATACACAGTTTAATTCTGAACAATTTGATGCCTTATTTATTACCATATGCAAAAAACTTTTCAAGTTATCGTAAAAATGCGTAACTTTTCCCTGTAGAGATTAATGTAAACAGCAGCTGTTTAAGCTTCTTTTTCTAAGGTGCCGGTTTCTCGTTTTGTGTGCATGATATCTCAAGACGTTTCTTGTATATTTACGTAAAACTTTAAATGCATGTTTGTCTGGTTTTTTTTTATGATCTGAACCTAAATTTATTATTATTTTTTTCATTTGTTTATTTATTTATTTATTTTAAATTTTATTAGTTAATGTCAAAATTTTAAAAAATTGTAGGCGAAAATATTTTTAAAAAATATTTACTTTTATTTTTAGTTAAAAGTTAGGTTCAGATCATAAAAATAAACCAGACAAACGTGCATGAAAAGTTTTATGGAGATCTATAAGAAACTGTGTGAGATATCATGACCGCAAAACGAGAAACCGGCACCTGAGGAAAATAGTTTTAAACAGCTGCTGTTAACATAAATCTCTATGGGGAAAGTTTACGCATTTTTACGATAACTTGAAAAAATTTTTGCGTATGGTAATAAATAAGGTATCAAATTTTTCAGAATTAAATTATGCATGACGTATATTTTTTTCCAGAAAGTCGAAAAATTTTGACTTTCCTTAAGGAGTCCTTAAGGTCCTTACTTGAAGGTCCTCAGAGCCCTTGAATTTTCAGCTCAATATCAGAATCATTGGGTGTGATTAAGTCGCGAAAACTGAAGTGTATTCAGAAGTTGAAATACACTGTCACACACGCACACACACAAAAAAAAAAAAAGGAAACGGGAGATCTTTACGAAACTTAAAATGGATGACAGGATAATGAAATGATTACAAATTCAGAAGAAAAGATTGCTTTATTAAGAAGTTATCACACAATAAATATTACGAAACCGAAAGTTGTATAGCCTCCTCTAGCATCTGTACAAGACAAAACACGGCTTGGTATGGATTGAAATAGGTTACCTATGACCACTGAAACTAAATCGGGATTCATCGTTGAAGACAACATGCCTCCTGTCTCGTCACGACACAGCTAATCAAGTGCAGTGAAAATCCAATCGACGAAAATCCAATCCATCGCAATGGACGAGATACCAGCGACTTTCATTCTACTCAGGATTGTTTTTCCTCATACCATCAGTTTCTTAGACGGTTTTAAATGGCATGAAACTAATGTTAGCGACCTTGTTGATACGGTAGTGGCCGCTCTTGTGAGGTGCGCGCTCATTTCTGTTTCTAGAATACCTTAACCGATCACAATGGAGTGATTCATTTATTTTTACCTACACTCAGCTAAACCATATCACTCCGACCGAGATTGCGGCACATTCGCGCGTACATACAACCTGATTTAATAAGACTTAATGTACGTCCCTTTAAAATTTCCAACAACTGTTCGTATGCCTCTAAAAGGTCGTCCTAGTCACAATAGCATCCTGACAAAACGACAGTTTCGTGTGAAGTGCCTTTTGACACACACTTTTACGTTTTCAATCGTATCTATCTGCGCATCTTGCATCCGCGTAGCGCTCTTTCCCTTTCGTCACTGGCGATGAAATTTAAATCATTTCTTACCAAACTACATTCCTGCCGAAATTGTTGGTTGCAGCTCCATTTATTCTTGATGCATACATTTTTTTGTGACATAGTGTTTTTAACCTTTGAAGACAGTTCAGTTTCCGCTACTTAATCACTCCTAACAATTCATATTTTGAGCTCGAAGTTTAAGTCTATGTCCGAGCATTAGAAAACATTTAATGAGATTCAAAAATAGCGGTAAAAAATAGTTGTTCGTTACTCCAAAGTCTAAAGCTCCCTCTATCGGCATTTTTTAAACTGTATCTTCAAAATTTATCTTCCAAGAAAATACTGACAAAAAGAATAATTTTAGCGAAAACAGTAAACGAATCGACTAATTTTTCCGTTTTTTATAATAATTCGAAATTTAGGACCCTAAACTTTAATGACGCATATCTCCTTCGGAAGACGTTTGGGAACCCTTTTTTTTTGCTATTATATTGTTTGTCCAGATGTGGGTACTATTCCCATCTTAAAGTTTTGCCCTAGAGTTCAGAAACACCCTGTATATATATTTTTTTAAGGTTCGAAAATACTTCTTCTCATTTATTAGGGGATTGAAGCTCTCTTTGGAGGAGTAAAATATACGAAAATATGGAAGAACATAACAGTGAAGTAATTCCATTAAACAACTAATTTTCGATGAATGAACTAGTCGAAAGGCATGGGAAGAAAATATGAGTACTATTCTAATTTCTAATTTTAAGATTGTTAGACATTTTGTATTTCAAAAAATTGTACGACATTTAAATGCAGTATTTTATAATTAGAATTGTTTTTTTCTCAATTCTCCACAGTGCTAATTTTAAATCAAAATTCAATTCGCGAAAATTCCATGACTGATTTTTTGTGCCTAATTGTTGATTTTTAATGACTGAAATTCTCTTTTAAAAACGTTAAAGTATCTTTGAATAACTATTATATTAGATTTGTTTTTTATTTACTTAAACTGTAGGGGGTGGGGGTTACTTGTTTATTAGTTATTCAATGCTTAAACTTGATTCAGCTGTGTTATGAAATACGCTTCACAATTATTTTTTTTTATTTCAGCTATTCTCCCAAAATCAAAAATGAAAAGATAAATTTACGAAAAAGGAATGCCACGACAAAGGTAGTCAAAGGGTATGAAACGGGAAAGGCGCATAAAAAAGTTAAGGTTTATTTTCAATCGTATGAGGAAGTAAAAATGAACTATATTGAAGGAGAGCTTCCTTGAAAGCAGTAGGAGGAAAGAAGAGGAATGTTCGGATGGCTGTCGTGAAAGAGCAAACAACAAATAAACACAAAATAAATAAGTACTATACTATACTGTACATCGTATTTTACAGTATAGTACCGTACTATACTGTAAAATACGATCAAAATGTTTAGGTTTTAACTAATCCAAATGATGTGTTTAAGCTTTGTCTAAATATTGTTGAACATTTTCCCTCCCCCCAAAAAAATAATAAAGTAAAATAAAAATAAAATTAATTAAATAAATAATTCATTTATCTTATTTTTCTTTGAAAGTTTCGAGTATAAATGGAACTGCTAACAACGATCAAAGTGATCGTGGGATAATTTTCTTTATATTTTTATTTGAAAATTCCATGCGGAAAACAGGAAAAGTCGTGATTTTAAGTGTATGACCTTCAGTCATACCTTTTTTTTTCCAGAAAAATATTCGCTTGCGGAGAGTTTTGAACTTTTTCTGTTCTTGTTTTCCCAAGGCGTAATTCACATTTCTTCCAGCGGATTTGAACAGAACGACATGAAATATGACTGGAATATATTTTCTACTTGTTCTAAGTTAAGCTGTAAAAGTTATAACTAATGTTAGAACAAACACAAAACGCGTCTCTTGTTATATGAAAAATTATCATATAAGCTTTGTGCTACAATATGATTAAAGTGAAAAACAACGTAAATAAAGCACAAATATTGGAGAAGATACAGCATATAGCTATTTCAAGGCTACAATGGAGCCTCTACATCAGTGCAGAAAGCTCACCAACACAACCAAAAGTTTCGAGAGAACTGAGTATCTTATATAAAAATGTATGTAAACAAGAGAGCGTTTCTTGTTTACATACATTTTTATATAAGATTAACAGCTTCTTTTAAAGAATGGTCATTTTGTCCGTTTCCGGCAATTCTAGGTAAAGTAGAACTACAACCATCCGAAAAAATAAAAAAAGCGTAGACTTTTTTTAGTAACTGTCCATTAATGCTAATTTACACACAAGCGGAACCATGCACGAAAGAATCACAGTAGCTTACATAGCAGATGCGATCTTCCTCTTTTTTGAGAAGTCACGTGGTGCTTTCTCAGCCTTATTATCCGAATCGCTTTCAAAATTTCAGAAAACAAAATTAAGACTGAAATGTACTGCGATTTGTTAAATAAAGATCCCAACAAAACATAAATGTGAAAAAGAAGCCAAGTTCGGTCGAAATGAGGTTCGAGGTAGACGGAGTCCCCGACAAAAAATAGTTCAGATCTAAACTGTTACCAAATTCCATAGCAGTTCCACATAGATGTTGGATTTTCCCATGTTCTTCAATTCATTTAGAAAACAATTTTTTACTTTCTTTGATAATGGATTTTAAACTTGCGGCAAGTTCTATAGTCATCGCTATTTTTTTTCTAACTTGCCAAGTTTTAAATCCATTATCAAAGAAAGTGAAAAATTGTTTTCTAAATGAATAGAAGAACATGGGAAAATCCAACATCTATGTGGAACTGCTATGGAACTTGGTAACAGTTTAGATCTGAACTATTTTTTGTCCGGGACACCGTTTACCTCGAACCTCATTTCGACCAAACTTGGCTTCTTTTTCACATTCATGTTTTGTTGGAATATCATTACTTTTTGAAAAGCTAAATCAAAGGTTATGTTCTAATTCAGACGATTATAAATGCAAAAGCGTATAGAACTATATGATTTCCTTTTTTTCCCCTGCTTTTAAGGTTCACTGGTTTGTGGTTTCTCTTTATTAGAAGTTTTGAAGATATTTCGATAGCTGTGGACTTGGTGCGATCGCCAATTTTAGGCAGTAATCGTCTGTTTTTCCCATTTATCAGCAAGGCCAAAGTACATTAGTTCTTGGTCTTTGACGTCCTCAGATTTGTCGACAATTAGGAAAATTGCTGACTCATCTCAAAATCTGTCTGGAATTTATTGTTCAGGGGGATAATCATAACGTAGATCGTAAAATATGCAGAATTGGCGAAAATATTTCTCAGTTGTTGAAATTATTGCTGCCATTTTTGCTCCTCCTGTAAAATTTTGCATTTAATTGAGATCTAAAGATTTTATAAATTTTAAAGCTGGTTATTTTTGATTTTAAAGGCTTAGCTCTAGATTTGCAATTTTAATTACTTGGTGGATCATTTTTCATTTTAGCGGAATTTAAAGTATCGTTTAAAGCCCCATTTTGGTTAAAAATTTAATTGTTAATTTAAAACATCAACAACCTTGTTTTGGCAACGTTTGACGAGCCCTTTTTTTTATTTCTTTGGCGAAATATTTTGCAATCGCGCGGTAAAGTGATTACGCCGTGATGCTCATAAAAAAGCGTAATTTTTTTGCTACTTTAATGTAGTTTTTTTTGACTTTTTAGATTTTTCCCTTTACATATGCATGAAAATCCATCTTTATGCCAAATTTCAAGTATGTGAGACACTTGGAAGTTCGTAAACATTTTGATGAGTGAGTGAGTGAGTCAGTGTTAAAAATGACACTTTTCAGATCTTAATAATTCCATAACTATAAGAGGTACACTCATGAAATTTAGGATTATAGGTCTACTATGCAGCTCTATTAGACATACAAAATTTCAAGGACGTAGATTGAATAGTTTTTGAGAAATGTGGGGGTCAAAAGTAGCTTGAAATGATTCGTGTAAGATACACACTGGGCAGATGTGTCGCCTGATTTCCGAACTTGGCTGACCACACTGCCGTGTGTCTAAATCATGTCTACGCGTGCGGTTGTCCTTTCCTCCGCGAAGCTAGAGTAGGCATAGCTTGAACATTATTGGGGTGATGAGTCACACTCATAGGGCAATTCTACCATTGACTTCTAATAAGCGCCACTTGTAAGTAATGTCTTAAAATGTAAAAATGTTGCTTTGTATTTAGTTAACTAAAAGCTATTTTTCTTTAAAAATCGTTTTTTTTTTCCCATCCAATTTGAAAAAATACATTTAGTACTTAATAAAATGAACTTCTTTTCAAGAGAATATCTATTTATCCGAATTTTTGATTACCCGAATGGGTCTATTCCCTATTGATTTGGCTAATTTGAGTCTTTCTGTATAACGGGATTTCGGCCGAACGATTGTTCAAAATTATTTTTTTCCAAACCGCCTTGTCATATCCGCAAGACGTACTTTAAATGACTTTGAAAGGAATATTTTTGCTATGTAAGATAACAAATGCATTATACTACTATTGAATTTACAATACATGTGCGTCCCTCGTATAATACGATTAATTCGTTCCGTGTAGCGTCGAGACTTTTTAAAAAATAAATTTTAAAATTATTTTTTAAACTAAACAATTATGTACATAGTAAAAATTATGCAATATGAATCGTGTTGTATCGAAACCGTGTTTCGTGTTTTATCAAAACCGTGTTATACGAGACTTGGAGATAATGTGAATCAAATAATGTGTGACGAGTTATATCGAAACCAAGTTTCATAAAAACAAAATAAAAACATCTTAGAGTTTATTATCAAACATTAACAGAATGTATTACACAAAAATAAAAAATTCCATCCTTTTTAAACATAACTTTCGTGTTATATCAAAACAATGAAGTATTAAATTCAAGTTTCGTACGGTGTAATATCGAAACCGTTTTATAATAATCGCAAATTTGGTACCGTGTAATACCAAAACCGTGCTGTACAAGTATCGTGTTAGACGAAGAACGTCTGTAACTGCTTTTTTTTTTTTGAAAATGACTACGCCTCATATTTGCTTCGTATCAGTTTCTGGAAGTCAAGATAAATTTTAAAGCATATCAAACTTACCAAAATCGTTCGGAATCAGGAAACTGGGAAATGTTAGCGTTATAAGTGAAAATTATTTTCAACAGCTTGTAATATTATTCCATCACAATAGCGAAACAACTGCTGAGAGATAAGAACACGCGATAGCTATGAATAACATTTTCACGCATTCTGCATCTTCCAAGTTGAGTAATTTCATTAAAGAATTTCGACAATGATGTAAATTTTTAACAAACATACTCTGCATAACCTAATCTGCATTAATTACGTTAATGCTGACAAGTGAGATGATAATTTTCGCCTTACAGTGAATGCAAGTACATGTAAACTGGAAATAAAAGCGTAACCTGTAGTCGATGCTTCGTGCTTAAGACTTAGAAATTGATTTTTGATAATATTACACAACAATTTATTACCTACAAGTGTATTTTAAATGTAAGTTTATTCACCTAAAAAAGTGAAAGTAAATATTTTGTAAAAATATATCATCAGTAACGATAGTGTTTTGGTAAAAACATCTTAGAAGGACAGGCATTTTCTGAAAATTCAAAACGGAAAAAACTGCAATTTACTCTAAAAATAGCAATGCAATAGCTCTTCAAGAAACAACAGTAGGTAATTAGAATAACAGTGATTAAGATAAGTTTTCGTATCAATTTTACTACAAAAAACAACACTGATTAACAACACTACCAATTTTTGACACTTGATCAAAAAAATGCAGCGTGTAAAACTTTTTTGCGAAGGCTTTGAAATTCTGGTTCACAATCTTTTTGTAAGACAGAATTGTAGTTATTTTTTTATTGTTGCCAAAAGCAATAAAACATAATAGTAATTATAGAGTAAAAATACTTCGTCTTTTTAATTATTGCCAAAAAACAGTGAAAATAATAATAGTTATAAATTTGGAACTGTTAATAAGTTTAACAAAATTTCAAGGCTCAACGTAAGCAAGCATAATTTGTGGATTTTGGGCACATTAATATTTTTCAATAATGCAGGTTTTCATAAATTTCTTTGATTCAAGTCAAGTCATTAGTTTAAAACGTATACCACATTGCTTACATTCAGCAGTGAAATTAAACTGTTCACCTTTAGAATTACCACTATTAACTTTCATTGTTTTGGCAACAGTTGAAAAGAGAATTTCTAGTATTAATTATTTTTTGTTTATGTTATATTTCTTTCATTAAAATATACAATTTTGTTGTGAATATGCCTAAATCAGGTGCATAAATAATTAGAGTGTGGGCGTGAGAGAAAACGTGCTGGTGAAGTAACAGTTCAAAACATAAAAAAGAGAAAAGATAAAAGTTTCACTCCTATTCGCAACTCCAGCGCTCGAATACGCTACCTTGCGGTGATTTACAAAACTGCCGAAAAAACTAAAACATTACCACATTGCGTTCCACCTCTGTTGATCGTAAACACTGGCAGTTGGTTCTGAGTATTTATTAACGCAGTCAATGTGTCTTAGTTCGATTTCTGTAGTTTTCAGCTACATAAATTATTTTGTCCCTTAGTAGTCTTCTCGAGCTTCTCAGAATAATGTTAGTTTTCCTTATTTCCTTCTAAAATGCGAGATGATGAGAAATGGTTAAAGCGAAAACTCGGGATTAACAAACTTGGATAACGTTATACAAGGTAAAAATTTGGAACTGATGTGATATACACCACCCTTGGCGACTTTTTCCTGTTGGCGCCAAGAAAGCGTCGCCAAGAAAACGATGTATGACGACATATGTCATACATAGTTCTTAGCGATGCTTTTTTAGCGCCAACAGGAAAAAATCAGATAAAAAAACATGATCAAAGCACTTCAGAACACAATATATATAAAAACAACATAAAAACACAACAAAAAACATCACGAATATATGCTTCAAAAATGTACAGGGCCGGGGTTTTTTGTAAACATATAAAATACAATGAAATAAACTATTGTATTAATTACAAGTCGAAATTAATGCATTAATTTTTTTTTTCATCATTTCTCCGGGATACGAGCCCTCGGTCTAATAGTACTTTCGTAATGAGACCTCGGCTCGCCGGCCCTGCCTCGGTCTCATTACGAAAGTACTATGAGACCTCTGGCTCGCCAGGACCTCGCTCCGCTCGGTCCGTTATCCCTCCGACTGTTAATATACATTACAGTCGGAGTATGGTCACAGTTATGTATATTTTCATGGAGACACCCAAGGGTGGCTCCTTCCGTTCAGAGTACAATAATGACACAGTTTTAAGTGTGAAATATGCACCATTATTGTGCAGATTTATTAATAAAATTCAGCATTTTTAAGAGTACAACCGAAAGAACTTTCAATTGTTAACATAAAATTCAGTACTTAAAGGAGGCACGTTAATAGAATGTCTAAATAATTCGTGGCATCGATAAGAATTAACTTTTAGAACAAAATAACCGTACTATTTCTGTAAAATTAATTTACATACAGTAAAGATAAAGTTAAAAACTACAAGAACCCCTCAAGGATTTGTAAAAACAAAGAATTTTGGAAGTGAGAGGTTTTTTTTTGAATTCTAAAATAAAGAACTTACCTTTTTATATGAATTCTAAAATAAAGAACTTACCTTTTTATATGGTATAAATATTCACACTCAGTCTAAAACAATACATCATATGACAATGGCACGTTACAGATACACACCACGTTGGAGTTAACTTTTAATTAACCTTCAAGTTTGAAGAAACTGGCATTTTCTAATGTTTTTACTTCAAAACACAACTACTGAATCTAAACTAACACAAAATAAGCATTCCTGTAAGGTATATTGCACAAAACAACACGTATCTCTCCTGCGTAAAAAAAAAGTAAAGAACCCAAGTAAACAAGTTCGAACAAGTTTGCCTTCGCGTTGCCAACCACAGTTAGTTTCACCAGGGATGCCATGCTTAAAAATTTATCGCCTCATTGGCGAGAAAAATATTTCAATTTTGTGCAAAAAATCGGATGTCGCCAAATGGGGGGGGGTATATCACATCTGTACCAAAAATTCTTATTGTTTTGTATGAATTTGTAAGAATATGTTTTTTTTTTAAATCTTAAATTAATTTAACTAACCATATTTTACAGCAGCATTCAGTTGGAATGGACAGTATGCAAAATATTTTCTTGAATGTATTATCGTAGAACAAAATGAAAAATGTTTAACCGGGAAAGAATTTATATTGCTTTTATTCTCAGCTGAAAGGTTTCGCAAAATTTGTTTAGGGTTATAGTTTTAGTATTGTGCGAGCGAAGTACTCTTGGCGAGATTCCGCATGTTTGCCATTCCACCATTTTTAATTTTTATCATGAGAGGAATAAAATGGTAGAAATATTACAGAATTCAGTAAGTAAAAAGAAATAATGGTAGATCAACTGAAAAGAAAACTACCGCCATATATCCGTGAGAATTTTGTTGATGATTTGCATAGCATGACATAATTAAATCATAACTCAGAAATTAGAAACATCAAAACAGAAAATTTTTAAATTAACCGATTCGGGAATTTGAGAGAAATAACTCAGCTACAAATGCAAAACAATAAGCGCTAGCCAAGCAAGGCAAAGAAGTATCATCTTCTTTTGATAATAATTCGTAATTTCATATTAAATTTTCTAGCATTAATTGTTATTCTTGTCAGGCCACAAGTATTATTTAGTTTTATCAAGAATTGATAAATATCGAATTCAACATCGTGGGAATGCTTAGAACTACGAAGTTTACATTAATATTTGACGTTTAGTTATGCTTCTTGAATTCTCATTTCTTTCTACGTGGGTCAGAATATCAACAAGACTTAAAGTAATTTTAAAAGAATAAAGCGAAAAAATCATGCATACGAACAAAATTTATTAGGCTTATTAGCATTTTCTTCGTTACCTCGTGTGTTTGTTTTACCTTTCTCGTCCGTCATTAGAAAGTAGCTACAGTGTCTCCTATAGTTCGATGGAGTTGTGAATCACGTGTCCTTACGACACACAATTTTTTTTCTCCTTTTTTTCTGTTTTGATACAGCAGTTATAGCACTTTCAGTAGCATCATAATGTTTAGAACTTTACTTAACTTCAAATTTTCTCTTAAGAATATTACTTTAAAAAGGTTAATTTTTATTTTCGATGATTTCTTTAAGAAAAATGATATAGAAACTTTCCATTTTTAAAGTAAGTGCTTCCTCATTTTTTTTAGTTTTTTAACTTATTTTTCACAACAAATTTTCCTAAATATCAAAATTCCAATTTAACGTTTTATTAACGTTTTCACAAACAGTTGTAGTCATTATTTGGAACAGACGACAGAACACTCAATTTTAATTACAATGGTTTGACAAACAACCCCATCAGTTTACGTTAATGAATTTCTTTTTAAACACCCGAAAGTTTTTCGGTTGAAATTACAGTATAAATCACAGGAGTCGTTTAGATTTCTAGTAGTTTTACAAAACTAATACTTTCTGGTAAGTGTGTCGTATTTTTGAAAAATTGTGTCATAACTTTGGGAAGTTTAATTTCGTCGCGAGGAAATTTTCTTGGAGAAATAAGACAGCTAATGGATTTTCTGCATCAATTACAGTAGTTACCTGAGCAAAATGTAAACCGTAACGTGAATTATACGCTAAATTTCATGCAACGGAAAAACAAGTGGTTTTCCAACGGAAGGGTAAGCTGTAAATGATATACTTTAATAAAGTAAAAAACAGTTTAGTTATATTAAAACTAAAGTATTAAATGCAGGAAAAAATATTTCTCTAAAATAAAGAAATTTAAGAAAAATCAAAGAAGTTGAAAAATAATGTAAAATGTGAATAATAATGGAAAATAATTGAGTTAAACTTCTTTTCCTAATAAGCATGTATAAATGGTTTCCTAACATCTGTAATTAAGACGATTATTTATGAAAACACAAATTAGTAAATTAAATTAATAACAGAGCTTACAGCGTTGTGTAAATGTTCTTAAGGTTTTTGTGTTAATACTATTTTAGGATTATTTCATGTCGATAGTTAAATATCTAGGTTTAAGTCATCTTTAAAAAAGAACTCAAGATTTTTTTTAAATGAAGATTTTACTTTTAATGCTTCTAAATATATGGTTATAGGCTTTTAGTCAAATATTTTCTAGAAAATGGATCCAGCGCTACTACAAATTGATAAATTGTCATTTGTGAACCTACTAATATTTATTTGCAAAAAAAAAAAAAAAAAAAAAAAATCGATAAGTAGATTTAAAATGTTTTTTCGTTTTGATATTAATTAAAGATTTATTTATAAAAGACTTAACAACTTATAAAATAAGACGTGTTTGATAAATTAATAAAGTATTTTTACTGTTCTTTTAAATAATGCCAGAAAACTTGTTAACCTAAATGTTTTTGTGAATCATGACGTTTTTTAACTCATTTAATCTTTTCTATAAAGCTCATAATAAAGTTGTTTCTTACTTTTAATGAACCATCATTTTACCTCTTTCCGGTTGATAGTGGCGCACAATTGTTATTGTAATCATTATCATTATTGACATTATGATTATTATTATGAAAATTACTTTTCATCATCATTCTTAGCATTATTTAAATCATCATCACTATCATTCTTAGCATTTTTAAAATCATCACCATTATTCTTAGTATTACCTATTAAAATTATCATCATCTCCACATCATTATTTTTTGATTATTATTTTACAAGAAAATTATCGAAATTATTATCTTGATCATCTTTCTAAGATTATTTAAATCATCATCACTATCATTCTTACCATTTTTAAAATTATCATCAGTCATAGCATTATTAAAATCACCATCATCACCATTATTCTTAGTATTACTTATTAAAATTATCATTATCTCCACATCATTATTTTTTTTAATTATTATTTTACAAGACGATTATCAAAATTATTATCTTTATCATCGTTCTTAACATTATTTAAATCATCATCATTGTCATTTTTAGCATTTTTAAAATCATCGTCATTATTCTTAGTATTACCTATTAAAATTATCATTATCTCCACATCATTTTTTTTTATTATTATTTTAGAAGACGATATAAGTGCTGCTTCCTGCTGGTTAATAAAACAGGCGGAAAACAATTGTAATATATTCAGAAATACTAAAGAAAAACACCAACTTTTGAGTCCGAAGTAAAATGAGAGTCCATGTTTGAAGTACCACTTTCGCTCTCAGACTTTTCACCGCACAAAGAGACGCAATATATATTCCTCCTCTATCTCTGAAAATGAAATCGGAGATAAATCAGAGAGCTCAGTTGTTGCGGACATGGATGAAGTATTTTTAGAATCGGTTCAGAGAATCTGGCTCCTCAACATTTCCTCCCCTTTCCTATCGTTATCGAATTGATGCTGTATACTGGACAACATAATAATTCTCGTTTCGATCGAGCGAACGGCTAGAGTGGATGGATTTTAAAAGAACAACTGAATCGCGCGATTTAAAGAGATTGAAAGTTGTGAGGCGCTTTCTTTCCTTTTAGTCTGATCTGAAAGTATTTTAGCTATTTTTACGTATCTATGCATTTTTATCCCTAATAGATATTTTTGTTGTATTAAAAAACATGTGTTAAAAATATAGATGAAATTAATCTTAGTTTTTTAATTGATATTTTAATTCTAATTTTCGACAAGGAACATATTAGTTCTGAGCTTTGTACGTTCGGGGTATTTAGTGAACAAGTGCCTAAAGGTGCTTTCTGGGAACATTTCGTATGGTTGAACTTAATGGGAAAATTATTTGACTGTTCTCAAGCTGTTTCAATAAACATGCTTTGTTTGATTCTTTTGATACAAAACTCGAAAAATTGTTTATTATATGAGGCAGTGAGAAGCAAAGGGATGCAAGAGGACTATTTTAAGTTTCGAGTAAATCGCGTTTAAAGATCAGATCCTAGGTAGGCTTTCATTGAATTTTTTTTCTAAATCATGCTATACAGCAGCACCTACCAGGACTACTAGTGCAATCTCTTGCCTCAAGACAGAGAAGAGGTTCATCAACCATTTGTATTGCTTATCTCTGCCACTTGGATCCCTTTTCTTCTCACTGCCTCAAATGTCGAAACACAGTGTCGCAAAAAATTTCACTGTGTAAGATGTATGATAAGAATGTATATTTTAGCTTAGTACTTAAGTTGTGTTTTACAGCTGATTGTGTCAGGATGGCATTCATATTTATCGCTTTCTTGCGTAAAATGTAAAAGATTTGATTAATATATTCACTAAACGCTAAGTTTTTCTTTCCTTTTTTTTAGAGCGATCTTATGATTTATGTTACAGAAACTTCTAGAGAAAAGTTACAATTTTTCTACTCTTTCCTACAATATTAGTTTTCGTGCTGAAGTTAAAAACATCATCAATTTTACAACATCATTTAAAAAAACTGAAACAAAACACAAGTTGAAATAGAACACAAGCTGCTTACGCATGGAAAACGAACATTTTAGCAATAAAGAACAAATTGTATTAAAAAATCCAATGTCATTAGTGCAAATTTGCAACGAAAACTTGAAAAAATCATTTCAAAACTTTAAGTAATTATTTCTTTAGTACAAGGAAATAAATCCGTGTAAAGATACAGCTGTACAGACTATGTGTCGATCTGTATCACTCAAGTAATTTATTAATATTCTTTATTTTAAGGAAATACTGGAAACATAACCAGTATTTTTGGAGGTAGTTTTACAGTTTATATATTTGTCAATAGGTAACTACATGTAAAAACAAGGAATACATAATATGAGGCAGTCAGAAACAAGAGAATATAAGTGCCAAAACTTAAATTTTAGAGATAACCAGTACAAATAATAGAGGGACCTCCCGTCTGTTTTAGGGCAAGAGATAGTACTAGTAGCCCAGGTAAGGACGAAAATACAGCGTTATTTAGAAAAAAAGTTTTAATGAAAGCCTACCTAGGATCTGATCTTTAAACGCATTTTACTCGAAACTTAAATAGTGCACTTGCATCCCTTTGCTTCTCACTGCCTCATATAATGTACAACAATCAGCTAAAAAAATATATATTTTATGAAATTATATTTTTTGACTCAATTGCTTAAATGAATAAGAACACTAGTCACCTTAAACAGAAAAGGTATAGAATATCATTGTTTTCTCTATGTGGACCTAGGTTTCTCTACCTAGGATCTGTATTTTAAAATCCTTTTAAACAAAACTTTTAAAAAGTCTACTTACATCCTTTTCCTTCTCATTGTTTCATATACAAAACTTGCCTTCGTCGTTTAGTGCGAGTCAAAGAAATCTTCGTAATTTAAACGAACAGTTTAATGTCTCCGATTAAGCAGAAACAAATGCATGAAATGAAAGGATTTAAATTAACTAGTTGTTAACAGCACAGCCAACTCTCATTTCATCTGCAATATAATGGAATCGGAAACTCGAGAAGACGAATAAAGTACTTCGGGTGTTTTCAAATATTTTTAGTCTCGAAAAGGAGAAGCAGAGTCGCCCTAAATGTGGACAAAAGAAATTTCCCAACGCCTCATCGGTTTTCCCTCTTCCTTTTGGATCTATCATCAACTTGATGCAGTAACCACTCCAATTTCCGCAGCCACACAGTCACTGAATAACCAGCTGTTGAAAGGAGTCGGCGGAGCATGCGACAGAAGCACTTCAACTTCTTCATTTGCTGAGAAGATTCCGCTAGGCTGCACTAGATCTACTTTAAGGAACACTTTTGGTTTCGAGAATACACAGGAAGAGGTAATATCAAGTTTCTGGAGCATATTGAAAGAGTAGAGAAGCCCGGGCTTTTAAAGATATTCCATTTAAGGTGCAGACGTTATTTGCTTTTTTCGCAGCCCAAGTGTTATATGCCATTAATTCTTGCAATGAATGCACAACCGCTGGTAATAACGGTGAGTACATTTCACCATTAAAATAATGTTAAGAATTTTACTTAGTGAGAACTATTTATATAGGAACACAAAAAAAATCTAACCAACTTTTTTCACACAAGGATCAGTGCTATTGTTGTTTTTTTTCATCAAGATTACTACTCTATGATAAGTGATTAGGAATATTTTAATATTTAATCAACATACAAAACGCACAAAGTATAATAGTTACAATGGACGAAAAAGCATTTTTTAATTTATCTGTGTTTTTTTACTGCGCAAATAAGGTGATACAACATGTTCTGACATTTGTATGCAACGGTGATGTTAGTTTCAGTCCTAGATCATGCCACCGATCGTACTTTTTTTCGCCTGGACGTTGTTAAAATATTTTTTGGGCAACGAAATTCATATGTAAAAACTTACCTTAGTCACATGACTCGTTAATGAGAATAGTTGTAAGAGTTTAGTACAAGCTCACGCCTTTCGGCATTCAGTATTCTTTGAAAAATCTTTCACAAAGTGTATTATTCTTAGAAATTTATTGCTCCGGCATAACTGCTGTTAAATTAACACAAAATTACCGATTGCATTAACTGCTAATACGTGTTATAGGTCATCCTATGGTTGTTGGCATTCGTCTTCGGACAAGAATTATACTTCGAAACTGATTAAAAGGAAAAGAAACCAGGTCTGCTAAAATCAGTCATTGTCGAAAAAAAATGTCTTCGCGAGGTATTGCTGTTTGCTTACAGTTTTGCAAACGGCATATATAGGAAATAATTGTTTTTCATCAGTTTGTCAAGTGTTAATAATAGTGAGGTGGATTGTACTATTGTAAGCTAAAGGAATTTTTATTGCGTTAGGAATTGTTTTCGTTAAATTGGAGATAAAAACACATTCCAAACAAGAAGGAGTAAACAGAATTATTTTAGACACATAAATGCAATCACTAGGTAAGTAATAGCGAATGTGCGAGAAAGCAGGAACCATTCCAATCGTAAATTAAAGTATATTGCTAATAGGATTGATGAAAAAGGCAAGTAAACAATGAACATTTTTCCACCATTAAAATGAAATACGAAGGGAATATTATCAGAAAATGAAATCAAGCTGACTGAGGTTAAGACCGCCATTTGAAAATAATTCAATCGTAAGTCATCTTGCCATTTCTGTATTATCTATGGCGATAAACATAATGTGTTATAAAAGATAAAACGATCAAACGCAAACTGTTCAAAATTATTACAAAAAGGATAGCGAAATCTCAAGAATAAAATATTTTAAAGAAAAAAAAAATTAAATAGTTTGGGAGTACAAAACATTTGTACATATTACTTACCAAATTTCATCAAAATAAAAAATGATGCGTCGTTTTGACCATTTATACCAAGTATATCCGAACATTTGGTGATTTTATATGGAATGATCCAAGCATCAGTCACAGAAAACGAGATCTTAAGACTTTTTTTGCATGTAAGGAAGCATTAATTTTAACATTCATTAGCATCAAAAGTACACGTTTTTAATAAAATTTTATTTATCTATATAGTTTTCAGTATTTTATGTGTAAAATCCGAATGTAGCTAAGGTAATTTATTATTTTAATTTGGGTTAAGTTGAGTCAAAGGTTGTTTTCCCACATGATACTTTTCCTAAATAAGATGAAAACTTAAGTCACGTGCATTTCGAGTATTTTCAAAAAACTGGCGATATATCGCCAAATGTTCGCCAAATTGTAACATAACTTGAGTTTACATCGAAATTAACAATGATTTCCCCCAAAAAATGGACAAAGACACTCTTAGAAACACCCGAATGCAACCAAAAGGGGAGGTGCACAACTAGACCCCACTAGGAGTCTATGTCCAAATTCCAACTTTCTAGGACATACTGTTCTTGAGTAATGCGACATGCATACGCACATACAGACGTCACGAGAAAACTCATTGTAACTAACTCGGAAATCGTCAAAATGGATATTTCGCATGTCTATACGTACTTAGGCACTTATCCACGTGTGGTCGAGACGGGAAAAAAAAAAAAAAAAAAACTCAACATTCAATTCAGGGTGAACAAAATTGAAATTAAGGTCGATTTTTGAGTGAAATTTTTTTCGCGAATACAATACTTCCTTTTTTGTAAAAGGAAGTAAAAAATCCCTATACGTAAGGATAAGTTTTCTTTTTCATTTACACACCTTAACTAATATCTATCTTATGATACATCATGCCATCTGACTGAACTGTTTTCGCCTTTTTTCAAACATATTTTTCTCAGATTTCACCAGTAAGAAAAAATTTCTAGCAGTTCCTTTCGAAGCAGAAGAATTATGCAACAAGTTATATTATTAAAACCAGGACTAAGGCAGAACTACAGGACCAATAGTCGTGTCATCAGTCTAGAACAGACAATAATTGAGCTTGAGACAGATGAATTATTCTGCAAAACTTTCAAATGTTTAAAAATTTATGTTTTTAATTTTCATATCGTATGCGCTTGAATTTTAACTGGACGAAGTACACCAAGTCATATCCATTGCATTCGAGTTAAATATTAGCAGAAATGTTTATTCTTCTGAGAAAATTTCGTAAATGTCAGTTACTTATTTAAAATTACAGGCATTTGGAGCAATATCATCACACTTCAGATCAAGAAATATCTTACGAATAATAATAATGCAATAGAAATGAAATATATTCTACCAGGAAAGAGAAAATGCAGAATGTAAAAGAGTTAAATAAAGCGAATCAATACCGAGACAACTCCCCAAAGAATTCTTTTATTGCGTTAAAGTTCTTTTCTAATGATGCATCATTTTAAAAATGAAAAGTTCGGAGAAGCTACAGTTTCCAAAAATAGCTAGCTTTGTTTCTTTAATTGACTTAAAAAGACTTAACAACGTTATTTAGAGAAAGAAAGATAGTAGCAGAAAAATATTTTATTTATAATGGCATTGTTTTGAGATTTGACTTCGAAATGCAATTTAAGAGCATTGTTTAAAGTCAAAAAAAAAAAAAAAAGTTGACTATTTTCTTACTTCACGCTTAACAAACATTAAACCGCTTTTTTATTGAACATATAAACTAATCAATGGGGAGAAGAATGTTTAACATATAGAAAAATAAAATAAAAATACTTTAGATAACCAAGATTTCTATAACAAGTGTGTGTTTACGTGCTTCATGTGATTTTAAAGTAAAAAAAAATATGTATGAAAAGTTTATGAGGTTTCGAGAAAGGTATAAATTAACAATGTCTCGAAAATTTTAATGCCAAAGATTAAAATAATGGAATCTTAAACAGGAACTACAGTGCATTTCCGACTTCATAAGTGGCTCTACCGAGTACGTGTATAATGTATATTTTTATTTTTAGGTTTTTTTTTCGGAGAGGGAATAATTATTAACACCATCGTTTTAAATTCTAATTTTGATCTTATAACTAAAGTTACTGATACTTCAAAAATTCATTTTTTTGACGTTATTAAGTCTGTTTTCAATTCTAAGTTTTATTTTTATTTTATTTATTTTTTTTTTTGTTTTGAGAAGGACTTAAAGGTTAACTTTATTTATTCATTTTTCTTTTGAAACACAGACATATTTAGCATCGAGTTTCGCATTTGGACAAATTTTACACACTCCAGGGTCCTCCATACTCACTACAGCTTCTGGTTTAACCAGTTGGACGGGGCAGTGAAGTCAGTTCCGATTTTTTTGATACAGACCGGAAGCAGAGCAATCCCTGGTCCAGGACCCCCAAAAGAATTGATTCACTTGGAGGACTTTGACGCTCTATCGCAAGTGTCATTTACTTGCAAATCTCATTGTTGAAATTAGCTTTCCCATTGGAAACGAAAGATTCAATCAGTGCCAGGTTTGATTTCTTTATTTTCGAATTTTTACTTCTGCAAAAAACTTTTGCAAAGATAAGAAGAAAATCGTGTAAATGGGCAGAGAAATTCTTTTAAATCTATTATTCTTTTTAGAATCATGCAACCTCTGATCTTTATGCGATTCTCTTTTTGCAAAGTTTTTCGTGAAGAAAAAAAAAATCCGAAATGAGATAGATGTTAAACCAGAACAAGTACTTGAGTTCTTTCCCTCTGAAGACAAGACTTTCAACAAAAACGGAATTTACAATCTACCATCTGGCTGAAGAGAAATCATAAGCAAGAATAGAAATTATATCGAAATTATATTTATTGTTCTTTTACTTCTCATTACAGAAGCTAATACATACTGCGAGGACTGTGCATAGAGTGTTTTGCCTCTGGACACACAAAGGAAATATTTACAACACAAGAGAAGAAAATCACATCCAGGGCACCGGTGGGAGTAGAACCCATGACCTCCTGCTCAGGAGATGACTCTTTTGTCACGGACGTTCCAAAACTGCACTATTTTTTTCTATTTATGAGCGGATGGAGCATTACGGTAGACCTAAAATATTTGTTTCTATTATAGACATTTTACCGGACTTCTCAGTGGCAAACAGCAAGACTAAGAATGGAATTTTCCTCACAAAGAGAAGGAATTAACAGCCAGGTGAAGGCAGAAATCGAATCTGTGGCCTTTCTCACTGTACGCAAGCAGCTGTTGGAGCTAGCATTTCTGTCCGCCTGGACACGGAGGCCCGACATAAACATTAAAGAAAAGTTTAAAATCAAGTTTTTATAACTAAATTGCACAAACTTTTAGCTATTTTTAATTCTAAACTTGTCAAAATAAGATTGAAATCATCGCATCCATAAAATCGTAAGGCATATTTCCTTTTTAACTATATAACTTCTGGTATTTTATAGTTATATTTGCGCACATTCATGAAATTGCGTGAGTCAAAAAATCAATGTTCGAATTGCGCTTTACATTGCGCACATTCGAACGTATTAAACTGCGAAGACAACTGAAGTATAATAAAATAGTCACTCACTTTTTAAGAAGATACTTAAAACAAAAGACCAAACAAAACCCGGCTAATGAATAAAGAGTTTCTGATAATTGAAAGTACAGTAATTAATCAATATGTAAATTTAACCCCCGATAATAGTGTAATCATCATAAATTTCGGAAGGTTCCGTGAAGTCAACTTCTTCTTGTGCCTTTTTATTATTGAGTTCAACATAAGTCAAAAAAGATTTAGCTTCCAAGATTATTTAAACATAAATTTCCTTGAAATGCATTCTTTGTGGCATTGTTTCTATTGCTATTAAAAACGAAAGAGATTCGTTTGTATTGAATTTTAGGAAATCAGAAACTTTTTAAATGGTACATTAACCAAACAACAAATTGAACATTTTATCGGATCAGAAAAGGATCTCAAAGCAACATGTTTATTTTTTTCAGTTGCAAGGATTAAAAGAGAAATGCATTATAGTTTCTAAACTATCTTTCGGAAAGTCTTTTTGATGTTAGAAATAATTCCAAATATCTTTTTGATTCAAACAAACACCACATTAAAAATAACAGAGTAATTTATTACACTTCTAATGAATTATTAGAATCTTTGATAAACTGAACTTAAAAACACCAGTCGAGATTTTAAAGTAACAAAAAAATGTCCATGCAAATTTTTGAAAAATATTTGTAGCCGCATTGCAGTTCAAATAATTTTTTATTATTCAATACAAATGTAACTTTTCATTCAGTAAAATTCCACGTTTTGCTAAAATTGTGAAAAAAAATAAAATGAATATTATATCCACTTAAGATATTATATGGTAAAAATAGAGTCCGCTGAAAATTGTCTTTCGTGTTTTTTCTTCCTTTGAATTTAGGGCTTCAAGTTTTTAAAAACCAACTAAATACGAATTAGATATACTCTTTAGGCAAATATTAAGTTTTTGAAATGCATATAGGTTTTTTTCATTATTACGTTATTCATAGTAAGTTTTAATAATTTTAAAAACTGTTGAATTTTAAACACACAATTTTAAATTTCCGTGATTTTGACGGTTTATTCTTCAGTTCAAAAAGTACATTTAGGAAAATATTTCTGTTGAATCATTCATTAAAAGCCTTAAAACAAAAATGATGTTTTGGGATGTGTTTAAAAAGAAGTTGTTATCAAGAAATTTTGAGAAACAGGAAATTAAAATGGAGAAAATGAACTTCTACAATGATAGATTTCTTGAACGAAGTTGTTACAGCAAGTGGAACTGTATTTTTAAACTCATTTATACCAACGTAATAATCACAATTTTTCACACATGCAGAGAGTAAAATAATATAATTTTTCATTTTAAAACAACTAACTTCGAATTTTACTAAATCACTTTGATTGTTTTTAAGTATAAAATTGTATTAAATTTATAGTTGAAAATGGAATACTGCCAACTGTTGTAGTACATATAAGAAAAATTTTTTTCATTTGTACTAAAGCATTCCGAGGAAAAGAAAAACTTCAATAATTGATTTTCAATTCAGAAAAAAAGTGTTTGTTTTGCTGCCAAAGGGCTTTTCAGGAAGTGCGTCAAAAGGAAATAATTTCGTAGATATGATGCGTCTTAGGAAAACAATTCAAAACCGATGCGGTCCCAGAGACTAAGATCCTCATATTACATCTATCTTGTTCTCTGAAACTACAGTAGAACCTCCATTAAGGGACACCTCCGAATAAGGGACACCTCTATTTAAGGGACATTTTTTCTGGTCCCAGTCCCTTTGAATTGGGACTTCAATGTATTTACCTCTAATTAAGGGACACTCTGTTTAAGGGACAGTCACAAAGCCAAAAAAATGCAAAAAATAATGCATAAGTGCATAAGAAATAGTGAATTTACTGGAATTCTAGTTTCACTTTTCCTCCAAAAATATTATTTGAGGTAAGTTTGACTTAAACATATGTGAAGGAAACAAGTAATGTATTGTAAAAAAAATTGCTGAAATTAACATGCATGATTTGCCCTCTCAACAACTTATTCAAGTAGGTTCAGGGCCGACGGAGAGTGCACAGCTACTAATTAGCTTTGTATATAAAACTTAAAATTTGAACATTAATTTTAATTCACATAGTATTACATTGTAATTTACATAACATAATGCAAATATATGTAATGAATTACTTCAAAATTATTTCTGCATGCTACAAAACTTTGCCATTATAAAATTCGATTAAATTTTAATAAAAATATAAACTTAGAAATTAAAAAAATTATGAATTTTATTTAGCAGATAAGAAACATTTTCATAATTTAATCATAAGTGTTAATTGGCTTAGTGTTAATGTTTATGGTGATATTATACTGCTAAGTACACGGCATGCATCAATTCATCCCCCTCCGAATAAGGGACACCTCTATTTAAGGGACAAAATGTCTGGTCCCCTTAGTGTCCCTTATTGAGAGGTTCTACTGTATTATGCTACAAGTGAATTCTTCGTCATTTCTAGTGCAAGTGGAAAACTATTTAGTTACCTGGCACATTCTTTGTGTCTTCAAATTCCGTGGACAAACTCTCTCTTTATTGGTGTATAAAAGAAACAAAAAACCTTACTAACTTGTGCTCTCAACCATTGACACATTTTATGAATAATAGATCTAAAGGTCCACAATCTTAAAAATTATTTTCATTTTAGAACAACTATAGAAGTATGACCCTCATTGAAGTTTTTTTAACTGAAAAGAGAGAAAAAGCTTAATATCAGTTTTAAAAAAGCGCGTAGGTATTAGAGTCATGCAAAAAGTGTGTCCATATTTGGCACATGACGCTTAATTTTCCTGAGTTCCCTAGAGAACTTTCCATCACAAAAGATACAAGGGGCAAAGCTCAAGTCTGCTTTATACCTATCGTTGACACCTAGGTTGAAATCATCATATATATGTTCGCTGGGGGGGGGGGGGGCATGAGAATCGTTTTCTGTTTCTAAAAGTAGCTTGGCTCCTTCGCTTACTTGTCAAAAGTTTTCAGCTTAGAAAATGCACCAATTAAAATGTAAACCCATTTGGATTCACAGAAGCAAAATTGGCTATAGTCGGGGCTAACCTAACCTTGCAGCATCATAATATTGTGATTAGGATTTGCGTAGCTTTTACAATGCTGCCACTATAGAGTTTTTTGCTCTCATATTGTATATCAACAATAGATTCCATTAACGCTACCATTCTCTTATGTACAACACCGCTTATCGCCACTTTCCTTGAGTAGCTTATATTTACACCCTGCCGGTTTTAACACTTTATCCTATATCTTTGTGCAAATAAATGTAATTGGAATGTTTGTTTTTACTCTCATTTTTTCACACGAGCTTTTTAAGCTGTCAAAAATTTCAACTTTAATCTCTATCCTCAACGTGGTTAAGAGTTACTATTTCCTTTCTAACTTTTCATTCTCTGTGTATAGTTGCCATTGTGGTGTCGTTTTTTTTTTCCCCTAACTGTTGGTTTATTTGATTTGTGACAAAAACTTTTGGAAAATTATTTGAAACTGACTGTGTATTCTTTAAACAACTAAAATATGAAATATATTATTAGGCTCACATCAATTTTTCCCTATGGCAAGTTCGAAATATTTATAATTTGAACAGGAGATATTTTGAAAGACATTGCAAGAAATTACTGGTAAGTATTAGAAAAAAAATATGATATCATTATCTTCAAAAACTAAAACCCTATATAAAACTTAGAAGGTGGCAGCGCTTAAGTAATATTTTGACTGCTATTTTACATCAGTCCACTCAAAGCACCACACAAAGAAATGACATTTCTTTGAGTGACTTGATTTAAGCATTTTTTTTTTCGTTGGAAAGAGATGCATTTTTAAAAAATACTAAAACGGTTTAAAATGCAGACATATATTTCGCCTTTTTTTCAAAGCAAGAAATTACTCCATGTCATTTTTAGAAGACTGAAATTCATTTTGAAAGAGGAAAATACATGAAAATGGAGAAGATCATAAGAGTGTTCAAATCTTTCGACTTTTTGAGGAGGAAGTGGAAAATGACAGAGAAAGAACAGATGTGCACATTTTTGACTTTAATGGTTAGAATGTGTGGCTTTCTGTGATACAACCTTCAAGTGCTTTATTTAAAAATTTTCAATTCTCTTCCACCCTCTTTTTTTCTCTACGACCTTTTTTGAATTCGAAATTCAAAACGCAAAATACATTTGCCTTAATTTTTGAGGCGTACTTACAATTCCTAATGCATGAAATACGTTTATATAAGCGGTAAAATATCGCTGGTTGAATGTTTACAACTTCTAAAATTCCAAAACAATTTCTCTCTCTAAAATATTAGCAAAAACAACTTAGTAAAAGCTTGCTTATATAAACACAACATAATTGCTATAGTTTCAAAAATTTAAGTTTATATGTCTTATTTGATTATAAACACACATGTCAGAAAGACACTACTAAATTCCCTCTTGATTGCATTATTGACATACATTTTGAAACTAAGTTAGACCATATCCTTGGGAACCATGTTTTCCAGAAACATTATTCATGAGTCCCCCTGAGGCAAAGTTTCAAGGTTTCATCTTACTGAAATGAAGACATTAAAGACATATGAATGTCAGAAACTTGCATGAATCTTGTAATTAAAAAAATACATCATTAAAAGCTGCTTTACATTTTTTTCCAAAACTATTTTTTAAAATGTTTTTGTTTTTTACATTTATTTGTGCTATTATACGTACTTCAATCGCAAAAGATCGGTCTTATATTTTATTAGCGAATGCGCTGTAGTAGTTTGTAATTTAAGAGTGTTCTCCAAGGGTAATTTCAATACCTATCCATCTCTAAGATTATTTTTACATCATTTGTTTTATCTTTCGGAATTTTAAGCCAAGTTATTATTTCTATTGCTACTATTCTCATCCTTTCTCCTTATTATTTTCTTTAATGAGCAAAGTTATAGCGAATGATTTTGAACCTTTTCATTACTTAAATTGCATTTCGATTAAAAACTAGAATTCTCATAAAAAAATCAAACAAAAACACTTTCAAAACAATAGTGACCCAGAGAGTAAATTATAACATGTCTGCAGAGCAGTGGCTGGAAAAAATAAATTTTGTTTTTGCTAACTACAACTACTTTGTTACAAATGTAACTAGCTACAAATACAACTACTTTTTTTAAATGTAGCGACTACAGACTACTTTTGAAATGTAGTCTCAACTTCGCTACTTTTCAAAAAAAAAATAAAAAAATAAATTAAAAAGTAAACAAAAAAATAAAATAAAATAAATGAAAAGCATACACACCCACACACCGTTTGAGGGGTTTTAGCTCATCTGAATATGGAACATTAACTAAGAATTATCTATTCTTTGTTTCTTCTTCTTTTTTTTCCTTTTTTTTCAAAAAAAATCCGTTATTATACTCTTATATAACACAGTAATACTCGGATTTATTGCTAGCCGGCCGGAACAATTCAATATCATCCTCTTCTATAGCATTTACAATAGCTTCTACATTTGGTAAATACTGTCTAATCACGGATTGTATGGAAAGGCTAATATCCGGTTTTCAGACAGAAATGGACTCGTCTATTACCTTTTAGGGATAGTAATTTTTCTGACAGATGTGCCCGTTTGTCCCTTAATAATTTCTACTCAGTTTTTTAAAAATAGCTATTTATTCACTGCAATAATTTTTAAATAAAAACTATATTTGATCGATACTCTCACTCAAAAATTAATAGATTTATTTTGTTTGCAACATAATTTGGAGCTTACGATTTTGCTTTTAAATTTCCAAACGAAATGAAAACATTTTATTTTCATTTTGTTGCTTCCATAGAAACTCATTGTGTTTCCACTCATTTTCACCTCAATAAAGATAATATATGAATAAGGCCCTAGTGAAATTATGAAACGCGTGCATCTAAATCCCATCGCTGTTTTTCCATCTCCCCAGCTGGATTCATTTAGATGGATTCGCCTTCACTTGGTTGATTGCCAAATTACATACAATCCGCGGTCAAACAGTACTGTAAAAGCTAAGGCCCCTATATATACGAGCCGACGCATCAGCTTAAGATCAGCCTTTTTGGATCGGAGCGCGTGTTTGAGTGGTTGTCTTTTCTGGCGAGTTATCGCGTTGGTGATTGTTCACTGTAAGCAATTATTAGCCGCACGTGAATTGTTTATAAAATGAAATATTATTTTCTGCAAATTTGGCGAAATCCGAAACTTTGCTGGGGTAACCCAAGCAGTGCAACAATGAAAAATCCAATCCAAAATGGCTTAACTTAAGCTGATGCGTCGGCCTGTCTATATAGCGGCTCTAGTAAAAGCACTTACTTTCGCGAGACGTTAATTTTCGTGATTTTTGCGTGTTACAAAAATTTAAGCCCCGCGAAATATTTTTGTTTTTCAACTTTCGGTCTGTTTACATAATATTCACGAAATTTTCAAGTCGTAAAACCACCGATATCTATATTTTCGCGAAAATAAGTGCTTTTACAGTACTGGAACAATAATCGAACAATAATCTCATTGAAATCTAATCCGTCTATGCACCTGACATTTTCGACAACCAGAAAACGCTAACAAATTTCTAAATTCGCGGTTATCGCTTATTCATATACTTTTCTTTCTAAACCAAGCTCTATTCAATGCAAATATTGGCAAAATATGAAAATTACAATGTCAAACAAACTAATGGCATCGAAATGATATGTCTGAGGTCAACTCCTATTTTTATGAGTATTTTTTCTCATTGCATCCGCTGAACCAATCAGATTCGTTTGAAACTTATTTTTTTTTTCAAACTTTAATTAAAATTAGTGGTTAAAATCGCTACAAACTACTATTTTTTTTTGTAAACTACTCACTGCACTACATTTTAAAAAAAGTAGTGCACTACACTACAAACTACTCACCGCACTACTTTTTTAAAAAAGTAGTGCGTTACACTACAAAGTACTCGCAGCACTACTTTTAAAAAAAGTAGTGCGTTACACTACAAACCACTAAAATATGTAGCTACTACAGTTGCGTCGCTAATTATAGCTTGCTGGTTCCGACCACTGCTTTAGAGTTACCATAACTTAAGTGAAGTTTTATTGAAAGCAGATATGCCTTAAAGTTTATGAAAGTTTAGAAAGACTATAGAAGATATTTATCAGGTGTTAGAGATGAACTCTTGATAAATGATAGTAATTTTACGTTCATTTAACAAGACAACGTGCTTTATGGCTTTTGAAAGCCGAATTTAAATACCACTCATGCAAAAGAAATTTACTTAGGAATTGATTAGCAAAAAAAAAAAAAAAAACACACAGATTGTTATTTGTACTCAATATTCCTTTCGCAGTTAATCATTATGGAATTTTTTATAAAATTATTTTAACATTAGGAGATATTTCACTTTCGTATTTCTAAACCCTGTCTATTTACAACTAACTTTATACCAGCTCCCTATGAATACTAGCAGATTTTTTAGCGAAACCTCAACATATCTGGGACAAAGTAAAAATATGGTTTTATTTGTATGCCTTAGAAAAAGTTCCCTGTTTAAAAATTTGTATGTGATGTTTTCTCAAAAATCAGGCACTTGAAGAGCACACGGAGAAAAGTCAATATTTTCAGTGTTTAATAAAACCACATCTGAAAGCACAAAATTCCATAGAGTCACTTCGTTGTACAGTAAACTTTTGGATTTTTTTTTCCGCCTTGATACTTCTCCTTTCTTATTCAATAATTTTGAGCAACGAAGTTTACTTTACATACACTCAGTGTGGCCACACTGAACCTAATTTGAACAAGAATAAAAAAAAAACGTTTTACTTTTCTCTCCTGTGCTCTTCATTTTGTAAAGTAAAATATTCAGTAACAAAATATGAGTTGACACTATAAATCAGGCAGGACAAAGTCACGGTTAGAGCTAATTTGCTTTTACGTATTTTCTGTCACGTCTGTACTCCTCTCATTGTAGATCTTTTTCCTTTTTTCCGCCAAATTATTTGTCGACAGAGTTTTTCCACATTAAAAAATGGGAGTTTTTTTTTTTTTTTTTTTTTTTTTAATCTTTACTTATGTTGTCGCAAACGTCAGATCCCTAATCTTGAACTACATTTTGCGAAATAGCAAAAATATTTTAGATTTAGTTATTTTTTGGAGCACATTTACATTTAGAATTTTGAATGATTCTGAATGAAATGCTCTATTTAAGCTGCAATATCGCAGATTAAAAGAAAATTTGCAACCTGGTTAATAGCTTTTTCATTTGTAAGGTTTGTAAGCAACAAATAAAGAAATACATACTTAAGGTGTCCTAAAAAATTAAAGTCATTTTTTTTGCCGGTCAATCATTTTCCTTTCATATCAAAGCAATTGTAAAAAGAAGTTTTTTGTGATTTGAACAACGGTAAGCCTTGCCGACTAGCATCTGAAAGTGAAAGTGTGAACGAGCACTTGTGTTCTAGGCTCATTTGAAAAAGACTTTCTTCTTAAGTTCGAAATTTCAAGCTGTTAGAACGTTGCCCTTATAACTACACACTTACCACAAAAACATTCCACACACACAAAAAAAAATAATAATAATAATAATAATAATTTGGGTGTCCTGCATAAGGTCTAAAATTTATAATTTTCTTTTTTCTTCTATATATTTCGTAAAAAAGAAAGATAAGTTTAAAGAAATTATCAAACTAAAAAATGTAAGCATAATGAGGTAAAATGAATGAAAGTAAAAATGTAAAAAGTCTAGTGCTCAAACACATGGAATGAGATTTTTTTCCAAATATAGCAAACTTTCTAAAAGTCGAAAACATAGAACCAAAAACAGTTACAATTATTTCTAGCTGATGAAAAATGAGGACAGTTACCAGAAGTCTAACTATGATGAACAATGGAAGAACGCGTGTAAGTTCTTTATGTTTAACATAATCTTCATGCTCTTTCAGATGACCAACGTAACTAATACTGCATTTGCAAGAGATGCTATAAGTTTGTCAGCTATGGAAATCAATAGGAGGCTTCAAGTTATTGAACTTAATCTTATTCGATGGAGAAAAAGCAGAATCGAAACCAACATTTTTGTGTCCGAAGGTGCGTACTTTCGTATGTCTGAAGGTTTAGCAGTGGGTAATCTTTAGAGCTTTATCTTAAAGGAAATTTATCTGTACTGTTTTGAGGATTAACTTTTTGAAATTATAAGATGTTCTGTGCTTACCCCGAAGAAAAAAGAATTGAAGTGAAGTATGCGATATAGTTACAACAAATGGAAGTCGAAAACCTCCTCCACGAAAAAGAAATATCTTCATTTAAATACCCACTCCAGTTCAGTATCGATCATCTGAAAACAAAAAATTTATTCCTACCAAAAATATCTCGACCTAAATTTTATTTCTTCATCTATGACAAAAAGCATTTTCTCTGAGACTCCAATTTCGATGAAGGGCAATTCCACAGGTGACAACTTTTACGAAAATATTTTTTTCACTAATTTTCCTGGAATGATTTTTATAAGCTCTTATCTGCGTCATCGTTTTGTAATAAAACAAAAATCAAGCCAATGTGATAATTAGGATAACGATCCCAGTAATTGGCACCTTCAGAGTTTTTCCTTAAACTCACCTCTGTTTTCATTACTTAGGAAAAAAATATTAACTTGAAAATATTTTTGTATTAAAAAAGGCACATATGTGCATCTACTTACTTCATTAAGATCAAAAATATTTGAATTGTTATTTTTATAAAAATATATAAATAAAAAGTTACCAAAATCACCAGTAATTGCACTTGATACCCCAGTGTATGACACCTTGTGATCCAGTAATTGGTACTTGTTTAAACATAAAATCACTTTATTTTTCACTTTTAGGTTGCATAAAATTTTTATCATCATAAGAAACATAATTAATGTTGAATTAAAGTAGATACTTTTACATAAATTAATGTTAAGTCACATCTTGACGTTGAAAAGGTATTTTAGATAAATAAAAACAAATTTGGAGTGTTGCACAGAAAATAATATCGAGATTATTGCTGTTTCATTAGTCCGTATGCAGTTTCGATTTTACGAATTATAGCTATTTCCATAGAAAAAGGAACACTGACCCGATGATTCTAAGGGACCTTAAAAAATGAACCGACTCTCTACAGTCGCAATATCTGACTAATGGCAAGCATATTTGTTTGTTTTTTTTTTTTTTATTGCTTCTCTTAAAACTTTAACAGTATATTCTGTAGGATTCAAATCAATAGTAGAACCCATATAATATAGTTGCTGCAAAAGTATCAGAAATCAAACTAGTGACATATTGCACAACACATCAATGTTTATAGGCACATATGCCAATTAGTGGAGACCAGCAAAATTGAAGCATCACTAAATGGCATCCATCATTATTTCAAAAATCCAAAAAGGGACAAAAGTAAATCTCAACCCACTCAAAGTAACACCTTTCAACTAGACAAAACTTTTGACAATGAAAAATATATTTTTAATTTAAGTCATAAGTAAAAATCAGTAAAAATATATTTTTAGTTAAGTTACGGATTGATGCGCATGCTTCCCTTAAGCCAGAAAATAAGCTTTTGCAACAAAAATGGCCGATTTGACACAAGCCACAATTGTTTCTTTTTCCGATCCACCGCCACCATTTAGTAACATGAATTGAAGTTATAATCTTTAAAGTAAATGTACTTTCAGTTGTTATATAGCCTTCTACTTTTAAAAGATTGGATATAAATCTTATTTTAGAATATTTTTGCTGGAAGTGCCAATCACTGGTGACCTGCCAATTACTGGGGGTGTTGCCCTATTTCAAGTAGAAATAGCCAATTTCGGTTCTTAAAATTAAATATGGAAGAAAAAAAGCTATCCATCGAATTTTTTCTCGAAACAGTCTGTAAACCTTCCCAGCACTAGCCAATACAAACTGTTAAAATTTTAACGAAATCAATTCGGTAGTTTCTGAGATTACATCGAACATACATTTGAATTGTTATTGTGTTTTATATATATAAAGTTAAAGAAGCGATTGACACCCGTCACACAATGACAAGCGATATTCTAGTTTTACGAATAATCACATTTATACGAACAAGAGTAGCAATAATTGTAGTAGAAGATAAAAATGATGAGTACAAATAACGGATCCAGTAATAAAAGCTCAAGGAATGACAATTATTACACTAATGATAAACAAAGAATAAATATGGAATATATTCATATTACAATTTTAATAATATTTTGTAAAGTTAGCTTGCTACTTTTAATCAAAATGGCGAAACATCTAACGAACAAAGAACGGTGACATAATTGAACGGCGAGTGTTGACGTCCTATAAATGAATGACTTGGTTTTTGTTGAAAAACGTGCATAAAATACAGTAGCTCTTGTAAATTTCCTTTCTTCTTTTAGTTTCTTTAGAAAACAGGAACCAAAACATTATTGTAGAAAAATTTAAAAGCTCAGCTCTTACGCAGATTTCATTTTTCAGAAATTGTTTTCAAACGCATTTTATACTTATTAAAAATAAAAATAAATTAAAGGATTTAATGCGTGGAAAAAGTTTAATGTCTATAACTAAAGTCGTTAACGAACTTCATATTGTATGCGAAAGAATATTTAGAAAAATAACTGTATTTTCCCTTTTAAATGATAAAAATATTTAAATTTCTTCCAATCGTTATTGCCTTTTTCCAGTAAGAAAAAATGTTACACCTGAAGAAAGAAAGTAGAGCTTAGAAATTTAAGCCATTAAAGCTTCTTTGTTTCCATACGATGAAACGATGGTAATGATCTTTTTAAAGAGATTTAACCAAAACAGAATTTTTTTCTCATCATAGACATCAATGCCAAAAAACTTTCACCCTATTCTAAGTTTTTGTAATAACTTTTGATTTTTATAGCACTTTTTTTAGAACCTAAATCATTATTTCAGGCTATTGAACATTTCTTATTTACATCATGAGGCAAACATTAGAGGAATTTTCAAATGGAGACAGTAGAATGGGAATTTTGTTTCCGATTAAAATAACAAGGTGAAGAAAAAAAAATATATGGCCTTTCTATACTCGTAGGGCAAAATGTTTTCTTGATTTATTTCGATTTTACACCTCTAGCAGAATTTGCTAAATATTACAATGGTCTGAAGGGTTAACATTTTGAGATATATTTATTTGTTTATTTTTTGTTCTGGGAAGTCTTGATGATGGGAGGTCATTGTGACCTCCCAAAAATGTTCCCTACTTGGTAAATTTTGTTTGACGATTTAGAAAATTTGGATACACAATTGCAATTTTTAAATGCCCGAATGTCCCTTTTCATATGCAGTTATGTAAGCATACCCGTAGTTTATCGTTCCAAAAAATTTGAAATTTCATTGGGCAAATTCAGATTTTCTGCTCTCCCAAAAAATTAAGTTCGGGGCGCCCTGATAGTAAACAATGTAGGGATAATGTTTTGCATTAATGCAACAATATCTTAATATATAAAAATCTTCTGTGCGGACGTTTGTCACCATAAGGCTTCTAAACGGCTGGACCGATTTTGATAAAATTTTTTGTGTCTAATTAAATTGTGGCAAGCATGGTTTCGAAGCGCGATGGATCGAATCGGAAACGTTTTTTTTTTAGTTAATTAATTTAAACATTGGATGGTTATATCTCCCAAATGATTAATATTTATTTTAACCTATTGTTGAGCGAGAACTGAAATAAATATTTAACCCGTTTCCAAAGGACAATAAGAAAGTCAGCTCTGCTTTTTGAAAGGAAATTTCCTACTGTGATAACGAGAGAGAGTGAAGCCTTCATTTCTTAAAAGCAACGATTTAAGGTTCAGTGATATATTTTAAAGTAAAGTACTAGAAGAAATCGGGTTTCTTTCATTAGGTTCACGCAAACCATGTGACCGGATCGGTGCTTTAGGTTTTCCTAACCAATGTTAAATGATCGGAAAGTACCGTACACAACAACATTTGTTTCTAGGTTCAAATCCATCTGAGTTTTGGCACCAATGGCAAGAATACTTTAAGGATTATCAAACTAATCGGTACATTATTAAAGGAAACGATGGTGGAATTTGAAGACGAAACCAATTTTATTATCGTCCAGATAAATTACAACAGGGTAGTTCTGTACACACAAGGTCAGTGCAGTGGAAGATTTTTATCTTTGGCGGAAAGAACAAATTAGGCAAATATATGAAGTTTTCGTTCAAAAGATGGGACCACTAATCGGTCAGTTCGCTTTGCTCACTGATCGGCTGGATTACAGGAATGTTGTGGCTTGGCGACATTGGCCATAACAATACAGCTGCAAGATTATTAGTTTACTACTGTTAATGTAGTGTATTGTATTTTTTTCATTTGGTGAAATATTTTAACTCGCAAAGAATTGTTTTTTGAATGTTTAGTCATTTTAGTTGACGAACTTGTTTATTTTACATCGGAAAGGGGGGGGGGAGTGATTTTCGCTTATTCAGGGAACTATTTTTACATTTATCATTTTTTTTAAACGATATCCATTGGATTGTTTATCCTTTTTCATATGGGGGACGTTGCAGCGGGATTTCCTGTTTTTTTTTTTCTAGATGGGTAGTTAGTTTTTTATACTTAATATCTGAGGATTATTTTTATCCTTTGAGTATGTCTGAAGGAACAAACCATACAATCTATGAAGATCTTTCAAGTACGCGAGAAAAAATAGTTGATAAAACAACTAATCAGTGGGCTCTCGATAAATCAAGTTGTAATAAATATACGCATTTTGACACCAAGCAGCTTAAAATATTTTCTATTTACTTATTTTTTTCAACAAAACGGTTCAAATACTTGATAGTTGATTGAAATTTTTCAACTTACAAAGTTTGAACAGAACAACGTCTGTCGGGTCCTCTAGTTTCATTACAAAAAACTACAGATTGTATGGGGTACGTATCCTCGGGCAATGTCAAACTAAACCCAAGTAAGTAAACCACAGAAATATTTATTACAATTCCATGCTTTAGATATTTTCTCTTTTATTACTCGTTGTCTTACAACCATTTAATTCGCCTAACAGGACGTTATACTACAGTGAAACCTGTAATGTTGACCACCCTTATAAGTTGACCACTTGTCTAAATTGACCGCTTTTTTCAGGTACAGAATGAACCCCATATCATATAAATTAACCTCTGTAAGTTGACCGCGAAAGTAGTGCACCGCAAGTGGTCATCTTATGCAGGTTTCACTGTATGTCATAAAGGCTAAAAGGGGAAGTTCGTCAGGGATTAAAGGATTCTTTTGTGTTTAACACCAGAATTGATTTTTTGATGTAAACAAAGTCTCATATTAACAAAGATAGCAAATTATTTCAACGCAGTGAAACCTGCATAAGTTGGTCACCTGTCTAAATTGACCGCTGTTTTCAGGCACATAATTAATCCCGTATCATATAAACCAACCTCTATAAGTTTGATCAACCACCGGTTTTAGTTGGTCGCTAAAGTAGTTCATCGCAAATGGTCAACTTATGCAGGTTTTACTGTATTTGAAATTATTTCCTATCTTTGTTAATATGAGGCTTTGTTTACATCAAAAAATCAATTCTAGTGTTAAAAACACAACAGAGTTCTTTAATTCCAGACGAACTTCCCTTTTTGCCTTTATGACATACAGCGAAGCCTGTAAAGTTGACCACCCTTGTAAGTTGGCCACCTGTCTAATTGACCGCTGTTTTCAGGCACATGATTAATCCCATATCATATAAATAAACCTCTGTAAGTTGATCAACTGGTTTTAGTTGGCCGCTAAAGTAGTGCATCGTAAATAGTCAACTTTACAGGTTTCATTGCATTCTCTTTTAACATTTAAAACATGTTTCTGCGAGCAATGTATGAGATTTTATGAGTATAGAAAACTAGATAATTTGGTATTATAACGTCTAACTGCGCACCTATCATTCAGGTTGCAATAATATCTTTCGAATGTAAAATGAATAGAATGAAAAAATAAATAAAAATGAAGTTGGAACAGATATACAATATTCTAGAAAGATATTTTTATGCTTTTATGTAAGAATGTTTTTACATTAATCATTATTATTACTAAATATAAAATGTATTATTACAATATTGGAACAAAAAATTGGAAAAATACGTCTCAGTAAATCCATCATATAATGAATAAATAAATAAATCAACCATAATAAAAATATTTTGCCGCTCTTTTCTTAAGAGTAAAAACTAAATTTTGATCCAGCTTTACTAAACTATTTCGGCTATTAATTCAAAATGATAAATTTTCGGATACTTTACCTGAGCTATAGCTGTTTTGTGTTACAAACATCCTTGTATTGAACTTTAAAATGTTGTAAATCATCAGTGTAGTTTTTAATTAAAATCCAAATGTTACTCTTCAAAAGGCAACTTAAAAAGTATAGGGAACATAGGCGTCTAATTTCAAATTAATTTGTTAATTTTTGAACTGTAGCTCGGTAGTTTTCAAAGAACTTTAATACAGAAAAATATTTGTTGAATTACTTATAAACTAAAAAGAGTCAACTTAAATCTTAGCGAGTTCTTATTAGAAAAAAAAATTAAAAAAAAAATCTAATTTGAAATTGATCGAGAGTGTGGTCATTAAACTACCTAAAGTACTTCGTTAAATACAAGTCGTTCTCAAATTAATGAGAGATTTTTTTTCCACCTGATAAAGTAAACATGTCAAGCAGAACAGCCGATCCAAAATTTAAAAAGTAATTATTAAAAAACAAAGGAAACTTTTCAAAATTGAATAAAAAAAATAACGATCGTCTTTTTTTTCCTACGAAAATAATGGTCAGCAGCTATTAAATAATCTTTTACTTCGACCTATGACGTCAATCACTTTACTTGGTAGCTGTTTAAAAACAGGGAAAAAAGACTTTTGTATGAAACAAATTTATACTTAAGAACTGTTTTGACTTTTCAGCTATAGGGTAAATAGAAAGCTTTTGCATCTTTACAATTCATCATTTACAATTCATCAATTTAAACTTTGACTTACTGAATTTATTCAAACTCAAGAAATATTTTTCAACATACAAATGATATTTAAGCAACGACGTCCTCTAAATTTTCTCAAAAATATTTCAAAAAATACCTTTAAATGTTTTTTTGGATGAAAAATCCTTCCCATCCCCCACTTGCATTTAAAAAATCAAATTTGCAAAATATTGTTGAAAAATTTTACAACAAAATGTTGTACAAGCCGTAATATTTTTATAGTCGTTATTACGAACATCATTTCATTATGAAACAATACGAGGTTTTCCTTCAGGTTTTAAAAACCTGTAAATTACATCTACATTCAAATGTATTTTCCCCGAAAATGCTTATGAAAACCAGGCCCTTCAGACAATTGCTCTCAGTTGAGTTCCTTCAACACATTTTCAGCTTCTTTAGTGTGAGAAATTTCTTTCTTTCTTTTTTTTTTTGGCGTTGATATTAAAAAGTTAGCTTTAATTGCAATCTTTACAAATTAATTAATGTAATAACAAGAAAAAAATAAATAGTATTTTTAGTCGTTTACTTGTTTGGGGGATTGTGGGAAGAACCTAGTGTGTTCAAAAGAGACTGGTAAAGGTTAAAAATATAAATTTAGTTTCGGATGTATTATTTATCAACTCTGTGAAAGTCGCGAGTTTTTTTTTTATTTTAAGGATTAGTTTACGTTTCCATAGTGTTTTTGCGTCTTTACTCTATAGACGTCAAGTTTTTAGTTTTTTTGACCAGAATTAAAAAAAAACAGCTTTGGATATTATGAATAAAAACCTATTCTAGAAAAAAATCTTGATCTTTCCTTACTAAAAGATTTCACTCTTTCTTCTGGTAAAAACCGAAACAATGCATTTCATCAATTTTGTGCATTAAAAAAAAGAAAAAAAAAGAGCACATATGCCCGGTAACGAACACATAGGATATCAATTTTTCTTCCGTTTTTGCTTTCGATCATTGCGAAGTGCACACTATTTTTGCGGTTGAATTTATTTTGCCTTATCTTTTAAAGAGAACTTAGAGAGTATAGGTTGTGCTTTTAACAGAGAAGGGCGATTAAGCTTTACGAGTAAAAGAATGTTCTACAGAATTTCTGTTAACTCGTGCACCTCGTGGACAGTGTTTTATTGGATTAAATTATGAAAGAGTTGTTATGCGTACAATTTCTGTTTTGAGCTCTTTTTCTCATGGACTCTGAAATAATTGCTTTAGATAATTTTTGATCTCATTTTGTAAAGACATTTTATCAATTGTATTTGTAAAGGTTGCAAATGATTTTTCTTGAAACTAGACACAAACCAAAGTATTGAAATTGTGGTAATTTTAATATTTGAAAATGGTATATTAAATTCATGTGACAGTTAAAGATTTGTGTTATAAAATTTCTTTTTTTTTACTTTTAAATGATTTGTTTTTTTAAAGCTTATCTTGAAAGAGACCATTTTAAGCATGGTAATACTAATAATAATATTTCTCGATATTTTTTTCAGAATACCCTGGTTTTTGAGAAAAACTTCGTAAGTCCTAAAAGTTTCTTTGGATGTAAAAACTCCAAATCAAAGAAAGGGAAATCAAAGAGAAAAACATGTTAACTAGCTTTTTGAACAACTAAACGTGTACCTTAGTAATTAATATGACTTCAAATTTATTTCTTATTCCTTAGTTAAAAAAAAAAAAATTAGTCATACTGCAGGCTATTTGAGCTGGGAAACGGGTTTTTATATACATTTTTAAGAGAGACAAAATTTTGACTTCAAAGAAGTAACTTGCTCCAAAAAAAAAAAAAAAAAACCTTACTCTCGTGGTTTTTTTTTCTGTCGCTTTTATCTTTCTGTTGAATGTTTTTAGAGAAATTCCTTAACAAAGTTTCTATTCTAATATTGCTAAAAGGGAGTAAAGAAGCACAAAAGCTATATATATATATACATATATATATATATATATATATATATATATATATATATATATATATATATATATATATATATATATATATATATATATATATATATATATAGTGTGTGTGTACGTATAGTTAGAAAGCAAAATTCAAGTTTTATTTGCAAAGCGTAGAATGTTCATTCGGGTAAGTAGGGATGTCACGCCCTAAGAAGGAACATTAAAAAAAAATAATGTTGATGAAAAATGAAAGATAATACGGCTTATTTCTTAGAATGTAGGTTCAGATGCTGTGTAAAATAGATCAGCAACATATGAGAAACAATTTATTTATTTAAAAAGGCAAAATCGCAAGTTTGGGGCAATACCCAGACTATTGGGTAATGCATCCCACTCCATCAGGTTAAATGCTCCACTTGAAATGACATTACAGAGCACACAATAATCGATAAAAGTGAGATTAACTTAATTAATGAAAGTAGCACAGTAAAAAAATAATGACTTTAAAATAACTGACTTTCACTTAAAGTTTTTTACTTCATTCACCTTCAAGAACTTGTCATTTTGTAAACAGCTACTGTTTTCATTGAATCTGTTGAACCTTTGATGTATTTCAACTCAAGAAAAATGTATTTAAGGTATGGAATTTAAACGTGATGGGTTATCAATGGAGCAAATATTGTAATTAAGCGAGGCATATATCCTTTTTGTCATGATTAGTCGACCCACCCCGTAGCACCCATACCTTGGCATGACATGTCAAGGTTTAAGTCCTTTCTTTCTTGACATGCTATCGTATTATTTTAAATCAGACAAATCAACAGAATATTGGAACGATCATTGTTTATATTTAAGTTCTTAAAAGTAGTAACTTAGAAATACTAAAAGATGCCGCACTGTTACTGTCACATCTTTGTACACCACTAATTCTGAAATAATACCCACCAGTGCACTGTGAGGGTAGAGTAACGAAAAATGATGACTGGGGCATTTAATCGGTCAGGGCGAATAAACCTGAACTGCCCTATGCATTTTGTTCCTATGTTTGCTATTTTTTTTAATAATGAGAGTGCGAGAAACTATTTGAAAAAAGTTGTTTTAACCGAATGAACCCAATCAGAAAAAAAAGGTCTAAATAGTGCCCAGTGTTTACGGACTTGATTCCGAGCAAGAAAGCACCGACGTCATATCCGGAAATCCATGACTTCAGGGTATTGGAAGCGCAGTCATATCCAGAAGTCCATGACTTCAGGGTATTCGAAGTGTAGTCATATTCAGAAGTCCATGACTGCAGTGGTTTTGAAGAGAAGTCATAATGCTGCAGTTTGAGAAGCTAGAAGATGAGGTTACTGTACTATAGGTTGATGAGCCCCTCTTAAATTTGCCTAGTAGAAGCTATACTTGTTTGTCATTTTACCCTTCGGATGAACATATTTTTTCATTTTCCGTTTTGAGAAACTCCTGCCTTTAAGCCGGGTAGGGGAAAAGGGGGTTCATGTGAACATGGTATGTTTTATTAAGATTACTTCAAGCAAAAAATCTGGAGAAATTGGTGGAAACTTCTTTGTTTTAGCAGGTGTTGAAATTTTTTTATCACTGTCTTCTTGACGTGAAAACGATTTTAAAACTAACTGCTAATCTAAATCTAAGTATTACGGACCATTGTATGAACATTAAAGTAAATTTATGACAACGTTTAAATTTTTTTATTAAATTGAAACTCCTTTATTTTTGCGAAGCTCTAAAGTAAACGATGATGTACTTGTGAACACAACATCTAGAGGCACAAGTGAACAGTTCCCGTACCCGCTCTCCGTAATATTATTATTAGTGTAGAATATTGTGTTAAAAAATATGTAAATATTTATGATTATTATTTTCCTTTTATCAATTTGTTGTTAATTGTTAATATTATTAAATAATTTATTTATGCTTATTATTTTCTTTTTTTATTAATTTTCTTGTTACCAAATAGTATTTCATCAATAATTTAGTGCTATATAATACTTACAGGAGATAAAAAAGACACAAAACATTTTCATTTAGGGTAACGGCAACAGTAACAGACAAGGGTCCAGTAACAGATAGCCGCAAGTTTGGGATTTAAATAATACGAATTTTATTCGGTTAAAACTGATGTTGCTACGACCCATGAATACGGTGCAACCATTGTAGTATTAGTAGATAAGTTTAGTAGATAAGAAAGACACAAAGCATTTTCATTTAGGGTAACGGCACCAGTAACAGACAAGAGTCCAGTAACAGATAGCCGCAAGTTTGGGATTTAAATAATACGAATTTTATTCGGTTAAAACTGATGTTGCTACGACCCATGAATACGGTGCAACCATTGTAGTATTAGTAGATAAGTTTAGTAGATAAGAAAGACACAAAGCATTTTCATTTAGGGTAACGGCACCAGTAACAGACAAGGGTCTAGTAACAGATAGCCGCAAGTTTGGGATTTAAATAATACGAGTTTTATTCGGTTAAAACTGATGTTGCTACGACCCATGAATACGGTGCAACCATTGTAGTATTAGTAGATAAGTTTAGTAGATAAGAAAGACACAAAGCATTTTCATTTAGGGTAACGGCACCAGTAACAGACAAGGGTCTAGTAACAGATAGCCGGAAGTTTGGGATTTAAATAATACGAATTTTATTCGGTTAAAACTGATGTTGCTACGACCCATGAATACGGTGCAACCATTGTAGTATTAGTAGATAAGTTTAGTAGATAAGAAAGACACAAAGCATTTTCATTTAGGGTAACGGCACCAGTAACAGACAAGGGTCTAGTAACAGATAGCCGCAAGTTTGGGATTTAAATAATACGAATTTTATTCGGTTAAAACTGATGTTGCTACGACCCATGAATACGGTGCAACCATTGTAGTATTAGTAGATAAGTTTAGTAGATAAGAAAGACACAAAGCATTTTCATTTAGGGTAACGGCACCAGTAACAGACAAGGGTCTAGTAACAGATAGCCGCAAGTTTGGGATTTAAATAATACGAATTTTATTCGGTTAAAACTGATGTTGCTACGACCCATGAATACGGTGCAACCATTGTAGTATTAGTAGATAAGTTTAGTAGATAAGAAAGACACAAAGCATTTTCATTTAGGGTAACGGCACCAGTAACAGACAAGAGTCCAGTAACAGATAGCCGCAAGTTTGGGATTTAAATAATACGAATTTTATTCGGTTAAAACTGATGTTGCTACGACCCATGAATACGGTGCAACCATTGTAGTATTAGTAGATAAGTTTAGTAGATAAGAAAGACACAAAGCATTTTCATTTAGGGTAACGGCACCAGTAACAGACAAGGGTCCAGTAACAGATAGCCGCAAGTTTGGGATTTAAATAATACGAATTTTATTCGGTTAAAACTGATGTTGCTACGACCCATGAATACGGTGCAACCATTGTAGTATTAGTAGATAAGTTTAGTAGATAAGAAAGACACAAAGCATTTTCATTTAGGGTAACGGCACCAGTAACAGACAAGGGTCTAGTAACAGATAGCCGAAAGTTTGGGATTTAAATAATACGAATTTTATTCGGTTAAAACTGATGTTGCTACGACCCATGAATACGGTGCAACCATTGTAGTATTAGTAGATAAGTTTAGTAGATAAGAAAGACACAAAGCATTTTCATTTAGGGTAACGGCACCAGTAACAGACAAGAGTCCAGTAACAGATAGCCGCAAGTTTGGGATTTAAATAATACGAATTTTATTCGGTTAAAACTGATGTTGCTACGACCCATGAATACGGTGCAACCATTGTAGTATTAGTAGATAAGTTTAGTAGATAAGAAAGACACAAAGCATTTTCATTTAGGGTAACGGCACCAGTAACAGACAAGGGTCTAGTAACAGATAGCCGCAAGTTTGGGATTTAAATAATACGAGTTTTATTCGGTTAAAACTGATGTTGCTACGACCCATGAATACGGTGCAACCATTGTAGTATTAGTAGATAAGTTTAGTAGATAAGAAAGACACAAAGCATTTTCATTTAGGGTAACGGCACCAGTAACAGACAAGGGTCTAGTAACAGATAGCCGCAAGTTTGGGATTTAAATAATACGAATTTTATTCGGTTAAAACTGATGTTGCTACGACCCATGAATACGGTGCAACCATTGTAGTATTAGTAGATAAGTTTAGTAGATAAGAAAGACACAAAGCATTTTCATTTAGGGTATCGGCACCAGTAACAGACAAGGGTCTAGTAACAGATAGCCGCAAGTTTGGGATTTAAATAATACGAATTTTATTCGGTTAAAACTGATGTTGCTACGACCCATGAATACGGTGCAACCATTGTAGTATTAGTAGATAAGTTTAGTAGATAAGAAAGACACAAAGCATTTTCATTTAGGGTAACGGCACCAGTAACAGACAAGGGTCTAGTAACAGATAGCCGCAAGTTTGGGATTTAAATAATACGAATTTTATTCGGTTAAAACTGATGTTGCTACGACCCATGAATACGGTGCAACCATTGTAGTATTAGTAGATAAGTTTAGTAGATAAGAAAGACACAAAGCATTTTCATTTAGGGTAACGGCACCAGTAACAGACAAGGGTCTAGTAACAGATAGCCGCAAGTTTGGGATTTAAATAATACGAATTTTATTCGGTTAAAACTGATGTTGCTACGACCCATGAATACGGTGCAACCATTGTAGTATTAGTAGATAAGTTTAGTAGATAAGAAAGACACAAAGCATTTTCATTTAGGGTAACGGCACCAGTAACAGACAAGGGTCTAGTAACAGATAGCCGCAAGTTTGGGATTTAAATAATACGAATTTTATTCGGTTAAAACTGATGTTGCTACGACCCATGAATACGGTGCAACCGTTGTAGTATTAGTAGATAAGTTTAGTAGATAAGAAAGACACAAAGCATTTTCATTTAGGGTAACGGCACCAGTAACAGACAAGGGTCTAGTAACAGATAGCCGCAAGTTTGGGATTTAAATAATACGAATTTTATTCGGTTAAAACTGATGTTGCTACGACCCATGAACACGGTGCAACCATTGTAGTATTTTGGTAACGGAAGGACATCAAATTGTCACCTCAATAATGGACCTATTTCATGGTTGAACTAAAAGAAACTGGAAGTTACTTACCAAAAAGTTTAACCAGACATTCAAAAGATAAAAGTTAAACTAAATATTATTTGCTGATGATAAGTTCATTCAAATTACAGTATGTAACAAAACAGAGATTTTTCGCTCTGTAAAAACATAAAGAGAAAACTTTATTTTCTGAATGACAACAAACTACTTGGGAAAAACAGGTTAAGATTCAAAAAATCCATTTATTTCTGAAGAGAATGGTTTATGGTAAGTGGCAGAATGTTAATTTTTTTTTTAAATTCAAGTGCCATGTCTCCTTTTTCCTGCAATTCACCAGTTTTCAAATAAACACAAAATAATTTCGCAAGCAAAAATACTAATATCCGCAACTAAAAACGAAGAATCAAAACCGTTTTTTATGTTCTAAATATTTCTGTCTTAAAGTTATTAAAAAACTAGAATTTAATCCCTGATTATTAATGTAAATAACACATTTAAATAATGGCATTTTTTTGTAAAGCTCACCTTAAACTTGCTCATTATAAACTAAGAGAAATTCCTGCTTCTCGGCATGAAAAAAAAAATGTTTAATGTCTTAGCAGAATACACAATATGCAAGAATTGCATATTTCTGATAAAATAAAAATGCCACGCGTAACTGCCACGTTATTTGAAAGGTTGACACATTAAAATGTTTACCTAGCTCTAAAACAGCTCATTAGCTGTAGCAGTATACTTCTAATCCTGATAGACCGTTTTCAAATGGGTTTTGTATGCCAAATTAGGTATCTTTTTGTAAAAATGAAAAAGAACCCCAATTACGTTAATGATCAGGGACTTGGTGGATAATGGTGGTTATGTGCTCACTTCAAATATTCAGCTTAAGCTTAGTTTTTCGATGAATTAAAGAAAAAATTAAAAATTATTAGATCAGTGGTAATAGTTATGTACGCTACTAGTAACAATAAAACCTAATAAATGTCTTGTATGCATGTATATCTGTATTTCACGTGGAGACAAGAATGTTGTAACGATTTTCGTGAAATTTTACATAAAATTAGTTTGTAGCACAAGGTACAGTACTTTGCGAAGATTTGTTTCAAAAATCAATTATTTTCCTTTTGTATTAAATGTGAAGTGAAGAAATTACTTTGCAAAAATTTTGTGTTATTGAGAAGTAAAAAAATACCACATTGATTTTTTCAAACCATTCAAAACCTTAATACTTCTACATGATTTGAATTTTTTTTCAAAGCTCTTATGGTAGTTATAGTAGCTTCTTTTGCGTTCAGTTAAACTCAAGCAAGGACTTGTTTTAAGTCTCTGCAGACAACTTTGAAAGATTGTTAGAGTAAAAATCGATAACAAACATTCAAGAAATTCACTTTCGTAACAAATAAAAAAATCGCAAAACAAAATTTTAAAAATATTGGAGGCATTGCATTTTGTGTAATCAGAGTCGGTCCGCATATCTGCAGTGAACAATGTTCCCGTTTTAGTCAACTTACATTCATAGATATAATAATGATTAAAAAAAGAACTTAGGTATGCTTGTGAAGTAGCATTAATGTGAACATTTATATTTCTAGGGATGCACCGACTCCACAGTATATCACTTCTTGACATAGTGAAAAACAATGGGGGCGATGCACCCCCATAAATATAAATAACTTTAATAAGATATTATAAGCATACGTACGTTCATTTTTAATCATAATTATTTTTGGGTTGAAAGTTTAATAATAAGGAGAGGTTCTTTTCTGAAAATCTGTGATGCAACTCTGACTATGCAAAATGTGATTCGTCCAATACTATTTTTAATTTTATAGGACATGGGACTCATAGGAATTAGTCCTATGCTCTGGTTTTAAGTCGAAAAATAAGTGAAAAAGTTGTAACACAAACCTCTAGTCAAGAAAAAAAAAATCGGTTTTGATGATCTTTTAAATATTATAGTGACTCTCGTAAGTCTCCCAACTTTCTCAGGTTTTCATGCTTTTGAACTTTGCACCTCTCTTGCCCTTTAGAATAGTGTTAAAGGCTAATATAACGTTACCTTTCCCTGCAAATAAGAATAATGTCTAAAAAACTATTAAAAACTGAAAAAAATGGGGGGGAGGGGGTTCGCCATTTCCAAAAAGTGGTACGTAGTGGGGTAAAATAGTGGTCATGTTTGATTCACGGAATAATTTTACGTAAGAATCAGCAAGAAATATGTCAGAAGTATTTTGAAGATAATTTTTTGGCGCTGTGTTATCATTCGTAAGTAAATTTGGTCTTCAAATATCTAAATCTCATTCGCAAACCCGAACATAAAATAAGAGAGTCTAATGTTTTAGCGTTTTGGATTAAAACGCGTTTTGGAACGCCACTGCAAAAAACTCCCTACTTCATATAAAGTTTTTGTTCTTACTGTGGTTTACGTAGTTAACAACTTACGAAAAGTATGAGTTAAAGACAATAAGGAGATGCCAAATTTGGCGTCTTTTTCTGCCATAAGATGCCAAAGTGTATCAGAAACTGCCAGACTCTCCTGACAACATTTCAACTGTTCATTCTTAGAATATTTTTTTTTTAATTTTATGTTTTGAAGGCGCTTGATTGCAAATGGTTTTTTTTAAATGAAAGTGATCATCGTTAGTAAACTTTTTAGAGTAAGATCCGTGAATTTGATGCAATAACGGTTTTTTTCTCGTAAACTAGCAGATTGGTTTTTATTACTATATTGGGCTGCTTCCAGCTATGTTACTTGCACAAAGAATTTCAGTCTTTTAAGTAAAAAAAAAATGTTAAAATGTCTTTCATTTCACAGTTTTGATCTTCAAATATCGACTGAAAAAGGAAAAAAATCTTGTAAATATTTCTCACTGATTTTTTCCTGTTCCTCTTACAAGATTTTGAAAGCAATATTTTTACCTCCACTGTGAAAGATAAACTAATGGGAAATGTGGCGGCTAGCATTTAATATTCGCAGGAATTTCTTGCTTAAGAGTCCGAGCTTTTTCACGGATGCCCAAACAGGTATTTTAATTAAATGCCAGCTGAGTTGTTATTACACTTGAGTTACATGTTGTATTACATGTTTTTCAATGGATTTCCGAAACCTTAAAATGGTTTGAAGTGTTTGGAACAAATAAATTTCTTTTTAAAAGTAAAAAAAAAAAAAAAAAATAGTACACAGAGTTATCAATAATTCCCTCTTTCATCGTTTCTTATGGAAAGTTGCCTAGCTCAGTTACATTTCAACTCTTTTATATTGCAAATGACATCAATTACCTTCGTTTTCTCCTTAATCCATGTCTTTCGCTTTCTGTCTTCCCTTATGAATCATAGCTCATATCTTCTTAAGCTCTGGCTACTTATGTATGGCTAGCAAAAATACCCGGCGTTGCCTGGGTCAGTAATAATTGTGAGAAACAATCGCTGCTTTCATTCGTTTTCTGTTTTAACTGAAAGAACTCAAAACACACCGCTTTGACGTGATTAAAAATCGAGCTTCTTCCTTACCCATAAAAGTAAAATAGCATTATATCTTATAAAAAAACGAAATTGTATTCCGTTAGTAACGAAAGCACGACATTTAAACATATAAAAATTTAAAGAATTTCTAAAATATGAACTAACAAAAACAACGATCACTAAAATAACCGTGCGTTTTATTTATTTAATTCAATAGTACACATTAAGTGTGCAAAAAGTAGAGTTTTCAAATGTTTAAATGACTTTAAATTCATGTTTTCTCCGGAAAAGCCTTGATTCAAAATTTTCATTATTACTTTTAATATCGCTAATGTTGTTAGGCAACGAATTTTTGCAACAATGGGTTTTATATTTAATCATTTAATGTTCAAAATACACGAAAATTTATTGTTTTCCATCATAACTTTTTTAAGTAATTTTTTTAGGAATAAATTATAGCCTATATACCTTCCTGATAATGTAGTTATCTGTGATGAAAAAATCGTATAAATCAGTCCAGCAGTTTTTAAAGTTTACCCCGGACATATTTACATACAGAAGTAGCCATTTATGTATATAGATTAGTGTTAATATAAAGATATCTTTTTAGGACAGAAAAAGTGTAAATTATGTTGCAAAGAGTATTACTGGAACAAAAAACATTTAAAAAAGAAAAAGATTTTTTTTTTTGCTCCTTTTTTCAAAACATTGGAGTAACAAACCAAAGAAAAAAAAAGAGACCAAGAAAAAAATAGCGTTTTAAAGTGTAATATTTAAGAGCATCAGAATAATTTCTTGAAGTTGAAACGAAACATCAGATGGATCATTGTGTAACGTACGAGTTTGAAATATAAAAGTATGAACGAACATAAAAGTATTAATTTTTACGAAATACTTTCCCGTAAAATAACAACAAAGTTTAAAAATTTAAACTTAATATCTGATACCGTTGTCAAAGCGTTCTGTTGTTAAATGATAAATACATAAGATAAAAAAAAAACAATTTACATTATTACATGATAAATAAGATGCATGTCCCTATATGGAGCATAAAAGGCTATTCTTTAATTCTTTATAAGAAATGAAAAACATTCTGAAAATGGTTGCACATAATGTTTTTATATGTTCGCGAAGATCTAATTCTTCCTTCCATTAATCACGATATTGTGCCTCTTCCTTTTAGCCATCGATTAATCTTTCGTATTACAAAGAAACTAAAATTAAGATAGGCCAAATAAAAGAACAGCAATCTCGAAGTGTATCAGAAAAATGTGAAGTTTCGAACAATAATGATATTTTGTGTAAAGGATACGATATAACTCAAATGAATAATGATTAAGTGGCAAGTTCTGGACAAAGACCGATTATGAGAATTATTTTCAGTGGAAAGGATTATTAATAATCATAAACTTTTTCTGTTCTTGGAACGAATCATATAAATAATAATAAATGATAGAATAAATATATATACTTTTCGATGTAGCAAATTGAAAGAAATACAATTTTGCTTATTTTTATTCTGCTTGAAACTGTCAATATTAAAACATTTTTATACTTTTCAAAAGCAAAAGAAAGTGTTAGTAGAGTAAAAATCCATCAGATAGTCAATATTTAAAAGAGAATTTTTAAATTAGAAAATGAATGAAATTCAAATTTTAAAGCAGAATTCAGGGAGAAATCAACTAACCGTTAATGTCTTGTTAACGAGCTGAAAATGGGGAAAAAAAACTTTTAAGCCGCACAAGTACTACTAATAATCACTTCTTTTGTAGTCTACAACCTTGAAGGAAAATTTATATAACTAGTAGCGAAAAAACTTCACACCAGCAGGTTAAAAGATCATTTGGTCTTCCAAGAAATCCATACATTCTTTTTTCTCCCGGCCGAAAAATAACCACGAAAAACAAAAGGCGAAAGAGGAGAAAATATCAAATGCGTGAAGTATAAAATTTTCAAATATGTTTCATGAATTGTCCTCTATTTAGTAATTACTATGCAATTTAAGTCTTCTTGAATTTGCTAACTTAAATCATATTCATTTAATCTTTTCCCTTAAAATAAATATTCGTATAAAATCTTGAATGATTTGTTGATCACATTGAAGAAGCTGATTTAAATTTTTTAATTCATAAATGATAAACTGATAATGCTGCTATTTAGGTTATCATTTATGATAACTGCTATCATAAACGATAAACTAAAATCAGCAAATAAGGTAAGGTAAATTAAGTTTAAAGTTCAAAACCTGATTTTTGGAATGAGAAATGAACACTTTTCTTTCTACAAAAAAAATATATATTTTATCAAATTGAGTTATTGTCACTAGGTGATTTTTTTTTTTTTGTGAAACCTTTTACCTAAAAACAATGTTGTGCGGTTATTTGCTAATGAGAAATATACAAAAAAAAAAAAAATCTAGAAAAGTCGCATCTGAATCAAGTGTATGGAAATGAAAAATTTCGTATTAAAATTTTGCATTTTCAGCTGAACTGCAAATACCGCTTTTTCGCTTAGCACGGCAGTATAGCTCTCCTTTGCAGAAAAGCACAAGAAAGAAAGTTAAAATACAGCAGTATAGATGTACCAAAATTCTTCTTTTAAGCAATTACACGGAGGAAAAATGACTGCCTCCGACTCTCCGAAATTCGACTCCGACAGCGACTCTTTTATCACAAAATAAGTCCGACTTCGACTCCGCAAACATTGGCAGAGTTGCGGACTTAACGGGAAAATGGCTAATTCCAACTTCGAATCTGTGAATTAAAAACTTTCGCCCTCCGAATCCGACTCTTTTGTCACAAAATCAAATTGACTCCGACTCCGAAGCCATGGTTTTTATTGGGAAATAATTATTTTTAATATGGTTTGTTTTTATTTTCACTCCAAAGTTTTAACCATAGACTAATAATAAGAGTAGACCGAGCTTTCTCATTCTTGCTGATAATGAAAATTGGTTCAGAGATGTATCATGTGACTAGTGGAAGGGCTTGGCGAAGACTTTGGCAGCATGGTTGCTAGATGGCAACATTATCTATAGTTTGGCACTCGACATGTATTTTAAGACAATGCGTTTTCATTAAAAAAAACTTCCAGGTGCAGAGATTGAACTTTTTTCTTTTAGTTATGCATTATTTTGACATTAGTAATAGTTTTCGATCAGTTTTCGGTAACTTTTATTTCATTTGGAGCTGTCAGCGTTGGCGTGAACGAAATGGCGTAAACGTTTTGCGTTAACGCAAAAATGTACTAATCGGTATCTTAAATTGAAACTGTAGGTAAAAATCTTACCGTTTGCTGATTCTTCTTCGTCGCTTGCATCTTTTATTGCTTAGAGAGTTATTGAAATTGACTAAAGAAAATGCACAATACTATCTAAATGAAAAACTCACTATATTAACAAAATATTTACAACTTAGAATAACAAATTTACAAATCGGACTCCATAAAAGATCATTCTTCCGTGTTCCATCAATTCTATTTATTTTATTTCGCGCTGTCGTTGATCGTCTGCTACGATTAACGCCCGCTGTTCCTAGGATATCCACCAGTCACATGGTTTGGTTTATGAACAGCAAAAGGGTTGCCATAGCTCGGTCTACTCTTATTATTGTCTATGGTTTTAACTTATATGTATTCAGTTTTTTGCGAAGAAATTCGGAGTCCTCTATGTTTCTATCTAAAGATATACGCAGACGATTTTTTTCTTTTTTTCGATAGTGAAAATTATTTCTTTAAGTTGACATTTTATTGTTTTTATTTATTTTTGAAAGTTCATTAGTTAATTTGTATTATTATTTTTTGGCAACAGGGGAAAAACAAACGTTTTTTAAACACTTTTTATACATGAAATACACCGCCAGCTCAGTCATTTGCAGCCGATGACTGCCTTTTTGCTTTTACCCTGGCTGATGGGCGGTAATTTACTGAATACCTTTTATACAGTTAATTGAACAACTATGTTTGATTGCAAAAGAGGTGTCATTTTTTATTCGTGTTTAAACTAAATAAAAAAAAAACTCTTATGCAACCAAAAAAGTTGCCAGCAGTTAAAATCGTTTGCTTTCATAATGTATGACACAGCTTTATTCTAAAAAATGCGTCTCTTTGTACTTACTTCAAAATTTAATTTCATCTGTATTGGTAAAACCATTTTATTTATATTACCCTTCAAAAACTGCTGATGATTTATTTCGCGTCAGAAACAAAAATAATTTCACATTTCGCAAATCATTTTACATTGCTTCTTTTATTCCGAAATGATTCTGTCGCTAAAAGCGTTTTCAGGCTATGACAGCAATTGTTAAATATTCTATTTTTAATGGTGTTGGAAGCAGAATAATTTATATTACTGCCATCTTCTAAAATAAAATATTAAAACACATTTCGGAGAAGAATGAACATTGGTTTTTAAATTATAAATATCCCAACCAATTTCAGAAATAAGAAGTTTGGGAAGAACTAAACAAGCTTACTTTCCCGTATATTTGCATCAGTTTTCTAAAAGCAGCTGTGTAATAAGGCATGGAAATAATTAAAAATATAAATGAAGTACATGATTTGTTTAGAGATAGTCAAAAACGGTGCAAGTTCTTACGTAACTAGTTGCCTCCCCCCTCCCTTAGTAAGTCAATGTTCATACCCCTGGATGTCCTAGAACATCATAGATATGATATCCCTTATTTTTGGCCCCTTAAGGTTTAGAAGAGTGTGACAAAATGGAATGGCTTTCCCTGAATGTCATGTATCCAAAGGTACCAGTATGTACCCGATAGACATTCACAGCTTGGAGGAGATAGAACTGCAGACGCAAGGACATATGTGCACGAATTTCTATAGTCTAGTTTTAAGCTCTCAAAATTTCATCTGACAAGAAAAAAGTTCCAAAAGAATGCCAGGCCCTCCAGTTTTACTTACGTTAACGAAATTATGTGCTCAAAAAAGCCTAAATAATTTATTCACAATGCTAAAAAAAAGCCTTTCTTCGTCTTGAAAATGTTCAAACTGGTCAAGCAAATTTTAATTTGGTCGTGCTTCCAAATTTTTGAGTTATTTTTTTCTAAATTTTCAGCTTTTTTGGTAAATGTAGATATGTGCTCAAAATATCATGTAAACCTTTGAACTTTGATGGTATTTTTATATCTTTTATCAAGAATCTAAGAAATATATCGTCATATATTGTAAATTACTTTCTCATACAAACTTTATGCATTAAAATTTTCATATTTTTAAAATTTGAAGTTTTGCATATAATTATCCATAGAACACAGTCAACCTTTTTTATTTCCTTTTACAAAAAAGGAAGTATTGTATTCGCAAAAAAATTTCACTCAAAAATCGACCTTAATTTCCATTTTCCTCACCCGAATGAATGTTGAGTTTTTTTTTTCGAGCCGACTACACGTGCACACATACCTAAGAACGTATTATAGAACTAAATTAACAAAGTAATAAGTAACGTAGTACAAACTACGTAAGTAATTTACTTTTCTAAGTATAATCTAAGAAAAATAACTGTACGTAAGTAATTACTTTTTTAAGAAACATCTACGAAAAATTATGTTACGTAAACATATACTTTTCTATCAAATCGACGTAAAGTGATCACAAAGTAATTTTACCTACTGATCGCTACCATTTCTTGATACTAAAAAAAATAAAGTAAATTGAGATTTCGTTAGACTTAAGGTATTTGTCTATCAACATACTTGACATTATAAATTATTTTATTGTGTATTCAAAGTCAATATTAGGTTACTTAAATGTTCATCACTGGATTGTTAACCAACAATTTATTTTGCATGTATCCTTTAGATGAACGTTTTTATTCTTAAGTGTGCGTTGAAAGACTTTGCTCCAAAAAAGTTTAATATATTGTAAATTTCACAAAAAGTAACAATATCGAAACTAGACTGTGTGAAATTCTCTTAATGAAATTTCTTGGTCAACACTTTTTTTCCTTCGAGTTTCTTGACATGAGATAATAATCAAGCTTGAAAAAGAGAGTTTTAAACAAAATTAACTCAACCGAACAGATTTACTGACACGTGAAGTTTTCGCGCTAACTTAAGTTCTTTTTTCTTCTGTAACTCCAAGTCTTGAAAAGAAACTTCTCGGCTTATAGTTTAAATCTTAATATGATTAGGAGTAAGACGAATTTTCCTCACTTTATGCTTTATTGATTTCCTTAAAGCGAAAACAACAGATGGGATCTTTCGCTGCTGCGGAGCATTTTTCCCTTCGTTAAAGATATCGAATCGGGGTACCTAATTGATTTATTCAAGTGTTGCCGTGTAGCTACATATTTTAGAGATACTTGTTGGATTATTTTTTTTTTGTTCAGATCGAAGTTGAAGAGTAAAAATATTTAAATTATTTCTGGGTTATCATTTTTTTCCAATTCTTACTATTAGTTCACAGTATCCTATATATTTAACTTGAATGTTTAAGTTTTTATAATAAATAAAATACTTCTTATTCATCCGCACAGGTTCTAATATTTTTTTTAAAACTTGAACTAGATGACGCTTGATGTTATACAGTTTTTTCAAATAGAAATTTATTGATTAACTGTAATTTCTATTCTGCCACTTAATATTCTGATTTTTTTACATGTATATACAAATGTATACTTTAACTATCATTATCTAATTAAAAGTAACTAAAAAAAAAAATTCTTTGTTTTTTTTTAAAGTAGGAGCGGTATACTTTTTCTTAGTTGTTTTCTGACTTTATCTTCGCGTAATTTAACTACAGAACATAATCTTGCTTCATTCTGAAAATGTATCTCAAAATACACGTTTTAAGTTACAGTATTCGCTAGAAACACTAAATTCTTTATTAAGTAAGTAAATAAAATATATCGCGGTCGCGGTGCAAAGTACTTGCAATAACACAAGATGTTTGTTTTCCTCTCTGATTATAATCTCTATATTGTAAAGGCAACGAATCGGATATAGAGCAAAATAAACAGTAAAAAGTTGTTGTTTAAAAATCATTTAAAACTAGTGAAATCTTTTGAAAGCATTTCACTTTTACTGTCGTCATGAAAAGTGGGTATAGGTTAAATTTTTTAAACAGGTTTTCCTCCAACAAAAATTGCGGAATGATAATTTGCTGTAAGATAGTAATTTTTGTGGTATGAAATACCAGTAATTCTCCGTTCGTGTTTTAAATTTTTGACAATAAAGTGTTTTATCTTGATAAGCTGGTAAACTAAGCTAAAATAGGAACATGCAGGTTTTTTTTTTTTTTTTTTTTTTGTACGTGTTCTGATTTTAAATTCGAATTATGAAATATAATTTTATTCAGTCAAAAAATTATTATTATCTTTCTAATTTTGAGCGACAAGACGACAATATACAGTGGTGGTAAAAAAAAAATTGCATCACCCGCGCCGCAAAAGGGAGGAATATCATCCCGACTGCATTCAACCCACAGTCAAGCATCCCGTATCCCAGATGATTTGGGGATGTATTTCTGATCAAAGAGTCGGTGGGCTTCACTTTGTGCAAGGAACAGTAAACGCTCAGGTATATATTGGCATTTTGGAGGAGGATTTGCTTCCTACTATCCGGGATCACTTTACAACAGTTCCAAACGTAATTTTCAAAGATGAATCTGCTCCGTGCAATAAGGCAAAACAAAGAAGTAACAATTTAAAAACCTATATCCTTCCATTAGACTTAAATTGACATGGGGTTAAGTCATTTTTTTTCTGAACTCACACGCAGGTTCAGAAATGGAAAAATGAGCATGGGGTCAGCACTTTGCCTTGACCCGGAAACTGCCCCGATCCACTTAGACAATTATCGGATTCCTGCTGTTAAATGTTAATGTCATGAGTTTTTCAGAATTTCACATACATTCATGGTTAATCAGTCGACCAAAACTTCTCACATAATCCCATTGTTTTTAAAATGCGAGGCTGATGCATTTTTTTTTTTTTACCAGCAAAAAAAAAAAAAAAACACTTTTATTCAGATGTTAGTCCTATGGTCTGAAGAGGACAGGTAAGAGGTAGTGGAAAGAAGAGACAATATTTAAAAATAATTAATAATTAAATGAAGGGCTTGAGGCAAATATGTGATATGCCACATAATGTGAATTTTTCAGTAGGCCAACTTCCAACTGAATTTTTGAAAGGTATTATACATTGTATATTCTGCAATACTAAAACCAGGTAGATTTTTCTCCAAATGACATAGCGGAGGGTGGCCCAAAGCGCGTAGGTTTCCGAAGAAAGCTTGAAAATTGCAGTTTTTGGATTTTTATCGCAACAATTTCGATTTTATTTTCTAGCAGGGATCTTGAATTTCAAAATAAAAAGTAATTTTTGTAGTTTTCCAAACCCAATATTTATTTATTAAACTTTACAAAATTTTAAAACCCGCTGTGCCCTACCAAGGAGCCCAAAGTGGGTAAGCTTAACTAATTGTGGTTTGGTACATTTGCCAGTCAAATATGAAGTTATAAATGATTTAAAAAATTGACTAGCTACCTGCCATTATATAAAATATATTAAAAAATTGTACTTGTCCAATTTCAAGTCAGGACTTTTGTTAACAAAACACATAAAAATAACTGATTCAATTAATAGACTAATTTATTGCCATTCTAAAAAATAACTTTTTAAAGTGACACTTATCCTATTGAAATAGAAACCCTACGTCAGCACACGAGTCAAGAAATTATAAATAAATATTTCATTAAATCCTATACTCGCTTCGCCCGAAGGCACATTTGCTATTACAATAATTATAACTTTAAATTTAAAAAAGAAACAAACGAAATGACTATCGTAGTTTGTAGGTGGATGGTGTCAGAGTAACGTAATACTATTGACAATTAATAAAATAAGTTGGTGTTTGACTAATCACAAGTTACAAAACTTCGAATGTTTCAGAAATTTATCATTTTTTAAATTTTAAGCCTGGTTGCGCCCTGCCGCTTCACTGCTGCTTCGCTGGGACTGAATGTTCATGTAAACACGACACACGTATGCATCGCCGTTTACACACTATGGGGGGAGGGCATACGAAGGCTTACCCGCTTTGGGCCCCCTCTCCAAATCGACTGTCATATTTATTTCATTTTTAGATATGCGAAACAAAACTTTTGATTGAAAAGCGAATCCTTGTGGCTTGTCACATTTCGTCCCCAAGCCTTTCAACTGCTATGTTAGAAAAACTAGAAGTCAAGTGATTATTAAATTTTCTTTTTATCGTTTTCTCATTGGAAACAATAGTCTGAAAATAAAAATTTTCGTTTTTGTGTCAAAAGAAGGCTGTTAGTTAATGTAAAATCAATATCAAATTCATTCTTGCGAACTAATGTGCCTAAAATGTTGCAGTAAGTTACAACTTATTTAATAACGTTTTAGTAAGACATTTTAACTCAGCAGCTTCTTCCATTATCTAAGCATGCATAGACTATTGAAACAAATGAGAGAAAAGAATTGCAATAAACATTGCCTCCAGTTGGTGATTAAATTTCGGGCAGTGCAATATTGCGAGATCCTTATAAACAATTCTTGATAGGACAGATTGTATAATTTTTTAGCATCTATTTGCAACTGTTTAGCATCGTACTTTTTAAATACCACAATAAATAGATATATGTTACCATTTAGTATATTGCGTACTGTATAATCCTCATATATATAAAAGCGAATGATCGAATATCGCTCCTGACGTCATCAACAATGGAGTTCGAGCCACAACATGATAATTTGATAATGTCTGGTGGGGTAAAGTGGTCATAAAATCGTAGGTTTTCAACTTTGGTGAATAATAAATACAACAAATTATTTAAACACTTCAACTTTTTTTGTTGTTATTTTACATTGCATTATTAAAGAACACAGTACATTGAAGTTTAGAAAAAAAATATTGATTTAATTAGTTTTATAACACTTTCTTTCCCCTTTGTATTTATGACCACTTTACCCCATGGGATGGGGGAAAGTGGTCATAGCATGGGGTAAAGTGGTCATAGTTAAAAATAAATACAAAACCATATTAAATAACCCTAATATTTGTATATTTCAGTTATTTTTATGGTTACAAGTATATGCACTAATATATGTGTGTATACACGAGTATATACGTGTCGTGTAAACATGAGTAAACACGTTCATATATGAGTAGATACATGTATACATCAGATACATGCATGCACGTGCCTACTCAAGTATATACGTGTATACACGAGTATATAAGCATGTATACGTGATTACCTAAAGGAGTGTTGACGTATCTACACGAGTATATATGTGTCATGTTTATATACGTGTCACGTGTATATATGCGTATAAACGAAAGTCATATGCATGTATGCACTTGTATCTCGAGTATACACGTGCATACCTGAATATATACGTGTATAGTAGACGTATATACGCATATATGTACAGGTGTACATGTGGACATAAATGTATATACGGGTATACACGAGTTACTACGTGGATGTATCCAGTGCGTGTTTGTACGTATCTACTCACGTATATACGTGTATATATGGAAGCACGAGTGTATACGTATGTATACGTGTAAACACAATTATATACCTGAAAAGACATATATACGTTCATTTACGTGTATACATCAGTACATATATGTATACACGAGTATATACGCTTATATACATGTATGCCTACAGAGTGAATCCAAGATCTGGAGAAAAAATCTAAGGGGTGTGAGAGGGGAAGATAAAATGCAAAGAATAATAAGGAGTTTATGGTAGCTGACGCGCTTCATGCACCCAAAGCCAGAAACTGATGGATGCAAAACAGGTCAAATTTTTTACGCAAAGATGATTTTACTAAAAATTTTAGTTTTTAAGAAATATTTAGAGCACTTGTTAAAAGTCACGGCCCGTAGTAGTTCTAATACATGCATCGCAACAAAGGCGCAGAGACGGATGAAAGTTTTTCAAAAGTCTCGTTATTAAAACAAAGAGGTCTTTGTGATTACGACGCCTGTATTACAGCTGCAGGCCGCAAATTTCTTCAATCGTTTTAAAACTTTTTTACGACCTAAAATATTGTGTAAAATTGTCTTAGTGTAACAAATTTGTGACCCGTTTTGTATCCATCAGTCTTTGGCTTTGCGTACATGTACTGCGTCAGCATTGTGTTTGTGACCATATGTTCCTTATTATTCTTGCTTCTTCCTTCCCTCTAACACCTTTTAAAAAATTTCCCAAGAGTTTAAATTCACCATGTATACTTGTATATCGTATGCTTGTATGTAAGTGTCTACTCGACGTGTATATACGTGTCTACCTGAGTATATAAGTGTTCGTATACATATGAGTAAAAGCAAGTATATACGTGTATAGTCAAATGTATATGTGCATAGACAAAAAATATCCATATCGCAGATACCCGTATGCGTATTTATCAATGCATCTATGTGAATATGTTCACGAGTATATGCGTATGCATACGTATATACTCGTATATTTCACCCTACTTACTGTAAAAACAATACATATTGAGTGAAATTAATATTTAATTTATATCTGCCTTATATTTAACTATTAAATGACATTAGAAGAGCAATATTCGTTAAGTCTAATATTATGACCACTTTACCCCATCTTACTGAAATTGTTCTAAAAAACTATCTAAAATGTATTCAGCTAACTGCTAATGAGTAAGTGATCTTAAGACATGTAGGAAGCTTCCTGTGCCGTCAATCTGTTCATAATTCTAACAAACAAAATTTCCCAAAGAAGTTAAAAGAAGTGTTTAAATTTTTAAAATTTTCATATTTACACAAAATATTTTTTGAACCAAATAAAATTTTGCCAGTTTTGAAATTTTGTATTCAAAATGTAGTTTCTAACTCACCGAACCTAAAATAAAATTTTCACATTCATTCGAACATTTATTGCCAAGCTATAGTCATTTATTTGACGTATGACCACTTTACCCCATTGACCACTTTCCCCCACCAGACCCTGCTATTTTTTGGTAATATTTGACATGCAGGGAAAAGCTCTTCATTTTGACTGGGCTTAAACTGGATCCGGTGACTTAACTGTTTTACTGATAAGACTGTGTCGTTTCAGGAGAATGAAGAAACGAAAAAGGGGTTAACAATGAACGCTATCTACTGGAGTTTAGGGCTAATCCCCTGGAGTAAGGTTTAAAACTTCAACAATCAAAATATCACCAAGCAGGCAATTGCTTCAGTCAAATGTAAAAGCAATTTTCACCCGTCATATCTCGACGGGTGATTTTCCAGTTATAAATATAAAAGGAATAGCATGTAACCCCCACCCCCTTTTTTTTCTCTCCAAGTGGTAAGTGCCATCATCCAGAGCCCGAATCATTGCAAGATCTTCTAGGTTTGGTTCGATCTGAATGTGTTGTTATGTGTTTTCGACTCGGTTGTTACAATTTAATAATTTTATGCATGAGTTTAACGCTCATTTAGATAAATCTTATAAAGTGCCATTTTTCCATTACGCACTTTCTACCGCTTTCAAACACATACATTTAAATACTCACTTATTTACAGCAAAGCATTCTAAAACGGTTAAAGGTAGATTGATGATTTTTTTTGCAGACTTTTTTTTTCTATTTTTTTTTTTTTTTTTAAGTTTGTTATATTATGTATTAGGCGGCTTCCATTACATTACTAAAATGCTCTTTATATTTCATTTTGAAAACTTTAATCTCATTACGTGATGTTGCATATTCTACACCTATTTCAACCCAAAAAGTCATTTCTCACTTCCTTTTCAATGAATAATTTATGCGAAAAGTACATTTAAGATATATAACTAAAAAGCAATCTTGCCTCTACCGTTACAAAAACCATTTTATTCACATTACCATTTAAAAATGAAGGTTTGACCTCAGTTGTGCCTAAAGAAAATGTTATTGAATATCTCGCGAAGAATTCATTTATTTTTATGGACGTTTCCTCGAAAATAAAAGAAAAGGTTAAAAAATGCTTAAAAAGCATTAAGGTGTACTATATAAAATTGAATTTTTAATGATGTTCGAAATAGGAATTCTGTTTCGCCAATGTTATCCAAAATGATATTTTAAACAAATCTTGACAAAAATCTCACTTTGTTTCCTAATTTCAGACTTCAAAACCGATTTTGAAGTGGCGGAATGCGAATCGAAAGAAATTTAGAACGACTTTATGATAAAAGCTTCATTATCATTATTGGTGCATAGTATGTATTATTCATGATTCAAAATCTATATTTCAATCTCGAAAGTTATCAGAAGCGATGCTTTATTGAAATAGGAATGAATTATAAAAAATAAAATCTGAGAACATTTTAAACTAGAAACCATTCACAGTTTTAAAAAATAATCTGAAGTGAGCATTATATAGAATGAATATTAAATTAGTTTGATGGCAAACAATACTATAAACTGTCGCTATTATTGAAGCTTCTAAAATAGAAATTATACATTTCTCAGTTGAAAAGCTGATAGGTTTTTTTCTCAATGGGGTCGTTTCCAAAATTTTAGAAGTATTTTTTTTCTGAAAGAGCATGCTTAAAAACGTAGGATCTGACCATTTTTTAAATAATTTGTTTAAGTTTAATATTTAAAAAAAATACTTAAATCGGTATACTTTCATTGTTTATACTTCTGCCAATGATATCACAAGTGATGAAATGCCATTCAGTGTTGCCATTCACAGAGCAAAGTATTTAATTCGCATCTTTACTCACGTGTATTGGCAACGATATGGTTGACAGCAAGCGTAAAGCGCAATTTTAATTCGCTTTTTGATTGTCATAATGTGGAAATGCGATAGAAAGATGCGGCAAACTGCATCATTTGTGACGTCATCAAGACCACGCCTTAGTGGAAAAATCGGACATTTAAAAAAAATTAATGAAAAAATAACTGTTGGGAAAATGAAAGTATTTTCTGGGTCCATGCTTTTTTTTTGCTTATTCTATCAATTTCAGTGACAAAAAGTGCTACTTTTGACTGAAGGAAACAACCGCATTGAGTTATTTGAATTTTCTACCAGTACAAATGTGATTGAGAGCCACTGGAGAAAAACTTTAAAACAAAGAGCTATTTTTTTCTGAAGTTAAATACACAATGTAGCAAAATATAGTACCAAATTAGGAAATATTAAAATATGTTTACTTCAAGTTTTGTTTTTAAAAATGTTTTTAGAGAGGGTGGACAAAATATTATACTCAAACGAAATTTTCTGTATTTTTATTGTTTTTTATTGTTGTTACATAGTTTTATTACTTGAACACATTTTAAAGTTTATTTAAGATATGAATAACTACATTAAAAGTAAAGTACCTTCTGTTCGATAATATCAAAAGGTTTAAAAATTAATTATTTAATATTTAGTATCTCCGCCTTTTGCTGTTATCACAGCTTGGATGCAGCATGGCATGCTTTCAATGCTTGATATGGCTAGCAAGTATGATTTACCTAGTATTATATATAAAATCGTTATTTTTTTTTTAAATCATACTCACAAGACGAAGTTTGTTCCTTGAAGTTTCAACGGACATTGACACTGACGTCTATCACATTTAAAATGTTTAAAAAAAAAAAAGAAGTGTTGCCAGAATAAACTTTAAACTTTTCAATTAACCTTAAAATGTTTTCAAATAATAAAACTATACAGCAATAATAAAAAACAATAAAAAAACAGAAAAGTTTGAGTAAAATAATTTTGTCACCCTCTGTAAATAATTCTATTACGAGTTCGAATACGAAGTATTCGTTTGAATGAAATAAATGATCAATCCAGTTTTGCCAGCCACTGTTTTTCATGAATACCATTTCAGAGAAATTACCATTGCAACGAAGAGTTCGTTGTAACGGGACTTAGCTGCATCTATTTCACAAATTAATTTTCTACTTCAATTTACAGCTCCTGTTTGACCACTGTAAGTTAGAGCCCAACGCGAACATTCAATTTACAGGTAGAAACGAAGGCTTCTTTTTATTCACAGGGATGTTAGTTCGACAAATTCGTAGGGTAGACACTTCGAAATGAACGAAATGTTCACATGAAATCGTTCCATTTTCCCTGCTTGACTCATTCAGTAAGAATCATTGTAATTGGAATCTTGCCATCTTCCTATGGCAAGCATATTTGGACAGTATCCTTTTTTGAAAATAACTTTGACTAGGAAAATTACTTTCATTAAAGTTTCAGATATACACCAACTTGTATAAATTGTTGTTTAAGAAATATAAAGGTTGGATAATGATTTAAACTCAGCTGTTATTTCTTACTTTACATATAATTATTATTGAAAAAAATATATTATTTGGACTAATTAGATTATTTGAAAGTTTGTAAAAGTTTAGAAACAAAATTTTCATAGTTATTAAACATGCTAGTAAGTTCCTTCGTCAGTTAGCAAGTAATTTATCCATTTTTAGCAGGGCCGTTCCGACTTGATAATTCAACCATTTGTTATAGATCTCAATATTTAATGAAACAGGAGCAAGCCCAATCTTTAATCCTTGCATTTCATACAAATATCCTCCTGACACATTATTTTAATTAAAAAAACTTTGTTGCTTAAAATTTAAATTTTTTGTATGGGTCACGGCAAAATCAATCTCTTGTAGCTTACTGCATGCATTACTTAATATTTTTGCTCTATTAATGTAGCAATGACGAAACAAATTGTAGGTTTTGAAAGCTAAGTTTCAAACGTAAGGGACTCAGACTTTATTTGTTAAGAAATAATAATTCACCGTTGAAAAAAAATGTACATTGCCATTCCCCAGAAAACTGCCATTTCTTACAGCACGTACTGGTTCCTATATTTTATAAGAAAGAACTAATTTTAAAGGTAATGAATAAAGTTTTTGCTTAAGAAGTGACACATACGTTTGTGATTCCTTTAGCAACAAATTTTTGTTCATTTCCTTTTGAAATTATTATTTTTAATTAAATGTATGAAGCGTCATCGTGCAGGACAAATGACTGTATTCCGTGGAATAGCCCAACACCGTTTGGCCAGTCGCTTGAATTTTACATTTGTACGCTCGTCGACGGCAAATGATTCAGTGCAACCAAAAAGGAAAAAAAAGATAAAAATAATTTTGAGACATTCCTTGTGATTAATATAAAATGAGTCTTTCACTTTGCGAGTAGCTATCTCATAAATTAATGTTGAAAGCGTAAACTATGCTATGAGTTACAGCTAAGATCGAAAGCATAACCTTTCCAACTCCCTTTATTTTTCAAACATTGTCAAAATTCCACTCACTTAAACAATTTACCCCAACTTCTTAATGTTTGTTGAACATTTTTATAAATAAACAATGAATGTATTATGCTGCAGCTTTTTAGAAGTTTTTGGAGATACTCCCTTTGGAACATTTACAAAGATGTTATGTTGAGTATTCTTAATATAAGGATATTTTTAATTTATTTATATATTGCACAGATACTAGCAGATAAAAAAAAATCTGACGCAAAAGATAATTTTGAAAAGAAACAGTAGGTAAGTTTGTTTTTCTGAAGGGAAATAATAACGGTCAACAATTATTAGATTATCCCAAGCTTCTATAATGTCACTCACTGAAATTGCTGGCGGATTTAAGCAAAGAAAGAACAACAAAGAATAGTTCTTGCTTTTGAAACAAGTCTCTTGTGGGAATTGTTTTGACATCGTCGCTGTGGGGCAAATAAATATTTTTTTTTACACAAAAAGTTATTTTCTTCTAGTTCTTTCACTCCAAATTTTCAGACGGCTAAGAAAGTTTTATTTATCAACGATAGGCTCGTTTCTCTAAAAGTAGATTGTTAAAATAAGTGTTTTTTAGAGGGTTCTCTTCTGGCACAATGTAACGGATTGCAGGACTCAATGGGCAATTCAAGGGCTTTCAGGTAATAATAGATACTGCAACCATAACATAAGATATTATTTGTGACGAAGAAAAAAAATGTAATGACATTGATCCGGGAAATGATTCTAATAAAAGTTCGAACACCATAAAAGAACTAACTATATCGGATAACTAGTAAGTTGTGGCTATCACGAAACTTTCTTCGATACCTATGTGACGAACAATTGGATCTAACGTATAACTGTTCATGTAATCATTGCTGCAAAATTCTGTCATTTGCAAAAGCGGGACGATTTCGATAATGGGGTCATTTCCAAAATTTGAAAAGTATTTTTTTCTGAAAGAACATGCTTAAGAACATAGGATTTGGCCATTTTTTTAAATAATTTGACTAAGTTTAATATTAAAAACAATACTTTAATTAGTGCGCTTTCATTGTTTACACTTTTTCTGATGACATCGCAAATGATGAAATGCCATTCAGTGTTGCCATTCACAGAGCATAATATTTAATTCGCTTCTTTACTCACGTGTACTGGCAACGATACGGTTGATAGCAAGTGTAGAGCACAATATTTGATTCGCTTCTTGATTATCATAACATGGAAATGAGGTAGAAAGATGCGCCAAAGTGTATCATTTGTGACGTCATAAAGACCAAGCCTTGTTTGAAAAATTGAACATTTTAAAAAATTAGTTAAAAAATAACTGCTGGGAAAAAGAAAATATTTTTATGGGTCCATGTTATTTTTTTTTGCTTATTCTATCAATTTCAGTGACTAAAAGTAGTATTTTTTGACTGAAGGAAACAACCCCAATGGGAAATTGGTGATCTTAGCTCATTGCCGTTGCAATTTTTGGCACCAGTACTTGCTCGAGGAATGTTTTCCCTTTGCATAAGAAAGTGTAAAATAGGAAAATATCTATTTGCATCGGGATGCCATAAAACAACACTGTTACCAAAATAAAACTGCTCATGGTAAACCTTGACGACCCTCCCGGTTTATTTCCGAATTATTGAAAACACTTAAGTCGCGAGAGAGACTTTCTGAGCAGACGACGTTTTAATATGATTTATCTTTCACATTGTCGCATTAATTAAGTTTTTGTTCGTGCAAATGGTGGCAAAAATCAGCCCCATTTCAGTGTTTAACGCCATAATTGAATCAGCGCCTTTTTGTGAATAGATTCACATTTACTCCAAATTCATTCATTAGTAAGCCTTTTTTTTTTTCTACTTTTGAGATATAGCACTCGCAATAAAGATAAAAAAAGTTGGACTTCCCTTTTGAGGTATTGGCACCAAAAATAAATCGGGTCTTTTACCCTCTAGGGTCAACACAAGTTTTTTTTTTTTTTTGGCTCTAGTGTTAGATTTTTTTCTTCTTAGAATTCCAAAACCATCTTTTGTGTTAAAGCTTTGTTTTTCCTACATAGGAGAAATTTTCTAAATACGGGATCAAACAGTTTTTATCCTTCCACAAACGCTTTAAAAAAACTCAACTCTTTAAAAAAGAGTTTTAATATAAAACTAAATGGGTTTTGGAATACAAAAAAAAAAAAAAAATGTAAAAAACCTAAGCATGCCTTCCCGCTTACCAATATTAAACTTTCAACATCAGTTAATATAGAAACAAAACAAATCTGAGATATATATATAAATTTGAATTTTTGGCATCTTGAATTCAAATTATGTTTTTCGCAATCACGAGCGTGTGTGTGTATGAATGCGCGTGTGTGTTTGTGTAGGCGCATGTGTGTGGGTGCGTGTGTGTGCGTGTTGTGTATGCAGTGCTGTGTGTGTAGGCGTTCGTGTGTGTATGCGCGTGTGTGTGTAGGATATTGATGCAACCTGGAGACGGTTTTCGCAAGAGGAACAGCATCGTGAGGAGTCGGTCGACGTGACGGTGGTGCTGGCAGAGAGAGGTGGTGGTAAAATAAAATCATAGGAACGCCAAAAAAAAAAAAAAACCCAGTCAAGTAGAACAATAAGCAATGTGATTACTCAAAAAAAAACTAATATTACATAAAAGTTTTAAAGAATGTTAAATTTTTACTATCAAGCAGATTGGTATTTTATTTTAATAATTTTCTAACTATTAAAAAGTTTAAATCACAGTTTTGAAGTTCCAACACAATTTTTCAATTTAAAAGGAAATGTGAAAATGAATTGCAGTACACATTTAATTTTTAAGTACCAGTCCGCTATTAAATAGAAAAAGTATATGAATTTAAAAAAAAACAACAACAACAACAATTTTTATGGAATACTTCGAACAGATTACAGGAAATATAACACTTGTGAGGTGACTGTTTTATCCTATATAAGAATAAAAATGTTTTTAGTTATTTGGGGGTGGCTTAACAAAACTAAAAATACATCAATAATAAGAAAATGGAAACATAATATTGTAATATTTATTTGCGTTGAAAATCGCTTGTATTTCTTTTTTTCCAATGAAACTTGAACGACTTTAATTTACTGAATCAAAACCTTCAAATCAAATAACTATTGTAAACTTACTGTCTATTAACCATTCTTAATGTTAAGTCAGAGCAGAAAGTTATTTCAACTTTTCTCATTGACAAAATAATAATAAATTTGCGAACAAAAACAGAAAAATTAGTTCAATATTCATTTCTTTCAACAAGAAAAAAAAAAAAAAAAAAAGCCGAATTCCCTTTTAAATTTAAGCTAATATTAAAGCCAAACCACCAGTAGCTATCACTACGCTTGTATTTAAGCAGTAAGTTAGGTATCGTCCATAAGCCAGGACTATAAGGCAGAAGCAATCTACCGACAGTCCAGTTATTTCATTCAGAGTTTGCGCTCTCTGAATGGGAAAACCGGACTGTAAGTATATTGCATGTAAACTTTTATTTGTTTCTTAGAAATTATAAAGAAAAACACAGGCGTCAAAAAATCAACGATGAATAAACTGAAAGGTAAAAAGTGCAAACTAAAACTAAATTTTAATTTTTGTGCATTTTTAAAAAAATTCTTGTTAATTGATGTTTTGTTCATATGCTTCAATTACTTCTGAAATATCTACTACTCGAGCGGGGGTCAATTACATTTGTATTTAACAACCTACTTTTTGCGCAAAGTTCACTTATGAAATCTAGTATCATTTGTAAATGCATTTAGCTTAAAGTTTTTTAGCACTACGTTGTACTGTATTTCTTTCATTAAAGCTACATCTAGAATAAAACAAGTTTAATTTCACTACAGTTATATTGTAAACAGAGGACAAAACATATCCCTAATCACCGAGTTATAACGGGATTCTACTGCAATAAGAAGTCACTGCTTGAAAAAACATCATTTAGGCCTTACATGCAGCTTTTATTTCCCATATATAAATTTAAAACAAAATGCTCATTTATAAAAGGTGAGTTATTCGTAAAAAACATAGTAACATTTACGTTCATATGAGATATAAATATAAAATGCACCTGAATTTGATAGGAAAATTGATTTGAAAAATGTTTCCAGCTGTAATTAGATTTTAACGATCTAGATTTCTTTGCTATTTGATTTTACGAGATCATTACATACACGAGGCATTACTCCGTTTTCAAATATCCGGGAGAAGAATCTTAGAAATAAGCTTCGTTGGACAGATCTTGTTGAATGAAAGCTAATGAATGTTATCTTGAAGTTCTAACTGATTCGCAATATAGAATTACTTTTGAATAAAGAGACAACATTATATGATGACATTACATCATAACAATTTTGTCATTAAAAAGCATTTAACAACCTTATCTTTTAATGCTTGCTAGATGAAAAAGTACCTCAAAGAAATTGCTCATGAAATTACCGAGTGAGATTAAAATATCAGTTTTCTTTTCTAAAATTATGATTTTTTTAAATCTTAATTATCAAGCTATTACAAAGAATGGTCCACATTAAAATATTGTAATATTGTTTTTTGCATAAAAGACTAGGTTTTGTTCGCATAGCGCTACCGGTAGATTAACCACATGACAGCTAATGATGTAAGCGGTTATTCACCGGTTGTTAACTAACCGAGGCTTCATCAAACTCTTTCTCTTGAACTCTGATACCCTTGGGCAGACGAATAACGCACAGATGAAAAATACTTATTATTGGTCAAAAATGTCACGCTGTTCAATCAACCAATCACAACCAGCTTAAACTGTGGACCGGTGGATCTACCGTTGAAGCTATTCGAACGACTTCGGAAACAACCAGTAGCTCCATCAGAACGGTCTGCTTAGTCACCAGTCAACCGGTAGCACTATGCAACTGTAACCAAAATGCTGTTGAATAAGAAATCTCATGTTTCTGAATTAGTCTTGGATGTCGCAAAATATTTTTTTGTTTCAAAAATTTTCATTTGTAAATATCAGTTATTTTTTAAATTTACGTATATAAGCATCTAAAAATTAGCATAAATTATTGTTCTTTTTTTTACCTTATGTTAAACTTAATGATGAACTTAGATCCTAGATAAGCTTGATAATTTAACACTGTAGTTAGTTTAGCGAGAATTCACGATGGCGATCATTTTTGCGAAATTTATGTTTCTATATCTGAATGTGCCGTTTGTTTAAGATCTGTACAATACCACATCTCATGACCAATTTAAGCGATAACGATTTGACAGTGAAAGCAATCATATTTGCTCTAATCATATTAACAATGAATATTTTAATAAATGATGTTGACATACCATTAAATTGGCACTTCTGTTGAATACTCCTATCTTAATCTTTATAGCTACATACTTCACTAATGACTTATCTTCATGAATAGAATATGGTTGATCGTTACTAAAATAATTACATTAAAATGCCTGCTATTTATGAACGCTGCTCATGTCCATTCATATGACAGCACACTCTCTAAGACCGAATTTAACTAGTTATGTGTGGGATGTCACCAGGGGTGTGTGCAGAAATATTTTCGGGCCCGTCACAGATGACTTTTACGGCCTCCTCCCCTCCATATTATTTACCCCAACGTCCTTACATATGTTTACCCCTCATTTAAAAAATATCAGTCCCTCTTCAGACTCGGGCCAACAGGTATCCCTTCTCCACCTCCCTCCGTGCACGCCCCTAGATGATACTTCTGTGCGAAATCAGCTTATTATCTTATATCGTGTTTTTAAATACGCCTTTAAGAGCGTTTCTTTGAACTAACATTTGAAATAAAAATGTCTCTTTTTTTGACAAAACCTGTCTCAATGCCAATTTCTCTATTCAGACAAAACATGTCTGTATGAAAATTCTTATTTAGACAAAACATGGAGCCGGATCAGCGTTTTTTTTTTTTTTTCGAACTAGGACAAAGACTTGAAACTCCCATCCCTACTCATTGTCCTTCAAATTTTTGTACGAGTTTAAACGAAAAAAATAATAAACCTAGTGTGACTGAGTAGGTTCCTAATTGGGGTCCTTGGGGTAGGTTCTTGAATTTTCCTAATCGTTCCAGACGTCTTCTAATAATCGGGGAGCATAGTACATAAAAAAATCCAACGAAGTCTGTTACTTAGTATTGCCATAACTGTAAATTAAACTGACTGCGTCATGAAATATTAAATCTAAAATACTTGTCAAACTTCAGAAATCGGACACCAGTTACGATGTATTTATTAAGGAATATAAATTTATTCGTTGGTGGGGAGGGGGGAGAGGATTTTTATCTTCAATTCCCCTTAAATAGAACACTAAATATATTTCAAAACTGAAATATTAAAAAAAAAACTTTAATGACTAAATGAAGTTATTTATTAGCAAAAAAAATTTCATATTAAATTAATTCAATATTTTCGTAGCAAAATACATTTAATTTACTGATTTGCTACATGAGTAATAAATACATTAGTAAGACTGTAATGAAAATTAACAGACGGCTCGGTAAAAATCAAACATCCTGATGCGTGAGAATTAAATATTGTTCAAGACAAGATTCATCAGTTGAAAAAATGCACCTTCCACGCCAAATCCACGTGACTGTGAGTGACGTATCGCGCAGCTGACGAAAGCTGGTCTACGTGGCCACAACGCATGAAATTTAAAGCTTCTCAGATTTCTCCGGGACCCCTCATCTGATTGAGACAAAATTAACATGGGACCATCTGGAAAGTATACCCTTCCAAACCAAAAAATAATTTTTGAAATCGGTCCAGTATTCTTGGAGAAATACGAAAACATACATAAAGATCCGCAAGACGAAATTATAAATTTTTTTGAAGTCGCAGTTAATAATTTAGTAACCAAGACTCCTTCAAAATTTAAAACCTGGCAACTCCTCCACCCACAAGTGCAGTAGCTTCACAGCATCCATTTTGTGTTTATCCAAAAGTAAAATAGTGACTTAAGAAAAACATGAATCCAATTAAATCAGATGCGTTATGAAAGAAGGTGGATTGTTCACAACGCTTTTGTCACTTCCCGTAGCTTCCGAAGGAATTATGCATTTAATGTTTTGTAACTACAAATTAACAGTCATTACGTGAGACTGATGCCAATGAAAGCGCAGACCATTAATGTTCCAAGTTTTGCATACATTGTTTAGGTGAAACATGTAAAATTTCAGTTTCTGTGCACGGTTTCGAAGATGAAGATGATGATATTGAATGATGATGTTTTTTTCCCTAGATTTTTACTGACATTACTATCTTTTCTTTCTATATTTGATATGTTTTTCAATAAGATATTATGTGTCAGTTTTTATAGTACTAAATGAATGATATTCTGCAATTTTATTGAAAATACTTTAGAAAGTTACTTTTTTTCAATTATCATATTGTTTTTCCAAAGCTAGAAATAGCAAGATTTCTTTCAGAAGTGGAATAAAAGCTACTTGGTTATTCAATAAATGGAATGTATCAATCATTTTGCAGTTAATATTTTAGAAAGAATACCATAAAAAATTATTTTAGTAGCTTATTTGTTCTGATGCATATTACTTAGAAAATATAAATTTTATCTTTTGATGTTAAAATAACTGTTTGAACTTTTCTTTATTAGTCGTATTAAGGTATATATCGAAACAGTATTACTTTTAGAGCATACAGGTTTTTTAGAACTAAAAAATCTGTATTTTTGACCGAGTTATAGGAAGGCAAAAAGTACTAAGTAGCCATCTTTGATCCGCCATTTTGGATGGAAGATCAGATAAAAAATTAGGGGACTTTCTCAGGAATTACTCTACATGTTATGAGGAACTAATTCTGAAAGTATTTCTCAGTTATAAATTTGTGGTGCAAAAAATTCTAAGTTTACTGGGTTATGTTTGACGTTGTTATTTCTTATTTTATGGACAAAACTGTTAGAATGAAAGTGCGTACAAGAGAATTTTCAACTCATTCGTCAGCATGAGACATCGAGGCAGTAAGAAACAAAGGGATGTAAGTAGCAAAAGGAAAAATTTGGAGATAACCAGTACAAATGGTAGGTGAACCCCTCCTCTGAGTTGGGGCAAGAGATGGTACTAGTAGTCCTGGTAGATGCTGCTGTATAGCGTGATTTAGAAAAAATCAATGAAAGCCTACATAGGACGTTATCTTTATAGTCGTTTTGCTCAAAACTTGAAAATGTCACTTACATCCCTTTGTTTCTTACCGCCTCATCTGTACTCAACCCATAGCTTAATTTTTAAATACTTTCTTCTCTCTCACAAATTGTCCTTAAAGGCTCATCTAATACTTCCGTTGGAGAGTTCCAAATGAAGCCCTGTTGCACAACTCTCCTTTAATAACCCTTCCCCACTATAGGCAAACGTGAAAGGTCAGCGTGGGGGCGGGGTCAGGCCACATTGATCCCCCAATTAATGACGCGTGGGAGGGTTTCAACAGGAAATTGCCGCCGCTAATAACGTCCTCCCGAGCACTTCACTGAAAACTTAAACCAAATAGTCTTTGGACAAACAGGGAGCATAAGTAAGAGCGGAAGGGGAAAAACTTAAGTAAATTCCAACACGCTTTCCAGGGCGTCTTTCGATATTTAATTTGCTTTCCGCAGCGAAGGGATAATGAAATTGCCTCGTTTGGGAAACTCAATTTGAAGAGATCAGGAGGCTTATTCGACGCTGTATTATGGGAGAGAGACTGTCTTAAATCTGAGATATTGGGTCTGACAATGGAATTCTGGAAAGTTGTATGATAAAATTATGAGATCGTACTTCCTTCGGGCGAGTGGAAATGAAAAATGTATTGGATCAGGCAATTGGCAAATGGTTTTCTGAGAAGTTTTATTTGTTGCATGGACTTTTGGGCAAGATTTCACATTACAGTATAAGGAGGAAAGATTATGAGATTTAGCAACGATTGTCACATGGGATGAATGGAGCAAGTTACAATAGTGTGGGATTTTCTATAAATATAGTAGTTATTGTAGGAAGTCACAGTTATTGAATATTACATAATTACATATATCTGTCTTTAATATAAAGTTTTTTTTTTCGTCATAAAAAGAAGCTACATATCAGTCCTCTGTTAAAATTTTTTATCGGTTTTTAGTTTAGAATGTTTAAACATTAATGCAATATTCTTTAGGCACATTGATATTTTTCAGTGAGGAAACAAACACCATTATGTAAACTTTTTTTGAAAATTTTAATGGCACATTATTAAATTCTGCTAAATCGTGTTTTCTTATGCTCAAAATCATTGGTTCAAGGTTTTTGAATTGATTGCTGAAGCTGTATAATGTAGGTTTTGTTGCAACGATTGTTAAAGCTGCGTATAATGCAGCTTTTGTTTAAATCAATTGCTAAAGTGGTTTATTGTAGGTTTCCTTAACGTTAGAAGTTACCTTTTAAGTTATCATACAATGAGTTATAAAACAGAGTTCAAGGGCTTAAATGGGACTTGCGCAAAACGAATTCAATCTCCTCTTAACGATTGCAGAAATAAAACTACTAACTGATGCTCAGCCTGACGATGATTAATATATTTTTGCGTTCAAAAATTGATTCGATATTGCTCCGGAAATAGAGCATGCGATTTAGTTAGCTAAATTTTCCTTCGCAAACTTACGTTACAACTTATTTCTTTACTAAAACAAGCGTTGCCGACCCATCCACTGTTAAGTTCTCTTAGAACATAGAATTAAAAAAAAAAACAAAAAACTATTAATTTACGCTAATTATATACAGTCAAGTCAGCTTAATGGAATAGTCATTTCACCACAAAAAAATATTCTAATAACCACTATATTCCATTAAAAAGGTTTAAAAAAATAGACATCAATGGTTTGGGAGTTTTGAAAATGCATTGCATTAAGCGGGATATTTTTTATTCGATATTCTAATAAGCTGACTTGACCGTATCTCAAATACTTCTCGAAAGTGATGGAAGATCTATTAATTACAACTTTTTAATAGAGAAAATATTTATATAAACTCTAAAGACAGTAACAGAACGTTCTAAAACGGTTTATACCGCTTGAGCCGCTTAATCCCTAGCAACTTTCGAAACAGAGCATAACTAATCTGACTCGAAAGAGAAGGGACGGGTTTATTTGGATAAGTTAAGTTTCTGTAAGCGCTGAATTTGCTATTCGTTAAAATGTACGAAAAACAATGACAGAGCTTTGACAAAGCTTGTGCTCTTAAAAGATTTAAAAGACATTTCTTTTACTGATACTCGGAGTTGTTCCTTACCATAAGACTATAAACATATTCATATAACTTCTTCAAGATAAAATGATTAACATAATGGTAATATTTAATGAATGACGCTGCTGTACCTTGTAAATCGTAACCGTCTTTTCCAGAGAATGTTTGGTATTAACAGATACAGAATTAAACTTGTTTACGTAACTTCTGATATTAAGATCTTGTAAAAAATAGAACCTTTTACCTCTGGCTCATAATTTTTCCCCTTTCATCTGAGGACTTTGAAGATATATCACGTCATTCTCAGGAAGTTTCAAAACAATAAAACTTTACCTATAATAGAAAAAAAACTTAAATGTACAGCTACAAACAAGATGAAATTTGTATTTATGACCAACATCAGAAAATTTATTAAATTGTATTTTTGAGACTGCGTCGTTATCATTTTAATTTTATTTAATATATAATATTTAAAGAAACGCTCAACTTAATTTACTTTATAACAAGTCATCAATTTTATTTCCAAACACGCCATACAAGAAACTTAACTGAAATAAAAAAAAATAAATAAATAAATAAAAATAAAATAAAAAAACTACATTTCATTTCGTGTGACAAAACTTCATTATAAATGTTTCAGAAATTTTTTTTTTATTTTGCATTATTGCTTTAAATTGAAAAAAAAAATCTATAAAGAAAGATAAAGTTAGAAAATTGATTGGCGTTAAAAATTGCTCTGGGATTACTGCGCTAGAAAACGAGCCAAGAAAAAGCTAAAATTACCAGGAAAGTGTGAACTATTTCATCGATGTATTAAAAGTTAGAACATTGATTGGATGATGTTCCTTGCCTTGGCGACAAGGGAGAAGCTCTTTTCATAAAATGGAATGAATGAAATTAAAAAGGAAAGTTTTTTTTCTCTCACTCTTAAAATAGATTGTTACACTTCATCCACTTTTGATTGATGTGACTCTTTTATGCTTATGTTCGAAAATGGAAGGAAATTTTTCAAAGAAGACCTGTACATTCTTTAAAAAAAGAAGTTATATCAAAGAAGTCGTTTTATTTTGTGATATTTTAATTTTCCCGAAAATAATATTTTGTTTTTTCTTTCATTCAGTTTGATTTTCAAGAAGAAAAGAGACCATTGAAAGTTTATAAGAGCTTCTTTTTCTTACAAAAAAATATTAATCACGCTTTTTTATGATTGAGGCTAAAAGCATTTTATTTCTGTCCATAGAATAATAAAAGTGAAATGCAATTGAAATAATAAAATGTAATTCTATGAACAATATACTATGTATCTACAAATACAACATTTCAAAAGTAAAAAAATTTGCAAAAAAGGGCAGATAAGTACAGACAGGCCATAAGTTAGTGACTTTGCTTTAAAGTTGTCTGGCAACAAAACTATTGCTCAGAAATTAACGATATTTTAGGTAAACATAGTGATGAGATGGACTTTTGTTTGAGCGAATAAAAAAATAGTTCAAAATTTTGACTTCAGAGGGAGTTTTTCAACGAACATTTACAATAGTTGAATATTTCTAGCAACGAAATATATTAGTTACGACGTTATCATTATTTGGCTACCTTCTGGAATCGTGAGAAATCATGTTCTACAGTTGTTTGCAGTGTGATTTTGGGGAAAAAAAACTTAGAACAGGCCATAAAAATGATGTGTCTTAAACTCGTTAAAGCTCTGGTATTATCACGATTTGCGAGATGTTTTAAATACCTTTACAACTAAAAGTCACACGGATTGAGGTCTGGGGGTCGGGATCACGAAAGTGGAGGCTGATGACACGTTCTTCTGTGAAGTGATTTTTAAGAGTGTCAGTTAAGAAGCGTGCTAATGTGTGGAGGAGTACATTCTGGTGAAGGTAATGAAAAAGAAAGAGAAATCTAAAGAATGAAAACGCTTTTTGGCGGCGTAACTCCGAACTATTTTTCTTATTCACTCAAATTTCCATCCTATCATTATGTACTACACAAGTTTTGCTAATTTCGGAGAAATAGTTCGGTCGCTAGACAACTTTAAACTTTACGAACTTATTTAACGAACAACTTTAAAATATGTTCGTTTAATTATGTTGCAAAGAACCACTTCCGACAAAAGTTTATCTCTTTACTTTTAGAGGCACGTATCTTTTTGCGTTGAAAACGAGGTTCCTTGTAGTCCTGAGAAACATGCCTGCTCCTTTTAGGAAATTTGTACATTTGTACGCAGTGAGCTTTAAGTTTACTTTTTCACATATGTGTATTTATTCCTTTCTTAAAGTAAAGTATGGGCAATTTCAGCAATCTATGCTAAAATTCTTCTTGAAAGTTTTAAAACGATATTATTTTTCTTCCAGATTATTTATAGCCTATGTTTAAACTCATTGTTTAATCTTTCTTGACATTTATGCTCTGTATTTTAATTCTGTAGTTCCATTTTCCAACTATAATTCGTTTTAAAAACTAAAAATTAACAAAAAATATACATCCAAAAGGTGGTTGAACCTTTGCTGTATTTTTATCTCTGTACTGTATTTTTATCTCTGAAATGTGCCTTCACAACATAAGAAGACTACCGTTTGACTACTTCACAGAAAGTGTGGCATAAACTAAGCATTTTTTCTCTAGGTATTAATTAATACTTCAAATAAAATATATTCCCCTACTTTCCTCTTGAACTTAACTTCTTCATGAAATACCTCCGTTCGGTAAAACATGGAACTGAAGAAAAAGAGCGAACCAGAGAGCAAGAATGAAATGATGCAATGTTTTATTTTTAACCGAATTCAGGTTTGGATTTGGTGCACCTTAACTACCTACATAGTTATCAAAGTATTACACTGGGTGGTAGACCTTCCACTTCCGCTTTCCACGGTTGTCCAAATGACATAAAAGCAGTCCCAAAAGCGGAAACAAGAGCAAAGGGGAGGGTGGCCCTAAGCGGGTAGGTTTTCAAAGAACGCTCAAATATTGTAGTTTTTGGATTTTAATAGCATTAATTTCGGTTTTATTTCCTAGCAGGGTCCTTGAACTTCAAAATAAAAAGTGATTTTTGTATTATTTCAAACCCAATATTTATTTATTATCAAACTTAACAAACATGTGAAAAACCCGATTTGCCCTACCATTGCCCAAAGCGGGTAAGCTTAACTAATTGTGGTTTGGTACATTTTCCAATCAGATATGAAGTTATAAAAGATTAAAATAAATGACTAGCTACCTGTCATTATATCGTCACCTCAGAGCAATAGTGAGGTATTAAGTGTTATTTCTGGGATGTCTTAGTGTTGCTCTCAGGCGACGATATAAAAAAAAATATAAAACAGTTGTACTTATCCAATTTAAAGTCAGTACATTTGTTTATAAAACATAAAGAAATAACTGAGTTAATTAATAGACTAATTAATTGCCATCCTAAAAATAACTTTTTAAAGTTATTATCCTATCAAACGAGAAAATCTAAGTCAGCAGTCAGCACTCGAGTCAAGAAATTTTAAATAAAGAAATGATTAAATCCTATACCCGCTTTGCCCAAAGGCACGTTTTTTATTTCAATAATTATAATCTTAAAATAATTAAAAAAAAAAAACGGAATGACCTTCATAGTTTATATGTGGATAGTGTCAGAATAAGTTAATATTATTGACAACAAAAAAAAAAAACCAAAAAAAGCTGTTCTTCGACTAATCACAAGTTACAAAACTTCATTTTTAAAAAAAATGTATCTTTTTTTAAATTTTAAGCCTGGTTGCGCCATGTCGCTTCACTGCTGCTTCGCTGGGACTGATAATAACTCAGGGGTGTTAAGGTAAACACGACATGCGTATTCATCACCGCCAACACACCTTGGGGGGGGGCTACACGCTTCGGGCCACCCTCCCCTAAGTACTTGGAGAAGAAAAACGATAATCATTCAGATAAGTTCTCCTTACAAGGAAGAAATAAGATATAGTGGAATGATATAAAAAACTCATATAATGTAGATTCAGCTACAATTTTCCTGATAAGTCTTCAAAAAAGAAGGAAAAGTGCAAGAAGTCAAAGAAAGAAAAACGAAAAAATGAAAGTCACAATTAAAAAAGAAAAAAAATAAAACAACTGATATTCATTGCAATGATATTTTTTTTAATTTAAATTTCAAGTTCCATGTCAGACGAAGGATTGTCAAATGAAAAGTGATCATTTGGATCTCATGGTTAGAAAGCTGCTATTGCTGACTTTTGTGAAGTAGAACCATGTTTTGAATCAAGTGGTTAATACAAATGGACATTTGCCAAAAATCAAGAAAAAAAATGTTTTCAGTTTGATTCGTTTAAAATTTGTTTCCTTACATTAAAATTTTAGCAGGACGATTTGTCAGTAATTGATTAAAAATGCAATAAAAAAGAATTAACTTTCTTTAGATTTTGACAAAAATAAGATTTTTCTTTTTACGTGATTATTACTTCAAGTCGCATCAATCGAAAAAAAACGACCTTCACCAATAGTTGCTAACAAAGAGAAAAATTCACTGACTTAAAACCCACAAACTCCACATCGTGAAATAACCTTAATGGATTTATTGCATCCTGAAAAATTATCTATAATGGATTTAGTTGGTTTACAGCCTTTTGAAATCTTAGCTTCAGGGATCAAGTATGTGTGACTTGAGTATCTCTACCAAATTACTTTGAAATATTTAGAATTTTACATTAAACATTATTTACAGATCTTTTGAGTATTTGCATAACAAACACTAAACATGTTACATTAATGTTTTCAAACAATGTTTTTGGGTTCAAAAATCTATGTATCACAGAAGCAGGGCTGTGGAGTCAGATTCGAAAGATTTGAGTCGGAATGGTTTCGGGGTCAAGGAGTCGAAATCAGGAGTTGAAGATTTAAAGTTTCAAGAGTCGGAGTCAGTCATTTTCCCTCAAATTCTGCAACTTTGTCATTGCTTGCAGAGACGGAGTCCGAGTTAGAGTCCGACTGATTGTCGGACTGATTTTGGGGTTAAAAAGTTCAAATCGGAGTCATAGGTTCAAAACTTTCAGGAGTCGGAGTCTATCATTTTCTCGCCGACTCCGCAGCCCTGCAAAAAAGCAGACTTTATCTAAAAAAGAAATAAAATAACATTTTGCAATTTAAACTAAACAATAGGAATGTTTTTTAAAGAAGGCCTTCTTTGAGTTTTATTTAAGTTTAATAACATACTTTTCCGGAACGAGTTCCAGAAACAATTGTAGCTTCCCAAATTTATTTTAAGCATGAATAAGCAGGAATTTAGCATCAAACTAAAAAGCAGAAATCTAATTAGAAGCTTAAAATTACAGAAAAAACGGAAGTTTAAAGAAAGGTATAATGAGCTTTGCAAAAAGCTTAAGCAATGGAAAAAAGCAAACACGGTAACTATTCATTGTCGTCTCTACAAACATGAGTACAAAGAATACCAATTCTTTGTTTCTTCTAGAATAATATTATTTGTTGTTTTCTTGTCACTCAAAGATAATTTAGCAACACTTTTGTTGTATTTCATCATAAAAATAAAAGACCGTAAAACATTTAAAACTATGAAATTATTTTATTAACTTCCATTTTTTAACATAAAACAAAAACAACCGAGTTAAGAAATTCTCAGACACGAATGAAAAAGAAATGTCATTTTTATAATTAAGTTTTTGCACGAAAAGTTGTGCAAGCAGTGTTTTTATGCAGAAAATTAAATTAATCATTAAATATGGGAGCATTTTTTTTTCTTGGAGTTACAGAATATTTCAATTTAAGACATGGATTATAACTATGAAACTTTGCTCAAAAAGCCTTTTTAAGTTCTTTAATAAGATTTTCAGCAATTTTATTTCTGAATAAAACTTATCGTGTTCTTCATTTATGAAAAATACTGTTGAGAATTTTACAGTAAAAATATGACAAAACTATGGTAATGCGAAGAAAATGATTTTGTGAAAACAATATTGACCATAAAATATCACAGTATAATAGTTTTTGGAAATATTTAAATGCGAACTTAACTGCTTAATGGTAAAACTTTACTTAAACTATTACATGTAAAGTTTAAGGGCGTTATAAGTGTTTCAAAAACTGTTTGCTTATAAATGTGTATTAGAATTATTTATCAAAATTATAAAACAAATTAATAACAATAAGAGAGTTTTTACACATTACTCATTTTTAGGACTATAACTTCGGAATTTTAAGACCATACATTGGTCATTTTAGGATCAAACATTGGCCATTGTTGGGACCAAGGTAGAACAAAATCAAGAGAATCTCAATCTCTCGCCAGATTTTCCCATAAAATTTCTTTGAGACATCAAATACTGTCTGACCATCGATTACATGGAAAGGCTAATATCCGGTTTATAGGCGGAAATGGACCTATCTATTAGTTTATAGGGATGTTAGTTGGTTTCTTTTAGATGTGCACTTTTGCCTCTCTATTATTTAGCCTTAGATTTGTGAAAATGAAAATTTACTCACAGCAACATTTTTTAAATCTAAAGTATATCGATCTATATTATCACGGCAAAAATTAATTTTTTAATTTATTCACAACAAAGTTTTGATCTTACCATTTTGTTTTTACGTTCCTACACGAAATTAAAATATTTTATTTTCTTTCTGTTGTTTCCGTGGTAACTATTTTTGTTTCCCGTTATTTTATTTTTGAGAATGCAATGAATGAATAAGGCACTAGTAACATTAAAAAACGCGTGCGTCAAAAAATCCCATCTTATTTTCCCTTCTCCCCTGCTAGACTCATTCAGATGGAATTGTCTTTACATGGCATATTGCCAAATTACATACAATCTGTGGTCAAACAGTAACGAATGAGTTTATGACGAAACTTCTTTTCTGAAGGCAAAACTTAACCTAGGGTTATCTAAAAATATTTTGTAAGATAATAACGGCACTAAAATCTCAAAAGAGAACTCAGTAGTTGAAAAAACTTATGCATACTAATGACACTTTTTGACACACAATACTCGCATTGAGCAAAATCTGAACTTCAAATATTACATTAAACTGTAATAAATGAATTGTGCCCTTTATTTTTGTCATAAATTAAATCAAAGAAAAAAAAGCATTTTTATTTTCGTTCAAATTTTTTACTTGGAAAAGTTCTTCCAAACGCTGTATAACTAACTTGATAATAAATGTTTATAAATAAACATTTAAGACACCCAGACTTTGAAATAACTACGGGAAAAGGAGGGGAAAAAACAGATCACTTTTAAGGCTCTTTTTACACAAATATTTATTTCTTTATGAAGAAATATCACTACCCAAACACGTAAATTTTCTGTAACAGAAAACTTGCTTAAAAATCAACAAGATAGTGTACAAATATTAAGTATACAAAGCCACGTAAATATAAAATATACTGGAGAGAAGAAAACAATATATTTTCTTTTTATTGATAAATATTTATACATGCTATAAAAATATATTTTTAGAATTAATAAATAAAAATAAAAGCAAAAATATTTTAGTGAAATAAATATTTGCTTTGCTTTTGCCATTCGGACAAATGTAAAAGCATAAACCCACAAAGAATTCTTTCATTTGGATTTTTCATCATTTTCGCATTAAAGAACAAAAGAAAATGAGATTCGTACTGGGGTTTTGTAAAAGGGTTTTTTTTCTATGTGGGTCGCTGTTTGAATTAATGCTTTTTGTTTTACGGAACATTGCTTTTGACGCTATGTCTGAAGGATTCAGTTTCCAATTAAAAATTTAAATAAAATAGCTCTTAAGAGTCAAAAAATACTTCTTTGTACCAATGGAAATGAATGTTATGAATATGTAATAACTACTGATCAGTAGAATTTGTCAAAACCAATGAAATATTTGACGCAGCTTTTCGACTTCTTCACTTTCCTTATACAAAATTGAAAATTCCGGTACTTCCGTGACTATTAAGTCATTACAATAATATTAAGTTGTCTAATTGAAAAAGTGACAAATAAATAAAATAATTTTAAATTGAACGAAATGGAACAGCTATTGCACTCTATTTGATATTAAGTCCAAGATTTTGATATGTTTGAAAAACTTTTTCAATTACATTTTAGGCGAAAATCAAACAAATAATATTGCAGCCTCTAACACATTTTCATTTTCTTTCTAATCTCGCGTTTGTAAAAGTTTGCAAACGATTAGAACCTTTACCGTGCTTTTGATTTTATGCATCTCGGAATAACTATAGCTTGAAACAACAGCTATTTGTTTATTCTCTTATTAGACTTCATTTTTATTAAGCCTACAGTTGAATGGAAGATACTGTAGGTTTTTTATTCATCCTCAGCACTAATTAAAGCAGAGAAGACAGAAATGTTTTCAAATCAGTTGATCTTTCAAAGGTGAAACCCTATTGTTAAGAATGTATTTCTATGTTTGAATTTCTAACTAAAAAAATAGACATCTCGAATTTTATACGTTGATATAGAGCTTTATTTGTTTATTTTTGTACGTTTGAAGTATATTGATACCACATTCTTGTTATTGAAAAATGATTTACGGAAACTGCGTAAATGTTATAGAACATAAAAACTTTTTTTTTTACTAAAGGATATTAAACAATTATAAAGACACAAATTAGCATGATACATTATTTGCTTTTATTTTTCAAGTTCAAAGGTTCTATGTTAAAAAAGTCAATCCTTATTATGTTTCTTATTTGAGAGAAAAGAGGGAAAATAAACAATAAACGAATATAAAAAAGAGTTATGTTATGTGAACATAATTAAGATGCTGCGGTTAATCGGCCAATTATCAACAGCCAATTAATCAGTTTTCGACTAATTTTCAAATTGGCGAATCTCTTGTGTATACCACATTTGCATCGCAATTATCCGCCAGGGTTTTTGATGAAACGTCTTTTTGAAACAAAAGTTTCAAATTGATTTCTAAAAAGAATTAAGACACTCACTTTAGTGGATGGAAGTTTAGTTATCATTATAAAAATATGCTTGAATGAAACATTGACATTAAATATTGCAATCATTGATTTAGCAGCAATAATAAAATAAGTAGTAATGATAAAATTAAAATCAGATGTAACGAGTGGAGACTCAAAAATAATAGGATTTTTGTTCTAAAATATTTATACATTAGTTTATTCACAAAATTTCTTTAGTCTCCTTCAAAGTGTTCACCCTTAGATGCAATACACTTGTTAATTCTTTTTAATTCTTTTATTCCACTGTTAGAAGCTCCTCTAGAACTCTTGAACTTTGACCATGTCCAGTATCAGTTGCGAAGCAGTTTTTACAGCCTCTACATCATCAAAACGCTTCACTTTCAGAATTTTTTCCATCCTCGAGAACAGAAAAAAGATCACAGGGGGCTAGGTCAGGTGACTACGGGGTTCACGGAACGACTAGCCACCCCTGAGAGGTCAAATAACGGTTAATAGTAAAGGCTGTGTGTACGCGGGCGTTATCATGGTGAAGGAACCATTCTTCCGATCGCCCGCGCGAGCTTCAACTCACTCTTGTTTCTTCTGAAGTTTCATCAATCGTAAGACGATGACTCTCGTTGACTTTTAGGCGGAGTTTTTCAACGTTTTCATTATTTCGAGACGTTGAAAGGCGCTCAGAACGAGCATGATCTTCAACATTCATGCTACCACGTTTAAAGCGCCCGAAACACTCGAAAACTTGTGTTCGACTCATAGCATCGTTGTTGAAAGCTTGAAGCATTTGGTAAGCTATTCCGTTGCCGACTTTTCAATCAGGAAGCAAAATTTCAAGCTTACAGTTTGTTCTTTTAAATCTGCCATAATGAGATCGCAGGCAGAAAGCAACAACACCTGAGAAAACCAACACTATGACCAGACGCTATCAACTAAACTGACGCCACTTGCACAGCTGGTTTGTGAAAGTCTCTACTTGAGCGATCTAGCTGGAGAACACTCTACTACATCTAGGATTGGCATCGCACCATTAGTCCGGTTTCTTTTGGGTCCCCCCTCGTATATAGTTTAAATACAAAAAGAAATAAGAAGTCAGGATGCATTAATTGCGTGGTAAAAGTTTTATTTAAGTGAAATTTTAACATTTTGGAAGAAATTTATTTGTTGTCGGTAACTCATGCAATAGTGCTTTTATTTATTTTTTACTAGGTATATCGGCAATAAAAATAATTACTAAAATATTAGATGAACTAATATGTATTTGTTAGTTGACTATCAGTAAAAAACATCAGTAAATCTTTACCAAATATAAGGATTATTCACCACAAAAATTCGTAATTTCTTGTGATACAATTTTTTAAAAATACGATTTTAGTAAACAAGTATTTATTCTCGTGACCTTCTTGTACGAAAGCTTTACACCAAACAAACAGGTCGAAATTGAAACCAGAATCAACCAACCAAATAGAAATCAAGTTTTGATTTCAATATGATAAAGGATAATAGAAACAATAATTTAAGAACTTATTTCATGCAAAAAAAAAAAGAAACAGAGCTGAAAAATATGTGTTTTAAAGTTTTTTTTTTAAATACATAAACAAGAAAGTTACCTCTACTTTACAATAATTACGAAAACAGTAAAATAAATGAGCGCATTTGAAGCTTGTTTTAGGCATACATATACTGCCGTAACTTAAAATATCAGTAACCACCAATGTACATTTTCTGTAGCAGAAAACCGTCCTTAAGAAATAAATAAATTTATATACATATATGTAGAAAAATGGGGTTTGCTCATACTGTTTATATGTATTATACAAATGAAGCCTTACGTCTTCCCCTGCTTTATTCTTTTCCTCTTCTTTTTGCTTTTATTTATTTATTTTGAAAAAAAAATTACAGAAAAAAATTTGACGGAAAATACTATGGAAATAGCAACAGGAATAGCATTTATTACAAAATAGTAACAGAAATGACATTAAGATTAAAGAAAAAAAAGGTTTTGAATTAGCTTTACAGCAGAAGGTTTATAATTCTGCTACTGCTAAAATTTATTAATTAATTAGTATACTCGTTTTCTCGGTAATGTACCGAGTAGATTCATAATTTAAAAAAGAGAGAAAAAAAAGCGAAAAAAGATTTTTTTCCTCTCTTAATATTTGTAAGGATAATCTTACATTTTGAAAATACGTTCCACCTCATCAAGGTGGAAAAATCCGAGAATATATTTTTATTAAATGAAGATCGAAGAAGAAGATTAAGGAAACTAAGGCGCGCTGGGAGACAGCAAACTACTTTGGTGCGATTAGTCGCCGTATTAGGAGACTGCACTTCTTCCCTCAACCAATCAGGTGGCGAGATTCTTCAGAATTAATGGATGAGGATTTATGGCAGACCTTGATTAGTTATTTCTGGTTGCAAGGAATGCATTAGAGTGAAAGGAAAAATAATGGAGTAATAAGATTTTCACAAGCAGTATATTTATGTTCAATTTCCATAGGGTTACTTTTAGATTATTTAACATGACGGCAGACGCTGATAGGTTTTATAAACACATTCAGAGAATAAATCACAAGTAACATAATCACATTTTGAAAAAAAAAAAAAAAGTCTGATCTTTTAAACTTATGTTGCAATATGACTGAAAAATTGATATTGTTCTATAAGAAGTTTTTTTAAACCTTTTTACTTCCTTTTACAAAAAAGGAAGTATTGTATCCGGGGAAAAAAATTTCACTCAAAAATCGATCTTAATTCCCATTTTACTCACCCCTGAATGAGTGTTGAGTTTTTTTTCTGACTCGACCACACGTGGATAAGTTCCTAAGAACGCATAGACACGCGAAATATCCATTTTGACGATTCCCGAGTTAATTACAACGACTTTTCTCCTGACGTCTGTATCTACGTATGTATGTATGTGCGGATGTGCTAGGTGCGCATGTATGTCGCATAACTCAAGAACGGTATGTCCTAGAAAGTTGAAATTTGGTAGGTAGACTCCTAGTGGGGTCTAGTTGTGCACCTCCTCTTTTGGTTGCATTCGGGTGTTTCTAAAGGGGTCGTTTGCCCCTTTTTGGGGGGCAAAAAATCATTTCTAATTTCGATGTAAAGTCAAGTGGTGTTATAATTTGGCGGACTCTTGCTGATACATCGCCAGTATTTTGGTCACCAAGTTTTGTCGCCAACTTGGCGACAAATTTGGCGATTTTTTTAAAATCTGGTTTTAATTTGGCCACTGTTGGTGATATTTAGAGAGTAACTATTAAATCACATTAAAAACGCCAATAATGGGGAAATGACATTAAATTAGATTAAAAGGAAGTCATGTGATACACACATCAGCTCGTTTATTATATGAGGGAGTGAGTGGCAGGGGGCAAAGGGATGCATGTGGCAAAATTAAAAATTTGGAGATAACCAGTACAAATGGTAGGTGAACCTCTCCTCTGTCTTGGGGAAAGAGATTGTACTAATAGCCCTGGTAGGTGCTGCTGTATAGCATGATTTAGAAAAAAATTTCAATGAAAGCCTACCTAGGATCTGATCTTTAAACGCATTTTACTCGAAACTTAAATAATCCACTTGCATCCCTTTGCTTCTCACTGCCTCATATGATGTACAACAATAAGCTGAAAAAATATATACTTTATGAAATTATATTTTTTGACTCAGTTGCTTAAATGAATAAGAACACTAGTCACCTTAAACAGAAAAGGTATAGAATATCATTGTTTTCTCTATGTGTTGGAATTTATGTTGGGTTTGGTGTATCAAGAACATTAACAACATAACTCGATAAAATATCATTAACGAAAAGCAGTTCAGAATGGCAGATGGTCAATTCAGCCACACGGAGGCTTACCTCTATGCAACGTAACACTGAGGAAGACATTGCAACTGTTATCAGGTATAACTATTTACTATCAATAACTAACATAGTAGTTTAACTATCTTTTAGAATTGCGTTTTGCATTACAAGCACTTAATTTTTTTTTTTCAGTTGTCATTCAAGAAGATCATAAGAACAGGAATTTTATCCTCAATTTGAAGTGGAATGACATACACAAAAGAGTAAAAGCACCGAACATGGGGTATCCTTTATGTTTGATACTTACATCTAGCATGGTAAGCAAAAGTAATTATTGTTAACATAAAATAAAATTCAGGCACAACTTTTGTCACATGTAAAGATTAAACTTCCAACTGAAATAAAAATTATTTGAAATCAGAATTGTATAAGAAATGTTAAAAAAAACTTGTAACTCACTAGCATGTGTGCCAGGAGATGCATTTATTTATTTCTAAAAGCACTATACAGAGCCTTTATTATTAGTGTTCTTTTTCGAATTTATTTTGAGAAACAAGTAACACATGAACTTATTATTATCAGTTTATTTATTTAGAAAAAAAAGTTGTCGTTTGCGTTAAAGAATCTTGGGCAATGTCTCTTTAAATGCCAAAATGAATATTTTGTATCCCAAACGCTATTTGTGCTTTACATATTTACCTTTTTACTTCAGAGAATTGTCTATATATTGGTAGCAATAAGCGAGCACCCGACAGTGGACCCGAGGATACTGAGTTCGTGCCACAGGTTAGACTTGTGATTTGTTCCTATTTTACGTTATTCCGTGGCTCTGAGAAAGAAACTTCGTTTTCTAAGCCGGAGATCGCGGGTTCGAATTGTGATTTCTTCTGTTTGTGCCTTATGTTGTCTTCTGTGTCAATAAGCTTTGAAAAAAACTGTTTTTCTGCTACTGCCGGGATATAAGTCATCCTCGAAAAATAAGTATATATCTCCAAAGCATTCATAAAAAAAAAAAAAAAAAACTTTCTAGGCGCTTACTCAAACTTTTAGAAAAATTCCCAAATATGTAACTAAACTTTATCTACACTGTTCTAAATATTTTTGGTTGTGTTTCAAAAGTTTCTCTCGAGCTCAGAGAAGGCAGTAGCGATCTTGATTGCTCGTCTGCTTAAAACAAACCTGCTTCTGTTTATTAGTGTTCTCATTCTGCATAACAATAACATGGATTTTTTTAATTTAATGTTAACAAAACAAACGCATGACATTTATTTGCATAGACTCATTTTAATTCTAATTAAATAATTAAAATTAAATGTCTATTCATTCGAAATTTAGCCCAACACACTTCCAGTAAAATTAAACTGAGCAAATATGCAATAAGTCATTCAAATCGCGTTATCTTTTAAACAAATATGTTTGTTTACGAAATCTATGCAAAATGCTAATGAGCCTTTCATTAAAGAAATTTAAAAAACATGTTTGCAAATAAACAGTTGGGGATTCGAACCAGATGTTCAGTACGTAATTCTAAGTTGCTGTGAATTTTTCGTTTTAAACTGCTATTCATGTGTAAATACTGTCTGGAACTATAGCACGTTGGGAAATCTTGTGATGATTCTTTTTCTGTCATTATGCAAATTTTGACATTGAAATTGAAAGCCAAAATTTCATTTGACAGATTTTATTTATAAATTGTGTCTCGGAAGACTAGTTTAAATGCTAATATGGAAGTTTTTATACAAAACTATAGTGCAAGTAAAACGTGACAACTATAGTCCACTGTTTAAAAAACGATCACTCATACAATCGTTGAGTCAATCAATTATTGAGTCAATCAATAACATTAGTTTTTTTTTTATCAGTTGGTATCAATATTTGCATACACTATTCATTTATGATAGATGCTGTGCATTGTCCATTCGTAACGTTTCTTTTTAATTCTTCTCTAATCTTACCTCCGGATAGTTTTAAATTCTTCTCCGTATAATTATAGGGATATGTTTATATATACGTATTCAACATATTCATGAGCTCAAAATGACAAAATTCGCTGTTAATACATAGTAAATTGGATTATTACAATTAGGGATTGCAATACCGGACCAAAAATGCAAAACCGGTATTCGGTATTTTTTAAACGTGATACCGGAATACCGGTATTAATTCCGGTATTAGAAATTTCCCAAATAATATTCAAAAACATAATGCTGCTTTGCCATATTTCATTATTTTGTGCAAAAGGTGCATCATTTACTTATTGTGAACAAATATAAAATGAAGGAACACATTTCATAATAAAAAAATCAAAAAACATAATGTATCTGTTTAATTCTCAAAACATGGATCTCATTTTAGTCAAAATATTTTCTGCAGTTAAAAATATTCTTTCTGAATTCACGTAGGCCAATGATACTGTTAATACTGTGCGATACACCTCCCTCCCGTAGTTTCCTAGAAGTACTTCATCTTCAAATAATTCGATCTTTTAATTTGTTGGTTTAAAAAAAATAATTTTTGTGAGTGTGGGTGTTTCTTTTGTCTTATGGGTAGTTTATCATTATTATTTATAGCTGAATAGTTACAATTATGCATATTAACTTTTCTTCGAGCGACTTTGTTCCCAGTATTAACATCATCTTCAATGCTTTCCTCTTAGAATAGGCTTGTGTTTGCTTTTTATTAATTCTTTAGTTTGAAATTTACGATGAATTTGATCGTTAGACTCTTTTTCTTTCTTTTTTTGAGAAATCACATTGTTTATTGTTCTCATTTGACTGTTTTGAATTCCTATGATTTTATTTCCCCCCGCCTCCCTCTGCAGCACCACCATTGGCCGGCTGCCTCACGATGCAACTGCTTTAGTGAAAGCGTCCATATCCTGCATACATACACACACCTACACATACATGCATGCAGACATACACACTCACATACACGCACCTACACACATACACACTCCTACATACACACAACTACACACACACGCATGCATACACACACCGACACACAAACACACCCACACTCCTACATACACACACCTACACAAATACACATACACACACTCATGCCTGCACACAGACACAAACACACACGCCTACATACACACACACACTCGTGATTGCAAAAAACATAATTTGAATTCCAGATGTTAAAATTCAAAATTAATTTTTCTTTAATTTTTCGTTTTTGTTTTCTTTTCGAAATTCCTTACAATTATGTAAATTTTTGAAAATATGTTCCAACTAATTATGCCTTAACTCTGTGTTCAAGGTACAAAGCTGAACAGCGAGAAAGAACAGTTTGCTATTACCGGTGACAACAAATTACTGCTTGTTATACTAACAAGAAAAAAAATGTTTCTCATAATTCCTAACAGTTGTGACGAATATTTAAAAAATAATATCATAAAGACATACCGTAATTGATGGTTGAAATAAATTGTTCCTAGCACAAACACATTCGTAATTACACTTAAAATTAGTTTTCACTAGAGGGCAAGTCAAGGAAATGTAGAAAATAAAAACGTAGTTCACATAAACTCAAGAAAGTGCGATTCATCACACCCTCGGGTGATGAAAATATCATTATGTAATCTGTCCTTCATTGATATTCCATTATTTCATGCTTTGAAGCCAAGTTTTTACTTCAATAGACAGATTTTGGAACCGTCTCATCGAAAAAGAATTGTTAATCCAAATAACAGTATATATCTTATTAGTTAAATTGAAAACTCTTTAATTAATAACTATTTATTATTGGGGTGAATATCAAAAATACCGATATTCTACACTATCAAATACCGGTATTACGAAATTACACAATAGCTCCAAATACCGGTATTCGATATACCGGTATTGCAATCACTAATTACAATGCGTACGTAGACATAAGCCCAAAAACGTTTCTCATTTTATCGAATTTTATTTTAAAATTTGTGTCACTGTTATTAACATTATTGAACAATTAAGAACTACTTTTTTCGGTTGATTGCGGCTGATCGAAAGGCCGTTTTTGATAAAAGTGTTGGCTGAGTACGGATATAGAATTTTTGACTTAAGAAGGAATTTTTAGTTCTAGATTTTAAAAGAATTGTAATAGCAGCGGTTAACGGTTTTGTCTATGAAAAAAAAAAAAAAAATCAAAGCAACACTTTTGCTGTGATTCAAAATATAGGTTTAGTTTTTTGTTCTCAAACTGAAAAAAAAAAAAAATAAATAAAACTTTTTCAAGTGACGCCTGTTCAACAATCAGACTTAGGTAAAAGAAAATATCCGGCATCCTCTCCTGGGTATTCGTTTGAATATCAACGTCTTGAAGCACTGTATATTTCGCAATCCGAATTTTGACAAGATCCTACCTGATAGGTTTCTTTTTCTACAATTTGAAGGGAAATGGAGGAGAAATTAGCACCCGGCATGATTTTCTATATTAGGTAATACGAGGTATATCCAAAAAAAAAAAAAAAAAACATGATAAAGTTTGGACATGGTAATAAAGATATGGTAATTATGGTCAACTTCTACCCGTACATTAATCATTAAAATTTTATTTACAGCGGATACTGTTATTTTTATTTCTTATTAATAATGATGGAAATTAGTTACCTGGAAACTTTGTATTCGGATGAAGTTTCTTTATTGAAATTATTTCGCATATGTATAAGTGTTTTTCCTGAGAAGACTTGATTTACATTAAAAAATCTCGTTTTTAAAGGTAAAATCTGCCTTGGAAAAAAATGAATGAAATGAACAAACTGTTAACGATTTTTACGGTGCCTTAACGACGAAAATTTGTCTTTCTAAATAAATATTAAAAACAACGAGCTTGACTTTGGGGAGGGTGGCCCAAAGCGGATAAGCCTTCGTATGCCCTCCTCCTATGGTGTGTACGCGGCGATGCATACGCATGTCCAGTTTACCCGTACACCCCCAAGTTTCAATGAGTCCCAGCAAAACAGCAGTGATGCAACATGGCACAACCAAGCTTTAAAAAAAATATATATATATATATATATACATTTCTAAAAAAAATGAAGTTTTATAACTTGTGATTAGTCGAAGGCCAGCTTATTTTTTTGATTACCAATAATATTACGTTATTCTGACACTATCCACCTACAAATTACGATGGTCATTTCGTTTGTTTCTTTTTTAAATTTAAGGTTATAATTATTGAAAAAAAAAGGAAAAAACGTGCCTTCGGGCAAAGCGGGTATAGGATTTAATCACATTTATTTATATTTTCTTGAGACATGTGCTAACTTATACTTATCCTATTAAAAAAGAAAATCTAACTTTAAAAAATTATTTTTTAGGATGGCAATTAATTAATCTATTAGTCTAATCAGTTATTTCTTTAAGTTTTTTAAACAAATGTGCTCACTTTAAATTGGATAACTTATCCAATAAATATATATATATATATATATATATATATATATATATATATATATATATATATATATATATATATTTAATGGCATGTAGCTAATCAATTATTTTAATCGTTTATAACTTCATATTTGATTGGCAAATGTTCGAAATCACAATCACGGGCCCCCTGGTAGGGCAAGCAGGTTTTTCAGTTGTTTGTAATATTTGATAATAAATACATATTGGGTAATAAAAACCAAAATTGTTGCGATAAAAATCCAAAAAGTACAATTTTCGAGCGTTCTTTGAAAACCTACCACCTTCTCTTATTCTCGACGTCATGGTAAGCTGAAAAATCAAAGGAACATCCAACTTTGGTCAAGTGAGGTTAGTAAGCAATTCGTAATTGCTGAAAAAAGGTTAACGATAACCCAAACCAATTGAAACAATTTTCCACTATCTATCTAAATTTAAGCTACATTGATATTTACGGATGAGAAATCTAAGGTTATTACGTCATTTTAAACTTAGTTTAAAAACTTTTTTAAACTTTTGCAATTTTTGTTTAAAAACAAATTGTCTGGAAATTCGTTCCTGAATGGTTAAACTCCCTGCTTTTACCCTTAGGGTATTCTTAGTAAATATTTCTAGTCTCATTTAACACAAGAGCAAAAACTTGCTATTATTTTTAAAAGTAACAAATAATACACTAATTAAATAATAAAAAAGTAAGTAAAAATACAATTGTTCGCAAGATGCTTATTTTAAGTAAACGAACAAAAATTATAAAATATGTAAAACATAACGATAGATTTAGGAACGAAGTTATTTTTCAATACTCAATTCCACTTGGACCATAAAACCGCATAAAATCAGAAATATCTTCGCCTCAGAGCAACAGTAGGATATTTTAGTATTATTTCTGGGATTAGATGTTTTAGTGTTGCTCTAATGTGACGCTATGTAGAATTTCACACAAGATGATTTTCAATGATTTTATTTAAAAAGTGAGCAAAGGTAAATATTTTGCTTTATTGCGTAAACAATTTCAACTTCATTCATTTGTTTTTCTACGGTTTGTAAATATTTCTGTTGCTATTTTTATAAAATGCATATTTAAAAGCTTTTTCTGCCAAATTCATTACCCCCGAGACATGTTTTCCTTTGCTGTTTTCATAGCAAATTTGCTTTACTGAACTAAAACCGTTGTCTCTAAATGCATTTTATTACGCATAAAAGTAGCAATTGGTTCCATAATTTTATCTATGTGTTTAATTGTGTTATTCATTTTTGTTTTCACTGTCACATTTGTACAATAACATCGTTTTGTTTTGTAATTTTCTTTTAGTCAATTTAGAATTGATTTTTGTAATGATCATTATTTTTTAATTAAAAAATACATTTTTTGAAGTACCTTTTACTTGTAACTCGATAATTTAAACTGTATATTCTTTTATCTACGCGTTTACGAAAATAAATCACGAACACGTGCTTTTCGACAATATTTTACAGCTCTATTGTGTAAGTGGAAGTTTGCTACTTGGATTACCAAGCTCGAATTCCCAATCCCGAATCCAACGGGATCCCGTATTATATTAAACAGGGTTAATCCCAAAAAATTGAGAGCAAAATCCCGCAATTTTTTTTAATTCAAATCTTTCTCAACTTTTGCCGCTCAAAAAACTTTTCACAAGCATCATCTGACGTTTAAATCACCTTCCTCGTATATCTGCAAGAAAAACTCTGTCTCATAAGATGAAATGTGAATTTACCACTTAAAAACACAATAAAAAGAGAGTATATTTTTCTGAGAATGAATTGGTATTTGCGGTTTCAGTTTTCATATGTTCAGCAATTGAGAAAATACGTATAATTTAAAAACCATCACTAAAATTTAAAATTCAGAAAATTACGGTTTAGAAAAAATAGTTAAAGTGTATTTTTGATTGCGAAACTCGCTGAAGTAGCCTGAATGCAATGTTGGAGCACTTCTGTAAGCTTAAGGAATACACTCAAAACCTTTTAACTTACAAAAAGTGATGAATAGTTTTCTCCAAAGAAGAAAGCAGTAATAAAACGGACATTATTTATATGTTCGTCACGACTCTAAAAGAGGCAACAGAAACTTGAGTGAATAATAATAGAAAAAACTACTGCTAAAGGTAATGAATTGAATGGAGATCCTTTGCTAAATGTCCATAAATATGTCCAACTGCATTTTAGCCACATCACGTGTTTTCATCAAGCGTATTATTTTTAAACAAAAACCCTTTCTCATTTCATACGAGCAATGCTTTCTTAAGAAGCATTGGAATTTTTAGGGAACACGTTTGCGTACCAAAAGATAATTTATAATTGGGATCTGACTTTTGTAGCATTCTACAATTGACAAATGGAATTAGGGAAAAATAATTATTCAAGTAACAAAAGCAATCTTCCCTGAAAAGTACATCTTTTTCTATTTGTCATTAAAATTAAGTTTTTAGAAGAACAAAGCCAACTCCGCGGGATCCCGAGATCCCGCGTGATTGGCTCCTTACAATCCCGAAGGACTGAATTCGGTGCGGGATTAGAAACCCTATTTGCTACTAACACAAAAGAGTTTTTAAATTGAACTAATTCTAAATATTATCTTTTCTTTGTTTTTCATAGACTCATATAGTTTTAGTAATGCAACATTGATTGCAATGGCAAATCATGCAATTTTATGTATATTGCGCTTTAAAAATATAGCAGTTGAACATGTTGTTAAGGGACTTATGGATCTCTTGCTGCTACTTATAAAAGGATTTTTACAGTTATTTAAGACAAAATATGTATTAAGTTTAGAACACTAACTTAAATAAAATATAATTACCATCGCTAGCTATATATTTTTAGAAAAAATATTTTGAAGCTTTCAAGAATAAAATGTATCCTGCTCCAATTTCTCTGCTGTGGAATGTCTTACACTAATTGAAAGTGTTTTGATATACAATTAATTCTACGTATTCCAACTATGAATGAGAAATAAAAAAATCTTTCAAATTGAGCAAAAGATAATTTTGCGAAAGTATTTGTAGCTATTTTAATGTGAATTTTTCGATTTTTTTTTTCTTTATTTATGATTTGCGTACTGTTAGAAATTTTGCTAAATGAAGGTAAAATCTTTGGCAGCTTGTAACATCTTTAAAAGAAAGAGGAAATATTTCTTTCTTTTATATATGCATACATAAATAACAATGTACAAAAGCTAAAAAGTTTCTGCAAAATGAATTCAAGTTAACAAAAATAAATATGAATAAACGGAATGCCTTTTTTTGAACAGTTTCTTTACATTTTTGAAAAGAAATACTACAATTTCTAGATACGCAAAGGAAACTGCTGACTGTACGATTTTTTATTTGCCTTTGTTTTTCCAAAAAAAGTACGAATATTGCTATGTTCAGCTATATTCTGCATTAGGAGACCCTTTAAGTCGAATCTTATTGGTATTTGGAGACAAAAGTAATGCCACAAAATATTGGTTATTTTCTCAGATTAATTTTGAAAAAAAAAGTAAAAAAAAAAAAGAGAAGGAGGAGGTGGAAGAGAATATTAAGTTGATTGCTGAATTGACGTTTTTATTTTTATGTGCAATAAGAGTAAGACAAGGGATTAAATTTTTCTTTTTAAAGGTAATCATTCTGTAGAGCCTTTTTTTTTTCCATTTTAAGTCCTGTTACACTGTTTCTCTTTTAAAGTGCTGTTGTGTGAAAAAAAAAAGATTAAGTTAAATAATGTTTAAAAAATGAAATGTCGGAATTAAATTACTGAAGGTGCTACTTAAAATAAAATTAAAACTTCTATAGCCTCCAAATTAAATTATTTTGAAGAACCTAGCATAGAAATAGTTTCGAGGCATAGAATGATGTTTCAATATACAGAAAATGAGACAAAATAAAAAGGATTCGTTTTTAGAATTGATGTTATTATCTTGTCTTTTTTTTTAAATAGCATTTGCATTACTTTAAAAAACATTTTCTCGTTCTGTATTAACTACAACATTTGTTTTATAATATACTAGCGGCCCGTCCCGACCTTATTCGGGTTAAAAAAAAGCTATCTACGAGGGCTGCTCAATAAATAATAAGACTAAATTTATAAAAACAACAGAACGACTTTATTCGTCAAAATTCACATGGATTTTTTAAGAATAACTTCTGCGGAACTATATGCATTTATTCCAACGTTATGTCCACTTTTTAAAAATTTATGAACTTTAAGTTAGTGAGACCTTATTCGAAACCGCCTCTGCAGAGTTTAGACATGCTTTGATGCTTTCAAAACGTTTGCCTCGTAATGGTTTCTTTAGTTATGAAAACAGCTAGAAATCACTGATGGAAAATAATTCCGTGATTCCCATTGATGATATTAGCAACAGTGTTAATCATTGTCTCTGTGAAGGTTGTCCCTCACGTTCAACATCTTCCCCTTTTTTCCTGCCTTCCTTAACACATTGACTGCGTCGTCGACAGCCTATGTATGGACTCCCTGCGCTAAGCTATTGGAAACAATTTGAAGGAAAACAGTTTTATTGGTTTTTTTCATGAATAATACAGCCTACAAAAAAATATTCTATATATTTTTTCTAGAAATTTTCCACACTGTGACACTTTTCAAAGCAAGGGACAACACACAAGGTAGGTTTGGACGCACTTGTTTTGCATGACAACGCGATCCCTGTCAATGTCATCATCGTCAACTAGTCCATCATCCGATAAAGTAACATATTTCACTGCATCTTCGAACGACATATACTTACGTCTGCTCATTTTACGTTTTTTTTTACTCACAGACTACAGCACAAAAAACTCACGCGCTATCTCGTTTGATCGCGTGCACGTCTGCTTGCATCAGAAAATGTTTTCACAGCAAACGCAGTAGTGGCCGTCTTGTGTTCTCTTTTTGAACCTTGTCTAAATGTTCGTCCATGCTCGGCAAAACAGCCAGGAAAGCCAATGGAACCCTCTGAAAAAATATAGCAACATGTTGGCTGGAGGACGAGTTATCTCGTCCCTAGCGCATGCAGCATAATTCTGGAGGACGAGTTATCTCGTCCCTAGCAGTCAATGTGTTAAAAACTTTATGCCAGCAAAAGGTACTAAACATTGCTTCATCGTAGAAAACTTCACGTATCATATCAAAGATCTCCGATGCTGATTTTTGCAAATGAAAACAAACTTAAATCGCATAACTTTGTTCGAAGGACGCTTCCGTTTTGACAACTAGATACGTCTTGTAGGCGCCGCCAACAGGCTTCAATTCAATCACGTGATACTCAGGAACATGAGTCTTCGCCAACTATAGGTGGTTTTTGTTAATACAGACAACAGACATTTTTCATGCCAAAGAAATTAACATTCCAAAGAGTGATTTCGCGGCAATAAAATTAGTCTTATTATTTATTGAACAGCCTACGTGTCTTTAAAAAATATTATGCTGTAACTTTTTAATTTAAAGTTTAATAGTAAGCAACATTTTTTGTTTGGTTTTTATGAGACTTGAAACAAATTGATTTGCCTCATTTCCTGATCATAAGAGACCAACATATACCTCCCCCTGAATAATACAATCTTCCCGTATGCACCATTGTACTTTGTACCATAAAGTTGTACGTTTGAACTTCAAATTTAATGATGGTGATGGAATAAGGAATTGCCATTCGTAATTGTAATCACTTACATTGGAAAAGCAAATATGCAGGGACCATGGAGACGCAAGGAATATGAGCCAACTGATATACTATTGACTCATATTCCTTGCGTCCCCATGGCATTTGCTGTAAGAACTGTCATTTGCTGTAAGAACAATACTCTAAATAATATTATTCCTTAGTAAATTCAATGGGGTCCAAATCCGTTGCATATATTAGGCAAATAAGAATTGCGAAATAAAATTATTGGGATATCGCCTTTTTTTTGTATATAATTTCATTCTAAAACGCATTGGCAACTTCTTTGTTATCGAAATAATACTTAGTACTGTAGTTTTTAAATTATTTCCATTAATATATTCTCAGTTATACGATGGTGTTCAAAAAATATTTGTTGAGTTTTTTGAAGACAATTATAATATGTTAAACATTTAAATGAAAGATTTTGTTTCATTTAAATGAAAGAGCTGCTTTTGCAGTTTTAGTAAAGGAGTAAGTTTTAGGAAGTATGTTGATTATTACAATTGTAGTTTTAGGTTGAACGACTGATTTATAATATTGGCCTTGTATGGAGCCCTGTTCCTCGTAAAGCCGTTTGGAAGAGCTTAACAAAAGTTAAGTTTAATAAATAGTGATTATATCTAGAATTTAAAAAAGTAATTTATATGATACGCAATGAAACAAAGTGTTAATTAATAGTGTGTGTCTTTCATTAATGCAGTACTTGAACTCATAAAAACTTGATTCATTACAGTGACCTTCCTTGATTCACCCACCTTACTTATTTGGTCAACACACTTTTATAACACTTCTTTAATACTTAAAAGGTTGCATTTGAGAATAACTTCTTATCATTTTGTTGCCTACCCTCTTATTCTTTAAAGTCTAGTTCTGCTAATTTTACGAGCGCCGACCGCACTGTTCTTTATAAACATTTTTTTTCAATGTGCAGATTTTCTTTTAATGATGTTCGTGGGTATGGAAGAGGACATTCCAAGGAATAAATATCATGGGAAAACGTAACAAAAGGTAAGCAACCTAGAAATATGCATTACCTGAAGCACTTACAAGCAGAGAAGTGCAAGTGTTAAAAAAAAAAAAAAAAAGAGATAACTAGCACAAATGGCAGGAGAAACTCTCAGTTCGTTATGGGCAATAAATGGCGTTAGTAGCTCTGGTAGGTGCTGCTATAATGCCCGATTATCCTCATATAAATAATTGCGAATGACCGAGTAACGCTTCTGACGCTATCAACAATGAAACTCGCGCCATGGCATGATAATTTGATAATTCGTTCTGGTAATGCTTGATATTCAGGGAAATGCTTTATTTTGACGAGGCTGAACTGAATCTGGTATCTCAACTGTTTTACTGGTAAGACTGTCCTTTCAATGAAATGAAAAAAAGGAAAAAGTGGTCAACAATGAACGCTATCTACTAGAGTTCAGGGTTAGGGTTCAAATTTAAACTATCAAAATACATCATCAAAGAGGGAATTGCTTTGTTCAAATGTTGAAGAAATTTTCACCCGTTATACCTAAACGGGCGATTTTCTGGTTAAAAATTATTAATGAAAGTCCACCTACAGTTTGAATGTTTCACACGTTTTACTCAAAACTTTAAAATGTCGATTTAAATTCATCACTGCCTTCTCAAATAGAAAAGTAGTTGTTTGCCTTAAAAAATATCTTCTCGACTGTCTCACGGCAAATGAAAATGATTCTGATTTCTAAACTACCGAAAACATTTCTAAAAGCGGAGAATCCAAAAAAATGCATACGCATGCCGTATATGGCCTTCACGTTTGTAAGTTTTGAAGAAAAAGAGTGATTTGTCAATCAATATTTTTTAGAAACTTGTTAAAGTTAAAAAAAAACAAGAAATGTGTGGCATAGATAAAGGATTGTACAATCTTTGCATACTTGAACTTAACTTCTTTACACCTCTCAAGCGGAGAATTTAATTTAATTCATTTTGCGGTTTTGTTACTAGATGCTGTCACTCAAACTGTCATTTAAGCAACCTATTACATTTTTAACACATTCTTGTAGAAAAGTAGATTTTAATCAGGAAAAAAATGCATAATGTGTGCGTGTGTGTGAGTGTGGTTGTGTATTATGATGAAACGAAGTCATTTTTTTTCGTAACTATTTTTTAGAAGGTTACGTCGTAAACATTTTTAAATCGATTTTAAGAAATTTTAGTTTTGATATTACATGTACTTGAGTTACTACCCATTTTCAGAAATTTGATTTAAGTATTATGAGCATAAACTGTTCCTTGAACTATTGAAAAGTAAAAAACGTAATTTTGTACTATTTAAAATTTGAATTGTGTTATTATTCCCAAAGAGACCAATGAGACAAAGTAAATAAAAAGGCAAACGAGAGAAAAAATACTGACCTAAAAGGAAAAAAATACAAGTCAACCATTAAAAAATTATTTTGTACCCCTTTAAAATTTAAAAAAAAAAAAGTCAAAAAACTTTAGTTTACCGTATTGGAATTTTAACCGAAACTTAATGTGTCAATTTTTCAGTAATAGTTCGGTGAAATTTTGTTATGAAATTATTTTAGTACTAACTATGTTTGTTTTGGAAGTACATAGTTTCAAAGAACTTTTTCCGGTGATGTAACCAGACCTGTAAATTAGCTGAAGAACACAGTTGTGTAAAACCTGACGGGAAATCAGGAAAATACAAATTATATCAATATAATATCATATTATTATACAAATTTAAGAAAATACACATTACATCCAGTTAAACTGGAAACATTTCTAAACAGGAAAGTCAAACTTTACACAAGGAATAAATAACTTAAAGTAGAAAATTTATTTTGATAAAAGATATTTTTTTGAAATTTTAAATCTAAAGGAAATAAAAATATTTAATTACTAAAAACAAATGTCTGGTTAAATTCCAACAACGATGAGCAGCGATTACTATTTCAACTTAAATATCACATGCTGTTTTAAGACCGCTTCGATAACCCGTTTCACTTTATCTTTATAAGTGTAGAAAAGTAAGAATTCATTTTATAAGTACAACAGTAATTTGCATCAGGGCTTCGGAGTAAGAGATAAAATACCCTCTTCCCCTCCTGAAGATTTAAGCCCGTGACTTCCAATCTTGACTTCAACTCCTTTACCCCAAAATCATTCGCCTACTACTTCACGACTTCGTTGCTTTACTACTATTATGGTTTTTAAAGCGAGGAAAAAAAAACTGTCGATAGGAGAAATTAACTTAAACGTCAATACGTTTGAAAAATTGTAAGTTTTGACAATTAGAATTTGTGTATATGTCTCAAGTGTTAGGTAAGAGACGTTGTGCATCATTTGTTATTTTGATAAGTAGAATTCAGCACTTACATGCAGTAAGATGTGAGATTATAATGAAGCATGTAAAATATCTTACAAAATGAAAAATGACTACAAAAATATATAGTATTTTTGCGTGGCAAAATAAATAGTTTTAGTCATTAAAAAAAACTTTTTTGATGCCTTTTTTAGCATTGTAACAATAATAATATTCGGGTACAAGGATGTATTATATGGCAAAAACACACATCGTCGCCTCAGAGCAACAGTAAGATATTTTAGCGTTATTTATGGGATTAGATATCTTACTATTGCTCTGAGCAGACGATATAAGATTTGATATTTTATTATCAAATTCAAATAGGTCATTGAATTTCGAGTTTTATGAGAAACTGATATTTTATGACAGTATGACCCAAAACTAATGAACCACAGTTAATTAAATTTAAAAAATAGCTTGAAAGTTTTACACATTACTTCATGCTTGAATACATTAATAAAAAGAAATATACCTTTTTTAATTTACAATTTGAACTTACTAATTTCCTCACAATTTAATTTCCATTTAGCGTTTAATTATATTTTACAAAAGGATTTTTATTCAGGAAAAAATTTTGTAGGCTCATAACGGCTTAATAAATCAATTTTTTTTTAAATGCGACTAGGGGGCTCTGCCCCTTGCTCGTTAACGCTCACCAACCCAGGACGATTGCTTCGCAAAGATTTTAATCTGTTTCTTTTTAACTGACGATTTAAAACATATTATGAGCTCCCTTTGGATCAAAAAGCACACCTTCCCCGGGTTTCAAAATAACTTGTACCAACTTGCACAAGGGCTAAGGGGTTCCTGAGCATAGCAAAACTGCAGTTTTGCTTATTCATGGTCTCAGTAATACATTATGCTCTTTAGCTCGGGGCTTGAATTAAGTTGAACCTAAGATTTTCCGTTAAAATCGAAACCCTTGAAGTTTATGAATAAAGGAAAGAAGAAACATGCAAATCGAAAAGACGTAACTATGGCAACTCCAAATAAAACAATTTTAATGGAGATGAGGATTATTCGAATTTAATTTTTAACGGCTCGTAACTTTTTTTCTTTTGGAGATAGAAGCTCAGCTTTTTGACCACGGGTCGAGTTAGATCAGGAGTAAAAAAAAAAAAAAAAAAAAAAAAAAAACCTGCAGGACAATTTCTTTTCTTTTTATTGACAGATATAATGAAGAAAGTAGTGCCTAAATTTTAGCTAAGCCTAAAACGTTCAAACTAAAAATGGAAATAACTCCCGCCGTATTTAAGTTAGAGCATTGAAACAAATTGCGTAGAACGCGGAACACTCTACCCTTTCCACCGATATGTACTATTAATATAGGCAAATAATTTTTCACCCGTCTAATAGGCAATAATAAGCAATTTACGCGAGTTTTGAGCTTAAAAAATTAATTACAAAAAAACTTATTTCGAATTTAAAAAAATAAAACCCCAGGTGCACACCCCCGGGGCTCGAAGTAATTTGTACAAAATTTTAAGGCTGTAGGTACAATGGGGTCTCCTGGACACACGTCCGCCACAGACTTCCGTCCAGAATTTCTTTGAAACCTTACTTTTATTTACCACTAGCAGTACCCGCACAGCGATGCCAGTGCTAAAAATTTAATGGAAGTCCGTTGAATAAAAAAAATTGACACCCCCTTCCCCTCTGATGTGAAATGATCGTTTTTCTTTGTATAAAATGCGTACACACCTTTTCAAAAAAAAAAAAAAAAAAAACTATTTAAGTTTCGTTGGAATTTAAAACTTTTCGTCAAATCATTAAATTAGATTAACAGTGGCTTTAAAACTTTATTTAGCGAGTGAAGCGGATTTTACAGCAATTTAAAATATTTCGCCAAATAAACAAAAAAGACATCAAATAATGTCATTCAAATTTAAAAATAATTCCGCAGCTCTATTGTTCATCGCCAAACTTACCCAGCAACCACGCTATCATAATCCATCCGTGTAACGAAAAAAAACATCTTGTGGAACATTCAAAAATCATCGTCAGAAAAAAAGAAGAAAATGTCGCACATTTCACTCGGATAAAACAAATCAAAAGTTTTTCTTTCAAAACAAATCGCCAAAACAATGAATTACATTTACGGTTGCCTTAAAACAATAATTCTAGACTGAACCCCATGCTCAGCGCCTAACGTGCCAAGCGACCGCGCTACCGGAACCCAGCCCTTTTGCGAGTGAAGTGGATGTTTTTTCTTTGGCAATAATATTTGCCAAGCAAAAAAAAAAAAAAAGGTATAAAATCACATTAACAGTAGTTTTCAAATCTTTATATATTAAGAGTTGCGTTGCCCGGCTTTGTCTACCTTGAGAACAAAAATTGTGCCAAGTGACATGTATTCAACAATTAATTAAAAGAATAACTTAATAACTTAAATAATTTAAATAAAAGAAAAAAAAACCAAGTGAAATTATCCTTCCAAACAATGACGACTGATATTAAAATACTTTTAGGAAATTAAAATGCGAAAGATGGATTTTGAAAGCGTAACCATGGAAACATGAAATAAAATAAGTTTAAAATATTGTAACGGATTCGGTGCGACTTCCGCTTTCTTGAAATGAAAACACAGTTCTTGATAAAAACACAGGAAATTTATTTACACTATGTACAGGAAAGATCTTCAACAACTGCTAAATTATTCATCAGCAATTAAGCAATTATCACACAACACCGTAAACTCAACGTTTACACACGTATTTACTTCCAAATACGAAAACAACACAGCGAAATGCCTCGCTATAAACAGAGCAAATACACACTCTCAGTTCGAAATCCTCAATCGAAACTAACTCTTTATCCAGCGTAACCGTTTATATAAACACCGAAAAGAAATCTCTCAAATATTCCACACGCTTCTGGAAAAAAAAGTAGACCGTTATCAAATTTTATCAATGAACAAAAAGGAAATAGGGGGGTCGTATCCTTTCGCCATATGTTAAGGGGTTGTATATTCATTACGGGAAACTATTTACAGGTTACGTTCCTACAATAATTACTATTTACAGGATTTGTAACATTGCCCCCTTCCTAAGGACTGCACGTCCCGGGCAGTACACTCCCCAGAAAGGGTGCCAAACTTCTATCACAAGTTTACAAATATACACATTAATTAATAACTAACAGATACAGAAAACACAATAATAACAAGAAATATTACTAAACATTAAAAGCAAAAATTATCTAACCCTTTTATGTTATCAACCATGGTTGCTTACGTAATACTCATGAACTATGGCCATAGTATGGGACTAACCGATCATAATGTACAACCCTAGGTTTTGCATTAGGTGATTTTTGGATCCTCACTACGACGTCATTCAGTCGGTTAAGGACTTTGTAGGGTCCATCCCAATGCGACTGCAATTTGGGTGAAAGACCTTTCCATCGGATGGGATTCCATAACCAAACCTTGTCGCCTTCGTTGAATTCATGTCCAGTAGACCTTGTGTCGTATCGGGTCTTCATCTTCTCCGCCGCGATGTTGATTCGCTCTCGTGCGAAGTTATGAACGTCTTCCAACCGGGCCTGGAGATCCTGGATGTACTCCTCAGGCGATGAAGGCGCATCCGGAGGACGACCGAAGACGAGATCACATGGTAGCCGAAGCTCTCGTCCGAAGAGCATCTGAGATGGGGCAAATCCGGTAGTCTCGTGGACAGCACTGCGGTATGCCAGCAGGAACAAAGGTAGCTTCTTGTCCCAATCCTGTTGATTTCTGGAGACCATAAGTGAGAGATTATTCAGGATTGTGCGGTTAAATCTCTCCACCATGCCGTCCGATTGTGGGTGTAGTGGTGTTGTCCTAGTTTTCTCAATTCCGAGAATTTGACATAGGCCCTTAAAAACAGCAGAGATGAAATTCCTCCCTTGGTCGGAATGAATCTGCAAAGGTGTTCCATATCTCGAGATCCAATGTTGGACTAGAGTCTCTGCTACGGTGGTAGCTTCTTGATCTGGAATGGGATATGCTTCCGGCCATTTGGTGAAGTAGTCGATGGAAACAAGAATGTATTTGTTCCCATCAGCAGTTCTTGGTAGAGGACCCAGGATGTCGATCCCAATTCGTTCGAAAGGAGCTCCAACGTTGTACAGATGTAGCTTCCCTCTGCTTCTCTTCTTCGGTCCTTTACGAGCAGCACAGGCGTCACAAGAACGGCACCACTTCTCCACGTCATCCTTCGCCTTGCTCCAGAAGAAGCGCTCCCGAACTTTATTGAGGGTTTTCAAGACACCAAAATGTCCTCCAGTCGCACTACTATGTATTTCTTTCAGAACATCTGAAATCCTGGATCGGGGAAGTAGTAACTGCCACCTAGATGTCTTGCCGTCGTCAGATTCCCATTTCCGGTGTAGCACGCCGTTCCGTAAATGGAGTGAGTTCCATAAAGCCCAGTATCTTTTTGTTGCAGGACTGAAGATGGAAACGTTCTGCCAGCTAGGGCGTCGACTGTCACTTTCCATGAACTCTAAAATTGGTTTTATGTCGGGGTCTTCAAGTTGATCTTTTCGAACTTGGTCATCACTCCATGGATCAGGTTCTGATGATGTTGGAGTCACTGTCACCTGATAGGCGGTAGGGCTAGTCGTTCCATACTGTTTCTCGATTCGGGAACAATAGTGGCAGTTCTCAGGACAGGGTCTCCTTGATAAAGCGTCGGCATTACCGTGAGATAACCCTTTTCGATGCTTGATCTCCATGTCACATTCCTGGAGCCGCTGTATCCATCAGGCTATCTGGCCTTCCGGAATTTTGAAGTTCAAAAGCCAAGTTAATGAGGCATGATCTGTCCGAAGCAAAAATTTTCGGCCGTAGAGGTAATGATGGAAGTGTTCTACAGCTTTCACTATGGCCAGTAACTCCTTTCTGGTGACGCAATAATTTCGCTCCGACTTGGATAAGCATTTGCTCCAGTAAGCGATGACATGTTCATTTCCGTCAATTTCTTGGGATAAAACAGCTCCGATGCCCTCGTTGCTCGCATCAGTGTCCAGGATGAAGGATTTTTCAGGCTGAGGATAGGCGAGGATAGGCGTTGATGTTAAAGCCTCCTTCAGTCGTAGAAATGCATCTTCGCATTCTTTGGACCATTCAAACTTTTGCTTGCTCTCCGTCAGCTTATGCAAAGGTCGTGCAATGTTGGAAAAACCCTTTACAAACTTCCTGTAGTACGTGCAGAGCCCCAGGAAACTTCGCAGCTGATGGATGTCTTCGGGACGACTCCAACTCTTGACTGCAGATACATTTTCTGGATCGGTTTGTACACCTTCAGAAGAGATGATGTGACCAAGGTAGTTCACTTCCCGGCGGAACAAATTACATTTGGACGGGCTTAACTTCAGATTGGCTTCCTTAAGCTTCTGCAGCACCTTCCTAAGATTTGCCAGATGTTCTTCGAAACTGCGTCCCACGATGATGATATCGTCTAAGTAGACCAGACAGGATTCGTAGGAAAGTCCTCTTAACACTGTCTCCATAAGACGCTCGAACGTAGCTGGTGCATTGCAGAGGCCGAAGGGCATCACTTTAAACTGCCATAAGCCTTGTCCAGTTGTAAACGCTGTCTTCTCTCGGTCATCAGGGTGTATCTCAACCTGCCAGTAGCCGCTCTTTAAGTCCAGAGTCGAAAACCTATTGTGTCCGGAAAGAGTGTCCAAGGTGTCGTCTATCCGTGGAAGAGGGTAACTGTCTTGGTGTTTTCATTCAGCCGTCGGTAATCGACACAAAATCTGGTGGAGCCATCTTTCTTTTGGACTAAGACGATGGGAGAAGCCCAGGGACTGGATGATGGTTCGATTACATCATTCTCCTTCATCTCTTTCAGGAGGGTCTCAACCTCTTCCTTCTTGGCGAACGGTAGTCGTCTTGGATGCTGTTTAATAGGGAGGTGTTCTCCAGTGTAAATCCTATGCTGCGTTAAATTCGTACGGCCAACATCCTCCGATGTAGATGAAAACAGATGCTTGAAGTCGTCCACCAATTGTTCCGCAGCAGTTCTTTGATCTTTCGATAATGGTGCACTCCCAATTAACTTCGACGTCAAGGACTCAGAAGACACAGTCTCAGGGGAATTGATTCTTTTAATGATGCAGTTTACTGGAGTACAAGTTGCCAACACTTCACCTTTTCGGATATTCCTTGGCCTTTCACTCAGGTTGGCGACTCTCACAGGAATTACATCCTTAGAAAGGTCCACAAGCGTAGATGCTACCAGTACTCCTTTTAGGCTATTGCTTAGGTTAGGGTATTCAATGAGTCCAAATCGAAAACTATTGCTTTCTTCAAAGGAGCCAGGTATTAATGATTCTGACCTTGAGGGAATCGATAAATCTGTTTGAGCTATTATTTGATGAGCGGATTTTACATCACTTTCTGCGGGGAAAACGGCTATGTCTTCTCTCATCGAGTGCAGCTCATTAGTCTTGAAGTCGAGAGTGAAGTCATATTTCTTCAAAAAGTCCAATCCGAGAATGAAGGGGTCCGTGATATTAGCGACGAATGCCGTATGATGGTAAGTGGCATTTCCAAACACTATTTCCAAGTCCACTTTACCGTCAATCTCAATTTTGTCACCTGTCACAGTCTGGAGACTTACGCGTGGCGATGTCCACAGCAGTTTCAATCCAAATTCACGAGCCACATCTGTCCTAATGATTGTCACATTGGCTCCAGTGTCAACAATCAGTCTGCAGGGGTTCCCATTTACATGTGCGTAAATGAAAAGTCCATCACTGCCACTACCAGAAGAGGAAATCTGCAGAGCTTTAGTGGTGGTGATTTCCTTCCCTCGCGTAGCTTGGCGAGCCGGACAACTCCTTCGCAGGTGTCCTTCACTACCGCATTTCCAGCACTTCTGCTCTTGTTTCTTTTGGGCTGTTATGCTGCTCAAATGTCTTGTCAAGTCACCGAGTTGTCTCTCAAGTTCAGCGAGGTGGGACGACCTGGAATCAGACTCATCAGCTTCCTGAGTCCGGATTAGATGGCGATTCACACGGGTTGCTTCTTGGGCGGCCTCGTATCTCATCGCATACACAACGGCAGAATTCAGGTCTTTGACATCCGCCATCCGTAGAGCTTTCTGGATTTCCGGATCTCGAACCCCGTCGATGTAGTAGTTGAGTGCCAGGTTGTCTCGAACATCCGCAGGGCAGTCGTAAAAAGCAAGATGAGACAGTCTCTCGATGTCCGCCGCAAGCTCTTGCAGGGTTTCCCCAGTTTTCTGGAAACGGGACTTCAACTGGAGTCGGCTGAAATCTTTCTCGCACTTCTCACCGAAGCGAAGCTCTAACGCAGCTGTGAGGGCGGCGAAATCCAGGCGCTGGCTGTCCGGAAGGGTCTGGAGAATGTCCGCTGCGTCACCTCTCAGGGATGCTGCAAGATGACAGGCCTTGGTAGCAGAGTCCCATCCGTTCGCTTCCGCCACTATCATGAATTGAGTTTTGTAAACCTGCCACGAAGTTTTCCCATCAAATGTGGCAAGTTTAATGGACGGTCGAGCAACCGATGTGGGAGCGCCAAACTGTACAGAGCTGCTTTCCGCGGTCGCCAATCTCCTTTCCATGTCTTTAATTTTCTCATCCACATGATTCTCAACTGTTGCGATACGGTTTTCTACTGTTTCAAATTTTTCATCAAAAGCATCAACTCGATGCTCTATCTCATTAAATTTATTTTCCATCACAGTCTTTACCGAAGTAAGGTCGTTTTTAATTTCCTCTTGGTTAGAAGCTAAATCATTTTTCAGTACCATTAAATCACTTTTCAATTGTTCTTGATTAGCCGCAATGTCATTTTTTAATTGTTCTTGATTTGCAGTAAAACTTGCAGTCAAATCACTTTTTAATTGTTCTTGATTAGCCGCCATATCATTTTTTAATTGTTCTTGATTAGCCGCCATATTATCAGTCAAGTCGCTTTTCACAGCATTAATTGCTTCCAGAAGTTGTTTTAATTGGTCATCCATTGCGCGAGTAATCACCATAAAAACAAAGTTTATAAATTCAAAGTCTTTATGAAAAAATGTCCAAAGTCACACTTACTCCAAGAAAGTCCAGAAGAAGCCCCACGTTGGGCGCCAAATTGTAACGGATTCGGTGCGACTTCCGCTTTCTTGAAATGAAAACACAGTTCTTGATAAAAACACAGGAAATTTATTTACACTATGTACAGGAAAGATCTTCAACAACTGCTAAATTATTCATCAGCAATTAAGCAATTATCACACAACACCGTAAACTCAACGTTTACACACGTATTTACTTCCAAATACGAAAACAACACAGCGAAATGCCTCGCTATAAACAGAGCAAATACACACTCTCAGTTCGAAATCCTCAATCGAAACTAACTCTTTATCCAGCGTAACCGTTTATATAAACACCGAAAAGAAATCTCTCAAATATTCCACACGCTTCTGGAAAAAAAAAGTAGACCGTTATCAAATTTTATCAATGAACAAAAAGGAAATAGGGGGGTCGTATCCTTTCGCCATATGTTAAGAGGTTGTATATTCATTACGGGAAACTATTTACAGGTTACGTTCCTACAATAATTACTATTTACAGGATTTGTAACAATATTAAATACAAACAGAGGAAATAAACAACGGATTTAAAAAGCGTAACCATGGAAACCAAAAATAAAATTGTTGACAACCTGAATCAAAATGACATATTTCGAAATTGATTTATAAACGCTTGTAACTTTTTTTCCTTTGAAGCTAGAAGCTAATTTTTTTGACCGGAGGTCGAGAGAGATCTGGAGTAAAAAAATCTCGCTTTTTCCAATGCTGTCAAAAAGAAAAGTGTGGGACAATTCCTTCACTTTTTATTGATAAATTTAATGAAGAAAGAATTGCCAAAATTTCAGCTAAGCCTAAAAAAGTTCGAGATAAAATCGCAAATTGCTCCTGTCGTAATGAAGTTAGAGCATTGAAACAAATTGCTTAGAACGCGGAAAATTCGACCCTTTTCATCGGTATAAAATATTAATATGTGCAAGTAATTTTTCACCCCTTTAATAGCCAATAATAGGTAATTTACGTGAAATTTGGGCCTAAATTTGAATAAAAAAAGAACTATTTATCGGATTTTTTTCGAATTATAGCCTATGTTACTCAGTGAGAAAGCATCTTTCATATAGTGAAAGAAGTTTTCAAATAGGTGCAGTGGCTCCGGAGATTACCTCGAACATATAAACACACAAAAATCCGCCCTCTCTCTTTATAATATTAGTAAAGATAGAGAAAACCCGTTAACTTTTTCTTGCATTGAATTTCGATATATACTCTTATGCATACACGCAAAACTGGCGGAGTCGGACTGATTTTGGGGTGTCCAAGGCATTAAGCTCCTATAGTCGGAGTCGATCATTTCGTCCACAACTCTGCCAGGTGTACAGAGCTAAGAGTCGGAGTCAGATTGGTTTTCGGGAAAAGGATTCGGATTCGATCATTTCTCCTCCGACTCCGATGCTCCGCACAAAACGATTAGTAAAAGTAAGTAAAAACAATTTCAATTCGAAAAAGCTAATTTCATTAAATATCAGTAGAATGGATGCCTCACTTGCCAAATTGATTTACTCCATAAAACAAAAACTCGAGAAAAATGATAAAGAAGATGATAGTGTTATCCATAGGATTGAATAGGCCCTCGTGTTACATTTTCTGCCATGACATATTCAGAAATGTACTAAACTAAAACTTTAATATAAATTCTCGCGCTAAGCATTTATAAAGCACTATTAAAGCAGAATTGAAGATTTTTTTTTTAAAGTGGAGTTAATGGATTCAGCAGTTGAGGCATCCAGTGTAAATATGGTATTGATAGGAGATTTACCCTTTGTGTGGTGTCATTTATAAGTGCACGTGAACATAAATATTATCAATGAGTAGGACTAATCATGAATGAATTCCCCCGTACACACTCCCACAATCCTCATTGCACGTACGTTAGAGTCAAACATGACTGCATGCTTTGTAAAAGGGACATATGACAAAACGATCAATAACTTCAATCACCCTCCTTTTGTAAGTTAAAAAATAACCCAAAAAAGTGAAATTTGAACTATCAACTTATGTTTACAATTGTGAGCAGACTAATTATGAAAAGCAAGCAAAAAAGAAAGAAAAAATCGATGATGAAAAAAAATCAAGCTTTATTAAACATTAGTTAAATACGCGCATTGTAAATATAGTGTTCATAGGAGATGTACACTTGTGTGTTGTCATTTATAAGTCGACATAAATAGTATTAACAGCAAGAAAAAATTTTAATAAATACCTCCGTAAGCACTCCCACAATCCTCATCGCACATACGTTAGTCATAAACATGACCGCATGCTTTGTAAAAGTGATAGATGACATAATGATCAATATATTTAATTATCCTACTTTTGTAAGTTCCAAATAACCCACAAGAGTGAAATTTCGACTTTCAACTTAAACTAAAAATTTCAAATTTCTATCACTTTGATCTTTACAATTGTGCACATACTAATTATGAAAAGCAAGCAAAAAAGAAAATAATCGATGATAAATAAAAATCAAGCTTCATTTAACATCAGTTAAACATGAGCATTGTAAAGATGGTGTTCATAAGAGATATACGCTTTGTGTGTTGTTATTTATATGTCGACATAAATAATATCAACAGCATGAAAAAGCTTTAATGAATGTCCCCATATACACTCCCACAATCCTCATCGCACATACGTTAGAGTCATAAACATGACTGCATGCTTTGTAAAAGTGATAGATGACATTACGATCAATAAATTCAATTACCCTACTTTTGTGGGTTTCAAATATTCTGAGGAACCAAATGTCCCCTTTCCCTTTGTGAGCTTAAAAGCGCAATAAGCTTTATCGCTTTACACTAATATCAAAGCCACATTCCAGATATCTTTTAAATGTCATAAGAGATAACGACGCAAAGGAAACTTGCAAAATCAATTAGTCTGGTGGAAGAATTTTGAAACTATAAGTCACATTCTTTGAGAAGATTCGCTTGGGGCAGGAATAACTTCTGGTGCAGCCCCAGTCCTTTTCGTTGAGCGTATTACAAAGATTAAAATAAGTTTTGTCGCATTAGTTTTATAAGTCATTTCATCCAAGAATTTTTTAGTAGGAATGTAAGTTATTTTGAGAAGTAAAAATTTGCCTTTTCTGGAAATTACTTTGACTGCGAAATATTAAAATTTCCTTGAAATAAATCAATGGATTAAAATATGATTCCTAATACTTTAATTTTACCTTTGGCTTTATGTTTCTTTTTTCGTTTGATTATCATCTTCTAAAATGAGAGATAAAGAAACTCTTTTCAACTTAAGAAAATATGTTTTGATTTATCTACTTTTAAAGGTGATATTCCAGATTCACTCACGAATAGAGAACTTTTATGCAAAAAATTTTCTAAAATTATTTATTTATGATTTTCATTCAATTCTTGGAACTTGATTCTTTTATTTATCCTTTTAATGCGTTATAGTATGCTTCGTCATACAAATAAATGCTTGAAGTAAATTAGCAGCAAAAATTTATATTTTATAAACACTCAACACTGCATCTTTGAGAGTAAATTTTTAAAAAAATGTACAGAATAATAGTATCTTTAAGCTTTTAATGAACTGAAGTTATCGGCAAATGTAACTTTGCATTATATTTAAAATCCTGTGAAATATCAACGGAAGTTTATGTCAATGAAACACTTTAAAGTTTTTCACAGCAATTCAAAACATAAACAAATGAGCAAAGAAAGAAGGAAAATAAATGCATCAATCAAAACCAAATTTGAGCTACTCAAAAACATTATCCTACCCATTCAATAGAATCAAACAAAATACTTTGTAGACAACCTTCTAATTTAAGATAAATAAATACCTTTGTGCTGAATAGTAAAGTCAGACCAAACAACGTAAGTAGAAGCACAAATTTGTAATTTACAAATTTGTGCTTCTACTTACGTTGTTTGGTCTGACTTTAACCTTCTGTTTTGCTTCATTGTTGTGAACAAAATTTTATGTAGTTGCTCTCGTATGGTAATGTTTGTGAATGTAAGCTTGTGAATCAAAGATAAAGTAGATCCAACAATTATGTACACCTTCTGACACAATCCAAATGCGATAGATTTAATGGATTTGTTTATTTGTTTTTCATTTTAATGTAATATTTATCCTTATTGAATAGATTGTTTTGTTAAAAAAATAAACATTAAAATTTAAACTTCGGCAATACTGATTTTGGTATCTTTTGATCAGCAAATAAGCCGTTTGTTCAAAAAAATTTCGACCAAAAGATTTTGAAAGCGAGGCAGGTGTTCCACGTAATAGTTACTCTCCCAAACGTAAGGCCGCCTGTGTAGCGGCCCTACCCAAACATACGACATACTTTGAGTTGGATGACAAGAAACAAAGGGCTCAAATGACGCCATAAAATGGACAATACGATTAGAAAAAGTAGTGAATTTTAATCAAGATTGCCGAGTTTTATGTATAGATAAGGTGTTTTTCCCACATATATATTTTTTATTATAATTTTCACCCTTATTCCGGACTTATCGACTTTTATGGTTTATAAAAGAGTACAAATTCATTACCCGTGAAATATATCCTTTCACTTTAATGCAATAAAATTTTCAAATTATAACTTCAAAAATATTTATGTTACATTAGAATTAAGAATTTGTTTTTTATTAGCTACTTTTATATTTCCAATCCTTTTTTTTTTTCAGTTTTAGACATTTGCATATTTTATCAAATTTCTACATTCAGCCATATTTAAACGTTGTAATCTGTCTTTACTTTTTTGTTATAAATTAACTGCAGCTAAATTATCACTTGCGTATAACCAGTGCCAACACATTGAAAGAAGTTCAGAGCTTCATGTGATTCAGCTGCACCTGTTTCTTCTCTGCGCTGAACAACCTGATTCATTTGGAACATTGATTCTTAGCATTCCACGTAAATACATCTCTGCTCGGTTGTTTTAAATTGTTCAAGTAAGGATTATGATCCACGACTTGACACGTTTGCATGGATAAAAAACATTTGCTAAAAAAATTCATCACATCGTCAAAATGGTACTCTACTATGCTTTAGTCATTTGTACTCTGTTATTTCAACACTGTAAGAAAATTTCTAAACGTTTCAGACTTTTTCCTGGCAACGTTCCTTAATTTCTCAAGCTTTCACCAGTTTCCTATGAATTTCTAGCATTTGTGCGATAAAGCTTCCTGAATTGCTAAAATTTTCATGAATATGCAGGCCGCACTGCCGTGAAAAATATTTTTAGCTACCAGTTTCAAAATGTAATTAGAGTTTTTATTAAGTGTTTTAGTTTTCCATCTGGGTGAAATAAACTTAAAAAGAAGGCGAAGACAGTCTCCGGATACTGTAGCTTTTCTAGAGGTGTAGGCAAGATGATCACTTGCAATTCTGCATTAGCTTTGGAGATGTTCTTACATTTTTTACGAATTTTCTGAGTAAATCAGAACGGTGCCAAATGATTACTCTAAACATGTGCAAGATTTGTTGAAAGATCCCTTATTTTTACCCAAAATGAGACTGAATTTTATGGGAAAGGTTTATGAATTCCACAGAAAGATTCCAGGTTATTTTAAGGAAATACCCTACATTTTAGCCTGGAGTTTTTTTCCAGATGCTTTACTGGCAGAATTCAGGCCCATTAGCTGCCCATTAGGGACATTAGCTGCCCCCAGGAATGTTTCCGAATTATTTTTTCAGCGAACACGCAAATTTCTTTCAGTCATGTTTTACGCTGTTATCTAGACATTTCATAAGCTAGGAGAATACACTATTCCAATAAAGTAGGTTAAAAACATTCAAAATATCTGTCACGGCGCACAATAAAACTTAACTACATACAATCAGGGCCTGATTACTGAATAGGCCAACTAGATCCTGGACTAGGGCCCCAGATATTTAGGGGCCCCCAAAAGTCTGAAGTTACTTTACTCTATGGCTAAAATTGTTTCAGCCAACGGCTCAAGTTATAAAGTTTGAATACAGGGGACCTCAAAAAAGTATTTGGCCTAGGGCCCCTCGATATCTTAATCGGGCCCTGCTTACAATATTTACTGAATTGTGATGCATATGCGGCAATGAGAAGCAAATGGATGTAAGTGGACATTTTCAAATTTTGAGTAAAACGCGTTTAAACATGAGGTTCTAGGTAGACTTTCGTTGATTTTTTTTTTAAATCATGCTGTATAGCAGCATATACTAGGGCTACTAGTACTATCTCCTGTTCCAAAACAGAGGAGAGGTTCTTTTACCACTTGCACTGGTTATCTCTGAATTTTTAATTTTGGCACTTGCATACCTTTGCTTCTCACTGCCTTGTATGCACATTTAATCTTTTACCATTTGGAACCAGTAAGTGATAAAAAAAATATTAAAAACATTTGGTTGCATTTCAGCTAAAAAAACTCCGTATATCGGCAAAAACATGTTGCTAACAATTGGAGCTAGTAAAAACGTCATGTCGGTGTAATTGTCGCCCTTGCTGTTTTTTAAATAACATTATATAAAGGGCCATTCATTAATTACGTAAGGATGATTTTGGGAATATTCGACCCCCTCCCCCATGTAAGGGTACGTAAGATTTTTCAAACCCCTCCCCCCTATTCTTACGTAAGATTCCGTTTCATTTTTCAGAATAATAAAATAACAAATCTTACATCACTTGAACCGTTTTTTAATTCACTGTAATTAAATTGAACTTTTTTGGGTAAAAAATATATACTAAAATTCTGGAATCTAGACGGAAAGTTTTTTCGACCCTTTTTTGTACAAGATGCGATATTAATTAAAAATAAAACATGCCATACATAGTGCGATTATTTTATTATACCAATATTTTGCAATATTTATTCTTCGTAAAACAATTAAGAAACAGCTCATCCTAATACGTATTTACCTTCCAGACACAAATGAAATATGATCCCTGCCAAACCAATTCACCGCGCGATTTCTGATGTAAAATATCGACTTGGAAAATATTACGAAAGAATGGGTTTGACCCCCACCCCTCCACCCCAAAATAAGGATGTGAAGAGATTTTTCCACCCCCTCTTCCCCTTTGGGACTCTTACGTAAATAATGAATGGTCCCTAAGCATTCAAAGTATCCGGAACAAGTAGTAAATACAAAAGGCCCTTACCCCGAAGTTTATCTACCACAAAAAGGGGTTCGTTGAAACCCTGAAACACGCGCCGGCAATAATCTGTAATTTTAGGCTACAAAACGTTGGTTATTTCTTTTTATTTTTCTACACCTAGGTATTTTTTTATTTCTTATTCCTGTTTCTCAAAAAATACAAGCATATTCTAAATCTGCAATTACTTCAGATTTTATACTCAAGAAAAACTTCTTCATAGCATTATTATTCTTTCAAGTGAAGAAAAAATGAATTTCACTCGTAGAAAATTGAGATATTTTTTACCTCCCCAAACATAAATAGAAAAAAATGAGTTTAAAATGGAAACAAAACTTCATTTTGTGCATTTGTACAATTTATGTTGCAGAGAGAAATTACTTATTATCAACGAAAAAGTAAGGCACTAAAACCTCTGAGACGGGCCATTCTAATATGGTGGCATGGAACATTGGTTTATGCAGCTTATAATGGCCATATTTCGTACCGCAGACCAGGAAAATTGACGTTTGTGATATACAAGAAAAGACTGGTGTCAAGAAACGGGGAAAACTGAATGTATGGGAAGCTATTTCTGAAACTGTTTCGAGTGATCGAGTGCAGAAAAAACTCGGAGTAGTGAAACAACGAAAGCGAAAAAGAAGTATTACGTGATGTATTAGGGACAGCTGTTGGCATTAAGAAGCATTTTGAGTTTGAGAACAAAATCTTCAATACAATGTTTACTGGCGACTCCTTTTGGACATGACAGAAATTGGAAAAAATTTTTCGTTTTTTAACAGAAATATATGTCAGTAAAAAGTCATAAAAGTTTCATGTAGCGAGTATGATCATTAGGTAAAAGTTCACGGATGAATAAATAAGAAACATATGCTTGCTATTTGAACTTAAAACGTATTATTTTCTTAGTTTTTAAGTAATTGTGAAGTGTAAATCAAATCCTTATTTTGTTACCTTCTCATTGTTATGGTTTTGTTGTTTATTTACTGAGTAAAGTTACTCTCTTAATCTATTATTTACTGTTAAGAAACTATTCCAAGACAACTGATGTAAGTATATTATATAGATCTTGTTGGATTCCAGATTTAGCAAAACATCCTAAAAATTGGATTTAAAATAAAGAAAGGAATTTTTTAAGCTAAAGAATCTTCTAAAATAAATGGATATTTCGGCTAAATGTTAGATGTTATTCGATGTTTTAATTAGATAAGGATTTATTTCAGAATTTTTGTGATAAATTTACTAACAGTGCAATCAGATTTACTGACTTAATAAAAACATTTAATTATAGAGTTGTTTCCCCGAAACTTTGGATTACTACAAAAGTTATTAACGGTTTAAATATTTTTAATCAGACGGATCGTCCAGAATTCATTTAAAAATATTTTCAAAGAATAATGTAAAACAGATAGTGTAAATGTTTTACCACATTATTATACAATAAAGTTTTCGAAATAACTTATGAAATATAAAATTAATGTTTATTTAATTTTAGAATAAAACAGTTTCACCATATCTGAAAGTGCTTGCTATCTAGTAAATCAGCATCGAATACTTGTTTCTGCTGTTATTACACCAGATTATATTTTTTTACCTATTGATATGTTTGAAACAGTACAACATATAGCAATCATCATATAGTGCAGTCTGACTGCGATCAAGGATTTAAATTCCAGCTCGAGCATGGATGTACTTTCTCTCTCCTGTCCTTGTCTTTCTTTTGTGTGAATATGGTGTGCTGTGAATGGTTGCCTACCCTACAAATGGGTTCTTATGACATGTGAGCACTGTGGAAGTCCGATTTCACACCAAATTACGTACAGAAGGAAAAGAGAAGCAGCGCATCCCAAGTTGCCAGACCAGCTGACAAAAACAACAGCAACTTGATGTAGATAAATTTAGGATATTAAATGGAAATTAAGTCACAATTAACAAAGAACACACAATTTACATTTTCTATTTTAAATTGGAATAAAATAAAATCTATTACAGTATAAAAAAAAACCAAGTATTCGTATTTGGATAAAAATTTGGTTAAAATTTTAACCGAATATTCAGAATGCGGCAAAATATAATAGTCAAGGCCACTCTTATTCCAGTCATAAGTTAAATTTCTATCAAAATAAAAATAGAAGCTCTGTGGGAGTCATGACAACTTATAAAAAAGAAGAAGAATATTCTTCTTTTTGAGTAAACAATGAGCTGAAGAAGCAAATAGAAAGTAATACAATAAGATAAATAAACTAATTGTCCTTTATTGCTGTTGGTTTACGAGATGAAATCTCTTGGGTCAACTTTGTCTCTGTTTTCCTAAAGAACTAATTAATTTTTATTTATAGTAAGCATTTGATTTAAAAAGCATATTTAGCGGATTAATTGAATTTGTTTCCGGAATTTAACTTGTTATTTAACAAATTAAACAACAATTTTACAACGAATTTAGACAGAAATATGTAATGAAAATTTCTTTTTACTTATTAAGATGATTTGTCGTACTTACTTCTAAATTACCGACATAAAGAAATGTTCCTAATTCATATTTCTCCATTATTTGTTCTCTTTATGCTTGTTTTTTACGGCTCAAGTTACATTACATTTTGTGGTGTGCCGGATCTTTAAAAAAGAAGATCCGCGGGTACGGATCATTGATGTCAAGATCCGCGGATACGGACATCAAAACTTTTTTTTAACCCAAATCAACTACCTAAGTGTAAAATTTGCAGCGGAAGGTATTCCCGTCAGGGTAATGGCACTGTTTCCTCAAAAAATGTAATCTTCAGCGAAAATATAATTAAGACTATGATTCACTTTTTAACGAAATCTCCGTTAAAATTGGAGGAGAGTTGGAAGGAATGGATCAGCGTTGCATTAATGCTTAGACAAAGTGTAAAAAATTGTTTCTATCTTGCTCGTTAGAGCAAACAAGAAATAAAAAGGCCAAGTTAAGAACACTTTCGATCAAGTCACCTTTTGAACGAAAAGCAGAACTATCAAAATCGGTTCATCTGTTTAGGAGCTACGATGCCCCAAATAGACACACAGATACACATTTTTAAAACTTATTACCCCTTCTTTTTTGCGACTGAGGGTACAAAATGGCATCGGAAATGATACCAGGGAGTAAAACCTAATTTAAACGGAATTTAAGAATCTTTTATTCAAATATTTAATTTAGAATAGAAAAGATCCGTTTAAGATCCGTCAAAAAAGTAACGAATACGGATCCTTATTTTCCCTCTGATATCCGCGGATATGGAGACGGATGTCCGAAACATCACTAATTACACTACAGGGTTTCACATACTTATCAATTCAAAATAGATAACACAATGCAAAAAATTTTCAAACATGACTTTTGATCGAGAAATAAATAACCTTTATCCTGAGAAATAAGAGGAAATGTCCAACGTTATTTAGCACAAATAAACAGATTACTGAACACACGTGTTTTGGGGTTTCCAGGAACCCCTTTTTTCAATCCAAAGGTGTGAGCTTTTGGATGTAATCTGGTCTTTACATACATTTTTAAGCTCTATGTAGTTCATTTTCGTTTGCTTTTACCGGATGAGTTTTCATCCAAAAGCTCACAACTTTGAATTGAAAAAGTGGTTCCTTGAAACCCCGAAACACATGTACACAATAATCGGTTTATTTGTGCTAAGCAATGATGGATATTTCCTTTTCTGACTTTTGGTAGTTTTATTTCTTTAGATGACATTACAATTTCAGAAAGTGCTGGGTTTTCGAGAATGCGCTCGCAACAGGTTTTTTTCTCGTCCAGTCAGGATGTGAAAAAGCTTTCTGAGACTCTACTGTATTTGTTTCTGCTCAAACACTCATTACGGATAAATATATACAATATTTATAAATATTATAATAATAACCACTCAAAAGGTATAGATTAATAGACAGTTAAACTGTTACAACGTCATTCAAAATCCTCGGACTTTTTCAACGGCGTAATCCAATAAATATATATTGTTACGTTGATCAACTACAATATATGCGAGCAACATAACAGCTCATAATCAAATAAAGGGCTCAGAATTTCTTCACGTAACAACGAATTTGTAGCTAAACGAGGAGGAAAAACGAGGGGAAGTTATTTATTAAGTAGTATTACCGCAGAAAAAAAAACGTTATTCAATGGCATTAATTCCTATGGACCAAGATTACGGAACTGATCTCGGTTCTATTGTCTAAAAAACATAAATAGTAGAAATTGATTAAAGAAAAAAGCATAAAAAGCGAAAATTGACTTCTACCGTTAATCACTCAAATTAAAATAGCCTAATTTTTAAGCGCACTTTGTTGATGTTATGAACTTATTCTTTTTTATTATTTGTATTATTTTTATGTATTGTTGTGGATGATTACTGCTTTTTTCCCTTGAACTATAAATTGTCCCCAAATGTGGTTCGATTTCGAGTGGTGGGGTCAGCCTCTGTGATGACATTTAGACCTATCAATTCAGTTAAATAAACAAGACATAAGAGCCTTATGTGATTGCAATTTATTTATATAATGGGGTTGTTTCATTCAGTCAAAAGTCACTAAAATTGATAGAATAAGCAAAAAAAAAAAAAAAAAAAACATGGACCCAGAAAAAAAACTTTCATTTTCCCAACAGTTATTTTTTAATAAATTTTTTAAAATGTCCGATTTTTCAAACAAGGTGTGATCTTGATGACGTCACAAATGATGCACTTTGCCGCATGTTTCTATGTGTTTCCACGTTATGATATTGAAGAAGCGAATTAAATATTGCGCTCTACGCTTGCCAGCAACCGTATCGTTGACAATACACCTGAGTAAAGATGCGAATTAAATATTTTGCTCAGAGAATGGCAAGACTAAATGGCATTTCATCATTTGTGATATCATCGGCAGAAGAAAAAATAGTGAAAGCGCAAAGATTTAAATTTTTTTTTAATATTAAAATCAAACAAATTATTTAAAAATGGTCAGATCCTATGTTTTTAAGCGTGCTCTTTCAGAAAAAAATACTTTTAAAATTTTGGAAACGACCCTATTTTCTTTATCTTAGTGCCTTTGAGCTATCTTTTAGTGGAAATACTGAAGAGAATTGTGTGTGTGAAAGGTAAACTGTCTTTATGATGTTGTGGTTTCTGAAACAGCCTAAAAACGTGAAAAAGAAATATTAACTGGGAAATCAACGGTACATGAGACATCCCTTCAACAAAGAGTAGTAGTTTATTGCGCTAAAGACACTGTTGCATAAAATACAGCAATCTCTTGCACATACATCATTTTGAACCGAGAGCAACTTTAGTTGTAGCGAAAAATGATGGATGACGTGACAATCAATAAATTCAATTACCCTAGTTTTATACCTCTTTTATAGCCTCAGCTACGAGTCATATTTTTCATGTTGTAAGAAAATGTTGGCGCTAACGAATGACGGTGTCTTCTAAGGATGTGGAAGTCTTTCAGACAAATTCTATGAGATTACAGCAGTCACTAGTGCATTAAGTTCCAAATAATGAAATACTTTACTAAAATGCTTTCCAAGTGTTATTTTATCAAGCGATACGGACTACAAATCTAATATGTAAAAGCGAAGACGAAAAACAGCATAATTTAACCCACAAATAAGATTTATTATTTCATACTTCATATGGCTATACACGGAACTATTTTTATCAATGGTTAAAAATACTAGTTTAATAGGGGAAATCCATATTGCTAACCACACAAAAAATGTAAAAAGAAAAAACTTTCAAGCAGGTTACAATCGAAATAGCTTATTGAGCGTTTTTTTTTTTGGCGTAAACATTATTTGTCCTCGTTGTCTTTTTTTCGTGATATAAAGTATAAATGTCTACCGAAATTTTAAGACAAGAGCCAAGCTTAATTGAAGGAACCACGTTATTTTACGGTCTGAGTGTGGTAGGACATCCATCTGCAAAGAGTGTTAAAGATGTCATCTATTAATCTCCAAAACTCGCTAAAATTGGCGATTTCTCTTAAAATTTCGACAAACTTGAAGGTCTCGCATTTCGATGACGGGGAACAGAGGGCAGATAATTTATGCGTACAGATCAATGTTTTGTTGCGCTCTTTCAATCTCCACTCATTTAATATATTCATTTCATTTTTATACTACGGCATGGTTTTCTGATTAGAGTGAAAGCATCTTGAATAATTTTAATTCAGTATTCTTAGCGCAAATAGTTACACTATTTTTACATTTTTGCAGCTTACGTTTCCACTAAAAATAAGATGAACAGCATAAAGAAAATAAAAGTAGACAATGTAAATTAATGCACGAACAAAAATGATTAAAAAAAAATTGAAATCCATCAAAAACCGTTTTGAGGCTGCTAGAAAGAGCTACGTTAGAGAAGGACTGTACTCCACAACAGCTTGCGTTTCTTAAATGGTGTTCAGCGGAACTTCAAAGTAGCATGGAGATTGCTTAAGAGTTCTGAAAATCTTCCTTATAAATGAAATTGGTCACCTCTAAAAATCGATCAAGTAAGCTTCAAGTAAAGTTTTTAAACAGTGTTTCCCTGAAGAATATCACAGAGAAAGTACCAATCAAAATGAGCAACGAAATAAAAATCCAATTTTCTATCAATATAAGACCTTCGAAAATATCAGCACAAGAATGCGGAGCTTTTATTAAAACAACATTTGATTCATATTTTATTTACTAATAATAAAGCTAAAAGCCTTTGTCGTGATGTCTGGATCTCTGTGACGCGCACAGCACCTAAACCGTTCATCCGATTTTCACGAAATTTGGTACAAAGTTGGTTTTTAGCATGGGAGTGTGCACCTCGAAGCGATTTTTCAAAGATTCGATTTTGTTCTTTTTGTATTCAAATTTTAAGAACATTTTACCGACTAAATTATCACAAGGTGGAAGATTAAATTACGAAATTATCATAACGTGGAACCATAAAATGGGCGACTAAATGAACATAGCCAACTGGCGAGAAATTCATCATTCATTAATCCATCCATCAATAATTTACACATCATGGTAAGTTGCTAAAAACGCCGAAGCCAAGAATTTTTTGTAAGCATTTTTTTTTAAGTCAAAATTCACAAACGGTAACGGAAGGACATTTTTGTCGCAAAAATAATTTTTAGCAACTTACCATGATGTGTATAGACGTCTATGCATCAGTTTATTAAAAATATGTAATTTGGTAAGCTCACAGATAGAAATGCACCGATTTTTTTTGTAAAAACACTTTTTCCGTTACCGCTGGAATTCACCAAATAGCAATATCTTCCAATTTTTTTCGAGCGGAAAATTTGTCACAGCTAAAATACTGGCAGCTGCCTTTCATTTATTTGTTTTCTTTTGAAACATGAATTTTTGTTATTTTTGCAATTTGAATAGAATGAAAAAATCTGCATAAAAGCTAAAAGTTTTTAACTAAGTCTTTTAATAATGGGAACCTAAAAAGAAGTTCCTAAATTGAAGACCTTTACAAAAAAAAACCTGCTCTCTCTATTTTAATTAATTCTTTAATAGCACATAATTATGAAAAGCACAGGTTAGGGAAAGAAGATAGTATTATTTATCACAGCAGCTGTCATAAATCTTTATTTTTTACTGCTCTTTTACGTAGGAAAAACCGCAAGTGTGAAAATTATTCATTTCATCGCTTTTTCATGGTAAATAAATATATATTTAGCAGATTTTTTCTTTATCTAATGTGTCAAAGCCACGTAATATATTATTAACAATACATAATGACGAACGTTTTAACGGTTTCGAAAAGAAAAATAGATACTACTCATTATCTGAATTTAATATTATTACCGATCAAATAACCGAAAGTACCGTCTTGTTGTATTAAAGAGCAAAATATATCTAGAATAGATTTTTTTTTGAAATTGTCTAATTATACGAAAGATCTTGTTTTTCAATATAAACAACTGCTTCTAGATTTTTTTTTTCGTTACTAGCTTAATTTAAAGCTTGCAGTTATTCAGATGTATTCTCTTGCTACTATCATTCCCAAAAATCGTAAAATTTCAATTTTAAAATTTCGAACAACATATAAACCTCTGCAGAAATTCATTTTCTAAAAATTTTGCCCATTCCAGATAATGTGTGTAATGACTGTCCAATTAAGAAATAGCCTACATAATAAATTTACTCATGACGCGCCTAAAGAGGGAGGAGAAGGCTTTTCAAGACAACCAACCTTATTTTATAACAATTTAGGAACTACATTTAGAAGTTCGATGAACACAATGAAACTGAATCAAAAGGAATACGTAATGATCTAAACTATAACTACATTTAAGAATAACTACACGCACCTTCTTTATAGGCTACAGCTGACCACCGAACTTAGCCTGCCGTAAGGATACATAAGTGACGGAGTGAGGTGGAGAAAAGAGAAAATTACTTACTTTCGGGGGTTTCTTTGAAAAACATTTCAAAACTTAAAATCATATCCCCTATGGCGCTTCGTATCGTAATCCCGAATACCAAGTGTGTGAAACATGAAATGTTAATTCACAGCATAATTACGGATGAAGCACTTTTCAGTCGAATTTGTGTCCTTATATTAGCAAATCATTACAATTTTATCATATTTTTTAGAAACCTACTTTAAATGCTAATATATAGTTTTTTAAAAACATATCAGAGCAACATAATTCAATTTGGTACCTTGGTCTAAATGTATAGTTAACGTTAAAAACGCTAAAATCAAGTAATAACAGAAAAAATTTCGATAAGCAACAACGGAAACTGAAAAAAAAAAAACTGTAAACGTCTTTTTAATTTTCTTTTGAAGCAACACGTAACAGTTATAGATTGTATGACATAATAATTTCGGACAGTAACATATTTCACTTCCAAAGATTTCACGAGTGACAATTAGTTGAAAAAAATTTAAGATTTTCTGAAAAAAAAAAAAAAAAAACTCTTTCTACTACATAAGATATCGATTACCTAATCAAAATTATTAATCGAAAAACTTTTTCCTTTAATGGTCATAAATCTTAAAGAGACCTGCGATTGGCATTTCATTGAAAACATTATTAAGCGTAAAAGGTTTTCTCAGAAATTTTTTTAGGCATTAATGTTTGAAGATCATTACGGACGTGCTAACATGAAAGAAGAAAAAAAAAATTGACCTGCGTTAAAAGAGCATTTGTTTTATACACAAGCTTTGCGTAGTTTCGGTTTCGTGAATATTTTAAATCATATTTTCCTATATTATGAATTGCAGCAAGGATTTTCTAATTTTAATATTTTTCGCCTATATCATTTCAGTGCATTTAAAAGCATATAATTTACGACTTTTGAGTTCATTAATTTCACTAATGTAGTACTTTAATAGTTTTGTTGAGTGACTATTTTAAAAATGTATTATCTCAAAAAGAAAAAGCCTAGATGATCATTAATTACACCATAAATGATCAAGAAATTCAAGGGTAGTTTCGGATCATTGAAAATTTGAAATTCTCTCATAAGTAATCAAATTTTTGACGAAAAATTTAAATTCTGTCTTAAAAAGTCTTTTTATGAAATGAAAGGTTACCTTTTTTGATCAGGAATCACCCGGGTCACCCCATCATTATAAAATAAAAATTTTTAATTTGACAATATTCAAATATTCAATTCCTTCAGCAACTGTTACAAGTACTCTCTAAATATTTTACAGAAGTTTTGTATTTCTTTCATTAGTTTTATATTACTTTTAAAAATGAGTTATTAATTGTTAAAATGGTACTCCATTAGCATACATGAAGCTTTAAAAATTCAGCAGTGGCACAAAACCTTTTGAAACTCCTTATTGAAACTCTGTAGAGCTTTGCTTAAAGCCCTTTTTTAAAATAACTGTTGGAAAAAAAAGGACATTTTTGTTAACTTAAAAATTCCTTCTTATAAAAAATGTTTTGCCCAGGGACAGAAAAATCTTTAGCTTTTACCAGACTGACAATCTATGACACTATATGCTGATTCCTCTTCTTAAGTATAACCCTATTTAATAATGTGTCTACGAAAATCTAAATTTTTAATTTCTGTAAAATCTGTACGTGATGGTTTCTTCTTTTTTCTTTTTTGACTATTTTTTTTAAATCCGAGTCATAAAGTCTAATTGAATCAGATATTAGTTTGATTGTTCACTTTTTTGTTTGCAGGACTCGTATTGTTTACCGGGGGATTTTTCCAGTAAACTGATAACCTAAATTTCATTGCTAATGGGGAAAAATCTTTTTTTTTTCTTGTTTCTGTTTTTTTCTACTAATTTTTTTTCGTGCAGGAATATTTTTAGCTATGAAATTATGTGTTCGTAATTCGGTAGTAATAATAAGAGTATTTAATAAAGTAATTTAGAAGCACAAAGTTTGTTTAATCGTATTCATCATTGGTGACGTCATGCGCTGAAGTGTCGTTTTTGAATATGTCCTCTACGTACAGCTCAATTAATTTTTAATTAAATAATGGCTAAACATACAGGAAAACGATTTTCATAAATAGGTTTTATCAATGCACCCTGTACAAAATAATATTTTCGTAAAATGGGAAACAACCTCATTCCAATGGGAAATCAAAATTCAACTATTATTTATAAATAAGATAATTATATCGAAATGTTCATTCAAATATAGCTAAAAGAGCCAGTGAAAAAACTTCTTCGTATTACAATGTCTGAAAAAAGATTCTTTAAAAGATTTTAAGAATTTCTGTTGTTCCATCCAATACAAGAATACACTATTTGCTGAGAGAATTATTTACATTCAGAAGATACGCGTGGGAAGCATTTCATTTTATTGTCTTATTTTACGATCATAAAAGTTGATCTATGTTTAACATATATACTAACAACACTGTAAAAAAGTCTGTCAAGGGTTTTTTTTTTGAATCTCCACTTGAATGAGATCCGCGAACAAGTGCACAGGTCAGATTCAATCTTATTTTCGTACTAGTGGTACCTGCACGGCTTTGCCCGTAGTTGAAAATTAAAAGCTCATTTGGTTCGCCCGTATATTTACAAATAATGGATGACGAATTTCTCGCCAATTTGCTATGTTCATTTGCTCGCCAATGTTACGGTTCCACGTTATGATAATTTCGTAATATACTCTTCCACGTTGTGATTATTTGCTCTGTAAAATGTTCTAAAAATTGGAATAGAAAGAGAACAAAACAGAATTTTCGAAAAATCGCTTCTATGTGCACACCCTCATGCTACAAACTAACTTTGTGCCAAATTTCATGAAAATCGAGCGAACGGTCTAGGCGCTTTGAGCGTCACAGAGATCCAGACATCCAGACAGACAGATATCCAGAGACTTTCAGTTGTATTATTAGTGAAGAAGATTTACTAATTTTGTGTATTTGGAAATAAATTTACTACTTTTTATGCATTTTTAACTAACGTAAACTTGTTTTAGACATAAGTATGTGCATGTATTATATATGTGTGCGTGAAGCACACACGTTTTATACTGCAATACAAAATAGCTGCCGTCATTCATTTCCAGAACATACTTTACATTTATTCTTATCGCGTCGCAATCGCACTTGAAACATTTTCCGTTTCACATATCAAACCGTATTTTTTATGCTTAAAGAAATCTCAGTACTAGGCATTTATCATCCTCGAGCCCGAATACATAAAATCAATATTGAAATCTCACCACCTCAGGAACTTCTGGCACTTGAAATCTAAACATATGAATTCAGCCAGTAATATCAATCACTCGGAAATGTCATTTTGGGCAAGTTTTCGATTTCATTTGATGTCAAGCGTTTCCGCCATTGATCATTATAAAAAATTTTGCCTATTTCTACGTAAAATTTATCCGACGGTGAAATGGCTTTGCAACTAAGTGTTCAATAAAATGGAAATAAAATTCTAGGAAACTCTATGATGAAACATATTAATTTTAATTAAATTAAGAATTTAAGATTTTTAATTTAATTATTTGACTCGATCGTCATTGAAATGCATTATGAAAGTCAAATGTTATCAGCTGTAAAAAAGGAATCGTCAGTTTTTCGTTGTGAATACTCTAGTTCAAATAGATTCAAGATCATACAAGAGAGGTAACTACAATGTATTCATTTGATGTATGAGGGCCATTCCATGAAAAAGTCAACCCTTTGTCCCGCACGTGACGGTTCATATGTTTCATTAAAAAGAAATAATTTCAAAGGGTATTGACAAAATTTTTTGCTTAAGAAATCAATCACACATAAATTTGTAATTTGTTAAGCAAAAAAATGTAATGATTATTATTTTGAAGTATTGTTTTTACTAAAATATATGACGCGTCACGTGCGGGACAAAATGACCTTTTTCCGTGGAATGGCACATCATAAGATTCATGTACATGTGCAGGCCTGAAAAAAAATCTTGCTTGGACATTATTTTCACAAGAGACGCGTCAAACATTTACGAATCATTAATTTTATGTAGGGAAACATGTCATTTATTAAAACTTTGTCTAGGCGTCCTCTTTATATTAAAATGGCTTTTACTTTTTTATTACAAAATTGTAATCAGCACTATATTTAACTTTACATACTGATTTTTAAGTCTGTCATTTCAATAACGTAAAGTTCAATCTAACAGCAAAAACTTCATCTTCTATTGTTTATTAATTTATTATTTTATTTTAATATTCTTGCCTAAGTCTAAACTACTGCGGTTGTTGGATTTTTACGTAAAAACGGATTTTTACGTAATATATGGATTTTATGGATATATGGATATGCATATTCGGATTTTTACGTAAAAATGGGAGTTAACGAAAGAGTAAAAAAGGCGTTAAGTGATTAGCTGTAAAATACACTGCTGGCACACAAATCGCACCAGCAGAAATGACCAGAGACATCACAGTGAAATTTGGTAGATAATGTGTTGTATACAGAACAAACGATTAAAATTACATCCCCTTGTGACGTGAGGATGATGACAAATTCAGTAGTTAGTGTTGCTGTTGTTGTTTCTTATAGCCACTGCTACACGTCTCGGTATGGAATTAAAGTGACTTTGGATATATGCTTGGGTTTCCACACATTGCCAATAAAGTAACGTAAAGTAACAACGTCTAAAAAGCACAAATTCGCAGATTACTGCAGACATATGTTTCGGCGTTTCAGGGAACGCCTTTTTCAACGCAAAACTCAGTGAGCTTATGGATGAAAAGACATCCGACAAGAGCCAAGAGGAGATACGCATACAGCTTAAAAGATAAAAATAGCAGATTAGCCAAACACCCCAATGAGAAAATTCTAAACCAATAAGGAACCAATAGGAATGCGAAGTACATAAATCAACATTGCCAATGTTGATCTAGATTAAAAGTCAGATGAGTGGAGTATCACCGGTCAGTTGTTGTGTAAGTGTGGACCACACGTTTTCGATTGGCGATAGATTGGAAGAACAAGATGGCCAAGGAATCAAATCAACCTGAGTAGTACAGAAAAATTCTTAAGCATTTTATCCCACGCGTGGTCACGCATTATCCTTTTAAAATATGGCTGATTTCAAATGCTGAATGTAGGGGAAGACCATGGGCTCTAACACCTTAACGATGTAGCGCTGGCTGTTCAGTGTAACGGCAATGCGTTCAAGCGGAATTCACAGTAAAATCCAATATCACCTCAATGACACCAGGTGCAGGATCTGTGTGGCAATGCATAACACAAAGTTCAGCAGCCTCTCTCCGCGGTGCCTCCCAACTTGAATCCGATCATCATGATGTTGCAGGCAGAATCGTGATTCGTCGGTAAACACGATGTCATTTCATTCCATTGTCCTTATCGGCCGTTCGTCAATCCACTGGCGACGCAAAGTGTAAACGTGGAACTTTCACTCTGCTGTAAATGGCGTCGAATGGTACGATCGGACATAGAATGAGATTGAATCTGCTGTGCTATAGTTCGAGATGTGGTTGCGTGATCTATCACTGCCATTCGCACAATCTGTCACATCACGGGCAGTGGTTGCAACAAGGTGGGTGCGATCGGCCCCGTCGGTCTGTCGTTCGTTCCTGCATCCAGCGGTTACAGAAACGCATCGCAGTTGCTTGGTTTCGTCCGACATGTTAACCGATTTTTCAACTATTCTTCTTTGGTACAATTCAGAAACTTGGTCAAAGGACGCGCTATATCTTCCAAGAAGTATAGATAAACAGCTTAATCAAAAAAAAAAAAAAAAAAACGCACGGAAAAACTATTTCCATACATCAAATTGCGAATATGTCATTATATAGTGCTTGCGGGTCTGCAAATTTCATAGCCGAAAACGCATGATGTAAATTTCACATGGTTTGCTTTCTTCGGGGTGTTGCATTTTGTGTAGCCATCAGTGTATTAAATCTCAATATTTTAGCTGTTTTTGCTAGTCTCGAGTTTGTTTGAGTTATTTTCAAAGTGTTGACACTAGTTGTGAAATAATAGGCACGCCGCATGACACGATAAAAGATTGAACTCAGGTTATCTGCTTAGATAAAGTTATAGTCCATCAGCTTTTGCAAAAAGTGGTTCAACTTCTTGATGCATTTTGTTTTTTTAACTTCCATTTTGTTCCTTTTTAATAAGCAACAACTTTAAACCCAAAACTGGCCTACAGTTGCGCTTTCAATGCAGAGGCATTATCGCATAACTTCGCATCAATTCCTTACAGCCATAGGAAAGCTTGCCAAAAATTACACTAAATGAAGTGTTTGCTTCTTTCAAAAGTCGAATATCCGACAAATATTTCATCGGGATTCATAAGCGTTTTTAAGTCAGACGAGTTTTATTTTTTTTATTAAAGGTTCACCTTATTTTTTAAAAACCGTCTGCGCAAATTATATTCAGTGTGAAAACATACGACGTGAAGAATAAACAACGTTGAAATATGTATCAGTTAAATTACTTCTGCTTTTGTGTTTCTCAGTTTTAGTGGAAATTCTTTTTCTCAAAACAATACAAAATAATACATAATTTAAATGGGTGAGTAGATTTTTTCGAAACACAAATATCAATATATTTGCTACATTTTAGTGTTCTTAAAAGCGAATAGCAAAATTTTAAGTTTTGTTTGTAAAATCAAAGGTGAGCATTAAACAAAAAATCTAGCAAAAGATAAAAGTTTCGATTTCCTTTACTTTATTAATCATGACGAAATTTCAATTTCTTAAAAAGCTTAAACTACATTTGAATTATATCTGACTAATCAAATGGTATGATTAACTTAGAAGCCATGTCATTCAACGAATACAACTTAAATATATTTATCTGATATGCTTCATTATTTTATCAATAATGAAAGTACATTTAGCTTCTGCACGTGTAAAAATGTTTGAGCAATATTCACCACATGCAAAGCGAGTCAAAGTGTGGTAATTTTAACTAGAAAAAGACAATATTTTTATTTCTATCTCCCTCTCTCTTTCTTTATTATTCTTCTTTCTTCAATCCTTTCTGAAAATTTTTCTTTTAATCTATCTTTTGTTCAGATCGGAATCTAGAAAGGGGACAATGAATATTTGTACTACTATTTTTTCCCCTCAGGAAATTCACATTTTTTAAAACACTAAAATTTTTTCAAGCATTCGAACAACACCCTGGAGACAGAACAATCGGCCAAAATAGTTCTCTTTCTTACCCCACCCCCATTTTGATAAGTTGAGCCTCAAATATCTTTGTTTATTTCACAATCTTTTCCGCACCTACTACAACTACCATCTCTCCATCCGTTCTTCTGAAACCATTCATTCTTTTCTCTCCAACTATCATTTACTCTTTCGCATTCTCTTTCCACATTGCCCGAAGCAACAGATGAATTCCTTCTCCTTCTGTTTACGGTCCGCTTGGTTTTTACCTCCAGATTCTTGCAGCCTGATACGGCAAGAATTCCACTTCCCCTGAATGGAGGGCATTAAGTCTTCGCCAGAGATTACCAAATCCCCAAGAGAGCAGTTTGTGGAGCACAACAACCAGGTTTGTGGTTAATTCTTTAAGATTAAAGGGTGCTTTGGCGTCTTTGTTCGTGCATTCTATGGAAGGATGCATGTTTTATAGCAGATAGTACTCACAAATGAGATACTATCATTTCTTTTTTACAACAATAGTATTTTTTTTTTACTTCCTTTTACAAAAAAGGAAGTATTGTATTCGCGAAAAAAATTTCACTCAAAATTCTTCCTTAATTTCCATTTTGCTTACCCCCGAATTAATGTTGAGTTTTTTTTTTTCGACCCGATCACACGCGGTTAACTGCCTAAGAACATATAGACACCCGAAATATCCATTTTGACATTCCCCGATTTAATTACAACGACTTTTCTCGTGACATCCGTATGTATGTCGCATAACTCAAGAACGGTATGTCCTAGAAAGTTGAAATTTGGTAGGTAGACTCCTAGTGGGGTCTAGTTGTGCACTTCCCCTTTTGGTTGCATGCGTGGGTTTTTAAAAGGGTCTTTTGCCCCTGTTTGGGGGGAACTCATTGTTAATTTCGATGAAAACTCAAGTGGTGTTATAATTTGGCGGACACGTGGCGATATATCGCCAGTATTTTGGTCGCCAATTTTTGGTGCCAATACTGGGGAAATAACTTTAAAGTGGTGTAAAAAGAAGTCATGTGATCTACACATCAGCTCTCTTTTTTGGCATAAAACTTTATTGTCTTGCACACAATGCACAAACACGGACGACAAAAGACCTTTAATCTAAAGGGATTAACAACAAGTCTGGAAGTGAGATTTTGAGATGAAAACCAATGAAATAACCTCTATAATCCCGCCACTCACATTATTTCTTGATAAGAGTGGATTTATTTGTATACTAGCGGTACCAGCACGGCTTTTCCCGTAGTAAAAAATTAAATTTGATTCGCCTGTATATTAACAAATAATGGATGATGAATTTCTCGCCCATTTGCTATGTTCATTTGCTCGCCCATGTTACGGTTCCACGTTATGATAATTTGGTAGTTTATTCGTCCACGTTATGATAATTTGCTCGGTATAATGTTCTTAAATTAGAATAGAAAAATAACAAAATCAAATTTTCGAAAAATCGCTTCGAAGTGCACACCTCCATAGTACAAACTAATTCTGTGCCAAATTACGCGAAAATCGGCAGGACGGTTTAGGTGCTGTGCGTGTCACAGAGAGACATCCGGACTTAAATCTCGACAGATATCTAGAAAAACCGAGTTTTATTATTAGTAAAGATGATCTGTGGTTATTTGTCAAAAGTTGATGCGTCAAATTTGACCATTTTCTACTTAACCGATCGTGATATGATGTGTTTGGATTGGAATTTTTCTATTCTAGAATTTGATCTGTCTAAAGATAAAGTTAAAGGGAAACAATATGACCTAGCAAACATGATATAATAAAAACTTTGATATACTTTTTCACCAAAATTTATAACTCTACGCATCATGTTTTCCAATATCAAATTTCATGTACCAGTTTTTGACAAACAACCACAGAAATGTAACTTCATGCTTTGATAATCTTTTATTTTTACTCTACTATAAAAAGATTAAAGTTTATACCCTATTCATTTCTGTTTATATATTTATTATTTCTGTGAGAGATATATTTAAATATGTCGTTTTCTTTACTACTATTTATGTGCAGTAAAATCCGTAAAGTTGATCACCCTTGTAATTTAACTACTCAAGTAGTTCCCCGCAAGTGGTCAACTGACACCGGTTTCATTGTATATCTCATAAAAATAATGAATGCATAAATATAGATAGGAAGTACTCGTTTACTTTTGAGGAGGGGAGAAAAAATAAAACATATAATAAAACATGACTTCAACACGAAGATTGAACTGAACCATTGCTTCGGTCACTCGTCTGGTCAGTGCTAATTCTGTATTAGCTACCAGTTTGTTTCTCACTCTTGGCTTCCCTAAGAGGTTTTCCACCTCCAGCTCAGTCACTTTCCTATGCCGGGCTGATGAGTGCTAATACGCACGAAACTGCAGTCCTCAGATGGAATTGACTAAGTTGGCGATGTATTTCTGCCTTAGCCCTGGCTATAGGGCGGTAATTAAGTGAATATTTATTGCAAAAGGTTAATTTCGTGTAATTTTGTTCTCTATGGTGCCCTTCGATTTCTGCATGTTGAGAGGTGTAATGGATCAGAAACTGTCTAACCAGTACTGTCCGGACTTGGCTTTTTGTGATTTCCATCTTTTTGTTCAAATGAAAACAAGGCTTGGAGACTCGAAACATTTTGACTCCAATGTATAGAATTGGTTTTAAGACTTGGAAGCTGTCTTGTTTAACAAGGATTGGGAAAGTTTGTGCCACACTTTAACAAATGCCTTAATTAGAGAAGATGTTGAGGTGATCTTGAGAGACGTTGATGGCGTATCTAAACATTCCGTATAAAGCAGTTTTTATTTTCACAGAGGTTTTTCATTTAGCGACAGACATGATATTGGAAAAAAAGAACTCGGTATGTTGCAAATGCAAGGCTTTCATCCAAGCTTTTAGTCACAGTTTGAAATTTTTTTGTAGAAACTCCTAAAAGATTTTATGAGTGTGTTGCTTCAATTTGTTATTGCCAACAAAAACTTTTAACATGAATAATAGTTTTAAACTTTGAAACAATCAACACAGCAATTGGGATTTAAATAGGAAATGTTTTCAATCATTTTAATTTCGAAAAAAAAAAAAAAGAAAATGCGCTTTTTTATCCCTGTTGGTACCTTCCAATTTCCTTAATTACAGAAATAAAGACAATACTTTTGCTAAATAAAAGTTCTTAGTAAAGATTTGCTTTCAGAAAAAAGACGATTTTTTGGTTTGGGGAAAATGTTAGAATTTAAACGAAGTTAGTTGATTATTTAACTTTCTCTGAAGTTTCCCGTGCACAACACAGTAAAAAAAAGAATTAAATACTTTTAAAGATTCCATTTAATTTTATTTTCTTCGTGACGAATTGTTCAGACTAAAGAAGCTAATCAACTAATGTTAATCAATGAAACGTACAAAGAAGAAAAAATATATTTTTTAGTTCTCTCTCATTAACATACGCTTAGTAAGTTTGATTCATGAAAACGTACGGTGACAAATTAAGTAAACATTTTTTTTTTCCGTTGGAGGTACACAAAGTACAGCTTTTGCGGTGAAAGAACGAGAAAGTATAGGTTTATTTAAGGTACACTCGTCTAAATATTTGACCGTTAATTAATTTACTGCTTTTAGCTAAAAAAGCATCAAGTTTTTCGTTTTTATATCTTTAATTATTCTTTGATTTTTTTAGAAGTCATGTACTAAATAAATTACTTTTAAACATGTTTTCTTTATAAGCAAAAATGTATTTTTAATGCAATTTTAAAACAGTATTTAAATATTGACTCTTGAATTTGATTTTCCAAAGTAATTTTCGTTTTCGTGAATATTTTGACTCGATACAACAAGACCCTGAGTAAACAAGAATGCTTAGATTTTTCATCAATTAGTTAAACTTTTCAAAAACGTTTACATTTGTTTTGTACGTAGTAAGTTTTGTTCGTTTTTTTAACTTGACATTTACTTTGAAACAAAATCTACATTATAACATTTTTTTTTTGAAGTTTACCTGAAAAATTCTTATTGAAGCACAAGCCCGAAATCACTATACATTTTTAAATGTAAATAATAATTTCCTTTTGCATTATTTATCTGACATTTATCTCCTTAGAGTGAAAACTCGTTTTTAAAGTACATACTATTTTGCTCATATACGCATGTCGCAGTTGAGATTACTTTGGTATTAGATGCTACTGTCAATAATGTTATAGTTTTGCTTAAAAAGTTACATGCTGTTTGTTTCTTTTTCGTTTTTAAAGGCTGTTAAAAATTTCAACAATTTCACAATTTGTTTTCTATTTTGAAATAACTGTTAAGTATCTACATACATTTTTTAAAATGTTCTTAATCCCATTAAAGAACTTCAATATTTCCTCCCTTGAATTCCGAGTTAAATGAGCGAAATATGTATTTCATGGTATATTGTCGTGTGGAGATAAATGTCAGTATCTGAAAAAATAATTTTTCAAGCTATTTGAAGGATCGAGTTTAGGATTTAATACTAACAAAAAAGAAATATTGGAATAAGACTTTTTTTACGCTGTTTGTTTTTAGCGAAAACCAAATAAGCAAGCTTAGCTAACGTAAAATAGAGGATAAAAATGCCAAAAAGTGAAAAATTTGCAGTTATTGCCCTTTACCTGCCGACTGCAGCATAAACCTCAAAAACTATAATGGACGGTATTCACCTGACGTCACTTCGGGTCAAAACCGTCACTGCAGTGCATTGTGGGAACTGTAGCAGACGAAAATCCGTTACAGTAAAACCTGTAAAGTTGATCACCCTTTAAGTTGACCACCTGCCTATGTTGACCGCTTCTCCCTTGTAAGTTGACCGCCTGCCTATGTTGACCGCTTTTGTCAGGAACTCGAATTAGTCCTATCTTATATAATAAAGGAAAACCTTTGTAACTTGGCCACCTCTCTATCTTGAACACCCGTCTATCTTGACCACTAATGTACACCAAATTTGGTTTGGAGTATTGTGAAAAACCCTTTGTAAGTTGACCACTTGGTATTTTTTTAAAACTTATTCAAGCAAATTATTTTATTTTATTATTTTTTTTATAGCTTTCTATGAATAACTTTAATGCTTTGATGTAGGGTTGCCAACTGCTGCGCAAAAAAAGCTGAACTCCGCAGATCCGCAAAAAAATTATCTTGCTCCGCATTTCCCGGTCGAACATTTTCAAGCATTACATAGTGTTTAAAGCTGTTTTTCTTTTGTTGTTCTATTTGAGGTATAGCCTTTTACACTTTGTTCAATGAAAATAGGTGTCAGTAGGAAAGTGCTAAGTCTTTTCTTTCAGTTGCAATATTTTGTGGCAACACTGGAATTGTGCTTAAGAGTAAAGTTATTTATTTCTGGTGCAAGGGATTAAGAGATAGAACATTTTCATCTGTTTTTATAAACTAGGAGAGTCGAGCTTGTTGTTCTTTGTGTTATAAGTATTACGTAAAATAGCTTAACTTGAGGTTGAAAAAAAGCATGAAATATTAAAATTAACTGAAAAGGGGGAAAGCAGGAGAAAATTAGCTAACACATATGAAATTTCTAAAGCTACATTATCTAATATAGTAAAAAACAAGAGGGAAAAAATATCTAAATAACATTTTTAATTATTGTTTCAAAACAATGTTAAACAATGAAAGTGAGTTGAACAGAAAGAGTAACTGTAGATTAGTCAAAAAGTGAATACAAGATGCAAGAAATGACAAAAAAAAAAAAAAAAATCAGTACTATCACCGTTTATAAGTTGACCACCAAAGTACTGCACCGCAAGTGGTCAACTTACACAGGCTTCACTGTACTACAGCGTTTAATAACACTTGCTTTTGTGTGGCTTATAAACTCTTCTTTTTATTTAAAAATGAGAGGTTTTTTTAAAGTTTTTAACTAAGAAACGTTGTAAAAGAATGATGAACGATTCATTCGATACGAAACACTCTCTTTATTATCGTATTTTCATGGGTTTAAGCCTCTTTGGTTCCTCATAAGAAACATGGTGAAAACTCGAATTCTCTTTTTATATTTCCCTTTTCTCGGCATTTTTCACGCAGTCATAAGCTTGATTTAGTCTTAAGCATGTTCATTATGCGCATGAAGTCCAGTAATCCTTAAATAGAACGAATTTTTTTAGCACTGTTGACACTACGTAGTTGGTCAAAATACCCGCAGACGGACAGTTGATGGGACCGTTGCCAAACCGTAAATAAGGTCCATTGATAATTCTGTACCTCAGAGCCAGAAGAACGTAAGTCACAACATGGTAACTTCACAGAAGAGAGCAAAAACTTTTTTTCTGGCACATGCAAAGGATGGAACGCGCGTTCTTTTAACCCTGGTACAAAATTGGAAAAGTTATCTATTTAGGAATAGGGAAGTTTTCGAATTTTCAATTTTATTTTTATATGATAGAGTAACATGTATGAACATCATAGGTGAAAAATTTTTTTGCGATACGAGAAGTAGTTTTTTTAAATTAATTTTTAAAGTTCAAGCTCTTGTGACGTCAAATGGCATAGGAAGTGACGTCATCCCCTCTTCCGATAGGGGAGAGGCGAAGGTCACGCATTCGACTTCGAAGACGAAACGTAAAAGGCTTTCTCCTCGCATTTAACTCCTCGCGTTTCTGGAACATTAAACCTCTTATCCTCTCGAAAATATTCGAATATCTCATTGGTGTTGTTACTTGAGGAAGATTATTTAGATTGTGCTTTAACGAATCCGGCCTCCATAGTGTGTTCAAAAGGATTATTGAATTTCTAAAAAATAAAAATATCAGCGCGCTCAAAATGTTCCTAGCGAAAACAAGGGATCTTTGGTGGAAGGCTGCCCATTCGCGCCCTGTGACGTAGGCTCGTGACGTTTCAGAAGCGCGCACTTTTGCGCGTGGATTTTTAAAAATTCATTAAAAATCAACCACGGTGTTTTAAAATTCGGCGATGGTGAATTTTTTAGTTTTGAGGGTCAATTAACAATATCCAATAGCCAAAATATGAACATTTAATAGGTTGCAACTTCCCTATTACGTTCACATGGATCGATGCGGAACGGCCTTCTACGTACAATGCACTAATAAACGGAAAATCACAATTTCTGGACTTACGTCAGTCTAGCTCTGAGGTACAGAATTCACAACAATATTATTACAATATTATTTATCTCAAATAGCGTGCCATAAATTAATGACTGTGATTGTCGAACAAAACAATTTTTTACAAAAAATATTTCCTATATTTACAGAGTAGTTAAGAATACTATACTTTGTGCTAGCTAGAAAATCACTGAAAACCATTTGATCGGACATTTTTTTACTATCCTTCCGAAATTGCCACTTGTTACATTCTGTTGGAAAACATTATGTACGCCAATGTAGCTAATTATGGTTAACGTTCTTGCGAAGAAATTGTTCTTTTTGTTTCTTAACTAAGTCATGAGCTCAAATTAAGACATTAGTTAAACATAGCGGTTTTCTTTTTTTTCTTTTTTTAGCGAGAAAGAGATTGAGTGGAAAGTCAGCAACAGGCTGAAAATATTTTTTTACTAAACATATTTTTACAAATCGTAATTTGCAGCGTTTCATCAAAAACACACCTAGAAGACAAGTTGAAACGGAACAAAAAGAAGAAAATAACTTATAAGTTTATATTTCAACAACATAATCCTATTTGAGAGCACAACGAAACGAGCTGATGTTTGCATCACATGACTTCCTTTTGCACCAATTTAACGTTATTCCCAATTGCTGGCAATTTTTATGTGATTCAATTTACACCAATTTAATGTTATTCCCAATTGCTGGCAATTTTTATGTGATTCAATAGTCTACTCTCTAAATATCACTAACAATGGCCAAATTAAAACCAGTTTTTAAAAAAAAATCACCTGATTGGCGACAAAACTTGGCGACTGGCGATATATCGCCCAGTGTCCGCCAAATTGTAACACCACTTGGGTTTGCATCGAAATTAACAATGATTAGCCCCCCATAAGGTGCAAAAAACCCTTTTAGAAACACCCGAACGCAACCAAAAGCGGAGGTGCACAACTAGACCCCACTAGGAGTCTACATACCAAATTTCAACTTTCTAAGACATACCGTTCTTGAGTTATGCGACATACATACGTACATACAGACGTCACACGAATACTCGTTGTAATTAGCGCGGGAATCGTTAAAATGGGCATTTCGGGCGTCTATAAGTTCTTAGGTATATATGCACGTGTAGTCGAGTCGAAAACAAAACTCAACATTCATTCGGGGATGAGCAAAATGGAAGTTAAGGTCGATTTTTGGGTGAAATCTTTTTTGCGAATACAATACTTCTTTTTTTGTAAACGGAAGAAAAAAGGAAAGTATTTAATACAATTTGCAAGAGAAATTTTATTTGAAGCTTTGAACATTATAGGTTTTTTTTTTAATTGCAAAAGCACTTGATTTTACATCATGGACTTTCATGTATCGCAGATACGTGAGATTGGAGCTAAAAATTGAATTAAAGAGACTTTGATAACAAATTTTAAAACGCATAAGACAGCAAAATTATCAGCAACAATACAATAAGGAAGTGTACAACGATTCAAAATAGAAAAATTACGTATAAATATATGAAATACAAAATAATTCAGTCACTAAATGTCAACATCATCTCCCTGGCACGCTAATATTGAACCGCATATTTAATATCCTTATTTAAATCACAAAATCATTTCCAATGCACATTGCTTTGAAATTATCCGAAATATGAAACACTACTCCCGAAGGTAACTTATTTGGATTTACCAAATGCGAAATTTCTAACTTCAAAAGAACTTTCTGTCGATTCTAAATTGGCGTATTCTCACAAATGGCCCAAAATTCTTTCGATAATTTAATCTTTGAATTAAGTTAGAACGGAAAGTGAATTTATTTTGAGATATGGAAAGAAAACAAGTCTGAAATTCTGACTCAATTCCTTTGCGGCCATTAAAGTTGATGTTTGTATGATTAAAAACGGTGTTATTTTTATTCTAACTTCATAGATTATAAATCGTAGTTTTATTATGAAATTACTTCTAAATACGTCACTTGCTGCAAGTATTAAGCACACATATTAAACATTATAAACTGCTCCTTTATTTCTTATTAATCGTTCAATACATTTAATACTATAACGACTTGGTTTCGTTTTTAATTTCGAACTATAGGTGAAAGTTTGAAAAGCAATTTCTATAAATGAGCTAGAAAAATAGTTGAAAATATCCGAAAAAACGTCGCTGGGTAATGTATTTTGTTTTATTTATTTAGACTACGGTCCGCTGGCATCCAATTGGTTATTTATACATAATAATGTTTATCGTATTTTCTGGAGCAAACTGCACTTTTTTTGCGAAGTCAATGCCACCAGTTGAAGTTACGAACGCTATTTATCGTATGCACTTTCAACTGAACAAAAATTATATGCATATGCACAAAAGACAATAACTGATAATGTATAATTAATCTCAAAATGATATAGAGAAAGTTGTGTGTTATTTACACAAGAGGAGCTCAAATAGTGCTTAAAATATCGCGCGTCGAAACCTGCAAATAGTAGGTAACTATACACTTCGGTTTCTTTTACACGGCTTCGAGGAGAACTCAACGAAAGTTTTTTTTTTCTTGATTATATATATATATATATATATATATATATATATATATATATATATATATATATATATATATATATATATATATAAATTTATTTAACAATTTTTGAGGAACGAAAAGGTTTTTCTAAAATGGTATTAAACTAACATTTATTAATTTTTCATAATTAAAAGTATTATTGCATTCTTTCAAACAAAAATGAAACAGTCTATTTTTCCTAATTGGCAGTTATCTTTTTTAGTACTCAGAGGGCGCTATAGTGCATCGCTCGTCATTAATTCGTCTTTTGTGATACATTTTACTCGTTTCTGGACAGCAAAGAAATTACAATTTGAATGTTTTCTCAAAAATCTAAGTTATAAGGTAATTATTTCAACTTTTAATTGGTGACAATGAAGATTAATTAATTACTACATTGCTGACAGAATGGTGTAGTGGTCAAACGCTGGACTCTTACGCCTAATAACGCAGGATCAAACCTAGTTCCAGTCGGTGGATTTTCAAGTTGCTGAAAATCGACAGTATCTATGTCGTATGATTATGCGGCATAAAAAAGACGACTCGAGTACTCGTTTGGTTTCGAGTGCTCCTGGCAATGTTGAACTCTAAGGGCAGTTTCACTCTAAGAGAGCCCAAGTGTCTCCATCTAGTGTGAAAACTGGGCGCCAAAATTCCCGTGGTTAAAGCATCAGCCGATATTGGTGCCACGTGAAAGAATGGGTTATACATCGGGGGATCGCACTATATCTGCAAAAGGTCGTGCCTCTAACGCAGCTTCATAATAATAATAATAATAATAAAAAAAAAAAAAAAAAAACACACACACACACCTAGAAAATTAGTAATCTTATTCACCCGTAATCTTCAAATCCTTAATTCCTAGTTTGTCTCTTAGTACATAGTCCATACTGCGTGCATACTTGATTGCTAGTGTTTTGAGAAAATACTGCCTATTTAAGCAAAAGAAGTCATGAGCTCCATTAAGGCTTTGTTGTAGAAGTATGTTCTTGAAATCATCAGATTTCAAAAGTTCCCCCAATATATACTGATAACTAATTTTTTTAAAGCGTTCTTACTTGTCAAAAAATAGTCCCTAGAATTCAATTAGAATGCCTAAAAATCTGATGTTAACTGATTTTGATATGCACATGTTAACCATGATTTAAATCCCTTCTTTTTACCTTCATTCTTTTACCTTATCATTCGTTGCCAAAATTGTTTGCATAAGTAGATCGTGGCCAACGACCTATTCGTGTAAAAAGAGTTAAACATTCTTATTCAACGATTCTGAAGTTACTGTTTGGAAGTTGCTTTTGAAGTTGTTGAAAGTATTTTTTCCACATTGTAAAGCTTGAAAGGAAAAACTCATTGGACAGCATTAATGGTAATGTTCAGCCTCAATGAGAAAATTACAGAATATCGCAGCGATTGAAAAAGCCATGTTCGACGTATGACACGAGTGAGACGTCTAAGATCTGCCTTTTATTACAGATCAAGGGGCAAACGAGAACGTGGTAGGCCCTGGAAACGGTGGGGCGATCAAAAAGCAGGAACAGCCCATATGCCTAATCCTTGATGATGAAGTAGATCGTGCAAGGTGCTACAAATTGTCCTTTCCAGATCCCCTTCACGTGTAAGAGTTTTAAAATTTTGCGTTTAAAATTTTTGTTACGGGGGCATTCCACGGTATTTTTGACATTATGTAGAGTCCGTAACGTGACCTTTTTTTGCCATAACTTTTTAATTTACCGTTTGATTTGCAAATTATTTTAATTTGAGCTGGTGTGTTGGTAGGAAAAGATCAAAATAAAATAATATGCTAATCAAACAGTAAATTAAAAAGTTATGGCAAAAAAGGTCACGTTACGGACTCTACATAAATGTCAAAAATACCTTGGAATGCCCCTACGGCAAACATTGAATGCAAGCTCGGTAAATTTAGTGGCAAAGAGTACGTTTTCGAGTGCTGTAAGTTCGTTTCGAATACATTTATGTCATTAGATTAAGGTAACATAAAGCAAAACCATGCACAACGGACGCGTTCATTAGTTTTACGCAACTACTTCTTCAGAGTATAAAACACATCAAGTGGCAAAAAGAGAAATAAAAGGTAAATGCATGTGTATACAGGGTGTTCCGTTTTAACCTGTAAGACCTTTATTTTTTTTAACTGTTAGTCCTAGATGCATACTTCCAATTGCAAAAATTGTCAAAATCAGATGCAGAGTTTAGGTTTCGAAAGTTTGAAGCAAAAATAAAAATGAGTCAAAAATACAAAATTTAACTTTTTATACGGGCCCCCAGGTCCCCTAACTTATATATAGAGAAATAATCTCTATTGAAAAAAACCCCCCAACACAAAACGTTTGATAAAGATACGAAAAAAGATATGAAATGCAGCGTTTTGTGACTTACACCACTTCTCACTCGTCGTCCAAAACACTTTTTGGAGGAAAGCGGTTAAGGGGACCGTGGACCTTGAAAGCTTTTTCTTTTGTTTATTAATTTTGAAATATGAAACTGGGCATAAAAGTTAATAAGTTTATTAGCATGCAAAATATCAAGCAAAAAAATGCAACAATATAAAAATTTAATTAAAATTAAAAATTTTGAAATTTAAAATAAAAATTTAAAATGCTTCATGCGACTCAATTTTAGCTCTTTTCTCAAACAATTTGCATTTTATCAAAGAACGGAACATTGTCAAGAACTTTGGGTATCCATTTAAAGATTGGTCCATTATTAACTGCACAGTATTTTTTTTCGCGTAAAGCACTAGTTTTTGTTGCGAATATTACATAAAAATCAAAACTTTAATATTTTTAAGCAACAAAGTTCTCTTAAACCTTAATGCATACCCAGTTTTATCAAACTACTACCAAAGTATCATATTCTGAAATTTGAAGCATATCGAACAAAAATTAAGTCGCATGGAGCTTTTTTCAATCTGTGTCGCATCGAATTTTCCAGTCCGAGATGAATGACGTTAAAGTCTAATTTCACCTACATTTCATGTTCTTCGTATTTTAATACCTCCCGAAAGATATTTTCATGATGACTAAATATTTGACATTAATACCAATGTAAGAATTTATTGAAACTTAGTTTACATGTTTGACACTTAGTTTTACTTAGTTTTTCGACTTTGTTTACATGTTTTACAGCCATTTTAATGGAAAATACGCTCTGTTTACTTTTTTTTAAACGCATATAACTTCGCGGTAAAACATCAGATCAACAAGAGGTTTTTTTCATACGATTCAGCACACTTCATATATTGTTACTTCCACGGAATAAAAAAATAATTTTGACCGATTTGAGCTATTTGGAAGGTCCACGGTCCCCTTAACAAGTGTTTAAAATTGTGTGCATAGAGTGGTTTTTCAAATTGTTCAAGGTTTTGTAGCGTGTTTTTGCTTATCACGGCATAATATTTGCATTTATTTTCGAATAGCAATTAAAAATATATCGAACAAAGTATTTAAAATATAAATTAATGTTAAGGAAAAAATAATCATTAGTAATTAACTGTAGTAAAATCTTCACAGTGAAAGCAGTAAAGGATTTCTATACATATTTCATGATTTAGATTAAAACGACTAATAGCAATGAGCAATATCTTAAAAATCCGTATTTTTTTACTTAAAAATACAATCTTCAAAAAAAAAAAAAAAAAAACACTAAGACATGTTGTGGTTACAAACAAATCATCTAGATAGTTACAATTTAACGTACGCATACTACGAAACATGTTCAAAATTTTATGCTTATACTTTTGTGGTGAAAAAAAAGTGGTATTTCTTGTTCTTAACAGCCTTTTTTTACGCAAACACTAGAATTACAGAGTATAAAGATGTTTGGTTAATTTTGACTCCCCCCCCCCTTTCTATCCCCTTTCTCTCACTTAAATAATAAGTTTAGTTTTAACTTTTAGCCTCTAACTTTTAAACTTTATTTTATTTATTTAAAAAAACTGATGCATACTTTCTTTTCAAAGATTGCTCTTTATGCAAATTTCAGCTTTTTATTTAAAAAAATAGGTTTTTGATTCTTTTTGTTCCCATTATTGACTTCATTCCATATTTTATCTTTCCAACCACCAAAATATTTACATTTGTTATAGAACAATTGACACACAAACATTTTTTAGCATGATCAAATGAAAGAGAATATTTTGCCAAAAAAGTTTTATCGCCAGAGATTGCTGATAACTTAATGCATGTAAAAAAAACTCCTGAAATTCATGGTGCAAGGTTTATGGAATTATAGTTAATCGATTTTCAATTAGATTTCGGTGTTTCACGCAGTCATTAAGGTTAAAAAGACTTCAAACATACCTTTTGAATCCCTTATCGGAAGGGGATGTGCATTCAGGAATGGCTGAATTATACCACGTGACACACTTTCCAAACACGGATATAACGATGTAAAAGCCAGAAGCTAAATCCTAATTAATGAATAGAAATTAGGAAATGTTTTCATTAACTGGAAAGAGTTTTGAAAATAACAATGGGGACCATTTTTACGTTCGTTATCTCCAAGGCATTTTCAAAGTGATGTAAGACTAACTTACGATTTAATGTGACGCATTAAACGTTTTCAAATGCAGTGACAATTTAAGGAATTTCATAATTATTCAAATGGAAAGTATAGCTTTTTAAAAGTATTTTTAGCTTCTAATCTTAATGTTATAATAATTTACGAAAACTGATATTCTGATTCAGTAAGGAAACAGGTCGACATTTAAAGCATTTTCAGCATTCACAAAAAATAATTAAATAAATAAATTAATAAATAAAATAAACTAAAACAAATCAGTTTGGAAGATTTTATTTCAAATTTAATAATATGTACGAATATATAACGATACATTTGTGTACCTGTGCGATAAATTGTATTATGTCACAAATATAAACTTAGCCAAGAGCTAACTAGTAAGTTCTAAGTCTTTCTTTTGTGAGGATTTCTAGTTAGGGCCTGGTTACCGCATAGGCCAACTAGGCCTGGGGCCCCAAATTTTTGAAAAACTTATGCAAAGCATTGAAAAATCATGCATTTTTGTGAAAATAACAAAATCTAATAATTTTTTAAGTGAAGATTTACCTCTTTTAAATATTGCTAAACACAATTTTAGTATTTTGTGTTGACTTAAAATGATAGAATACAGAGGGGACCTCCAAAGTATTGTGGGCCTTGGGCCTCACGTTTAGTTAGTGGGGCTCTGCTAGTTTTGTAACGTCATTTATGGGCTTACGAAATGAAAGTTTGTTAATCTAAGTCTAATTGCTTCATACCTCTGAACAGAGTATATGGTAGCTAAGATCATGCTTACATTTTAGTTAAAAAGAGCACAATAAAAGATCGAATACTCTTCTTGCATGCTTTTATATCGATAAGCTTTCGCCTTTCCGCATCAAAAATAACATAGCCAAAACATGTGTCAAATTTTATACAAATACGATGTATGATTGAAAACAGTGTTTGTATTTTTTAAAGGAAATTAACTGTTTTAAAAATATCGTTGAATTTCATTTAAATTTCAGCTTGTATTCAGAAATTTGTTTTAGTGAAGTAGTGATCTTGCATTAAAAACATGAATTCAGTGAGCGCTCTTGTTCAACTCAAGTTTCTAGCGGTCAACAAAAGGTTCTTTGAATTTAAAACATTTCTTCAATCAGACGTTTCCATCATTCTGACATACACTTACAGTAAAATATTGTTGCACGTTTAAAACTGAAAAAAAAACCCAGGAATATCAATCAGTAAATGATGAATATTACAGTATCGAAAGCATATTTTTTTAATTACAAGCTTCTACCGATAAATTTTTTTAAAGTTTATTGACGTTTGAAGTAAGTACTTACAGTGATTCAGGCTGTATTATTGAAATAATATAAGTGTTGAACATTTTTAACGTATAAAAAAAAACTTTCTTTAGATTTTTTTTAAAATAAAAGTCTGTTTCAACTTTATTAAAAAAATATCCACAATTCTGGATCATACTGTTTAAAACCTTATGCATTCATACGTAGCTAGCAATTCCGCGTGGTCATAAGTAGCAGGAAACAAAACAAGAAAGATAAAGTTTTAAATCTATGTATGAGATACATACCAAAAAATGAACAAATCTTTATTTTAACTCCCCCCCCCCAAAAAAAAAAAAAGACTTTTCAAAAAACGTTCCTTTGATAGTTGGCAGTCGTACTGCTTTTAATACATTTCAAAAAATAAAACGACTAGAACATGTTGCGTTTATCCCCTAGTTACGGGTGTTTATTCATTGTGTTTGCACACTTTTTTTGTATCAATGCTCTAAGAAACCTGGTGAAGACCCATAAATGTTCTCCCAATGAAAAAAAATACATACAACATTTAAAATATTTTGCTATCATATACCAAATGCTCTTGTTTTTATCCGATGTTGTTAACTTTTTGAAATAAAATTGTTATTAAAGTTCATTTACATTCTACTCTACCTCATTACCAAGGAACCTGTAGTTGGAAGAATTTCATACCTATCTATTATTCAATTTTTGAACTTTTCCCCGATAAAACTGGCTTTCCTGAACGATTGAAAACTTCTTCTTGCTTAGATTTTACTTCGTTTTTTCTTTGCTTCCAGACGTCATTAGAATGATATTAGAAGGGAGAGGCGACAAGTTAAAGTTTGTATTTTTAATATTTCCTGTTATTAATAGAGAAATTCTGAAGGTTAAATTGAGAAATATTTTGCAAGAATTTCCATTGGATTATGTCAGCGGTCATTATCCTGGGTTCCTTTAGATTTCGCTGAAATTTCAGACTTCCTACGCATGAGGTAACATAGTTGAATCAGCTTTCGAGTGATCGGTTATTAGAAATTATGACTTGATAGAAAAGGGAATGGATCTCCTGACATCCATCACACGGCAGTTAACTCATCAAGTACACATGCCGCTACTATTCTCATCCCGAGAAGTTTAAGTTGCTTCAACTCATCAGGACATAGTCAAATATTCCCTTTACACGCGAGTCAACTAGTTGCGTCAGCTTTTGATCTAGCGGTTATTAGGAAATGTAACCAGGTAGAAAAGTGATGGAAATTCCCGGCATTCTTCACACGAAAGTTAACTTATCGGGCACACGGAGGCCTGTGTCCAAGATTTCATAAAGAGAGGGGTTGAAACCTTTTCCTTTTGTAACTTACATTGTCAAAGAAAAACTAACTACACGCGTGTTGAATAGTTCATTTTAGTTCGATAATTTTTTTTTTTTTTTTTAATGAAATCTTATTTGTACAGTTGAACATTTTGTAAAAGCACACATTTCTTTTATGCCATCTAATGCTAGTTTCTTTTTTTTTTCTTTTGTTTTTCCATCAAATAACATTGAACAGGAATTTAATGAAAATAAAAATTTTATTAAAAAAATTGCTGTTTCGCATAGAAACATTTTTCTAATGTGTGAAATGACTAATTCATCCAACGCTAAAGGCGTAAAAAAAAAAAAAAACCTAATAGTAAACAAAGTAACCATTTTCCCTGCCCCTAAGTTTTTTTGGTGGGGGGGGGGGGGGGGCTACGTCATTGTCTAATATTTTTTTTAATAATTTTCCCCTGCATGCTTACAGCATTGCCGGACTCTCCAGCCATTCCATTTTTTCAAGCACTTAGAAGCGAAGGGGCTTGGGAATAACTACAATTGAGGAAACTGTTAATTGTTAAACATAGAGAAACATTAAAGAAGGTGAATACTGTATCAGAGTTTAACTCTAAAATTAATTAAAACTTGAAATACATTTTGGAAAATCGTTTAATGATTCATTGATTTGTTTTTCTTTCAATGGGAGGGATTTAACCCCTAAAACCCTCCCCTTGGACACGGCTCTGGGCACACGTGCCGTTACTATTCTCATCCCGATGGGTTGAATCACCTAGCTTTAGAAGATTGAACTCGTCGGGACATCGTCAGGCGTTCGCTTTACACACGAGTAAATTAGTTAAGTTAACTTGGTTCAGTTTTACCAGCATTGTTGAAGCTCGAGTAAATTCGGCTGGTTCAAATTGTCATCAGCTAATGTGTAGCTCGAATAAATTCCGCTTATTAGAAGAAAAAATAATTCAACTAAGTTGCTTCTTTTGAAGGTAACGGAAGTAATTGACAGGCAGCTTTTTTGAAAAATGATAAAACGAAGTTGCCTTGTGTGTAGTTGGTTTTAACGGGGATTCTGCAAAGAATCGATGTTTGCTAAAACAAAGCGACAACATTTTATTACAATTGTAGTACTTATAAAAGGTTGAATTTTTTCACGCAGTTTGCTTGTAAAAATAAATAAAAACGTTTCAACAGTATTATTTATAATCTTACTAATATAGTTTCTATTGTAATAAAATAAATATGATAACGTAATTTTGTAAATTTTAGCAGGATAAAGTATTGGCATCTACTTTTTTACAGTTCTTTGCTCAGGAGGTTCTTGCAAGAAATCGGCAAATTCAAAATGTTCCCCAAACAGTAAAATGCTGAATACCCTTAGCTTATAGTATAATAGATGATCAAGAACTAGGTGAACCAATTAGAAAACAGCCTCTTAAGTACAAGAAATAGCGAAATTGCCTTTTTTTTTATTGATGGAAAATCTGAAACGAGTACAATATTTATATTCTACATAATCATTTGGTAGATGATTATATGGAATATAAATATCGAACAGGTAACGGCGAAAGATTTTGAAACTCCTTACCATTTCCCTGCTCTCCCGAAAAAGAACACCTTGTTAAGAAGGAATATGTTTCACAAACTACTTACCTGTTAAAGTTCCAAAGTGGGCTTGCAGTAAAAGTACAAAAAGTATCTTTAATATCTCTCCGCGGCATCCAACCATTAGAGGAAATCAGTTTAGCTCTTTGGCACAGACTTATGACAAAGAAATAGTGTTAGAACTCCGAAAATATTCGCGAAAATTATCCTGTGTCTTCGTAACAGTAACTGCCAACCGCAAGGAGCACGCGAATCTCGGTGAATGATCCTGGTCCGCCAACGCTGTTGATTCTCAAGCTAAAGATTAGGGGGTCCCGCGCACCATGCGCACGCATCTACACTCTCTGTCATGAAATAGAACATTTTTGTTCTTAGGAGTCGGGAAAGTCGGATGCTCGGGAGGGATTCAAACAAATTATCTTCCTCAAGTTTACGGATGGCCGGAGTTGGAAAGAGGCGGATGTATACGGGATTTCACGGTTTGTTTTAAAGAGAGAGAAGCCATGTGCTTTTAATATTTCTTTTCATGTAAAAACAAGCCGTGATGGTCATGGCTTTAACAGGAACATTTACTTTTCAATATTTCTCTGGGGGGAAAACCTTCGTTTAGGAAACATGATGATGTGATTTTAATTTTATTTATTTATTTATGTTTGCTTTTATTAAATTCAAGTTCTTACAATTAGCAACCGGTCAGATTTTTAAACATTGCTTTTGATTTTTTGACTTACTCTTTTTCATTTTCGAATTTCTATGATCTCTAGTTCAATACTTCAGGATTCAAAAACCAGTTTTTTCAAAAACCTAAACTGCCTTTTCAGAGTATTTATTTGAGTAAGATACGAGAAGAACACAAGTAAATTTTAGTAAAAAGTAATGATTGAATAAAAAAATATAAAGTAAAAAAAAAGTGCTCAATTGCATTCGTAAACAAAAAATACGGTTAAAAATGGACTGTTAAAAGGAAAAAAAAAACAGTTTAAAGGAGACAAAATAAAATAATGGAATACATTCCAAATAAATTTACATTTTTGGTATAAGGAAATTCATGATTTTTAAACAATTATTAACAATTACCAAATCTTCGCGATTAAAGTTAAACATTATTTTCAAAGTGCAAAGAACCAATAATGAGTACAAAGAATACTAAATCCAAAAGAAATTGAGAAAAAGTAACATAATATTTTTCTATGAAAAAAAGACGGATTTTTTTTAACCAGAAACAAGGAAATATATTTTTTGTGAACAATTTAATTTTCATGAATTTATTTGATCATGGCAAAAGCAAATTATCTGCATTAGGTTTCGTAACGTTTTCACAAAATAACACCACGGCAAAAAAGGTGATTTGCTCAGTTTTCAATTATTATGTACTGCTCTATGGATTTAAAGGAAATACTTTGAGTTTATAAAAACATCTTCATTAATTAAAAAAATCATTTTCTTTGACTAAAATGCACACATCTTTTAACTTAAGATCTAAGTCTATAACGTGTAATATTAAAATCACCTATTAGAATAACAAGAGCTGTTTCTCAAAATCCCTTATTTCCTTACCCCTAAAAGAAGATATTGAAATAAAAAGACACATTACAGTTAGAACAAAAACATTTGGCCCCTGTAGAGAAAAAGAATGAAATAAAAAACGCATTGCTAATAGAAAAAAAAAAAAAACTACTATCGCCCATTACGAAAGTTCTTATTTCAGAAAGGATAACAGTCCCTACCTACAAAGGTTGCTCTTGGTAGTAATATAGCCTTTCATAATAGGTTTATAGTTCTGTTAAGGTTATAATTTTGCATGTATAGTAATCCATATGATGTAATTGATAATGGTAATATGTGTTGTACATTGCAAGAAAAAAATAAGTTTCCCATTTCCAGGTAATTACTTAAGCCTACGTTTTATCAAATGACGCAGTAATAGTAAATAATTCATCTTTTTTGCTTTTATACAGTCAGTTTTTCTTTTTTTTTTAAGAATCAGGCATGCGGAATAGTTTACCTTTTTGATGTTTCTAAAATTTTCATTTTATGTTCTTTAAGTAAAATTATTAGACACGAATGTTTTCTATTCTTCACACAAAAAAAAAAAAAAAAAAAATCTTGACATTTTTGTAAGTCGTAGTTAGATTTTGTCTTAAACAAGTACACATACCAATTTACATTCGACAATAGTTTTTGCGGAAGAGTAAAACATGGCACTGGCAATATTATTCTGTATTCTACCACATCCGCACTAACTGTTGGGATCTAGATACTTGTGGTTTACTTTTAGCAAAATTCAAACGTAACTCCAAGATACTGAAAAAAAAAAAAAGAACGTAATTTTGTGTTTCTACATTTTCTGAGTCAATTATTTCAATACTCCAACAGTCAGCCATACGCTTCTTACTCTTTTTGGGTACCATTAATTCTTCGGTATATATGTACTGAAATCTATATTTTTGTGGTTCACTGCAGTATCAAAGAAATTTCGGTGGTCAAAAATGAAAAAAAAAAAAAAAAAATGAGTGATCTTTGACCTTTGGATAAGGAGACAGCCACAAGTATTTATGCCCTAACAAATAGTGCAGATGTAGTAAAAGAAACAAAAATTCTACTTCGACCTCCCAAAACTTGAAAAAAAAAAAGTTTGTGCAAAATAAAAAGAAAAAAAAAAAGAATTTTGACATTTGGAATACAAATTATGTTTTTCCCAATCACGAGTGTGTGTATGTGTGTGTATGTAGGCGTGTGTGTTTGTGTCTGTGTGCAGACATGAGTGTGTGGGTATGTGTGTGTGTGGGTATGTGTGTGTGTGTAGGTGTGTGTAGGTATGCGTGTGTGTGGAGGACATGGACGCAACCTGGAGACGGTTTTCGCTAGAGGAGCGGCATCGGGAGGGGCCGGTCGACGGTGGTGCTGCAAAGGGAGGCGGTGGGGGGGGGGATAAAATCATAGGAATTCAAAACAGTCAAATGAGAACAATAAGCATTGCCCAGAAAAAATGAAAAAACGCGTGTCAAAATAATTTAACTCGAAGATCAAATCTTGAAAACTTTAGCAAAATCAACAAAGTCAACTATTGAGACTACCTGATTCTTAAGAAAACTGGCTCTTAAATCTAAAATATGGAATATTATTTTAATTATATTTTTAAAGGATGACCGATGGAAAGTTTTTTTAAAGGAAAGCGAAAGTTTATTAAGGAAAAGTAGGCATTTAATTGCTACACCATTTGTATTTGTCCTTTCCTAATTAATTGCAAGTAATACGAAATTATTGCATTTATAATTAGTGCGGTAGCTTTTTTCTTAACTTACGTTTTATATTTCGAATTTATAATCGATGATTGCTAATTCGTAGCTGAATTCGTTTCTTACTTTTATATTTCTATTTTTTTACATATAAAGGAGTGCTAAAATTTAATAGGTTTTTAAATACTTCTTTAAAAAACAGAAGAAACATTTATTTTAGCTGTACTTACTCTTTAATGGAGTTGTTGGTAAAGTTTAAATGAATGAATAAAAATTTTCAAAGCAATTAAACTACAGTAAAGTTTACTTTTTACTCTAAAGTTACTACTAAAGTTTATTAAATGCTTTCAGGCTTTACCAACAAAATTTCATTGATAAAACCAATGAAACATAAGAAAAAAAAAAGACGAAAGATACAATATTAAGAATCACATGTAATTGTGTTTGCAAAATTGCTTTTATTCATTTTTAGCACCTTGTTTTCTTTTCAACATTTCCAAAAAATATTGTTTATTTTTTATATGTAAAAAAAAAAATCCGCAAGAAAGTATTGCTTTTCTAGTTCAAAACTAATAAATGTTACGGAAAGAAACATAAGATTTAAATGAACGCGAACATCATTACTTAAAACAAATATTTTTTCGACTTTTTGTTTACTATTTATTACAAAATGTACTTTTTAGTGAATTTTATTTATATGGAAATATTTCAGATTCCCGTGTGTTCAATTTCGTTTCAAATTACAGTGGTTTTTAATTCAAAAAATTAGCATAAATTATTACATATGTATTATATATGTTTGTGGATAATTAACGAAATATTCCACAATTTCTTTTGTGGTTCTTTTATTTGGCTGAAACTCAAAGTAACTAGCGGCATATTACAGTAGTATTGGTGAAGTCGCCATGTTTTGCTTCTGTGCCTAATTTCGAAACCCTAAGTTTTTCCGATCTGACGCTAGGTGTCGCCATCAACGAGATTTTGGGTTTGTTTCAGTTAAGAACTTCAGTTAGTCGTGGAAGCTTCATGAGTCCAGTCCGTTAGGTTACTGGCTAGTAGCAGTAATTCTGAGTTTTGAAAATGTTTTATTTTAATGCTATTTGTAACTGTATTTTTTGATTTTTTTGAATGTGTCTCTTGAGTTGTAACTGACGCATCCGTTTTAGCAAAATTGCAAACTGCATGATCTGAGAAGTTTCGTTTACTTCAAGTAGGTTAGGAATTTGCCATTTTGTCAGATAGGATGATCCTATTTTCTTCCCCTACCAAGATTATAGTAGAAGCGAGGACAATGACGATAACGCAGAGTGTCCTAAGTACCGAAAATGTTTTCTGAAGACACAATTTGGATATATATTGGTCCGTTGCACTCAGTGTGCCCAAAATTCTTGCGGTGCAAAGAACACAAAAAAAATGTGACTCGTTTGGAAGGTTAAAACAAGATTCTTACAATTACTTAAATATTCTGTACTAAAAATGTACAATATGAGATTTTTTTTTCTTCAATTCAATAATTAATCTGCATTAAATTGTTATTACCTTGTTTAAAAAAAATTATCTACTCATTCAGAAGGTGTATTGAGGGGAGGGAGGGGGGGGGGGAACGAAAATATAATAAGCTTTTCCAATTTTGGTAAAAGTACATAATTGAAAACTTTTTTTTAACGACAAACAAATTCCTTTTCACGTATTTAAGCTTAAATACCATGCATATGTTAAGCTGGTGGTGATTTATCTTTTTTTTTTTCAATAACTGATTGTAACATATGGTACTTAGAAACCAAAAAAAGACTGGTGTACGAAATATGACACCGTTACCCTTTCCAGCGTATTTGTTTGTTTGTTCGTTTAGGAACAAAAATAGTTCTGGAAATGTGGCCAGTTTAAAAAAAGCTACTTTAAAAACAATTTCTCGAAACATGGTAGAAATCAAAATTTTATTCCTTCTTTTTCATTTTCTTATGATAGAAACCTTTTTTTTTGGGGTTCAAATAATTGTAGCAGATCTTGATGAAGGGATATGTATCAAATATTTTGACAAAACAGTAACTTAACTTTAGCGGAAAGTTTCCTTTTTAAAAACATCCATTTCTATAAACATTGCTGGATTAAGTATTAAGCCTTTAAAGTATTTTTATCTTCGGTGACCAAAGGAAGGTTTTAGAGAAAATCTGACGTATGATTGGTATTTGTCCGAAAAAATTTCAGCTGTTGTTATAGCTCAAACAAGAAAGTTATTTTTCTATCTAATATTAGCTATTTCCAGAAAAAATTGCACCGTTTAGAAACATTAACAATGGAAGTATAGGAAATCATTTCGAGTGCATATTTCTGATTGTGCATATATTCGGGCAAAATGTAATAATTTTTTTCAGTTTCGGTTTTGCCCTGATTTGGAAGAATTGAAACTAAGTTTCGGGAAATTCTAAAAAAACTTTCTGCCTGCATAATGGTGAATTTTGGGTCATTCCATCTTAAATTATGCAATAAATATTTTTTCTCCACCGTGCCATTTGTGATTCTCATAAAACTTTCCGAATATATATATATATATTAAATCTATCATTCATAATTTATACGTAATTATTTTTTGAAATTCATTAAAAAACGTTTTTTTTTTCGCCAGCAGTACTTTAAAAAGTTTTAACTCGAGTTCTATGGGAACTGTGTAATAGCTTATTTTGAAGTGAATTGTGTGCAGTTAAATTTGATTTGTGACTTAAATGCTTTTAACTGATTTTTTTTCACAAGACTTTAAAATTTATAAACTCGAAATATTTAAAGATATTGTTTTATAATGATTTTGAAAAAAAAACGTATATAATTTTTAATGCATTTGAAGAAATATATCCATAATATTTTTAGAGTGGGACCATAAAAGAATCAGCAGTTCTATCAAATAATGCGTAAAAACACGAGTAATGCAGTTTTTTAACGTGTTTCAATAAATATACAACCAAAATTGATTGTAAAGGGCAAGCTAGAAGTTATGGCAAATTATTTGTTATATGCGTCATCTGACCGGATTTTTCAAATCGTCCCCACTCAACCATTTCCGAATGAGAGGAAATTTTATAGGGGTGTAGATATACCTTTTGTAACTATCCTATACAAATTTTCAAACACCGAGATCCTAATCATGAGGATCCAGGATCTTCCAAAAAAAAAAGTGCTCCAAAATTGCGGATCAGCTTTCTGAGACACTTGCCATGTTTAAACTAAGGTTTCAGACTTTTTTTTCATCATACTGGAAGCCTGAAAATTTGGGAACAAAATGCGTTGGATTGTTAATACGTTCTAGTATTTTGAGAGTTTGCGCCTATTATATTTTGTGTAGTGTGCATGTAAACTCGTGAAAAAGCACGCTGGGGAGTTTTCCCCAAATTTCAAGTTGTTATAAATTTTTGACAATAATAATTCACAAACTCTTACTTCGTAATTATACTTGCAAATTACTTGTTTTTAATGTATTACAGCTGCAGAGCGTAAATATTAGTTTTATAAAGTGCACTGTATCCAAATTGGTCATTAAAATCCTTCACATTAAATTAACATGCTTTCAATGCACCGTAGCTTAAGTTTGTCATCTCACACATTCTTTTAATTAGTACCATTTTAAAGAACTTGTTTTTCGCTGTTAAAATTGATTATATTTTGAAATGTTCTTTTCGTATAAAAATGAAAAAATGAGATTATATTACGTTCTTTCACGTGAAAAGCTCTTTCTACAATAAATTACGCATGTTGATTTTCTTAGAAACTGGTTTTTAGTCTTTTTTACAACTGTTATTAGTCAGAAATACTGTTTCATTCGTCTTTGAAAAAGTTAGTTATCAAATTGAATATATCAGAGTTAGAAAACATCTTCTTCAGAAATTGACGGATACAACAAACGGAGCAAGATAGTTTCCCGTTTTTATGAATATTAATTCGAAAACTAACTCTTCAAAAGAGGAATAAGAAAGTATTTCTGACTAATAACAGTTGTAAAACCACTATAAACTGGTAAGATATATAAATACCTTTGTTGTTGAATAGTAAAGTAAGAAATAACAACGTCAAAACGCACTAATTGTAGATTACTGCAGACACGTGCTTCAGCGTTACAAGGAACGCCTTTTTCAATGCAAAAAGAAATGAGCTTATGGATGAAATGGCATCCGACAAAAGTCAAATTACGTGTCTGTAGTAATCTGAAATTTGTGCGTTTTGACTTTATTATTTTATACTTGGCTATAAACAGGTTTCCATAGCAATCACCATCCCTTGTACATATCTAGAACGAGCTTTTCTCGTGAGCAACAGATAACATTTTAAGCTCCTCTTTTTTTATCCCCTTTATCTAAAAACCACCAACGAAACAACGAAAAAATAACCTATTTATAGAGGAAAAAAATCTGTTATTGCTAATGATACTAGTAAAAAGCAGGTACAAGGGGGACAAACTTTCCAGTGACAGACAGATACACTTGTAATGAAATAATTAAGATAAGTCCCAGTTGTATTACATGCATAAACCTTTACGTATTGATAAATATCCTATTAGTTAAATAAAGTTATATAGCATCAATCCGTTAAAAATTATGCACATAAATACGTAGGTAAATATGCATATTTAACAATTTAGTCGTCTGTATATTTTTCTAGTCAGAAATACAAAAATATATCCATGCACGCTTATATCTATTAAATCCATATCAGATTTCCTATCTATTTCATTTCTACATTGTTGCATCCATTAGCAAAATCCAACCATGCAGAATAATCTCAATTGTTAATGTATCATAAAAATTGTGAAACAATACCTAGTTTACATAACTTTTGCAAAATGTCAGATAACTTCTCAAACTTACGGCAATGCTAAAGCATAAATGATGAGTTTGGAAAGGGGAAAATCTGCCTCTGACGTACTTGAATGACGTTTGCTTTGGAAGCTAAAATCGAATAAATCATCGAGCAGATCTCATTGATATCTTAAACGGTTGTATGAAATAATGACTTTAACTTTTATTCAGTTACAAAGAGAGTGCAATTTCCTCCATTGCTGCTGCTGCTCCTGTCCTTAATTCATATTTTTGAAAAGAAAATGTGAGAAGAATCAAATTTGATCAGTTTATCTCAAAGATTTACTTATTTTTTAATTTGATTGGAATAAAAACATTGTGTCACGTACTTATATTAAAACTAGCTGCGTTGCCCGGCTTTGCCCCGTCTACCTTGAAAATAAAAATTGTGTCAAGTGACGTATATTGAACAATCAGGCTTAAATAAATGAATAAAAAAACATTATGCAAAATTTTCCTTCCAAACAATGACGACAGATATAAGAAATTAGATCTAGTAAGATGGATTTAAAAAGCGTAACCATGGAAACACAAAATAAAATAAGTTTAAGGAATTAAAATGCGAAAGAAAATGGTTAACGATTTGAATGGACATGAGATTTTTATAACTTAGTTTAAAAAGGCTTGCAACTTTTTTTTTCTTTTGAGGTAGAAGCTTATTTTTTCGGCCATAGGTCGAGATAGATCTGGAGTAAAAAATGTCGCTTTTTCCAATGGTGTCAAAAATAAAACTGTGGGACAATTCCTTTACTTTTTATTGATTTATTTAATGAAGAAAGTAGTACTTGAATTTCAGCTAAGCCTAAAAGAATTAGAGATAAAAACGCAAATAACTCCCGTTATAATAAAGTTAGAGCATTGAAACAAATTGCGTAGAACGCGGAGAATTCTACCCTTTCCAACGATACGTAATAATAAATTATGCAAGTAATTTTTCATCCCTATATTTGAGAATTTATGTGAAAATTGCGCCTAAATTGGAGTAAAAAAAGAACTATTCGTCGGATTTTTTTTTTTTTTTCGAACCGGCCCGCATACCCTTCCGGTGCTGAAAGAAAGATACTGTTAAAATTTCAGGGAAATCGGCCGGGCAGTTCTCGAATTTTGCGTGTTTACACAAACAGACGCTTTTAAGAGACTTCATTTTATACTATGTAGGGATAACCAAGAGTCCACTTAATAAATAAACACAAAACTTTTAAATAAAAAGAAGCATTTTAAGTATAATTGAATTCAGTTAAAACCTCTTGCATATTTTAAACATTCATCCTATAAAACATTAAGCACAGTGGTGTCCAACCATTTCCCCCCCTCCAGTCATACCTCGTATTAAGACGAATCTCGCTGGCCAGAACAAATATGAAATTTAATTATAATATTTAATATTTTTCTAGGTAGTATGGGAAAAAATGTAAATGAAACAGTTAGAAACTCAATATTGTTGTCATCAATTAGTACATGTTTATATTATTGATACGAACATTGCCGTCTGTTTTTCTAGAAACCAATTTATGACTATTTGCAGCAATAATTCATATCATCGAATGAAGATTATCAATTGCTTTGGAAGTCTTCAGAATATATTTTTCGTTTCATAACATGAATGCAACGATGAGCCAAGTAGATCCACTTCGTGGGCCACATGTGGATTGAAGGACGTAGTTTGGGCTCCATTTATCAAGCAGATGTAATGGATACATTCAACAATTGTATGAAATAAGAAAACTGTTTTATATTCATCTAATAAGAGAATTCAATTACTCCCCTTTCTCTAACCAATGTATCAATCTCTTACCTCTTTATTTGAAAAAAGAAAATGTCCGAAGAATGATATTTAATCAATTAATCGTAATGATTTTCATTTTATTATTATTTTTTTATTAGAATGAAAATGTTAAATCATGCACTTATACTTAAATATGAAAAATTGAACTTAATAAATGAAGAAAGCATTTTTAGACAAAAGGATTTTTAACTGAAACTGAATACAGTAAAAATCTTCCTCGCATTCGAAATAAAGCATTAAATGATGAAATATAATGATCATTCAAAATAAAATCAGCATAAAATTGTTTGATGCTAACTCTTTAGTTATTATTTTATTTCTTATTTTCCTTTCTCTTTATGTTTCTAGAAATAATTAATGAATGCAAAGTGTTCCCATTTATAACTTGTATTTCTCAACGCTTTATCCAACTCGCTAAATCTAGTTGATCTAACGAGATTTATCAGCGTAAATATTAAGCAGATTCAGATACCAACAAATTGCAATTTGTTTCTATAAAATCTTAATAGTCGCTTCATAGCTAAAGTAAGTGATAAATTCATCTAAAATTCTATTCTCCGTTGATAAAGAATGGTCTTTTGGGAATATGCAGTTATATCTTAAATATGATGCACAGTTTATCTGAAATCTACTAAATAGAATACCGCACTGAAAAAAATTGAGTAAACGTTCCTGGAAAATACTGAACCGCTAGTGTGATTAATTTCTGCCACTAATATTTATTTAGCGAAAATCAGGAAAGTTTCCCGCTAAAAGTCAGTAACTTTTCTGAAATTAACCTGGAATTTTTTCGAAGAATTCAAAAAGCTCCCCAATAAAAGCCAGTAATGTTTCTGGAATAAATCAGTGAAACTATTAAAAAAACTTCAAAATGTTTGTAGCATGGCACCTTCCTGATTTACTCGGAAAGCTCTTAAAGCAAATCTGACTAAAGTTAAGGCAGAACAGTCAACAAATACCAAACAGTTTATTTGCCGGCAACTCGTGCAGGTCCTTGCAACCTTGACTGTCTTTCGTCCTCTTTGGAGCTCGGTCGTTTTGGGGAGGCTGTAACCGAACTGAAGGCGAAACACTTAATAAGGAAGTTGAGTATGTCTCTGCACTGGTAGTAAAAAATGATTCCCACAATATTGAAAAGTCTGTATTCATGTAACTCGTAGTGTTTAAGGAAGCATTTCGCAAATATAAGTGTTTTGCTTGATATAATTTGTGACGTTTCGTCGTTTTCTATCGGTGTGGACATATTATTGTTTATATCGTTCGTGATATAATATCGTAGGCAAAAAAGCAATCTGGAGGTAAATATTCAAGATTGAGAAGTTATTGTTTTAGCCAGAAGTGAGTTAGAAGCAATCTTATTAGTCCCCCCCCCCTTTTTTTTTGTTTCCCTAGTCGTCACATTTTTTCCAGCAAAAAGGGAAACTAAACAATAAATTAGCTTTTGAACTGCTACGAAAACCTAACAGTTATCAGTTTAAATTAAAGTTAGTAAAACTAATTAGTACCACTAAAATTTTTCACTTTAGATTAAACTACACATGCCTGTTAAATGAGCACAAAAAATTAATAAAAATTAACGTAGAAACACTCCTTTGACAGATGTTGCTTGAACTCCCTAAAAAAAAATCGGCAATTTTTTCGACATAAGTTCTATTGCCAATCAAAAATTTCCACGAAGCCCAAATATATCACATTATCACGAAATGTCACATTATTAGTTTAAAAATCATAAAAGCTATATGCACAGTTCATTTTTAGGGGTGGGATCCTATTCCCCCAACCAACCCTACCATTATATGCTATATTTCAATTGCGTATGTCTCAAAAACGAAAGTGACATTAAATTAGACACGAAAAAGTGTATATATATATACATATATATATCGTTTGAATTTTAAAATCTTGAATTCAAATTATGTTTTTCGCAATCAAGAATCAAGAGTGTGTGTACGTAGGCGTGTGTGTTTGTGTGCAGGTATGAATGTGTGTGGATGTGTGTGGATGTATGCGTGTGTGTGTAGGATATAGACGCAACCTAGATGGATTTCGCTGGTGCTGCAGAGGAAGGCGGGGGGGGAAATGAAATCATAGGAACGTCATTCAAAAGTCAAATGAAAACAATAAGCAATGTGATTGCTCAAAAAACAAGTTTATAATTCGTCTCGGAAGTATTTTTTTTCATTTAAAAAGCACTAATAGTGCAAATTGGAATTTTAATAAATTTCAGATTTCATTTACTGTTTTTTTTTTTTTTTTTTTTTTAAAGCATTCATCTGCTAAGCAATGCCGATTTGAAATAAACACGAGCATTAAAGTGCATTATCAAATAGTAGCATAAAATGGAATACCAATGTTTCTGCTCCTTTAAGTGCTGCTGACAGGCAGTAACATTATCAACTGCTTCTAGATTCACTTATTATACTCTACAGTCTCTTCCCTGACAAACTTAATTCGTTTGACGGAATCTTAGATTTTAAATTTCAAGAAACTCACGCAGGTTAGAGTTTAGAAGTTGATATTTACTGTTAGAAGAGGGCAATGGAAAATGAAGAATGAAACTCTGAAATGGTAGTAATGCTTCATGAAGTTTCATTAATTAGCGAATGCCTGTTTCTGTAAAATTTTAAGATGATTCATGCCGAGAGGATTGATGATATGAAATACAACGTATTCCAACAAAGGCAACAAGAAGTGTAAGTGCAAGAAAATAAAAAAAAGGTAATTAATTTGAATTCTGACATTTTGAATTCAAATTATGTGTTTCGCAATCAAGAGTTGCGACAGAAACGGCTCCTGTCCTTCCAAGCCTGTCCTTCCTCCTGGGCGGTTACATGTGTATAGCTGTGTCTGTATATAGGCGTGTTTTTATTTAGGCGTGCGTATGTCAGCTTGTGTTTGCGCATTTGCATAGACTTGTGTGTGTGTACATACGCGTGTGTTTATGTGTATAAAGGCGCGTGTGGATGTGTGTGTAGGACGTGGTCGCCCCCCGCCCAGGAGAAGTGGATTCCGAGAACACCAGAGGAGTCGCACTTGCAGAGGCTTCTGGTCTAAGCTGGAAAGGGAACCACAACGGTCAAATGAAAACATTTATCAATCGTGATTACTCAAAAACCGCGGAAAAATAGAGACATTAAAAGAAAAAAAACGGAACAGCTTCTCTCCCAGGAAACTTAAGTTTGGTCAACAGCTAAGTAAGAGAACAAGGTAAAATGTAGGCGTAGAGAAATAAGGTTATACTTGTAATTTCTGCAAAACAATACTAGAAAAAAAAAACATAATTATAACATATTAAATCTACTTCTGGTTATACTTCAAACATTTATACTTTTTTGTAACTCAAAAAAAAAAAGTTTCTGGCAACATTTGGATTATAATCTTGATTTTCAACTCCCTTTTCCTTATTACCCACTAGTTGGCCTTTTCGTATAATTTTTTTTATTTAAAAAAACAACTAAGAAATGATTTTGTTAATTTTTTAAAACGTCACAACTAATTTATTTTAAATAGTCACATATTTGATTTTAACACTTCAACATTTATTTAGCAAAATTTACACATAAAAATAAAATTCAATAGTGACCAAACCCCAGCAACCCATGTCCATAGTTGGGGAAAACCTAACCTGAAAGCGTCGTAATGCTGTGATTAGGATCTGCTTAGCCTTCACAATGCTGCCAGGTTAAGTTTGCCATAACTATAGTCACACTATAGCCATTGTTAATCACATTCTAGTAACAATGCGTATTGCAAATGTTCATTTAAGGGGAGTCGATACCCTAAATACTTTCAAAAATTCGATTTTTAAAAATTTTTTTATACGTTTTGAAACTCCATTTCAATACATTTTTAAGGATACAAACTTCTTGATCGTGCTCATATTAGAAGTAAGTTAAAATAAGCTTTAAAAAAATGTAAACCTATTTTGATAAGGTATGATTTTCCCCTTTAAATTGCAATATCTCGAAATGGTATTTTTAAAACTAAATGTTCCTTTTCCTGAGAAACTAAATTGTGTTATGCTTTGAAATTTTTACACCACCTATTCCTTACATCTAATTGCATATACAAAAGTAATTTTTTTCTCATAATCGAAAAATATTTTTTTATAGATCTGATTTCGCGTTGCAAAATGGCATTAAAAAAATACAGTGACTTACACATTAGAATTAAAAAAAAATAATAAAAAGCTTTCTTTTTGTAAAATTTTATTTCAATATAGAGAAAAGAGTATTTAATGTACAGAAAAAATTTCATAATTGTATCTTTAATAGATTTTCAGAAAAAGGTACATGAACCTGTGCAAATTAACACTGACGGTATTGGGGGTATTGACTCCCCTTAAAATGTTTAAATAAAACGTATTACTTGGTACTGTCAATATATGTACTAAAACTTCGTTGTGCATCCGGGATTAAAACAAACATTTGTCATATTCTCCTTCATTTGTTCTTTAATGAACGCGTTTACTCGGAACAGAATTTCTTATAATGTATGATAAACTAACTAAAGGAACGAACTTGTATGTTTAAATAAAACATATTTTAACAAATACAGCAATACTTAGCTGAGTTTTAATGTATTCTTATCAAAGCTTTAAAATTTTTTTTGAAGAGCTGTGTAAAAACAGTGTTATATTTCATTCGACTGACGTTTAGTGTATTTCTAGGATTAAGTATTGTATGGATGATTTCTGCCCTTCAAAGAACTGAACATTTTATTTAGGAAAAGAGATTTGTTTCAAGTCTAGTAAAATATTTTTGAAGAATATGAAGGGCTCAGTGTAAAACGACCAAGTCCAAGTTTTAATAATTCATGATTGATTTGATTCATTTTGTAACATAAAGGTTCGTGCAATATAACAGGCCTCTCGTGGTGTACCCTGGGCTATGAAAAATCTGATACTGCTCTGCTGTGATATCCTGACTTCCTTTGGAAGGTGGTATGATTTTTTTTTTTTTTTTTTTTGTGCAGTATATGAAATTTTAATCAGGTTGGGACTGAATTGAAAAAATTATTTAAAAACGAGTGCTAGGTATAATATTTTCAAGTGACGACAGTGGCACCTTGGCGGGAGGTCACTGTGACCTCCCACAAATTACCTTATTCAGGAAATTTTGTCCAGCTACTCAGCAAAGTTATCATCACTTGGTTAATTTTGATATCGTTTAAATCTAAGCAATTTCTAATTATTTTGTAAGTTTTTGAATTTTTTTTACTTGAGACTTTTTTTATGCAGTCCCTATCCACTGAATTAAAAAAAATAAATAATTGTGTTGAGAAAACAACTTTTTATTGCTACTCGTGAAATTTCGAACTTTTTTTAATGTGATCAGCATTCACCGCTTAAAATCAGGTTGGGCTGTATTGGAAAGCTCGTAAATTAGCTCGTGGCGTAAGTGCTTGTGCGCGGCAATTCTAAAATAAATAGCATAAATGTCAATTCTAACTGATAAAACATTTTTAATTAAACACTATTTTATCAAAAATGATTCATCCTTTGAAGTTGTCATTTTATTAGTTGACATATATTTTCTCTCATGCGAAGATTTTCTCCGTTTTTATGGTGACTCCTTTATATTAATTTTAGTATTATTATATCATTGCAATAAACTCGCAAAAAAGGAACCTTATTTTGATTAAACAATTAAGATATTTAGTTGGAGCGCCTGAGTATTTACTACCACGTTGATAGTTTCCAATTTATTTTTAAGCATTTGAAGAATAAGCAGAAGATCACTTAAGATTCTAAGACTAAGCATTCCGAGTTGAAGCATTTGAAGTAAGGCTATTTGCGGATTTATGTCCCTATAATAGTACCAGATTTTCCTCAAAAAAAAAAAAAAAAAAAAAACTGGGCAAAACATGATCAAGTAGTCTTCATCAAGCTGGCATTCATCCTTAAACGGTTGCTCAACAGTAATAATCCAATAAAAAAATTTCAATGTGGAAAGAACCTGGAAAACAACCTATCCCGAAAGAAAGAGAAAGCTGAACGGTGAACGATTCGTAAAGAAAGTTGTCAAATACATCTGAAAATTTACTACGAGTAGTGGAAAGAAGTTTTATTGCTGGATGACCAACTTCGAGTACCGCATTCAAGCTGTTTTGTTGAGACATGCATTGTTTGCTCTACATAGTTGTCAAATTCATCTGCTTTTGTGTGTTCTCTAAAAATATCGGCCCTGTAAACTGAAAACCAATAAATATTGAATACGGAGGGAAAACTTTGATGTTTTCTTACTTGGTTTTATTTATTGCTTGCGGTTCTAGAACTTAAATGCGACAACGCGCGGGGATTTAAGCAATTAGTAAAAAGAGGTAAAACGTTTAAATTTTGCGCGGACAGTACAGATGTCTGTTTGATAGGACGCGTCCTACTTGAATCAGTGGGTCTTGGTTTTTATTTCCTTCAGTCGCCTTGAGTCAGAGCCAGTGGCTCTTTTGTAATTTATTTTGATTGCGAATTGTTTGCTTTAAATTCAAATTATTAATATTTTTAAGTTCATAAATTTATGCACAATCGAAAAAAGACCTCGCTGAAAGCGGCTGTCTCAAAAATTTAAAAAAAAAAATAGTTGGAGCGGCGTATAGTATTCGATGGATAGATTGCGCTCAATGGAATTAAAATAAGAAACATATATTTCAGGATAATGTACAAAGTTCAAAATGCTTCTGAGAAATATGACAGACACTATTATGATAACAGCATTTTATAATTTTGTTAATTAAGGTTTTTGCAAGATAAAAGTCTGATGATGATTTAGTACTTGCCGTTGAGAGTTAACTAGTTTCCCACCGCGTAGTTGATTTGTTGATTTGACTACGCTCCAAAAATTTGTCTTGCAACAGAAGGCAAATGTTGGATAACGTTTCTTTACATCAGGCACAAGCTCATTTTGCCAGTTAAATTCAAGCCAAATGGTTCATATTTTAACCACATACTTCCGGTATTCTCTGGAGTTAATTTCAATTGGTGAATATAATAAACATGATTTGTTCGTCTGTAATTTAGTATCTCCAAAATAATATCCTCATCAATAAAAATTCATTTCAGTATGAATGCAAGCTCTATTTTTTTAGAACTGATATATTTTAGGAAAACCATTGAATACACATTCCCTTTTATTTCTTTCTCATATTTTAAACTTTATTTGCTAAATCTTATTCAAAACGCTGAAATTTTGCTGAACTTTCCAATACCATATGGTAAACAAAATATCTAACCAAAAATAAAAATAACTGAATAAAATGTCGTCGAATAATAAATATTCGCCGTGAAATAATAAATTCTAGATTAAAAATTAGCCGCAATATCTTCCAAAATCGCTAAATCTTAATCACCATTTGGCTCGACGAAACATTAAAAAAAAAAAAAAAACTTTCTAAAATTCATCTAGCAATCTTAATTTCTTACTTCTTTTTCAATTTAAAATTACCAGCGTACAGCTACGCTTATTAGCTAATCTTTCCCGTATCTATATTAATTTTTGCACATTTATTTAATGAGATTTTCGCGGAGAAAATATGTCATAGCATTTCTCAGTAAATGTTTGCACAAAGTTCTTAATTAGGTGGCATTACTGCATTTTTTAACAACAGCAAGTAAATATACGCAGAGACCTTTTAATGATGTACATTCTAATGAAATTACAGGTATTATGTACGCTTTTAGTCCCGTCGTTTGCTAACAATTTGCTGTTTCGAGCCTGTTTTAGTACTTGCTGCAAATGCTCTGATAAGCAAGCGGTCATATATCACGTGACGAAGGCTGTTTTGATTAAAGCGAAGGTAAAATTGTTCGGAAAGATTTTAATTATGAAACAACTTTTCGAAGTAAAAGAGATTAAAAACTTGATTTAAGCGTTTAGAGAAAGTCAACATCTTTGTAATTTCTTTGTGCTTGTTTACAGGATATTTACTATAGTACAGTGCTGGCCAAATTATTATACTAAGACTGTTTTAAAAGCAAATTCTTTATTGATTACGTAACTATAGACACATTAACGAACAGTGAAATAATTATCTAATATTTAGTATGCATTCCCTTGTTCTTGATGAGCATTTTAAGTCTTTTTGGCATACTTTTCCCAAGGTTAACACCATTTCTAAACTTTTTCAAAAAGGAGGTAGAAAATTGTTTATACTCACTATTATATATACTCACATACACATACTCACTAATTACCTAAAACTTACTTTAAATATAACAGAACACACTAATAAAAAGATATAGTGAACTGTTTAAGCTGATTGAGGTTATGTTCCTGGTAGGTAGATAAACAAAGAACATAAACAAAGTTGACAGTGCTGCCACTTGCAAACATTAAATTATGCTAAAATAACGTAATAATCAGTGTACAGTATGTACTGTACTTTAACAATAAAATAAATAGTATTTTAATACAAAACACAAAAAAAAAACCCCTTTGGTCTAATAATTTGGCCAGCACTGTATACGGATTTCAAAAGTTTGAGGAAAAAGATTTTGTTAAAAAGGGACAAAGTATGCTACTGAATGCATTTAGATCTCACGAGGTGTACTCATAAGGACTGTTGATTTTTCAAAGTTAAATATATAGCAAACTTTGTAACAAAGAAAAGAAATAAAATTAGTAGTATAATGTTAAAAATAACCAAGTGTAATGTTAATAATGTACTTACAAGGGGAAAACCATAGTGAGTGTGTATCACCAATATATTTTTATTGATTAGTCAATTATTTAAATAGTACAGTTGCAGAGTCTTTGAATTCATGGGCTAGCTTTAAGGGCAGATAAAATACACATGAAGCAGAATTTGTTGTATACTGAGTGCTAGAAATACAATTGCAAGAGGAATAAAAAGAAATGCTGGCGAAATGTAGCAGCTTACATAAAGTTACATAACTACTCTTTGCTTTAATAAAATAAGAGTGAGTGTTAAAATGTACTGCAGCCAGGTAGATGATTGGTATTCTCAAATCAAGATGTCTGATGTTTCATGAAGAGTAGTAGCAGCGACTAAAGTCTTACACCAAGATCCTTATCAGAGTCAGTTGGAGTTTCTTACACCAGGGTCTTAAGGGCCTGAATCAAAGCCGATGCCTAGCAGGTTTGAGGAACGGACTGGATAAACGTTACTTTGATCCATCGAAGGCCAAAGGTGGCATTGAGATAATTAAGCGTATTGGTAAAGAAATGGACTTGATGGGTTAGAGCCCCACAGTAATGTACGGCGTTTCGAACTATTACTGGTTTACTATCAAGTAAACGCGGAAATATTTCCTCCAGAAAGATTTGAAGCAGCGTGCCATTAGGTCGATGGGGGGGGGGGGGTAGCAAGTATGAATCAATAAAGAAATCACTCAAAAAATCCGCAAACTTGGTAAAAGAGAATTACTTCTGGAAAATTTTCGGACGTGTAGCATCTGGGAATTGTGAAAATTACGTGTGAAAGTGGAACTCAGCTGTAAAAACTACTGCTTTGGAAAAAAATAAACCCTATATGTTTACATATTGTATGTTCACACACTACGCAGTTCAGAAAGATAATGTTTAAGAATTATTAGGGACTTATGCCAAGGCTTAATAAGTCAATAGTGTCTAATCAAAGTTGATTTAACAAGTCAGTTATGATTTCCTCACTACATATTAAAGTTGAAGCACAATTGTCCTGCTTTTGGTCTGATTCCTTCCAATGGAATTAGAGCTGCAAACACGCTAAACTCTTTTTTTGAATTTTAATGTTTTTTAAGTTCTAATTCACATACCAGAAAAATGAAAAGCACTATGTTTCAATACCAGAAGACAGCAATCGAAAAAAATACCGCACCAAAATCGAAAACAAAACGAGCTGATGTATGCATCACATGACTTCTTTTTACTCCAATTTAATGTCAATTCCCCATTATTGGCACTTTAAATGTGATTAAATAATTTACTCTCTAAAAAGTAACACCAACAGTGGCCAAATTGAAACCAGATTTAAAATGAAAAAAAAAAAATCGCCAAATTTGTCGCCAAGTTTGCGACAAAACTTGGCGGCCAAAATACTGGCGATATATTGCCAAGCGTCCGCCAAATTATAACACCACTTGAATTTACATCGAAATTGACGATGATATCCCCAAAAAAGGGGCAAGAGACCTCTTTAGAAACAACCGAATGCAATCAAAAGGGGAGGTACACAACTAGACCCCACTAGGAGTCTACGTACCAAATTTCAACTTTCTAGGACATACCGTTCTGGAGTTATGCGACATACATACGCACATACAGAAGTCACGAGAAAACTCATTGTAATTAACTCAGGAATCGTCAAAATAGATATTTAAGGTCGATTTTTGGGTAAATTTTTTTTTCCGAATACAATACCTCCTTTTTGTAAAAGAAAGAAAAAGAGTTATTGGAAGTCAAAAAGTCAATGACTCAGATTTATATGGAAAGAACTCTTTCTAACAATAATCCATCAAATGTTTAGATTACTCAAGTCATTTTATGTAAAGCGCTACAGAGAGAAGCATTATCACTTTAGTTTCTTATTCATTTATTTCTTGGTTTTTTAACGTTTTTACGAAAAATTGGCAATAATATTTCCAGTTAAGGTTTCATTAACAATGTTTGACATTTAAGAAAAGAAAAAAAAACTATAAAGCGCACTTTTGAGTCCTAACGTAGACAGCAAGTCTATGTTTGGATTCAAGTTTTTAAAGCAAGGTATTTCTCATGTGAAAAATAACTTAAACGAATTATGATCAACTCTGAGATGTAAATCCAGCCTTTCTACTTCATACCGTCTAAAATGACAGGGGTTTTTTGAGGAAAATTTAAATCTCGGAATATTTCTTGGAAGAAATCTGAAGCTTTGATTTATTGTGAAGCAGATGCCAAAAATAGTTCACTCATAAGAACGACATTCAACGAAACTTTGCTGGAAGAAGAATGAAAACTTATGTTTGAATATCCCGGCAATCAAAAATGATGTTTCGGTTCCGTTATACCTGCAACAAAATTGGAATTTTTTATAATGAAACGGAAATGCCACTTTTTCTCCCAAGGAAAAAAAATCTTAGTACCTTTTTTCAAAATTTCTTTTTAGGGTACTCAAAGCAGTATATTAGTTTCTGAATGTTTTACTGCAAGTGAAAGCAAGTCAATTGATTGGAGCAAAATCTCAGAACGTTAAAAATCTTTTTTGGATTTGAATAAAAAAAATTTAATAATGACCGATGGTATTCATAAATCCATTTAGTTTACATTTTTTCTTGTTTAAGACCTTCTGTACGAAATTGTTGAAAAATCAAATTTATTTCAAAATTTCATATATTTCCTCTCTTTTGTGTGCAATTTAATACAGTTGATTTTTTTTTCTATTTTTAAATATTTTGAGGGAAATTTCTTATGTCATCGAGCTTTTTCCCCTTTTTTTTTGGACGGGGCGAGGGGGGAAGGGAATATTCTCGTTAAGTTTTCAGCGTCGTATTTTTAGCCTTCTTTCCCAGCAAAAGTCATAGAAAGAAGAAAAAAGCATGAACGAAGGCTTAATGCACCTTAAAAATATCGCAAAAAACGAAAAAAAATTCAAAAATAAATAATATAATTAAAATAAACATCTAAAAATTAAAACTTGGAAAGTAGGGTATGGAGACGGGGGAAGATGTCGGTCTGTCTGTTTGTCCCCCTAATGACTTTTGAGAGAATAGTCCGATTTGAAAAATATTTTTTATTCGAAAGATCTCGGCGAGGACACCTCATTTCCACTTTCTTTTTTTATTTGAACAATTTTTCGTTCAATTTTTAACAGTTCAAAAATCTTAACATTAGCGCTACGGGAAAATTCAAGGCAAATATAAATCCCGCACTTTGAGACGAATTTGCTTCCAACAAACTTTGTAAGAAATAGCTTTTTATAAAGAAAATGTATGAAGAATGTATAGAAATTGCCTTTTTTAATTTGAACAATTTTCCGTTCAATTTTAAACAGTTCAAATCATTTAACATTAGCACCTACGGAAAAACTAAAATTCAATATATATCCCGCACTTAAAGGCGGATTTGCTTCAAACAAATTTTGTTGAAAATAGCTCTTGATGACTAACTCCCGACTCCGATTCCTAGAATTTTAAGGCAGTCAACTCCGACTCCGACTCTTATACCCGGAAATTGGTCGAATTCCCGCGACTTCGACTCTTAACTCCCTAATTCTGACAAACATTTGGACACGGAGGGAAAGGGACTGACTCCAACTTTTGAAAACTTAGTCTTCGACTCCAACTCCTCAAATACTGGCATTCGCGGATTGTAAAGGAAAATGACTGATTCCGATTCTAAGTCTTTGAATTAAAATCTTTCAACTCCTGAATCTGACTCTTAATCCCCAAAGTGAGACTGACTCCAAATCCGAATAATCTTTTAATTGTATACATAGATGTATTTTAATTGTATACTTTTTGACCAATCAAGGAAGCCCGTAAAATTTGGATGGGCCCCGACAGTTGATCCTTCTAATCTGCTTTTTAATTTTTAATTTGTCTTATGTGTTTATCGATTTTGAAATTATTTCAACGTTGTAGCTATTCAGTAGTGCTTAATAACATTCTAAACTACTGGACTTATTTTTTTCTTTTTAGTTTTTTTTTTTTGGTTTTTTACGCAGTCGGGTTTTTTCGTTTTTCTATTATTTTTATGTAATCTTAATTCTATGACCTACAAAAAAGTCCCATGAAGCCCAAATTCTATCACTGTGATAAAATGTAAAACGATCAATGCGAAAAAAGTAGAAATGCCATATTTATATTTCAGTTTTAGGGGAGTTACATATTTACTCTAGTGAGTCACTTCCTCCAACATACCCTACTATTGTTCACTCTCATTTTATTTTCCCTAGATATAGCAAAAAATATAGCAACAACGAAGAAAAATAAATGCTAAAGATATAAAGTAAATGTAAATTATTGTTAATGCTAACCATGCCTAATTGTTAAGTTGCTAATGAGATTTAGATCAAAAAAGATATGAAAGCAAAGGAAAACAATATAAAAATTAATTAACAATTATAACCTTAAGAAAAATTATACCTTTAATTTTCGAGCATGAAAAGTACATGCTTCTGCTGTAGGAACTTCAACCTGTTATGTTATTTCTACATATTCAGAAAGAGGTATTTTAAATTGAATATGAGTATGAATGCAAGGTTTCAATGCTGGATCGCCGGATTTTGGGCACGCTCCTTGTTCAAAAACTCGACGAAATAAACATTGCTTTTTCATGGAAGTAAGTTTTATGTTTTGTTAATTAAAAAAGAAAAAAAAAATGACAATAGCGAGGAGGGAAAATTTACACTTATTTGCTTGAACTTAGAACCTGTTCATCATGCTCTTCATCAACGCCTGTAGGTCACTTTAAAATGCTGTCAGTGTACAGAAACTGATCTTGCCACAGCTCAGTCTGGTGATACTTTGCTATAGACACGACAAAGATTTTCTTTACTCCGTGATAATAGATTTGAATCTAGCGTACCAAACCACAATTCGTGCTTTCTCTTACCCTGACGTTCCTTTTGTTTGACTGAATCTTAATTTAGCAATAAAAACTCGCCCAAACATTGAAAAAAAGAGAAAGTAAAAGAAAAAAGGTTGACAGAAATTTCAATCCTTCTCTACTTCAGAGAGAATTCAAGTCTTATGAAAGAAAAAAAAAACATTTTCAAAACTACGTGAAAAATAGGACTTAAACTGTTTACAGCGGTTTTATTAAAAGTAAGTAAAGAAAAGAAACACAGGATTTCCGAAATGTCCTTGACTCATTTAAAAAAAAAAAAAAAAAAAACATAGTAAAGCAACAAGTTGTGTGAATATACGGTTTGAACAGAATACTTCACAGAATCAGGAATTTTTTTTTTCACAAAAATGAAAAACTTTTCAATAGTATCTAAAGGTGGCACTGTACCGTCATAGTGGGAAAAAAAATGTAATGTGACGTTGTTGAATCATTTAATTAAACATAAAGCAATATCTTTCATTACCAGAGTTAAATATGTGCACCATTTGTTCCGACACCACATCTAAACGGTATTGAAGTTCATCCCATGTTCTACTCTGCATGAACTGCGGACACAATTAAGCCTACTTGGGTAATTTGCATTTTCATATCTTTAATGCCAGCAATGCTACACTATTTAACACATTTGAGCGCAAAAAATAAAAATCGCAAACCTGTGCAGCATTATGGGGCAAACCGCATATTCATACAAGACTTTGTTGCTTTTCTAGGACATTCAAAATGTGTTGGGAAACCCTGTTTATAATTATGTATGTGCGTATTTAAAACCATAACATACTGAATCTTCTTAGCCCTAAATTACACCCCAATTTGAAATTTCCTCTCAAAATTTTCCATGCATCTGTTTTCCATGTGTTCATCTTCAAACATAATCCAAGCGAATGAAGTACGTCAACGGAATGCAGAGTTCTCCAGAGCAGCATTTAGTACGAGTTGAGCTTTCCTTCGAAAAAACTACACAATTTCATTTCCGCACCTACAAGTAGGTTTACACTTATAAAGATACGTGACATGCAAGCAGCGGAAAATTCATTTATGCAAATGTCGGAAAATTTCGCACTTATTCTTATCGAACTTTGGAAGATGCCAGGATGACAGTTTTTGCAGAAATATTTTCTTTCCCATAGGAAATTTACATATCCAGAATCTATTCAACTGCATAGTTGGGAAAATATTTTACAATTTCTTTTTCTCGTCTTTATCTAGTTTTGTTTGTTCATTTATTATTTTTTTAAAAAACTTATTTATGTTTTTCAATTTATCTATAATAAATGCATATTAAATATATCAGAAAAATCTTTTAAGCTATAGATTTAACATTATCCACCACAAAACTTATTAAATCAATGAAATTTCTTTCTCATAAATAAGCAAAGATATATCGATCAACCACTACATTATTCTTAACTCGGTAAGAAAAAACATTTACATATTGATATTTTTTATAAAACCCTACCCTGCTGTCTTTGAAACTGGAGTATCTCATATTTAGTATTGAAACGATCACTCAAAGAGCCGAAATTTATGTAGCATTCTGTCATATAATTTCAATTGTTATAATACCCTACACACACATATCATTCATGGTAAGTTAGCCACAAAAGGGGCCACAGTAAAGCTCTAAAGGCTTTTCATAATTTTCTGGTTCAATGTGTTTTGCTGACATTTTTTATTTTGAATTTTATACTTATCTGTAACGCATATCAGTTTTTTTACGCAAGATAAAGTTTAACTCTATTTTCATAATATAATTTAAAATTAAACCTTGTGTGCAAAGTTTAGAGCATAACGTTCTAAAGATGGCCCGAGTGCTGAAATCACTTGTAAAAAGTGAAAAATATTATCTGTTAACCATTTCTGGCTCTAGAATAGTAATGCAATGCTAAATTGAATGAAAAAATTAATTATAGGGAAATCACGAAGCAAAGACTCACAGTAAAGATTATTTTCGTTTCAACGCTGTCATGGCTTAACCTGTTCTGAATGTTGAAACAATGATAGAAAAACAATGTGTAAAGTTAGAAAGTAATAGAATACGGTGGAGCAGAGCTTCCCAAACTGTGGTCCGTGGACCCCCGGGGGTTCGCGAGTCCATGCCAGGGAGTCAGCGGTGCTATCCAGCTAAAACGTCAAATACAGTTGAGATTGTAGAAAGAGTAACGATATTTTAATTCAAAAAGAAAGCACATTTATGACGAATAAAAAAATTCTTGCTTAAGTACATGCAGGATGTAGCAGCCCCCCCCCCCCCATCATTTGAAGTAAATGTTCGATGCTTGAGGTTTTCATACAGTCACCAAATTTTGGGCCATTAGCCTTTCATCCTGACCAAATCGTCAAGATCTAAAGCATTTAGTGCTCAGAATATATTAAAATTAATAGCATACTTCATACTATAGAGATCCCGCACCTGCTGGACTCTGTTGATGTAGTTAGTATGTGATGAACTGATGAACCAGGTAGGTGAGAAAGGTTGTAGCACTGGTGCAAGTGGAATTAGTTGATGTTTTTTTCCGTATTAACGGGAATCATACTTTTTTAGTAACATAACTACACTTAAAGCATTAATAAATCATTGATTGCGATGAATGAAACTGCTTGCAGTTTCCGACAACTGGTGACCGATGGCGAACAGAGGACAGTGGCAACCTATAATTGAGGCAAATATAAGCAGGTAGCATTATGAAGGCTACGCAGATCCTAATGACAGCATTTCGACGCTGCCAGGTCGGTTTGCCAGAACCAATGTTAATAACTAAAATCCTAATAATCCATAAAAATACAACTCATGTAAAAAATTAACACAATTACTAAATTAACATTGTTTTCTTTACTAGATTCAAAAGTTCATTTTTATTAGTAAACTTGTCGTAGAAATTTGGTGATAACATTTTTGTTCCAAATTGAATTTCAAACAGAATTTTGTTTTCAGAACTCATAATAATGTAAAAAATGAAAACCAGACAAGAGCTCCGAAAAATATACAAAACAATGAATAAATAAATTTAAAGAAAAAAAAGCATAGAAATGTATCAGAAAAAATAAATTTAATTTTGTGAAATCATTTTTTTTTCAGCACGCGCCGGGAGAATATGGTCAGAGAAGTTCGTAATTTTTTTGGAGGGGTTCCGCGGAGTTTTGAATTTTGAGAACCTCTGCGGTGGAGCACCAATATTTATATCTCTGCGTTAGTTTGCACATTTTTTTCGAAAAGTTGCAAACTTTTGAACATGCATATGGTAACAATTTTTACGAAGTAAAACTATTGGTCTGTTAAGTACGTTAAAGTAAATTAAAGTGAATGTGGTTAAAGAGAAAGAAATATTTTTTCAAAAAATGTTTTAATTGAAAGCTCTAAGAATTTAAACACGTGTAAATTGAATAGAAATGTTCAGCAGTGGGCAGGTAAACAGCAATATCTGTAAAAATGAGCTTTCGAGATATTTGAAGAAATGCGATTTGGATTCAATACTAACAATAGGGAAATGTTGGAATTAGAAATTTTTATCGCGCCCCCTTTTTTTCAACAGAAATCAAATAAGCAAGCTTGTTTAATAAAGCTAACGTATAATAATTAACGAAAATGCAAAAAAAAAAAAAAAAGAGAAACATTTGCAGTCACTACATTTCACCTGTTCCCTGAAATGTTCCTCTTCAAACTCGAATTCACCCTGTGCAATGGCGAAAGCTCAAGGTACATTCTTCAAATTCAGTCATCTGTACTGCAAATACATGCTTCACAATGCATTAAAGTCTTTTTGGGTTAAAAATTAATTTAATTCTAATTTCTGGGGGTAGTCCACCGTAGAAACAATGGCTACATTTTGGTTCACGTACCTTATATACGCCCATGCACCTTAATGAATGTATTATAACTATTAGTTTACTGAAGTAGAAGCAGCGCAAGCATACAAAAAGGGAGTAAAATAAAATGGATATGACCATAATAAAAATACAATTCGTAAAATTTACAAAGTATAGACGAATTAATATAGCAATTCAATGTGAACGTTCAAAATATTTGTGTTATTATAATGGAGTTGAAGATATTGTTACAAAATAACGATGGCAGCAAAAAAAAAAAAACTTTTTCCTAGCTTAAATGAGTGCTTTCTAAAATACCTTCAGTTCTTCTTTTATTTGAGCTAGTCTTTTCATTTTTTATCGTCTTTTTTCTTCTGAATTCGAAAATGGCGTCCTAACCTCAAAATCTAATAAAGCAATCTAAGAACTGGCTTTCCATTCTTTCATAAGAATCGAATTCTTCTAATCTCTTTGAGTTTAATCTCTTTCATTTTAACTTAGCTTTGAATGAAATAAAATATTTAAGAATGGTTATTGGAAATTAATTTCCCGTTGAATTACTCTGAAATGTCGCTTCTAGTTCTATTCTAAATGTCAGAGCATATAATTAAAGGACAGATATTGATAAAACTCTTCAAGGTTTTTTTAGAAGAAAAGACACAGAATTAAAATATAATTACTTTTGGGTTACTGAAATTGGAAGACACCTTATCATGTGTCAAAGCAAATATAGAAACGGTTGTTCTTTTGTATCGTTGCAAAAGTATTAATATTGTTTTTATAAAATGGGGTTGTTTCCTTCGGTCAAAAGTAGTACTTTTTATCACTGAAATTGATAGAATAAGCAAAAAAAAAAAATAAATAATAATAATAACATGGACTCAGAAAATACTTTCATTTTCCCAACAGTTATTTTTTAATTAATTTTTTTAACTGTCCCATTTTTCAAACAGGGCGTGGTCTTGATGACGTCACAAATGATACTTTTTGGCGCATCTTTGTATCGCGTTTCCACGTTATGATAATCAAGAAGCGAATTAAAATTGCGCTTTACGCTTGCTATCAACCATATCGTTGCTAATACACGTGAGTAAAGATGCGAGTTAAATATTTTGTTCTGTGAATGGCAACACTGAATGGCATTTCATCATTTGTGATGTCATCGGCAGAACACAATGAAAGCGCACTGATTTCAGTAATTTTTTTAAAATATTAAACTTAAACAAATTATTTAAAAAATGGCCAGATCCTATGCTTTTAAGCATGCTCTATCAATAAAAATACTTTTAAAATTTTGGAAACGACCCCATTACCAGTATGCAGCTATACTAGCATTTAAAATAAAAATTTCAACTCGAAAATTAATCAAGCAAATAAGATCAAGCGTGCACAGATTTTAAACTGATGTGTGTTTTTCAAATTTTAAAGCCCTCATTACACATGCGTGGCTTGAAAAAATGCCCCATTACCATACGATTGCAGACCTATCAATGCACTTATAGGTAGAGAGTGTCACACACGGAGCCGTATAAGATGTTGATTTTTTTTTCTGAAGTTAAAAATATTTTTTTCTTGCGAAAGAAACATTCATCGTCGACGATAAAGTGCGGGTTTTTGAGTTTGAACGAAATTGAATGATTGGCCTAAAGAAAAGCGGGTTCTCCTGAACTTGCAACGGCACTTAATTTTTACTTTCTTCTATATCTAATGTACTAAAAATACTGGCTTCGTGAAAATTTTAGAATTTCGAGTTTATTGAGATTTGCACGTTTTAAAGAGTCCATTTTGGCCATTTTTGGAAAACGCCTGTCTATCTTTGTATGCGAGACCGGTTTTTGTGTCTGCTCTAGCGGTAAAACTACTGCATGAATTCGAATGAAATTTATTACCCATATGTTCCCTCATTTAAATTAGTGTTCATCAGTCTTTGGTGCTGATTTCTTTGAGGGGTGGAGAAATTGAACATTTTCTTGGTTATGTATGACTGGTATATCTTAGGAAGTTATGGGTGGATTCAGAAAAAAATGGTCTTTAGGTAAACCCATGAGTGTACAGGTGATGATTCAGTTTTGGTGCCAGTATTTCAAAGCGGGTATGAGCAATCAAACTTTTTTTTTATCATCAATTCTGACTACTATACCTCCCGAAGTAATGGACGGAATCAAGTAAATATTGGTCCACAGGTAGACTTTAGGGGTTATAAGGGCTCATTTGTTTTTGTCTACAAAGTGGTTTTGCGTAATCGAAAGTCTTTTCTTGTTCATTGAAAATACTGTGTTTAAAAAAGTAATGCTAAGATTTCTATGAAATTTAGAGTAAAAGGGAACTTACACGGAAACAAGTGTTAATTCCATTTTGGTACCAATCTCTCCAAAGAGGGCTGATTTTGGTCACCTTTTATTCGAGTGATTTCGCTAAACTAAGTCAACAGTGTGAAAGATAAATCACAGTACAATATTTTCACGTACGATTGCACCGAGAAAGACTTGTGCGATTCAAATATTGCAGACGAATAGGGAAATCTCAATTGCTTAAACATTTTATTCTGTTGCCATTTTCTGTATCTCACATTTTATACAGCACCGCGAGAAGTCAAAATTGTCGATTTTTAGCTATATACATGTTCTGGTAGATTTTTATAAGTTCTATTAAAATGCAAGACAGACACAAACGAAAAATAAAAATTGTTTCCTAATTTTTTAGATGTGTCAGTGTTACTATAAGAATTTAAGCTAAGACGCATTACACTGAAATTGATTTTTCTCGGAAAGTTTTTGCAGATGTGGCAGTGTTGTAATAGGTGTGAAATATGTAAACAAACAAAATGTTAAAAATTTATTTTACGACAGGCTTTTAAAATGACTTTCGCTCTGGAATTTGCGTTTGGAATAGCAAAACTTGGTAGTTAGCAATTTTACTTTAGAGCCAATAATTCACAAGTAAGATATAGAAGAAAGAATCGTGATAGCAACAGTATGTACTGGTAAATTGTTTTGAATTACATTCTTATTAAGATGAAAGTTAACTCAGCAAAATATATCAATTGCATTCATTTTCGGCGTCGATAATTTTTTCTCGTGGACTATCATTGCACAGGCAATGAAAAAACCTTTTGTGACAGTCATGAGTAACAAAGGGAATGATGGTTTTAAAAACTGAAAAACACGCTTTAGTAGGAAAATGAACTAAAAAGTTTAAATAATCTTCGGATGACAAATATATAAAGTAATTAATCAAACACTTAATTTTACTGTAATAAAAAAAAAGCGTGGGGGCTGCTTTTTACATTTTTACATGGGTAACAAGTGAAAGAAATTTAACACAACTTCTAAGAAGACCCTCACGCTTTTTTTCTATTACATATGCAAAAAAATTAAGTGTTTGATCTTTAATTTTACTTTATATACTTGTCATCCAAAGATTATTTTTAACTTTTTAGTTTATTTTGCTACTAAAGCGTGTTTTTTAGTTTTGTAAACTATTATTTTTTAAAAATTCATGTCAAACATTGTTACACTCCGCAGCTCTGATTTGTACGTTGTAAGTAATTCAAATAAGTCACTGGCTATTTGTCCAAAAGAAAGTTGGACCTACAAACATACAAGTTAATAAAAGCATGTTAATTAGAATAAACTAATAACTTATCGTTAATAAATTAATTTGATTATAGAATACTTCATTGTCATCGGGTCTGAGGTTGCATTCCAAATTTTAAAAGAATCCGATTGCAAAAAGTGGGCGAAGATTGAGTTGCAAGATTATGAATTTAATTTCGACGAAGACGGGATCAGAACGCACGTCCAATGATTCCCGGAGGTGGACGTCAGCGAAGACCTGCGTCTTGGACCGCTCGGCCACGAACGCTCAAAAGTGGTGGAATGTACTAACAGTAATAAACCACTAGCTCTTAGTCCAAAGGACAGTTACTCACAAACATACAAGTGAAGCTAATAAAAGCGTGTTAAAAATAATTTGAAGTGCATGAAGAACTGACCAAATGTTACCTGTGCCAAAACTTTGAGCTTCTAGGGTTTTCAGTCTGGCTGTGAGGCGATTAACAAACACACACTAAAATTTATCAGTTTTACATACATACAGTAATAAATGATTCTTAGCATGAAAACTTTCTACTTCCTGTAAAATCTTTATCTACAGTCTACTCATGATAACCCGAAACTTTATAACTCGAAAATTCCTCTATCAAAGTTTTTATTGATTACAAAACCCTTGAGAAGGCTGTGGAAACTTCTCTTACTCGAAGTATCAATAACTCAAAGGTTTTAGCCAGCCTCTTGGAGATTCAAGTTATCGAGAGTTGACATTTGGCAGCATAAAAGTTAAAACTCCAAGCATTCTTTTCCTTATTTAGGAAAAAGAGTCGCAAACGATTTCTTAATAACAATTTACGCACAACTTTTTTTATTACATCTGTTTCATCGGCAAACATTAAATATGCACATAAAAATCTAAAAAGTAACTTCCTAAAATTTGCTGTAACGGATTCCTTTGTTTATTTTTTACCTTCAAAACCTTACACTGTGAGAAATATTTTTCATCATTTAACTCTCTAACTTATTTTTTCTCGGCTTGTACGCTTAAATGTTCCAGAAAAGTGCTTAAACTAAAAACGTTTTTAGTAAAAATATTATGAGTTGAAAATTTAATGAAACATAACAACTAACAACTTCAGAGAATAAATTTTGTATCACATTTATACTGACAAAAATTATCATTAATTATACTATTAATATTCTTTTCAACGAAAATTCGTTTAAAATGTTAAAATCTTATACTGAAAATAACTTACTGCACTGTTTTATAAACATGAGATGCATTTTATATGTATTTACGCTGTAAATTGATATTGGTATAGTTATTTTGTTCTACACGACCCTTCATATTTTTAAATAACAGCAAGAAACCTATAGTCGAGGCAAACCTAACCTGGCAGCATTGTGAAGGCTACGTAAATCCTAATCTCAGCATTGTGATGCTGTCGGGTTAGGCTTGCCCCTACTACCTACTTTCTTAAATTTATAGTTCATAATTGTCTCATTTGGTTATATGTTTGAAAATTTTATGAAGCATTATTTTGTTATAAAAGTATAATTTTAAGTATTGCTTTATACATAGGAACTCCTTTATAATCAAGAAGAAACTGCGGTCTCTAGATGCCACAACCGTGCTCTCGCCGTATTTTATTTCATTTTGCCTTATCCCTGGTTAAAGGGCAGTAACTTGTTGCTTATTGCTTTACAGTTTATCAAGCCTAAAATGTCCTATATTTTGTCCCTAGTTAGGCATAAGGGTTTATTTTTATATATATATATAAACACCGTTTTTACCATATAGAATGAAGATCCGATTTTGAAAAAAGTTGAAACTACGCACACATTATCCGGTAAAATGAAGCGCTTCTATTTTTTTGTCCTCACAATTCTTTAAGGAAAAGAAATGCGTGACTACTTTTACTTAATGAACTTTCGTCATAGAAATGATTGAAAGCTTTGTAACACTCGATTTGTTTTAAATAGCAAATGACCACAAGTGATATAAATTAACCTCATTTTGTTTCATTTATTCATGTGTGTTTGTGTACATTAAAGAAAAGTAGTGAAATTTTTGTTCGAACAGTAATTGCAGATTACATATCAGATGTTTAAAATTACAAATTTTAAAGAGTCATTTTTTTTTTTTTTTTGAATTAACTTTGAAGGTTGAAAGATTCAACTATACGCTATCTGATCAGTTAAGTTACTACTTCAGTTGAGATAGTTGTTCCAAATATGAGAAAACAGGTGTGTCCACCTAAAGGGGGGGGGGGCGGTCATACCACAGACTGCGTCATTTAACGTTTTAGGGGGATTATTTTGATGTGTTTTTTGGGAGGACCTCGCTCTAAAGGGTGTTTTACGGTATTTAGGGGGTGGGCCCTTGCTCTTTGGGGGGGGGGGGGAATGGATACCCATAGAGAAAACATTAGAACCGTAGAAACAGTAGAAACCGCAGAAACATTTTTGCCGAATTAGCCTTACAACATAGTTTGAATGAAATGTAGACCTCAACATTGTTTAGTTTTACACACATACAAAAAAAAAAAAAAAAAAACTATTTTGTCATTGGGATTATTTAGTTAAAATAATAAAGCTCTGGTATGAAAATCAACAATCGGTACCTTAATAGTTCCTTTTGGAGTGCATTTGTGAAAGTATTTTAAGCAAACCAAGAACAGAGCGGATATATTTTTTCTCTTTAAAATACGACCTTCATTAAAGTTACAATTTTATTTGACCAATGGAAAAAATGAGTTTGCTTTAAAAGAAAAAAAAACGTAAATCTCTGATTGCCTATTTATGTTATGTTCTTTACTTCTCCTCAGTCAACAAGAAAAAGGAAAAAAAAATAATTTAGCATTTTCCCCTCCAGTTTAGCAAAGAAAACAAAAACCCACAATTTTAAAAACAAAGAAAACGTTGTCCAAAAACAGATTCTAAAACCGGAAATTCAATCAATGGTACGCAACCCAAGGGAAAATCGCTTTTCAAGGAATTCTGAAAAGACTATTTCGTGCTAATCGACTTCGAGATTTTCTTAGAAGATAATCACGCAAAAAACTCGACAATCTTTTGTGATCTTATAAGCGTCAATGAGGAAAAAAACCTCAAAGAATTCAACGAACAAATTTTTAAATGAAGTTCAAAAAAGCATACTTTTGACTTCTATTAAATTTTATTTCTTTTCATGTATAGGAAAAGTTTTAAGTATTTAAAATTTAAAGAGGAGGTCGTCACTTTTGAAACATTTAATGATTTATAGAAAAAATATGGTAAAATTTGCGCGATATTTTCGGTCTATGTCGTTCCATATTTTAAATTGTTGAGAACGTAAGTATAAAATAGTTCAACTTTTTTAGGCCCAAAATTTGGAATGAAAATTTCATACACTTATTTTAAAAACAAAAGAAATTTCTTTATTTAATGAAATAGTTCCTCAATCAGCGAAGATAACTTGAAAGTTTGAATTTATTACGAGAGTGTTTATCGAGTCTTACCCTGATGAAGAAAACATTTTTTTTTTCAAAGAAACTTCTTAAGATTAATACGTATTTTTTTTTCATTTTGGCCTTTATAATAAAGAAGATACATATATACACAATACCCTTATAATAATACCATTTTATTACTCAATGTGTTTTTCGAGTCATACACTGATAAAGAAAATTTATTTCAAAGAAACTTTTTACGATTAATACGCTTTTTTTCTCCTCATTTTGACCTTTATAATAAAGAAGATACATATGTACACAATACCCTTATGATAATGACTCTATGAGATAACATTTCATAAAAAGCAATTTCCGCCATGTTACAATATTAGCTAAACGCATGTAGGTCGCGCTAACATCGAAAACTAAAAAAGGTGTCTATGAAAGAGAACACTCCCAGCGGCGCCGCGGTTTCGCTGTTAAGCCTTTCCGAACCTTTGCTTTTAATACATATTGCTAATTCTAATATGATACCTAATATCCATGTAAGGACTGTTATGAAAAAACCCTCGACTTAAATAACAACTTCATCAGTCCCTGGCGCGAAGTTGAAAATCGTCTAAATATTCTCGATTAGTATACACAAAAAAAAAAGTGTAAAAACGCTGTAAAAAAAGTTTAAAATAAAAAATATATTATTATAATTAAATCTTAAGTAGTTTTTCTTAAAAAAAATTCTTTATCATGAACAAGGCTTTACACACGCCCTGTAGATATTTTATGCAGTTAAAAAAATAAATGCTATTTTGTCTTCTTTTTCTGTTTTTCCTTTTTTTTTTTTTGAATTAACATTGCACAAGTTATTTGCTTTAAAGGGAAAATCGTGATTATTATTCTCAAACTACCGTAATTTAACAGTTTATATTACTTGATGCTTGTATTGAAAAAACATTCAGCATTTTAAATACGTAAACATTTTTCGGGTACTTCGTATTTACAAATCTATAAATATCTAAAGCAAAAATGTATTTCTATCGTGTTGAAGTCTAACATGTTTGTATACCTAGGAAAAATATCAGAATCCTGAAGGATATCAAGCAAATATTTACTAAACTATAGATATAACATTTAGAAGTAAATATTCATCGTAAATAAGCTTTTAGAGAAAATATGAATTCTCAAAAGTCAAAACGTTTTGAAGTAATAAAACATTCGATGTTCCTCAAGCATAAACTATTTAAATTTGTTTGTAGGTAGAATGCTAGTTTGCATCAATTTCAGTTGAATTCTCTTATTGCTATTGCAAGCTTATTTCTTAACTATAAGGATTGAGTTTCTTAACGCTTTTGTAAGGAGAATAAATTATGCACAGTAATTCTTTTTGGTATTTTGATAAGAGTTCAAAAATAGAGATGAGGGGAATAAATTTAGGCTTTAAAGAATGGGGTCGTTTCCAAAATTTTGAAAGCATTTTTTTTATGAAAGAGCATGCGTAAAAACATAGGATCTGACCATTTTTTAAATAATTTGTTTAAATTTAATATTTAAAAATAAACATACTTACATCGGTGAGCTTTCATTGTTTATGCTTCTGTCCGGTGAAGTCACAAATGTTGAAATGTCATTCAGTGTTGCCATTTACAGAGCAAAGTATTTAATTCGCATCTTGACTCACGCGTATTGGCAACGATGTGGTTGATAGCAAGCGTAGAGCGCAATTTTAATTCGCTTCTTGATTATCATAAAGTGGAAACGCGATAGAAAGATGCGCCAAAGAGCATCATTTGTGACCACAATATCATCGAGACCACGCCTTGTTTGAAAAATCGGCCATTTAAAAAAAAATAATTAAAAAAGAACTGTTGGGAAAACAAAAGTATTTTCTGGGTACCATGTTATTCTTTTGCTTATTCTATCAATTTCAGTGACAAAAAGTTCTACTTTTGACTAAAGGAAACAACCCCATTATAAAGTTTTCCCCTAAATTCTTTGACAAATCAAGAAAACTAAAAAAATATGAGAAGATGCATTCAAAAAAGAACTTTATAGAGTAAATTATTCTCAAATTATCATTTCTGCTGTTGGTGTCATGAATGCTTAATCACCCCTTTTTTTTTCAGTTAACCTCTAGTTGGGACAGGCCTAACTTGGCATCACTGTGAAGGCTGCACAGATCCTAATCACAGCATTACAACGCTGCCAGGTTTGGTTTGCCACAACTATAGGTGATAAGACTTTTAATATGTTTATATCGCTTACCATCTGCCAGATGGAATGAGTGATGATCTTTCTTTAAATCGCAGTTCTAGAGCTTGCGTACGCCACACAGTGTTTCCATTAATACAAGCTAGGTGTACAAAACTCAAGTTCAGAATTCATTTCATCACACAATATTATAGTGTTCCTAAATTCACATGATTTAATTGTTTAAGATGGATATTATTTATACTGGTCAGAGCTTTTTTTCCACTAATTTAACTACTCTATCTTATAATTAAACAATTTAAAAAACATTAGGATAAAAGAAGGAGTTTTTGTTTGTTTAAAACATTTCAAGTGATGGTTTTACCTGCTAAATTTTCTGTATGTAATACCTGCACTTTTCCCATTAATAAAAAAAGGTATTATAGTCCACACGCTCCAGTACAACATATTTTTTTCTCTAAAGTACTTTCTTTCGAGTGGGGATTTTTTTGAAGAATGATTGAAGCACCCAAAGTTTTGGGTAAAAAAATATATGCTGTACTCGAGTGAGCTGATTATAATGCGTCTCATTAATAATGGTAAAGCTGCAGCTACTATATACAGAAAATTTAGCCCGGGTACAAATGGGTACAAGTCGTTACCATCGCTTGAAAATTTTGAAATGGGCAAAAAATCCTTCATTCATCTTTAAAAAAAATTTAGCATTGTTTAAGTATCAGATAGATTAACTAATTTAGGAAAACAAAGTACTTACTGGTATAAATAATATCCATCTTAAACAATAAAATCATATGAAATTAAAAACACTTTAATTTTGTGTGATGAAATGATGTCTGAAACTCAACTGATTTATTCTATTACAAACGAATACGTACTTTTGAACCCTATTACTCACGTGATGGAACGGAGTTAGACATAAATAACTAAGTATCATGTTTTGGTTTATTGCTTGCATTATCCCAATACCAAAGTTTAGAATTTTGAACATGACTTTTGTCCACCTAGCTAGCACTAATCGAAACACTGTGCGCCACCTGGCTGTAATTTTAAAAAGTAACCAAAGAGATAAAAGATTTCAATCTTGCGCGGAGAAAACAGGTGTCACATTGGACCGGTCATATCCTAAGTACCAGGCGCTGTCTTTTGGTTTTACCTCTTTAAGTCTCCATTAGCCACAGGCTAAAGCGTTTCTTAGAGTTAATTTGAATTTGCAGATTTAATGTTCAGAACGGGCATTCTTGTCTATCACGTAATCTAAACATCCTTATTCTGCCGTGTGCAGGTAAAGAGCAGAACCTGAAAAATTTCCTTTTTTAATTCTTTTGCATTTTTGTCATCTGTTGTACGTTGGTTTTATTGTACGATTTTACTTATTTGGTGCTCATTAAAAAAAAATTAGCGCGGAAAAAAAACATCTGGGGGAAACTAGGGAAACTTAACCCAATTTTTGGCCTCTAATTTCTCTCTTTTTTTTTTTTTTTTGTAGAATAGTTGAACCAAAATAAAAATTATACATAAAAAGTTTGTTATTTTTCACATTATTATGGATAAAAATAATAGCAAAAGTATAAGTAGAAATGGTATAAAAAAATTATATTCCCCCAGTCTGTATATGGGTCAAGTGTGTCTCGATCTAGGGAGACTTGACCCAACACTTAGGGAGACATGACCCACCTTCATGAATGTAAGAAGACTCAAAGATACTAAAATCAAAAACGCAGGTTTGATGGTCTTTTTTGCTTTAAGAGCTATTACTTGAACGAACAAATGTTCACTCTTTTGGTGAAGTGTTATACATTTTTTTCGAAAAATTAATCTTACTGCACATCAGCAGACATGCAGAAGTCAAATTCAAAAATTTATCAGCTTACACCTAAAACATAATTCAGTTATTCTAATAAGTAACGAAGCATTGGGGTCAAAGATTATAAAGATTATTTATATTTTAGTAATTTGTCAAATAAAAATTTACTATATTAAAATATTTTAGTTATTCATTGAGTTAAAAAAAACAGGCTTTCATGCTCGAAATATTAGTATTATTTCTTAGATAAAATAAAATGATTTGGCTTAAATCACAATATTTTAGCTATTCATAAACATACATTCATTGAAAAACATCAAATTATTCTTTGGGTCAAATATCCTTAGTTAGCTTGGATCAAAGCTCCTTAGGTAATTTTCTTTTGTTCACCTTAAAATTTTGCAAGTTAGACCAATAAAATCAAATCATTAATCCTAAACTGTAATATTTTAGCTATTCATGAACAAAAATTCATTGTAAAAGCGTCAAACTAAACAAAAACATCAAAATAGTCTGAGTCAAGTTTCCGTAGTTAACTTGGGTTAAAGCTCCGTTGGTAGCTTTATTTTGCTTACCTTTATTTTTTAGGAACTTAGATTAAAGTTACATGAAACTACTGCACATCAATAGATAGCCAGAAAAAATAACCAAAACATATATGCTTTTAAAATTTATTTCCCTCAAAACGGGAGGTTAAAATTCACCAAACTCCAACGTCTTCAAATTTTACTTAAAAGGTGTAGTATCATTTAGCAGTGAATTTCTTGTAAACCACTGATCCTTCTGAAATGACTTCGCCCTGCAAAATACTGTTGTGTGATTGGTCAACCAATAATATGTCCGAAATTTTGCCAAAATATCCTTTTCATGGAAAAAAATCCCCATGGGTCAAGTCTCCCGATATGTCAAACCTCCCTAGTCTCTCCGAAGTCCAACGTTTTCCGATTGTTAGTATTGAATCCAAAACGCGTTTCTTCAAATATCTCGAGAACTCATTTCTGAAGATACTGCCGTTAAACTGCCCACGGCAGTATTAATCTTCTTCCGGTGCTCAATTCATATTAAAAAAATGTATTTCCAGTCCAGTGTTTTTGTTCTGCTATCGAGCCTTTTACAAATACGGAACGAAAAGGTTTTTATTTATTAAAAAATTCAAGGCCTGCGCACAATTAGACGAAGTACTTATTTTTATTTATTTACTATCGGTACCCGCATGGCTTTGCCCATAGTTGAAAATTAAAAGGTCATTTGGTTCACCTGTATATTTACAAGTAATGGATGACGAATTTCTCGCCGATTTGCTCTGTTCATTTGCATGCCCATGTTACGTTTCCACTTTATGATAATTTGGTAATTCACTCGTTCACGTTGTGATAATTTGCTCGGTAAAATTTTCTTAAAATTGGAATAGAAAAATAACAAATCGAATTTTTGGAAAATCGCTTCGAGTTGCACACCCCCACGCTATTAACTAATTCTGTACCAATTTTCATGAAAATCGGAAGAACAGTCTAGGCGCTATGCGCGTCTCAGAGATCCGGACAGAGAGAAATAAAGACAGAGAGACTTTCAGCTTTATTATTAGTAAAGATTTATTTTATTTTTATTTTATTTATTTTTAACTGAAAGATAAAAATACTTTCTTCCTGATTTTTTTTCATTTTCCGAAGTTCAAATAGGGGAAGTAATTGCGTATTAGTATAACATTTTTAAAACTTTCAATATGAACTAGAGAAAACAAACATATGCTGCTCATAAATATTATTCAAATTATTTCAAAAAATGAAGTCAGCTGAACATTTATAGTACATCCACTTTTGTTTTCTTCAACGAAGACAGAAACACGATATCCTTTTTTTAATATCTCTACAACTGCCAACATAAGTTTCAAAACTACAGGCATAAAAGTTGAAGTAATAAATAAAATAAGAAAAAGCTGAAAACAAATAACCCAGATTTGCGTAATGCGTTTTGGCATTTCCACGACAGCTTGGCAGATCAGTTATGCATTATTCTGTGGTATGAAATTGAAGAAATACTTTATTCAAATATTCCATACCACAGATATTTTTTTATTTCCCACGGAAAGTTAATATTGCTCTGATGCATTCAATTTAAAGACTTTTCTTCATTATTTTAAGTAAGGAAATAAATATGATGCAATATGCTGAAAATATGTTAGTATCATGTAAAAAAAAGTAACACTTATCGTATCAAAGGTTTTTCAGTAACGCATATCTTTCGCGTCTCTATACTTCATTTATTTCTTTATTTTTTCCCCTTTTCTTTTTCTTTCTCGTGATTTCTTTACATTTTCATCTTGCAATCGTACTAAAATGAAACAATGCATTTAACAGTTAAACGTATTTTTTTTTTTTTTCATAAAAGAGAAAGATGTTTTTATGGTGATCAAAAACCCCAGATGCTCGAATTCTTAATCTATTTTCAACTATTACTCTACGAGATATACAGGGTGTTCCGTTTTAACTTGCAAGACCTTTATTTTAGCAACCGTTAGTCTTAGATGTATACTTCCAATTGCAAAAATGTTCAAAATCAGATGAAAGGTTAAGATATTGAAAGATTAAAGTAAGTATAATATATATATATATATATATATATATATATATATATATATATATATATATATATATATATATATATATATATATATATATATATATATATATATATATATATATATATACACTTGAAATAAAATATTTTATTATTAAATGCAACTAAAGAGTTAAATGCATTCTACATATGCTGTTGATTGTAATGTCACACTCATGGATAGCACAAACACATTCTCATTTTTATATAAAAATATCCTACGTTTTATATTCAAAGTAATTTTGAATCTCAATAGATGCTGCTGCTACCAGACCGACCATTCTCTCACTTTCACTCTGTAAAATTTTACATGTCACAGAGGGTACATGTACACCAATGGCCTTGGGTCAGGCATTTTGCTCTTCTGCGCTCGTTCCAAACCAAGCGGCATGGGAACATTTCTTTTCACCAAGATGGACAAAAAGGATTATAAAGACCATTAATGAATGGCCTGCGCCATTAATGAATGATCTTTGGCTGCAACAAATTGCATCTTCCAGGCTCTGGGGGTGTTGATTTACAAAACTTACTGTATACGTAATAGGTGTGGCAAAGAGGGAAGCTAGGTTTCAATGCTATAAATATAATTAATGGCAATTGTATTTTATTTCACGGTTCTTTAGTTAAATATGTAAGGGAAGGCTGCTGTAAGTGAACCAAATTACACTTTTGGCCATTTTTAGGAAGTAGTTCAGACTGACGATCAGATATTAACGATAGGAAAAATTACTCAGTATATTTCTCCTTTAATAAAAATATTCGCTTGTATGTTAACTGTATTCAATAACGAATAAAAACAAAACATAAATATTTTATCATTTGTTCCATTCATGGGAAATAATAGTTGCTATGGATGGACCATTGAGTTTTCATCGATGGACCACATTCTCAAATAAGAAAATGAAACTAAAATATAAATAGTTATTACAGGAGATAAACACTACATATAATAGTAAGTTTTTCAAAAATAGAAGGTTTTTTTTAATTATTTTTTATCACAGGAGAAACAAAACCCCCCCAGGACTCGCACAACACAGCTATTTTCACCAGATCTTGCTCACTTTAGACATTTTCTAACATGTGACTTACTCTTTCTTAGCTAAATTTTCACGGGGCCTCTTTTGAACAAATGGGAGTGCTGTTTCATCTAAGTTCCAAAATTTTGATCTACAAAGATTTTACTTGACGACAAGGATTTTGCTACAGCACGTTGCATGCCCTTAGTTGTCCACTAGCTTTATTTTACTTATTTTGGAATTTTCCTTGAACAACAAGCGTACATAAAACTATTAAAATTTACTTGAACAAATACTGAATCGACTACACAAGTGTTTAAGTGGAAAATATAATAAATCAGGGGAGTTTCCGAAAATTATTTTAAAAATATTTTTTCATCATTATCACACTTATTTAAAAATATTGATCAAGTATCAAAGATAATCACTGCTGTGACGATTCATGATAAAACTTTAAATATGGGGAATTGTACTTTAAAATGCACTCTTTCAAGTCAATGTTCCCACTTAGCTGTTCAGAAATATTCAAAGCATGTAAAAACAAAATGTAAATGTCAATCATTAGTAAGTAAACAGCATAAATTTTATTTGGACGTTTAACAATATGATATATTGATTCAAGCTCCTTGAAGAATCTGCATTGGACAGTTTTGAGATAAACGACACTAAAACTGATTTCGTACCTCAGAAAACTCTGGTGGGGAAAATATCTTCAAAGTCCAGTCATGGAACCGGTTCAATGACGGCAGCCTTCCCCTACTTAAATGTTTATGCAATTTATAATTTTTAAAATATAAATTTCGAAAAATCTTTGAAGACTAACACAAAAATATACTATATTTTCCATATCTAAAATATTAATTTTAAAATATTCAAGATCGGAATAATGTAAAAATCTGTACTTTAAATTAATTTTCTTCTATTTTAGTACATAGTCCTTTTATTATCATCAAATTCTTCTTGCGATTCACAAGATTTGGAAACCGAAATGGGTATCTATCTTAACCTGCTGAATCTTTTTTCTACATCTGGTCCACAACAACTCTTGACAACTATTGATATCTGCTCGCCTTTCATCACTGTTAGACAAATGCTATATTAGAGACATAGTATATGCATTTCATTTATTAACAGTCGATGTAGATGCAGTAAATTTAAATCCAAATGACCTTGCGATCAATCGCACATCCCTTGAGAGAGCAAGAGAAAATATTCGAGAGGTAAAATCGAATTTCATGAATTTCAATTTAGATTTCGTAGTTATTTACTGGGATACAAAGCTAACATTTAGATGTAACTGGAAAAATATCGCCGATAGGTTTACCGTGATAGCTTCAGGTCTCAATTTTGAACAGCTATTCGGAATTCCTGAGATATGTCTTCAATTGTTTATGATATCTAAGATGATTGCTCTTTATTGCTAACTATTCAAGCTGTAGTGTTAGGATACAGCAGTTTGATATACTGACCGTATAATTTGTGCATGCAATTATTTAGAGCAAAAACTTAAGAGCCATTGTCTGTAAGGATCAGGCAAGTTGTGATTGTTGGGATTTTTAATTTTCTTTATTTTCACATAGGGTGTTCCTTATCATGAATGTAATGTAAATCCGAAATTTGAGCTTTGTCTGACTCACCGTTTTTGAGAAAACAATTTTTTTTGTTTAGGGGGCGTGGCACATTTTTGCAGGTTTTCCAAATTTGCAGATTTTAATGTGCTTGTTGCTTGAAGTGCCCTTATAATGACATGAATTTTTTTAATTCCGTATTACTATATGGTCTTGTTAGATACTGTTACAGCTGTCAAATCGGTGACACTACGAGGGCGACGCCCACAAACTCCGTTTAAAAATGACCGAAAATGATTTTTTTTCTATATTCAAGGCCAATTTTCTCAAAGCGCCTTCATGATGACACCAACATTTTTAGATCATTTTCTAGCCACACTTACATACATCAAAAATATGTATCAAAATCGGTGTCACTATAAGGGCGCCAGAAGATATTGGAACTTTTATTCGATAAATTTCACAAAAACACAAATATTTAAAATCTAACTACAACTGTCGCCCTCATAGGAGAGATCTGATACTACATTAGGTTGATAACCAACATGTTTGTCTAACATTTGCACAAAAAAAATCGGTGTCACTCCTATTATTTTTGGAAATATAATCGTTCAAAGTTAGTACGTTATGGCGTTTTTTTTTTAAATATTTATTTATTTAATCTTTTCACCCCCAGATAGTTTTTTTGAACATATTTATTTTTAATTTAATACAAAAAAGTGTATCTTTTAACATAAATAGCTTTGGGCAGTTAGAGCGTCTTTTTCATGAATAGAAAATGCCCGTTTTGATATAGGTACAGGCGGATATATTGTGTATAATATGTCTACATTACCATACCAATACTCATCTTGTTTTTTCGGACACACAGATCTATTAATTACAATTGTTCTTGACATACATTTGACCTCAACTTGCAAATGGATTTTATACGAAAGATGTATAGAGAGAAGCTCTTACAAACACCCCATATAAATGCTTCAAATTTTCAACTAATAAATACCCCTGCATTGCCACAAGTTCAATTTAATGAAATTGAATGGGCCCTATTTTTACGTGTTCAGTTCAAGTTCACTTCAAAGTAGAAGCAGTATTTATAAGAACAATTTCCGATTGGTGAAAGTACTGGGAAAAAAACAACATCCCTGTCAAGTTACACACTTGATGAGAAATGCAGTTCGTACCGGGGAAAAACTGCTCGTTGCTTCAGAGTATTGTACTATGAACCAAATCCTATCCCTTTTTTTTTCAATGGAAGAAACAAAAAAACGAATGCATTCTCAATACATCAAATGAGAATATTGAAGAAAGCGAACATTCAGAATCTGAAACTGAATTTGAGGATAACGTAGACCAAAACGAAGAAAAAATTAAGACTCAAATTAACTAATTTCAGAAAGACGGTCATCTTTTATTGAAAACTGCTAATTTTGTAGCATTAAAGCATGGGAAAACATGGTATCCCAGAAAAATAGTAGAAGTTGACCATTTGCAAGTTTAAGTCAAATGCATATCAAGAACAAATGGAATAAATAAATTTGTGTGGCCGGAAAAACAAGACGAGTATTGGTATAATAATCTAGACATGTTATGCACAATAGATTCACCCGGTACCCATATCAACACGGGCATTTTCTATTCAAGAAAAATACTCTCTTGCTGCCCAAAGCTGTTTATGTTATAAGGTACACTTCTTTGTATTAAATTAAAAATAAATATGTTCAAAAAAAATCTGGGCGTGAAAATATTAAATAAATAAATATAAAAAAAAACCGCCATAACGTACTAACTTCGAACGATTATATTTCGGATAGGATTTGGTTCATAGTACAATACTCTGAAGCAACGAGCAGTTTTTTCCCCGGTACGAACTGCATTTCTCATCAAGTGTGTAACTTGACAGGGATGTTGTTTTTTCCCAGTACTTTCACCAATCGTAAATTGTTCTTATAAATACTGCTTCTGCTTTGAAGTGAACTTGAACTGAACTCGTAAATATAGGGCCCATCCAATTTCATTAAATTGAACTTGTGGCAATGCAGGGGTATTTATTAGTTGAAAATTTGAAGCATTTATATGGGGTGTTTGTAAGAGCTTCTCTCTATACATCTTTCGTATAAAATCCATTTGCAAGTTGAGGTCAAATGTATGTCAAGAACAATTGTAATTAATAGATCTGTGTGTCCGAAAAAACAAGATGAGTATTGGTATGGTAATGTAGACATATTATACACAATATATCCGCCTGTACCTATATCAAAACGGGCATTTTCTATTCATGAAAAAGACGCTCTAACTGCCCAAAGCTATTTATGTTAAAAGATACACTTTTTTGTATTAAATTAAAAATAAATATGTTCAAAAAAACTATCTGGGGGTGAAAAGATTAAATAAATAAATATTAAAAAAAAACGCCATAACGTACTAACTTTGAACGATTATATTTCCAAAAATAATAGGAGTGACACCGATTTTTTTTGTGCAAATGTTAGACAAACATGTTGGTTATCAACCTAATGTAGTATCAGATCTCTCCTATGAGGGCGACAGTTGTAGTTAGATTTTAAATATTTGTGTTTTTGTGAAATTTATCGAATAAAAGTTCCAATATCTTCTGGCGCCCTTATAGTGACACCGATTTTGATACATATTTTTGATGTATGTAAGTGTGGCTAGAAAATGATCTAAAAATGTTGGTGTCATCATGAAGGCGCTTTGAGAAAATTGGCCTTGAATATAGAAAAAAAATCATTTTCGGTCATTTTTAAACGGAGTTTGTGGGCGTCGCCCTCGTAGTGTCACCGATTTGACAGCTGTAACAGTATCTAACAACACCATATAGTAATATGGAATTAAAAAATCCATGTCATCATAAGGACGCTTCAAGCAACAAGCACAATAAAATCTGCAAATTTGAAAAACCAGCAAAAATGTGCCACGCCCCCTAAACAAAAAAATTGTTTTCTCAAAAACGGTGAGTCAGACAAAGCTCAAATTTCGGATTTACATTACATTCATGATAAGGAACAACATATGTGAAAATAAAAAAAATTAAAAATGTCAACAATCACAAATGTCTTAAACTGCCTGATTCTTACAGACAATGGCTCTTAACGGTGATACATTGCATTTGAATTACCATCATCATGCATTTGAAATCGTACGGCAGAGTGTGTCTTTAAATAAGTTCTTGCCTTTCTTAGTTTCAGGTCTGATATTCCATTATTTAAGCGCTTCAAAATTTTGTAGAAGATCTCAATCATTCAGAACTCATAACATTTCAATGAAGTACACATAACACTTAAATTTTAAAAGTTAATGGCATATTATTGTTCATAAAAAGCGGAATTGAGAAAGATTGCAGAGAATTTTCATAACTTGTAATAACATTTCCTAGTGAAGTCTCTCCTAGAGGGATAGGGGAGGGCATTGGAAATTGTAACTTATTTTGAAATATTGCAGAAAAAATATATGTTTTTGAGATTTATTAATAGTTTGTCCCTTAATTGCATTAAAGTTTTAAACAAAATAACTACAATGTGAAAAGAAAAGATATTTATGCTTTAGAAAACCACCTAAATAATATTTTTTCAATGCATAAAGTACATGTCTTAGTCAAGTCGATTATAACTAAACAGTTAACCAAATACCTTAAATAAAATAACACTACAAAACTGTAAAAAATTAAAGAATTTCAGTATATTTATGACAGAGGTATTTCGGCGGTTATCAAATCCAATTTGGTAAAAAACTTACCTCCCCGAAGTGTTGCAAATAAATCTTGCTGGGTCGGTAGAGGGTACTAACAGGCATCCACCATTTTATTGACACTGACTTTGAAGTCACCACACAACCTGACGTTTCTATTCTTCTTTGGCACTAAAACGAGCGGCATAGTTCGTCCTGAATGCTCAACAAACTTCCAAATACCTCTTTGCTCTAGAAGCCTGGTTTCATCAGAAACAGTCCTTTTTAAAGCATATGGAACCGGTCTTGCCTTGTAAAAAATTTACTGAAAGTTATCCTTCATTTTAAGAATAGTTTTAAAATGCTTGATTGGTTTGTCATTCATTGAAAAATATCTTGTATTTTCCTTTAAGAGCGTCAACACAACTTTCACTTTCAAAGGATACTGAAAATATTTCACTTCAATTTAATTTGAAAATCGACAACCAGTTCTTTCCACAAAGAGAGGCACCGTCAGCTTTCACAATAACCAGAGATAACGTTTCGCACTGACTATTGCATTTAACTTCCACAATAATTCTTCCCACTACTACTGGAATTTCTTTCCAATCTTTCAGTCTAGTAGATGATGTCAAAATTTTAGAATTCGGTAAACTGTTCTTCACCCTTAACTGATGCAATAGAAACGTCACCGGCTGTATCAAGTTCCATGTCTAAATTTTTGCCATTAATAGTAACCGAAACTATATATTGATCCCGAAACTTTATTTACTGATTTCACAGCATAGAGCGAAAGCTCAGATTCACTTTCAACTACTTCAACCTTTTAGCTGATGAAGTCCTATTCTACACACTGGTGAGATATGTCCTATTTTGCCTTTTTAGCTGATGAGCCCCTACTTCTACACACTGGTGAGATATGTCCTATTTTGCCACAACGATGAGACATACAACATACCACAACGTGAGATATGTCCTATTTTGCCTTTTTAGCTGATGAACCCCTACTTCTACACACTGGTGAGATATGTAATATTTTGCCACAACTATGACATTTAGCATTTCGGACTTGCACTTGGCAAAATCATGTGTAGCACCACAACGATAACATTTAAAGTTTTCCTTGCGGTATGTATTTTCAGCAGAGTTCATACGTGGTTGAGGGTTTTTTTATTTGCATTAACGTGTTCAGTCTTACGAACTTTATTCACGAATGTTTTCATATTAGCGGCATCGCTTTCAGCTATTTCAATTGCAACAGCTGTTTCCACCGCATCTGCTAGCTTTAAATCTTTTTTTGCGAGAAGTTGTTTTTGTATATTTTCATCACACAATCCACACACGAATCTATTCCGTAACGCATCGTCCAAAAATGCACTGAAGTCGCAAGTAGACGCCAATCTCCTTAATTCCACTAAATAACGAGAAACAGACACACCAGCCAGTTGATTTCGTCTATAGAACCGGAAACGCTCAGCAATGATGATTGGGGTCGGTTTAAAATGCTGTTTCAAAATAATCTTCAATTCATCGTACTTACAATCTCGTGGAGATTTTGGTGGCTGGAAATTTCGGAGAATTTTTATAAGCGTTTACTCCTATTACGGAAATGAAAACTGATACTTTCTTGTCATCGACTACGACGTTTGCAAGAAAAAATGGTCCAACTGTTCTATGTATAAATTAATGTCATCTTGTTCTGCGTCGAACTCGTGCAAAGTTCCGATAAGGCCTAATTTGCTCATTTTAACTACGGTATGTTTCAACCAACTTTTCGAGTTCACTTTCAATCACTTCGTCGCCATCATATAACTTGTGGAATAAAAATGCACTACTGCATAACATAGAATACTCTATGTGAGTAAAATACTTCATAAACAGAACGTTGACGAACAAAAGGTTAAAAAGAGCAAACCTTTATTTACCACATCGCAAGCTTAACTGAATTAGTGTTGGTGTTGCCAAACTAGAAGTTTATATCAAACATCACAAGTACTGTTACGATCATTGGTCATTCCGTTTTTTTTTTAACTATTAATTTAAGATTAAAATTATAGAAATAAAAACGTGCTTTTGGGCAAAGCGGGTTTGGCAAAACGGGTATGCCCGGTTTTTTAAATATTTTTCTTAGCAATTGTATTGAATTAGATTTTCTATTTAAATATGATAAGTACAACTAAAAAAAGTTATTTTTATGATGAAAATTAGCTAGTCAATTTATTTAATCATTTATTTCTTAACGTCAAATAATCAAGTGTGCTGTTTAGATTTTCAATTTAAATTAGATAAGAATAATCTTTTTTACTTCCTTTTACAAAAAAGGAAGTATTGTATTCGCGAAAAAATTTTCTTTCAAAAATCGACCTTAATTTCCATTTTAGTCACCCCCGAATGAATATTGAGTTTTTTTTCCGACTCGAAGTGCCCAAGAACGTATAGACACGCGAAATATCCATAATGACGATTCCCAAGTTAATTACAACGAATTTTCTAGTGACGTCTGTATGTACGTATGTACGTATGCGCGTATGTGCCTATGTATGTCGCATAACTCAAGAACGATAAGTCCTAGAAAGTTGAAATTTGGTACGTAGACTCCTAGTGGGGTCTAGTTGTGCACCATTTCTTTTGGCTGCATTAGGGTGTTTTTAAAGGGATCTTTTGCCCCTTTTTGGGTGGAAATCATTGTTAATTTCGATGTTAACTCGAGTGGTGTTATAATTTGGCGGACACTTGGGGATATATCGCCAGTCTTTTGGTCGCCAAGTTTTGTCTCCAACTTGGCGACAAATTTGGCAATTTTTTTTCTTTTTTAATTTGTTTCAATGGTGTATGCTAAAACTCCCATAGTTCCTAGCGCGCCTAGGCGGATGTTGGTATAAGTTACTTCCGGCTATTCCTCCGCATTCGTCTCGTCATAGAAACACTGAAAAGTTTCGATGCTCTTTTAGATCTTCCACGAGATTTTTTTTGGTAAAAGTTTTATGTGAATATTTTTTTTCAAAACATCAATATATTTTTGCAATAGACGTACTAGGGTCAGTAATATTTTTAATACCCTTTCTGTCGCGAGCCCAATTGAAATAACTGAATGTGTCACCCATCAGTACAATAAGCTTTGAGCGTGAATCGCTATTTTCTACTAATACTAAATAAATAAAGGGATTTCCAATCTGAAATGTGCATTTGTCGAAGTACAGATACATATGCATGCACATTAGAAAACTTGTTTTTTTTTTTTTTTTTCCTTTTATTTAAGTTTTATACATATTGTTTTTTACTGATAGCGGCGAAGAAAATTAAAAATTCAGGTTAGAAAAGATTAACATCGGTGTTTTGCATTTCATGCTTTTTTTTGATGTCGATGTTTAATATTTTAAGGGGGAAAAAAAGGCACGGTGACATCAAAACTGAGTATTTATTGTTATGATGATATTAAGAGCATACTGCTTACAAGGTTCGTTTCGTTTTGAAGTTTTCTATTGAGTGTAAATTGAAATGGCTAAGATTGGATATGATTTTTTTTTTATCTACAATACGCAAATGAAATAAGTAGTAAATACCACTTCTACTCCACCTCAGAAATGTACATATATGTTTCAAATCATAGTAGGTTTTTTTTTTCATTTTAATTTGTTTATTCATTCGCATTATTTAGTATGAATATAACAGGTGTCTGATTTAATTGTTTTCATCAATAATTTTAATTAATATCTGAATATTTCTTTTACTTAACTTCAAGGTTAAAATTTAAAAGAAGTATTTATCATTTATATTAGTATTTGGAAATTTCTTATTTTAGTTTACATACATATTAAGTCCGTTTTCTTAATTAACTGAAATCCCAATCAGAAACATTTTTATCTGTTTAAATTATTTTTTGTCTGTCTTTAGTTCATAGTTTTAGTTATAAATTAGTCTTTTTGGGGATTGAATAATTTAATTTTTATTAAAAATTTAAAAGTATAAATATAAAGTAAATAACACTCTTTAATGAGGCATAAAAATCATATCTTATTCATCTAAATCATATCGTTCATATCTAGCTCTTTTTCAATTTGATATACAATAAAGTTGTCATTCTATCTTCTATTTTCAAATTTTGCACATTTAATGGGGAAATAGAATAATAATTTGAATAAAAACGCCTAATAGTTATTGAACTTATTTATAGTTTGCTGTGTGTATGTGTACGTTAAAAAATAAATAAATAAAAACGAAAATGAAATCTTTGACAAATATGAGAGCGGTAACGTTGTTAGGCGTTCTTACACGTAACAGTTTGACCATCAACAAGAAAAACATACATTCAGCAAAAAATTAAACTGCAGCATATGAATGTATTCTAGTGTAAAATATTGCAGTTTTGAACGTTGAAATAAAGATATAAATAGTTTTATAAATAAATAATTACTAAATAGTTGTTCTTTGCAATGAGAAAATATGCAATTAAAACGTAAGAATATTTTACGTTAACTGTAGAATTATGGAAATCTCACTTTTTTTTTAAATTTGATAGTTTTAACCAAGTTGTCTGGGTTCTAACCATCATTTAAGTGTTATCTATACTTCGTGGTATTTAATTCAGCTTTGGATCCCTGTTTTTATCTCCACAACTTATAGTTTTTCTTTCAAACTTGAAACATCAATCTTTTTATTTGTTATACATTCACTTCAAAATTAATTTAGCTCTAGAAATAATTATATTTCTTCATTGCGTACGCTCTCAACCACATTAACGGAATGACCGGAAGTGAAGAATACCAATTGTACGTGTTGCGCCACCTAGTGACAAAGTTTGTCCCAAGCATGCCCCATTTGGCAACTGATGGTGATATTGGACTATTGAATCACATTAGAGAGTAAACTATTGAATCACATTAAAATTGCCAGGAATGGGGAAATCACATTAAATTGGAGTGAAAGGAAGTCATGTGATGCACACGTCAGCTCATTTTATAATGGTACTTAACTAATCAATTGATTTAATCATTTATCACTTCATATTTGACTGATAAATGCACCAAATCACAAACCTTACCCGCGTTGGGCTCCCTGGTAGGGCAAAGCGGGATTTTCAAATGTCTGTAATATTTGATAATAAATAAATATTGGGTTTGAGATAATGCTCGAATCACTTTGGATTCTGAAGTTCAAGAGAACCCTGATAGAAAATAAAACCAAAATTGTTTCAATCAAAAGCCAAAAACTACAATTTTTGATCGTTCTTCGTTAACCTACCTGCTTTGCGCGACCCTGCCCTATGTTTTCGTAACCTGGAGCTTATCTCTGAGCCAGATGGGTGGCAACAGGAATTTATTTTTTGAAAATTTAGGGGAAGGTTGCCCTTACAGTCCACATAACAGTTTTCAAATTTTTTGAGAAAGGAAATCCAACACAAATTTCATGTTAATTACAGGAACAATATCTCAATATATTTCTCTTTTAATAATAATATTCACTTTCGTGATAAATATACACAATAAAGAATGAAAATTTAGAATAAATATTTTAGCATGTGGTGAATTCATGGCAACCGGTTACAATGCATGGTCCATCGAGTCTTCATCGATGGACAATATATTCAATATAAAAAAATCAATATGTAACATACAAATATTTATAACAGGCGATCAAAAAACGCTGCAAATAACAATAAGTTATAGAAAAAGAGATTTGTTTTTTTAAGTGTCTTATTGTAACATAAAAAAAAACAGCACTCACACAATAAATAACTTTTGTCATCACACCTCGTTCACTGCCTGATATTTTCCCAACCTGCGCAAAACCGTTCGTAGCTAATATCTTAGCAATCTCTTTTGAACTGCTGGGAGTTTTGTTAAATCCATTTTGAAAATTTTCGTTCGACGCAAGACTGTACTTGCACTTTAAGACGTCAAAGAACTTATTAACAATTTTATTACTGAATCCAGAAGCTTAAATCTCAAACTACCAGAGAATATAGTACTAACATACTCATTGTCTTGATTAAATCTGGGGGACATGTTATTTTTTTCAATCTCAGAATTTTTCTGAAGTAGTTCCAAAAACCTAGTTTCAAAACATGATTCACTAATTATATTCCTATTTCAGATGGCTTATCTCCTAAATTTCTAATAAGTGACTAAGGTAACAAAAAAAAACGATTTTTTTCTTCCATGCGACTGTTTAAAGTTGAATATTATACTGTCACTTGTCCACTGGCTATGTTTTACTTATTTTTGCTTTTTTCTGGAACAGCAGAAGTATTTGAAACTGTATTATAATGCTTTAAATTTTTAATCGATTTCATTAAAAAATTTGAGGTGAAATTATTATAAAGTAAAAAAGTTTTCATGAATTACTGAGAAACTTTTTTATTTATTATTATCATATTTATTTTAAAGGTATTGAGCAAGTTTGCATTAAATTACAGTAAATGCTTTGCCTTCAATCTTTGAGTTGAACCGCACCATTGCTGCGGTCACTTGTCTGGTGTCCTAATTCTACATTAGCTACCACTTTGTTTTGCTCACTTGGCTCATTTAAACGGTTTTCCATCTCCAGCTCAGTTACTTCCTATTCCAGGCTGATGAGTGCTAAAAAGCACGAAACTGCAGTCCTCGGATGGAATAACTGAGCTGGCGGTGCATTTTATGTAATTGAGCAATTTCCAAAGGTAATTCAGCTGAAGTTACAACAACAATTTCGATTTTCCATGAATGGACAACTTTGTCAGGCGGTCATTTGTCAAAACACACAGTGGTTTAATGATAGCAACTGCGTCATTTTTGACATTCTTATAGGTGTTATTGCCGTGACGAATCATGATGAAACATGAAGTAGTAGAATTGTACTTGAAAAGACCGTTTTTAAGTCAATGTTCAGGTTTAATTGATCAGTGATATTTAAAGCATGTTTTAACCAAATGAAAATCTCAATAATTAGTAAGATAATGGTAGAAATCTTATTTGACCGATGAACAATATGATGAAGTAATTTTAGCTACTTGACGGCTCTGCAGCAGACTGTTTTCAGACAAAGGAAGGTACTAAAAGTGATTACGCGTCTGAACAAACAATGGTACGTTAAATATGTTCACGGTCTGGTCGTGGAACCGGTTCATTGAGGGCAACCTTCTCCCAAATTTAAAATTGACCTTACATGAAGAGAAAACCCTTAAATGCTGTTTTACAGCTAAATGCTGCGTGAAGATATGGGTTTTCACAGCAACCCAATCGAGGCTCATTCAAATAATATAATGTGTCTAAAAAACTAGCAGCTTACAAAATGATGACAAACATGCAGCAGAAGCAGCGATTGGAAAATATCATGAATCACTTATGACATTTTGGACATGATTTAAATGCTTTGTCTGGATTGGATGAAGGAATTAACTTTGAAGATAGGAAAAGACTACTCCGAAAAATGCTTGCTGATAAGAAAAACGTGTCTGATGACTTTGTAAAACATTTCAGATAACAGTAGATGATTTGGAATACTTTCTTAGTTAAGATCTTCCTCTTTACAGAATCAATTACAAGTCAATAAAACTGTTTGATAAGTTACAAGTACCAGAAAGGTTTTTCCATTTTATCCTGATTCATGCAAATGAGGGAATCTTTTTAAAGGAAAGATATATCGTTAAAATGCTGAAAATTGTGAATGATACAACTGAAAGAGGAGCACAATTAATCGAAAAATTTCACAACCAATTTACCAAATCACAAAAGCAATTTATTTCACTGACAGTGTTTATTGGGAAAAAATACACATGATTGAGATACATTGAAGAAAAGCGTACGATTGAGGTAAAGTTTCTAACGCATTATTTCATTCTTATTCAATGCAAAATCTTTAGATTATATAAAGTAATTAAAAAAATAATTTTAGAGCTACCGCACTCTACATATATTTTGCAAACCTAGGAAAAACAATGTACTGCGTCTGAAGTAAAAACTCGAATATTTGTCAGAACATTACCAAAAGTGTTAAAGTTCAACATGCTAGTTGCGCCCGAAAGTGTAAACCAGTCCTGTTTACTAGGTCGAATAGAGAAAAAAAAATTTGAAATTCGAAATTTCATATTGATAAAACGTTGCCCCTATAGCCCCACATGTACCACAAAAATATTTATAAAATAAAAAATATGTAGGGGTCCATCAGGATATCTAAGATTTATGTTTTTCTTTAAAAATTGGATGTTTTTCGATTTATCTTTTAAAAAATTACGTGTACATAGTAATGAAATATCAAGTTCAAAAATCATTGCCGCACTCCTTTTCAAATCAACATTTGCAAAAGAATAACAAAAAAAAAATACATTTAAAATGAAAAAAATTAACTTAAAAATAAAAAAAAATCCTTATTTTAAGTACTATGTGAAATACTTGCAATTGAGCAAAAGTTTCTATTTACCGCTGAATCACCAAGTTTACTGTTTATGTTTTACATCTCAAAATACATCTCACATTTTTGTAAAAATGTATAGAAAAAAATCAATTTTTTGAAGAAAATTGCAAATTACTGAAGAGGGTGTGCGACTTGAAACATCAACTTTCGTTTATTCTGGGACAGCTTAATGTGCATCCATATATATGTATTTATAATGATTTATTTTTTTTCTTTTGCATTAAAGGCTTCTTATTGAAAGTTTTAGGTGCAAAAAAAGACCAGTCACATGATGACTACATGTTATCGCTTAAGAATTCTACACTTCCATTCCATTTTCTTGTGAACTAGAATACAGTAGCAATTTTCTTTTTAGCTTACCTTCGTGATTCGTAAAAGATTGAAACTTCCGAGCTATTTTATATCGCAAGACATTTTCAGCATATATTTTGGAGTTTTCTCCTTGTCCGAGTCTACACTGAAATTCTTTGTTTTGGCGATAGATTCTTACAATTGAAGTATGAATATAACTTTCGGAAAGTCTGTGATCCACAAACCTCAAAATAATTCAGCCTATCAGAAATTTAGCAAGTGCACAAACACACTAAAACATTAATTTTTCTAGCTGAAAACTTGTCATTTTAGCTTCCTTCGTACAGGTGCACAAAAACATCAAATAAGGTACATGACGGTATTGTACTATTGTGATCCTTATTATAAAATAAGGTTTAAATTCAAATGTAAATTCAATATAAATTCATTTAATACTCCTGTGACAGAACTAATAATTGAAACTCTTTATGAAATAGCTACGATGTTGCTAGTCCTGAATCCCGTTGGGACCCTTTTGTGCTTTCTTTTTACTTAGAACTAGTGGTACCTGCACGGCTTGTCCCGCAGTAGAAAACTAAAAGGTCTTTTGGTTCGCCTGTATATTTACAAATAATGTACGGTGAATTTCTCGCCAATTGACTTGCCCGCGTAACGGTTCCACGTTATGATAACTTGGTAATTTACTCGTCCATCTTATGATAATTTAGGTCGGGAAAATGTTCTTAAAATTGGAATAGAAAAAGAACAAAATCGATTTTTCGAAATATCGTTTCGAGGTGCACACCCTCATGCTACAAACTAACTGTGTGCCAAATTTCATGAAAATCATCCGAAAGGTGTAGGCGCTATGTGCGTCACAGAGATCCAGTCATCCAGACAGACAGAGATCCAGACTTTCAGTTTTATTATTAGTAAAGACGTACTAAATGGCTGAATCGATTTCGATGAAACTCAATCGCATCCAGCTTTTCATCGCATCAGTTTCATAGACAACTGTGCTTAGTCAAACACGACACCTGACTCAATGTGCCAAAAAGACTCTAAGAAATCAGTTTTTAATTAAAATATTTCACCAAGCTCACTAACAAATGAAAATTTTTGCCAATTTAAATATTACAAACTTCTCAGCAATTATTGTAATAAATTAAGCACCTTGAATATGTATATTACCGAATTTAAAGCAAGGTGTTCTTTACTTTATTAATGCACATATTTTGTTTTACTTTCTAAACGTCTATATCTATTTTTATTTTACATGTCTAGTCACTGTTACTTTATTTTTTCTCTAGAGTGCAATGTTTTAAAATAAATAAATAAGATTTCTCTTTGATTTTTCCCCTTTGTATTTCAGTAAGGGGATGTGGGGCAAAGCGTAATGGTTAAGTTGACTGAGCTTTTTCAAAATAAAAATATCGGAAATTTGTTTCGAAAATTGCAGTTCATAAAGAAAGAACATTGTAATTCATAATAAAAAACTTGCATTGAAACATTATTTTTTATTTCTAGCAAAAAAATTGTTCTTTCCAAAACAAATGCAAAAATTGTCACTTTTATTTTTCATGGGCAAAGTAAAAAATGAAATATTTTTCGAATGAAATGTTTTCTATTCAAGTGTGAAAAATATTTTTTAAAAATAAACTAATACACGGAAAACAAATGAGTAGTTAAAATAGTGAATGAATGAGAAAATAATTAAATGAATGAACTAGTAAGAGAATTATTAAACGAAGGAATATAAAAAAAGTAAATACATGAATAAGTATGTGATTTAGTAAATGGTTGAATGAGTTAACGAAATGAAGTAATGCCACTTTGCCTTTCCACTTTGCAATGCATGCACTTGACTAATTGTAAAAAAAATTAAAAATACAAATGAGCTTAATACTAACGAAATAAATACTGCACCGAATATTAGAAAGTTTCAATTAATATTTAAAATGCTAATAAAAATAACTTTATCCTTTTAGAATTACAAAAATAATATTTGAATTGCAACAAAATATTAGAATTTGATTATCAATTTTTGAAAATTGCTTGTATTATCACATGCTTTGATTTTCATAGGTAACTATTTCTTGACTGGAATATATACTATATATGTTACTAAACATAGTTAAAATATTACTAGGTAAGTGACGCTAAAAGCGGAATAAATATTCACCATTTCACTTTGCTCCGTTATTTCACTTTGCCCCACATTCCCCTACTTCGTTCTAGAGAACATACATTTCATTACAGCTCTAGTATTATTAAATTGATTTTTACATCAGGTTTTAAAATATTAGGTACACATACCAATGCTACCAATTCAGCGAGTATGAAAATTATTTTCGGAAACAAAAATTGAAATTGAACATCTGTTTGTAGCTTAAAATTTGTAAATAAGTGCTTTCTTTTGAATCTCAATTTTTCGAAGGTATTTTTATAGAATCGTTGGTTGAATCTGGTTTTCGTTCTCTGCTCCAAGTGTAATCCTCGTTTCTGTTGATTCAACCAGTTCAGCAAATCATCACGTAATTTCCTACACTTTCTTTTTAATTTAACAACTATTTAATCCTTTCGTTTTCAGAACATAAATGTAGAAACGCAAGATATTTCCAGCGTTATATTAAGTTATTTATATATTTTTTTAGATAGTGTCCTTCTGAAGGACAAAAGAAATAGGTACTTTTAAATTAGAACCACATACCAGCAATAATAACTGCAACTTTTATGGCACCATTCGACCTTTTATTTGCCTAACACAATCACGGGCAATGTTTATGGTAAAATGTTAAACGAAACTTATTAAACCCTAAATGAAAAAAATCGCATAAGTATTGAATTTCTTCGAAATAAAAAGAAAGTTGGAGAATATAAAGAGACATTTTTAGCAATTTATACTGAAAAAAAAGTACGTTCTTTATTAACTTATTTAGTTGCTTTATTTATTATCTGGGGAAACTAGAACTTTGATATCAATTTTTTAAAAATATTTTTACTACGTCTTTGATTAAATTAAAAGACGTTACAATTCCAAAAATATAACCAAATCGTAAAAATTCCAGCCTCATTTGTTTTTCTAGTGTAACTTTAGAACGTTCCGTATTATTCACTTAAAATATTATTAAATGTTACCCATTGTATTGAAACTGAAACGAAGTTTTTGCAGCATAAATACTGTAATGAGTTCTGGTTGGAAAAATATTAATTAAAAAATTAAAATAGAGAGTGAAATAAAGTTTTCAACGAGACTTTACTTTTGCTACGGATTGTAAAAATTTCAATTAACTGCTCAATAAAGATAATTATGATCTTTCTAAAAAATTATAATGATTTAGAAATAATTAAAATTTCGATTTTTAAAAGGACTTCAAATCGCTTTCTCGGGGTAATTTTGTTTTTATTCTCAAAGTGATTGGAAGCGTAATAGAAAGAAAATACATAAACTGATTATGTATCAAGAAATATGTGAACGGTTCGCTGTCATTACTTTGTGCGCTTTATAGTGAGGAGATTTTTTATTTTTAAATTGATTTTTTCTTCATAAATCTTAAAACAATATTTTGACGTTGAATCTAGTTTTCTCGGAAACTTTGAAGATATATAAGGTAAAATATATTATTCTTAATGAATTATTTTATTTGGTACATGGTATTATAATTAATTTAAAAAAAGGGAAAACCCTAAGATTTAATTATTCTGGAATTTATGTTACTCATAAAATAAGTAAATAATCTCGATAAAGCACAAATTGCCAATTAAGTACAGCAAACATTTTTTGAAGCCATGATTGGTGCTTTCTCTTCATTAAGGCAGAACATTTGATTTCTGTTTCAGCTAACATAAAATCCTCAAACGTATACGATTGGCTCATAATTTTCAATAAATTAAAGTTAACCAATTAGCACATTGAATAGGAACAAAAGTTACCAATAAGGAAACCAGTTATAACCAATATTTCATGTTCATAAATGATAGCACCTGAGAATAGTTCTACGCATGAATACATTGATTATCTTTCACTTGGACACAAATTTTTTCTATCTACCTGTGCCTTCAATTTATAAAATAAATGGTTAAAAATTCATTAGAAACCATTAGGCTTAGTTCTCAAAAAATTTTTTTGCAAAGTTAGCTGAGTAGCTTTAGCAACACGTTGTTGGTCGAAAGCATAAAGATCATTTTACAAAAGGATAGTAATGATTATTATAATAATAATAGTTATAATAATAATAATAATAATAATAATAATAATAATAGTTATAATAATAATAATAATAATAATAGTAGTTATAATAATAGTAATAATAATAATAATAGTTATAATAATAATAATAATAGTTATAATAATAATAATAATAATAATAATAATAATAATAATAATAATAATCTCTTGATTCAAATTTTAACTTTTATCTGCCAGTCCTTTTCTCTGGGGAAAAATTAAATATTTTAAACAACACGCTTTATTCCTATATCCTTCCACTTGTTTTGCAGCAATACAAAATAAGGTTTCCTTTGATCTATGTGTCAATACTGAATTTGTTTTAAAGAGTAATGACTTTATTTGAGCAAGTTTCAAATTTTTAAAACGTTGTTTAATTGTGCCTTTTTTTCTCGGAATATTTATGCATCAATAAATCATATCAATATTAATATGTTGTATATATACAACATTTACATTCGGTTCTTTTTCAACTACGCTTTTAAATACTGTTTTTTAAGAAAAGCATCTATTAATTGAAATGTTTTTGAAAAATGTCTTGTCACAGAGACTTATGTGCAGTAACTCATACTACATTTGTGACCTATACGCTCTCTTCATCAAAAAAAATCTTAGCTTTGTTTTTTTTAATTTTCTTTGATATATCGAGAAGTTGGCGAGAAAAAATGAGACAGAATCAAGGGTTATTTTGACAATATTTGTCGCAATTTCTATTAATCAAAATTAAAACTGTCAGAAAATATTAAATGATAAAAGTGCTTTAGGGATCGGTTCGTAACTAAATTAGGTTTTAATGATTTGAAAAAAAAATAAAAAATGATCACTCAAAGGCACCATTTTGTGTCATGGTATTAGAGTTATTTTTACACGTTACATATAGTTTCTCCAACTGCAGTTTTATCTCAGCCGGTTACAAATACGTAACACGTTTGAAAGAACACGCACGTACATAAGTACACGCACCCACTCTTCTGAGTTATTAAAAAACATATATTTATTTAATAGGAGCACAAGGAAGTTGTCTTGGGTATAACTCTTTTTTTGTCAAGTCTATGCCAAATTATTCAAGAGATTATTTTGCATTTGTCATGCAAATGTTTAGAAAAATTGATATGTTACCTTATTTTTTTTTTTTTGTTATTCTGTCACAGACTTTTTAATACAATAAAAACATTTTAAATTTAAACCTTAACAGCACATGAGCTACGGGTATTCTACGGTAGATTGAAAAACACTTTTTTTTCTTAATAAATTTATAATAGCGCGAAAATCTTGCGAATTGGCATCATAATAACAGAAAAAATAATTTAAAAAATTATAAATTATTTTTGAAATCGCGCAAGAGCCTTCAGGCTAAGAAAAAAAATCGGCAATTTTTAAAGTCGTATAGTTTTTCAAAAAATAATTTACTTCATCTCTAATAGTAAGAAAAATATACTTTGTAATTACCGAAATGTGTATAATAAATTGGGCGGGGGGGGGGGGGGCTCGCTGTCAATCATTGGAATTCGCTCAGAAAGCTTTAAAAAACCATTTTTGAAGTAAAAACTATATTTTATTTAAAAAAAATTTCAAGTTGACAAAAAAATATACTATTAACATCTTCTTTAATGTTTTACATACATTTCTTTTGCGTTGAAATGACTTAGGAATCACCACGTGCAGGCCCGTCATTTCAGGTTTTTCTGGGGGTGGGCAAAGGGGGCAAATTTAGTGAAAGTTTCAACAAAAAACAGAAAAATCCCGCCCACCCAAATGTAAATGTTTTTTTATTTCAAAGACGTGGTGGAGGCTCTGATCCCCAAAATGACGAGCATAATCAGGTGGCGGTGGCAGTAAGTCGAGTATCATACACCGACCTACATAATTAACCAACCAATTTGAGTATGATTCATTATGCTGAAGTTCTTCAAATTCTGAATTCGTATCATATGTTCTTGATCTGATTGTTATTTACTGGGAAAACCTTCTCGGTTTTCACGCTTGTGACATTTTCCTTCAGCCTCTGTCACGAGTTTTGCTCATCTCTCTACCGATTGAGTGTGGTATCAACTATTCAAGATATGGCAGGGTTTTGGCTTTCAATGAATATTAAACATTGGTTTTAATGATTTACTTATTTTTCCATTATGCAAAAATGACTCAGGACTCACCACGTGGATGTAGCTGCTAGTCGAGTTCTCCTCCCCACCCAATACCTACCCAACCAACCAATTTGCCTGTATTTAGGGTTCATGTGGCCCATTGCCTCTCAATAAGGCTTTGAAAAATAAATATATTTATATTTGAGAAGGCATGATTTTTGCTTTTTTGCTTGAGGGCTCTTGCGCGATTTCAAGAATAATTTTTAAAATTTTTAATTATTTTGCACGTTATTAGGATGCCAATGCGCAATTTTTCCGCGCTATTATAAATTGATTAAAAAAAAGTGTTTTTCGACCCACCCTAGGGTACATTAATTAGCATTACAAAAAATATTGAGGAGATTTTTTTTTAAAAAGATGTGTAGTGAAACTCTTTCCAACTAATTTTTATAGCAATTCCTTTCGAATCTTTGAATAACCATTTGCCTTCTTTTTGATTATTTTAATAGTATTTCATACATTTTCCGTTGCCATTCCCGAGTGAAAAATAAAAAAGAACTGATGAGTTCTCTTTCAAGAAACCCATTATAATTCCGGTTCTTATCGTTTTTTTTTAAGTCTTCACTTCACTTCAAAAAATCTCTCCTTTAAATTTAAAAGACATTTCATTTCATTTCATTTATCCTTTTCATTTCATTTATCCTTGGCTAACTACTTTTCAACGGAATTATCTTCTTTGGGAAAGACAAACGCGGTTAAAAAGATAAGACCTCAGTTCTCTCTTGCTCTCTTTTTGTAGTCGTATTAATTAATCAGTCTCTTTGTTTAACTAAAACTTAAGTAGAGCTCATATTAAAAAAAAAAAAATAAATGAAACTTCATGGGCTATGTTTTATATCTGATTGAGGATAAATTTGCCGTTAAGTAGCCTACATTTAGGATTTTATTGGTTTAAATTGTGCACTATTTATTTGCAGTCACATATGAAAAATATCCACATACAAACGGTGAACATAGGCCACTCCAATTAAAACGTAGCTTTTTTTTTCCTAGGAACTGGTGAATAAATCACTTTCGTAAATTCGAACGCTTAAAGTTTCTAAAACGTTGAAGTGTCTCTTTGTTTTTGTATTTAGTAATTTTTATTGAATCTCATATCAGGAAAATAAGTCTTATGAAAAAACTTAACGTCCGTACTTGTTCATGACTGTTAATGTTATAGTAATTTCCAAAGCACTTAACAAGAAGGAGTATATTTCAGACATTAAAAAAAAAATACATTTTCATTAAACTTTGTAACAATTAGTAAACCAGTTACTTGTCAAAATGGTGCCACTATTAAAGAATTTCAGGAGTAAGCAGTTTACAGGTTCAGCTTTGCAATGGCTTTTGTTCTTGTGGTTTTTATTGTTGAGTTTTTACTATTGTTTTAAAGAAAAGGTTGAACTTTTGTTTAATCGAATAGCTGAAATAAAAAAAAATACAGTATTTATTTCCCATTTGAAAATTAAAAATAACAGGAGGAATATCATAAATTAAAAAAAAAATATTTTCATAATAAGTCGGTCCAAAAAAAAAATAATGTTATTACCGACTGATTGAACACATCTGATAACAAATAAAAAGAAACATCATACACAAATATCAATGAGTTATGGGGGGGGGGGAGAAAACATATTTTTCTTCTTTAGTTTTGTGCAGGTTCCTTTTACCCTACTTACTTTTGCACAGGATTTAACACAAAAGGGAAATTAACTCATAGAAGATTTCTTTGATGCTACAATAAAAAGATTGAACTGATTAACTGGAGACCAATCTCCATTCTGTTTGCTTAATACTAATTTTAACAGCTAAATATATGTTTTTTAAAGGATTTAAGTTCCCCCCTCTTCCATCCTGCTGTTTCCATCATGATCTAATTCTCCCCATCCTCTTGCAACGGGGTGGTATGCACTTGCTTTCCTGAAGAAGAAAAAAAATCAGCATAGTTCCTATACAGGGTCCTAAAACCCGATGGTGGGAATCTAGTTTTTTGAAAATTTCCCGTTTTCAAGATGTTTACGATTAAAATATATTAGATGATGGTAAATTTTAATGGCGTAAACTTAGACAGTTAGCTATGCAATGTTGATTATAGTTTTTAGTAGTCAGTGGTAATTCTGTAAAGTAGCTTCTTGGTTTTCGATTCCAATATTAAATTTGGTGTCCTTGTCTGAAGTAGTCCCATTTTAGTTTTGTGTTTGAAAAGGCGCATGAAACTTCTCCGGACCATGATCGTTACACTGAGACCTCTGCCATTGAAATTTACCATTAAATGATATATTTAAATTGATATATACAGGCGTCTCTCGTATAACACAGCTAATTCGTTCCGTGTAGTATCGAAACCGTGTTGTGCGAGACTTTTTTTTAAATAACATGTCAACTTATTTTTTACACTAATTAATCATGTCCATAGTAAAAATCATGTCAATAAGTATCGTGTTGTACCGAAATCGCGTTTCGTGTTATATCGGAACCGTTTTATACGAGACTTAGAAATAATATGATTCAAGGGTTGTGTACCGTGTTATATCGAAATTGGATTTCATATAAACAAAGCAAAAACTTATTAGAGTTATTATCAAACATTAACAGAATGTGTTAAACAAAAATGAAATTCCATTTTTTTAAAGATAATTTTCGTCTTATATTAAAACCATGACGTATTGAGTTCTGTACCGTGTAATGTCGAAACCGTGTAGTACAAGTACCGTGTTATACGAGGGACGCCTGTATTTGAATCGCGTTTGTTATGAATCGCGTTTGTAAAGGAAAAAATCTAGACTCGCTCTATCGGATTCATATAAGAACCTTACATGAAATACACCGCCCGCTCAGTCATTTCCAGCCGAGGACTGCAGAAATCGAAGGGCACCATAGAAGAACGAAATTACACGAAATTAACCTTTTGCAATAGATATTCACTTAATCACCGCCCTATAGCCCATGGCTAAGGCAGAAATACATCACCAGCTCAGTCAATTCGATCCGAGGACTGCAGTTTCGTGCTTATTAGCACTCATCAGCCCGGCATAGGAAAGTGACTGAGCTGGAGATGGAAAACTTCTTAAGGAAGCCAAGATTGTCAAACAAACTGGTAGCTAATATAGAATTAGCACAGACCAGACGAGTGACCGAAGCAATGGTTTGGTTTAACTAGAACATTGAAGGTAAGGCATGGTATATTTAGTAAATTACCGCCCATTAGCCAGGGTGCAAACAGAAATACATGAAATATACCGCCAGCTCAGTCATTTCCAGCCGAGGACTGCAGTTTCGTGCTTATTAGCACTCATCAGCCCGGTATAGGAAAGTGACTGAGCTGGAGATGGAAAACCTCTTAAGGTAGCCAAGAGTGCCAAACAAACTGGTAGCTAATATAGAATTGGCACAGACCAGGCGAGTTACCGAAGCAATGGTTCGGTTCAACTCGAAGATTGAAGGCAAGGCATGGTACATTCAATGAATTATCACCCATTAGTATTTCATGTATTTCTGCTTTAGCCCTGGCTAATGGGCGGTAATTTACTGAATATAAGAACCTTGTTTAAATTTTCTCTAGAAAAACAAGTTCGGTAGTTTTTAGACGATGTGTGGGGGTACTGGTGGGTTTAGGATAACGTTTAAAATTAGGGTAATGCGTGGTTTAAGATGACATTAAAAATCAGCCATTGCAAACTATAATATGCATCAGTAAGAAGCAAAGAGATGTAAGTGAACTTTTCGAAGCTTCGAGAAAAATACATTTGAAGTTCATATCCTAGGTTAGCTTTCCTTGCCATTTTTCTCTAAATCCTGATGTATAGCAGCACCACCCATCAGGGATACTAGTTCTACATTTCGCTCTGAAACAGAGGAGAGATTCTCTTACCATTTGCACAGGTTATCTCAAAAAGTTCAATATTGGCACTTACATCCCTTTGCTTCTCACGTCCTCATATGACATGTGTTGCAAATGGTCAATTGGTTGCTGATGCACCTAGAACCATTCGTGTAATGCATTTCAAAGAAAAGCATTAGTCCTTCAAAGTAATTTCGACCAGCCATTTGTCGGTTTTAGCCTACCCCACTCATATTTTTTAAGATGTCATTTCGTTGGTATAAAACTAAAAAAAAAAGTTAATAGCCCTAACTATTGTATAGCTATAGCTATCCAAATCTAAGAAATAATATTTTGATAAACCTATTTAAAATGGGTCATAAGCTTGGATAATAGCTATGCTGCCATTTTGCGTAGCTTTAAGACTCGTCTGAAATGGAATGCAAAAACTATTTATTAAAATTAATGCTAATTATTGAAGCAAAGTAAAATTGCTAAATGTTTGAAACTTCCCGTTTTTACTCTAAAGACTCATAAAATTTCTATCGTTTATAATATTATAATGCAGGTGAAGTGCACTCAAGAACTTTAAAAGTAGCTTCTAAACAGTATATTCTAAATGAGTTCTTTACAATCTTAACTTTTTTTCGGGTCCAGATAAAGAAAGAGAGTAGAAAACTTTTTTCACATAATCTTTATAGGAAAGTGCAGCAATGAACCTCCATTTAAAAAAAAAAAAAAAATCATTTATGCTAAAACATTTGAAGTGACTCAAAGATTACTGGTGTGGATCCAAATTACTCTCAGTGACAGAAATAAAATTAACCATTCATGGTTTCCATTTGCTAATGCACAGTAAAACAAATCCGAAACGTTAATGGTAACTTCCATGGAAAGTTTCGGGATTTTACAGGTTTGCATCTATTTCCTCGTAAAACCAAGTATCTATGCAAAACAAGTTTCCTGAATTGCTACAAATTACACAAATGTAAACTTTTCTTTGGTATGAAAATATTTTTAGCTACCAGTTAACTGATCGTGCTTATTAAGTGGCTTAATCTCGTTTTCGGCCTGTCCAGATTGACTTAGCTCTTAATGGGAGCGAATAATTCAATGGATTGCTGTAGTTTTGCAAGGCTAGAAGTGCAGGTAAGGGAGAGGCTTGATTCTTACTTGCAATTATCTCGTAGCTTTGGCCACGGTTGCTTTAATGCTTCTGGAACTTTCTTGGTTAATCAGAATGGCTTTAATAGATTACATTTGACATACACTGTAAAAACGATTCAGAAACGTTCCTGGAAAACAATGGGCAGCTAGGTGCCCAATATCTACCAGTAACATATCTTGCAAAAACCAGGAACATTTTCCGCTAAAATTCAGTAACCTTCCTGAAATTATCCTGAAAGCCTCCTGAAAAATTGAGAAATCTTCCTCTTTAAATCCAGTCGTGTCTCTTGAAAATTAACGCAAACTTGGGAAGGTTTTATATAACAGCTTGGCACCTTCCTGAAATATCAAGGAAGTTCCTGAAGCAGAATTGTAAGCGTGGCCGAAGGTAAGACAGAATTGCAAGTCAGAGTCAAGAAATTTACTGGCCTGCATTCTTGCAAAGCTGCGTAGTCCATGGATTCGCTTCTTTTGGAAGCTTAAGCAATGTGAACGGGCCGCAGTCAAACTGAAGCCGATACATTTTATAAATACGCCCTGTTAATTTTTTAACTGAGAGCTAAAAATCTTTCTTGCAAAAGTGAAAAGCCTGCATTCGTGCAACTTGCAGCAATTCAGGAAAATTTTTGACGATGATACTTTATTTTTCCAAGAAGGGGATTAAAACTATTGAAATTACGAAACGTAACACGGAAATACTCAGTAACGTTTTGGACTGTTTTTACAGTGTACCTAATTTTTCCTGAAGATTTTTGAGACATGACTGGCTTTGACCGGAGAGATTTCCCAATCCTTCAGAAAGTTTCCAGGATAATTTCAAAAAAGTTACTGACTTTTAGAGGAAAACGTTCCTGGTTTTCGCAAGATATGTTACTAGCGGAAATTGGGCACACCAGACGCCTATAACTTTCTGGGAACGTTTCTGAATTGTCTTTCCAGTGCAGCTTACCATCCATGATAGGGCAAAAAAGCCGAATAAAAAAAATAAATAAATAAATTTTCAGTTCAAAGATTTTTTTTTCTTTTTGTTATACGCTCTCTCTTTCTACAGGAAACTGTCGTCTTGTATTTTTAACTACACTTCTCGTATTTTAACGACAATAATTTAGTCGATTCGTATTAAAAAGGTAACAAGATAATAAACAGCAGCTTCCAAGCAAGAATATTTCAAGAAATGAAATTGCATATTTTCATTGGTGGGCTTCTTTTTCAGTGAAAAAAAAATCAGTCTTAATTTCGAGAAAGTTAATTAAATGTAATTTTTATTATAGTTCAGGAGTGGTGACAGTGATCCGGAAATTGTGTTTGCTTTTTATCATTCCTTACAAAAGTTCAAAACAATTTATTGGATTGGCAATGTATCCAATTGGATTGGCCATTGCGTATAAACCCTATAACTTTAATTTTAATTTTTGTCTCAACCTTTTCCTCTTTCATTATCTTTAGTTTCACAAAATGTCATAAGAAAAGAAATATGAAAGTCTAAGCAATAAAAAGGAAGGAAAAGAGATAAAAGAATAATTTTTATTGAATCAAATATCAATACAATAATAATTAAAGCTTGAATACTGAATTAAAAAGTTGGACATTGCTTTGTTTTTTAAACATGAGAATAATACTATTGTGGCATAAAAACGCAACGAATTTTTTTTTACAAACTATTTTGCAAAAAGTTATGTTTTTACTTTCTTCTATATCTAATATATAGAAGAAAGTATTGGATTCGTGCAAATTTTCAAATTTCGAAGGATTCGAACGTTTTGAGGTGTGCTGAGTCCATTTCGACCATTTTTGGAAAATGTGTGTGTGTGTGTCACGTACAGTGGCTCCCAAAAGTCTTCGTACACCTACGACTTTCAACGAATTAGGCCCCAATCCATTAGTTAGAATTAATATTTCGGAATAGGTATTTAATTATAAGATCTATGATCAACTTTTAACAAAACTACATGAAAAGTTTTTAAAAAATATTAAAACTTAATTTTTAAAAAATCAAAAACCAAAAAGTGCCGGAAATTTTATCTCACAAAAGTCTTCGTACACTTTATAAAATGTCTGTACATTATTGAATAATCTAACTTTTTATTAACTTATTAATTAGTAGAATATCATACAGTATTCATAACACCTTTTAAACGTCTGGGAATAGATTTCATTCTTTTTCTTTCTTTTTTTTTGCGTAATTTCTGAGTAAGTGTTCAACCACACTTCGAGTCTTACTGTTTCTAGCTCTATTTTCGTTTTAAAGCCGTATTTTCGTAATCTAACCTCCAGATATCTCTAAATACGTTACATTAAGTTCAAATCTGGAGATTGAGGGGTATTTTCCAAATTTTAGGTCAATTTTCGAAGCACTAGACGCAAACTTTGAAAACCGTGTGCTTCTTATCGTTATCTTGATAAAAAACAAAGTTGTTTCCAATAACCACATTTTTGGCTAAGGGTTCAAAATTTTGTTTTAAAATATTTAAAGGAACAGCATGATTCATTATTTCATCAAAAAATTCCAAACTACCAAGTCCTGATGCTGATATGCACCCTCACACTAAAACACATCCACCGTCCTGATTAACTGATCCAACTAAGTTCTTAAGATTAAGTTTCTAATTTTTTCTTATACTTACAATTATACAACAATTTAACCAAAAATGTTGAATTCATTTTTATCTGTAAGTAAGACGTAATTAAAACGTTTTGAGCTTATTTATCATTGATTTTGAGACGAAAAGCGTAAGTTTTCTGTTTTTCGCACGACCAAGAAAATTTCTTCGGAAAGAGGCCCCATTCAATCCAGCTAATCAGAAAACTTGGCGAAAAATTTTATGTGAAAGTTAAACGTAAAATTTTTCTTTTAAATCTGTAGAAACTTTTACAGCACTCAAATGAGTATTTTTCATAATTTTTTTTAACTTTAAATCTCCGATCACGTTTTGTCAACTTTGTCGGTTGACCGTTTCTTACCTTGTTTTCGGTCCGATTCCTTTTTTTAAAGCATTTTATCAAGAACTTTACTATACAAACAAATAAATTAACTAATTTAGAGACATTTCAAACCAATTTACCGCTACTGTGGGCAAAAAATTCGAATTTTGAATGGTGTTTGCGGTTTTTTACGAATACCAGGCATTTTAAAGTAATTAAGCACAATATTAAGGAATAAATAAACAAAAAATTAAGCCAAATGACTTTTTAGGGTTAACACAATGCAAAAATAATAAAAAAACGACATATGATAAATTTTAATCATGAATTTATTCGAAAATATTTGAGTGTACGAAGACTTTTGTGGCGTATTATTTCTCTGTCTCTTCGTTTTTTGACCCATTTCCAAAAGAAGATCCGTCAATATTTTGAAAAAACTACAGGGTTTCACTTAGAATGACATAGGAATGATGTGAAAAAATATTGGACTTCATATTCGAATTCAGTTTTGCGTTATTTCGATTTTACTAAAAAAATTTCAAAGTGTACGAACACTTTTGGGAGCCACTGTATGTGCGTGACCAGTTTTTTGTGGCCGCTCTACAGTAAAAACTACCGCATGAAATCGCACGAAATTTGGTACACATATGTGCCCCTATGTGAACATGTGCCCATTATTTTTTGGAGCGAATTCCTCAAAGGGAGTGGAGCAATGGGACGATTTTCGAGTTATGCTTGCCTACCATTCCCCAGGAAGTAACTGGTAGAATTAAACAAAATTTGGTCCATATGTTGCCCCTAACAGGTACAGGTGCTGATTCAATTTTGGTGTCAATAGCTCAAATGGGGGTTGAGCTATAGAACGTTTTTTGTCGTCAATTGTGACTGTTGTATCTCAAGAAATAATGAGCGGAATGAAAGAAAAATTTATCGGCAAGTAGCCCTTAGTGGGTGTAAAAGCTGATTCTACGTTTGCGTCAATAGCTGAAAACGGGGGTGGCGCAATCGAACGTTCTTTGTTTTCGATTGTGAGTGGCATATCTCAAGAAGTAATGCTATGTTCTGGATAAAATTTGGAAAAAAGTGTCAATATATACGTAAACAGACGTTGGTTCGATTTTGGCGCCAATCGTTCCATGGGGGGGGGGGGGGGACTGAATTTTTTTGTGTGAATAAAAATAGCTTTACAATTGCAAAAATAAGAAAGAAAAATCGTTATAAACTGTCGTCTGCGTAATTCGCGTGATTTTAATTGTTGGAAAATGACAAAAAAAATCGCGATGATTTAAACTTTTTAACTGCTGCCATCTTGTGTTTGTTAACAAATAGATGTTTGTAATTATTTTGAACAAGGCTTTTAAAATAATTTTCAATTTTCATTCTTTGCTTTGTTTTTGAGATAATTCGGGAATAGGGATGATCGTTTAGTTTTGGCGTGTGTAATTTTGTTTTTGTTGGGAATATTGCTACCTCGTCAAGCATGAGGATTGATCGTAATTATACGAAAGATATCGATGAAAGTTTCGTGATTACCACTACATACTAGTTTCGTTTTCCTTACACTGTTAAAAGCTTAGGTATGCCTGTGTAAATATGTGCGTGTTAGCTTTACTGTAATTTGTGTAGGACCAACGCAGATCGAAAGCTTTTAAAAGAATGCTACGACAGCGTGTTTAAAGTTTCTTTTCTCCATGTCTTAGTGTTAAATATGACAATGACTTTCAATTTTCAGAAAATCAAGAATTTTCAGAAAAAAGTATTTACTGCATCAGACTTGAAATGATATTGTTTTCTAATAAAACTAGAAAATCGCCCTTCAAGATATGACGGGTGTAAATTGCTTCTGCATTTGAGCGAAACAATTGCCTGTTTGGAGATATTTTGACGGTTGAAATTTTAACCCTAAATCCAGAGGATTAGTCCTAAACTCCAGCAGATAGCGTTCATTGTTAACCCACTTTTCGTTTCTTCATTCCCCTGAAATGACCAGTAAAACAGTTAAGTTACAGGATGCAGTTCAGATTTGTCACAATAAAGTCTTTCCCAGCACATTTACGAAAAAATATTATCAAATTATCATGCCGTGGCGCGAGTTTCATTGCTGGTGACGTCAGGAGCGTTACTCGATTACTGACTATTACATATATATATATGAGGACATGCTTGTTTTTTACGTATATAATCTGCATTCTTTACTAATAATAAAGCTGAAAGTCTCTCTGTCTGTCAAGATCTCTGTCACGCGCATAGCGCATAGACCTTTCGGCCTATTTTCATGAAATTTGGCACAAAGTTAGTTTGTAGCATGAGAGTGTGCACCTCGAAGCGATTTTTCGAAAATTCGATGTGGTCCTTTTGGTATTCCAATTATAAGAACAAAATTATCATAAGATGGACGAATAAATTACGAAATCATCATAACGTGGAACCGTAACATGGGCACAAGCCAATTAGCGAGAAAATTCACCATACATTATTTGTAAATATACAGGCGAACCAAAAGACCTTTTAATTTTCTATTACGGGCAAAGCCGTGCGGCTACAACTAGTATTCAATAAAGGAGGGCTTTGGAATCCTTACGTACGTAATTTGAATACTGAATGTTGGTTGAAACATAAACAATAAACTATTTTCAATCAAATATAAATGTTATAATTTATTTAAAATTATAACATTTATTTAGATTTTTATTTAAAAATACTCTGACAGGATAGGAACAATGATTCTTAAATGTTGGAAACTTTCTTCATGCAGATAAAAGTTTTCGTTATCAGGCTTCGAAAATCATTAAATTAAATTAAGATTTTAGCAGGCATCGATACGTACCTGGGAAGTTCCAAAACCTTCGCTGTTTATTTGGCTAATTACGACGCTGTTCAGAGACTAAATTAAGCCCCATTTCCTAAATGGCAGTTCATGATGCGAGAAAATCGATACGCTATCATCGCGAGAGGCTGAGGCGGTTGTGGCGAGTTTTGGCTTTAGGAGATCAAGAGAGAAAAAAATAATCAGAAAATAATATAGATTTATATAGAAAATCAAACTAACTTTAAAAGGCAATTTGTATAAATTCGTAGATTTATTATTAAATAGTTTAGTTAAAATTAACTTTTAAGATAAAAAAAAATCTTTTTCTTCCTTTTTAACTATTAGCTACAGCGTCTATTATGCGTTATAAAATTGAAGCAAACTAAATCTCATTGTTTTGATGAAACACATTCCTTAATCTTTTTTTTTCTTTTGTCGAGTCTATGAAAGTCGCATTAAATATAGCCGTGAGTTTTCGGCATACAGTTCTACCGAAGAAGGCGAAATTCTACTACGCAGCGCTTATACAGTCATGGTAAAAGAAAAATTGCATCACCCGCGCCGCAAAGGAGAGGAATATCATCTTTAGAGAGGCTTTACTTCAGTCCCAAACGTCATTTTTCAGGATGATTTTGCTCCGTGCCATAGGGTAAAACTGGTAACTAACAATTTAAAAACCATTATCCTGCCATTAGACTTAAATTGACACGGGGTTAAGTTTTTTTTTTCTCTAAACTCACACGCAGGTTCAGAAATGGAAAAATGAGCATGGGGTCAGCAGTTTGCATTGGCCCGGGAACAGCCCCGATCTACGTAAAAAAATATCGGATTCCTGCTGTTAAATGTTTATTTCATAAGTTTTGCAGAATTTCGCATTCATTCATCGTTAATTGGTCGTCTAAAACTTCTCACATAATCCCATTGTTGTGAAAATGCGAGGGTGATGCAATTTTTTTTTTTTTTTTTTTTTTTTTTTTACCAGCACTGTAGTTAGACAGTCATACTTTATTTGAAAATAATTGGTTCTGATCTGAACGACGTTACATTTCTAAACATGCGCAGTAAAATAAATATACCTACTATATTTTTTCAGAGGCAAATACAGTACGTAAAATAAAGTGCACACATTGTATTGGTTAATGTAATTTAGACGGTCGTTTACCTCATAGAAAATAAGTTACATAAATAAGTTTTTATATTGTAGAACAAGCTGTGTGTTTTATGTCAGAAAAATAGCTACAGTCCAGTCATATTAGACGTTAAAATCGAAAAGTGCGATGTAGTTCTGATTTTGTAATATGCTGCTTAGGGTAGTGTAAATCTATGTTTGCAGTTTTCAAACACCTGTGTTCGCTACATAATTCGCGAAAAACTGCGAAATTTTCGGACCTTTTTTAGTTTTTAATTTCTAACTCCTAAGCTATGCAACTTTTGATACTAAATGTGAATGCCCGTTTTCAGCTCAAGTGGTGCTCAGTACGATCAATAGTTAGGAGATATCGTACTTCAAAAATTTAGCATTTTTTGTGAAAAATGAAAAAATAATGCTTCTATCACATTTTAGGTCAGATATTGACGCAAATTCCAACTCTATAAGAAAAAACTGGCTATACTGCTACAGCAAATTTAATTAGCTTTCATTTAAGCCACAAACGAAGTCTGTAGATTCATTAGTTCTTTTACAATCGCAAAACAAACATAATGAGAAAATTCGATTTTTGAAGAAATAAGACAAAACACTTCTCAAGACAATATGGAATATCCTATTCAACAAAATGGAAGTTGGAGAGGGAAGGGATTCGACGTTCGGGAGGAATGGGGAAGACATTCAACATTCCTTCCTACCTACCTATATCTTCGCACCTACCAATACTTTTCACATTAATGAATTTTCGGCCGTATTTTGTTTTTTGACTTAAAAGTTAGCTACTGAGTTTTATTTTGAATAGAAAATAATTTTTAACAAAAGTCTTTCAAAAAACAAAATACTTCCCTTTAGAATAAGGGAGATCTGGACAGAAGGGTGAAACGGGTGAAACTGTATTTACATGTTAGTTTTATCATTAAAATATACCTTAAAAACTAACTACACTTAGTGTTTTGGTTTTAAAGGTTTCCTTGATGATCGCACTTCCGATTTGAAAAAAAAAGGAAGTTAGTGATACTTCGATTTTTTTTTTCATTTTATTATTACTATTTGTTCCATTTTTGTCGAATAAATTGAAAGGATGTTGTGGGAAGTCTTTTCAAATGGAAGATTTCACAAATCTGAGCAGATAAGACCAGCTCTGAAACAGGAGCATGTTCCCATACACCCCTTCTTGCAATAACATGAGAGACATTTGAAAAGGACGGGTGAGGCTGATGGTTCCTTTAATGTTGTGATTGGTGACGAACCAATCTCATATCATAGCCATAATAAACAAGTTATTTTTAACTTTGGCTCTTCTTGATCTTGCACAAGATAATTTTTTTTTTTTTTTTTTTCGGGAATTATCACACATCCTGGTTGAGCTTTCACTAAAAGTTAATAAGCTAAGCACTTATAAAACTGTTAACTTATAAAACTGTGGCCACTGTTAGCATCACCACAGCAACAAGCCTCATTTGTAAGGTTTTTTATACACACCCACATTTTAGATTCGTTTCTTTTTTAAAAGATCCCGAATTTAGGACTACAAGTAAAAATTCCGACCAATGTAAAAGTGACCGCTAATCACTGATTAAATTTGATGGTTCAGGTTAAGTAAATAAAGAGTGCTTGAATATATAAAAATAACCAAGTGATAAACTCTAGAGTCAACGCCAATCAACGGAAGAAAAGTTATACAGACAAACAGAAAAATCAGGCCAAGAAAAAAATTGAAATTTTCAGTAGAATTTCGAAAGTTTAAGTTAAAAATGAATTAAATCAAGGATTTTGTAAAAAAAAAACACATTTGATTTAAATCACTGATTTAGTACAATTAATTGAGTACAATTTAGTATTCTTAATATCCAAATTGATTCTTAACCAAAACTCCGGATGTGAAATTAAGCACATAAATGAAACAACTGTCTTATTTCTCCAACTTTAACGATACAAAACATCCAAACTCCGCAGTAAAATATCTTCAATTGCAGACAAAAACAGACCAGGTAAAGTAAGAGAGAATTTTTCTCGATAATGTTTTAACTATTGTATCCCTAATGCGTGTTTTATGTCAGGGAATGAAAGAAGAAAAAGACACAGCACAATGGTGACTGTTGGGAGAAGAAGTCTTTACAATGGGAGGAAGAATCAAAAGATAAGTTTTTCTTCTCCGGTTGAATGGGACGAATTTTAGAAACAATGATCCAGTTTCCTTAGGAAGACGGAACTATTCAATGGATAAGATGACTGCGCGTTCATTCTGGAATATTTCTCTTTTTGTTCCATATTCTTTGCACACATCGATGTATAGGATATGATAAACGTACAATATGATCCATTCACACCTGCACGTGCGTAGGGACAGTGGATTGTTAGTTTTTTTTTAATAATTGCAGTTTAGAAAGCTCTGGCGACCTATTGTTCTAAAAGCTACGATTTTATTCTGAAAGCTGGTGCTCTGACGCTTGCTTACTCAACTCGTCAACTCCGTTCGCCGTTGCCATGCACTGCCTCTATTATTAAGAAGAATAACAATAATAATGTTCGTAACAATAATAATAATAAATACAAAATGTAATATTAACTAGGCAGGCAAGCCCGAATTATTTTCATACAGCCCTGATCACTTTTATTGTCAACAACCGTTCGAACCCTGCAGTGGCTACTTTAATAATAGCAAAAGTAGCAACGACAACAATAATATTAATAAGAAGAATAACAATAATAATTTTCATAACAATAAAAATAATAAATACAAAATGCAATATTAACTATGCAGGCAAGCCCGAATTATTTTCATACATTCCTGATCACTTTTATTGACAACAACCGTTCGAACCCTGCAGTGGCTATTTCTAATAATAATGATATAAGTAGCAACAAGACAACGACAACAATAATATTAATAAGAAGAATAACAATAATAATTTTCATAACAATAATAATATTAATACAAAATGCAATATTAAATAAAACAATAATAGTATAATAATAACAAATAATAATTAAAAACACAAAATGGGATACTGATACTGCACACAAACCCGAATTATTCCCTTACCGCCCTGATCTTTTGGTTGCCTCTAATAATAATAGTAACAACAATAATACTAATAGGAAAATAATAATAATTTGTGCAAACAGCAGCACTAAATACTGCACAAAAACCCTAACCGGTTTCGTACACCTCTGTATTGAAATAAAAAAAAGAACCTAATTTAGCATCAATAAGAAATGTAGAATACTTTGTAACAGCTACAAAAATTAGTTATGTAGGTAAAATAAACTCTCAAATTGATATTTTTTAAATGCATTAAGATTAACATAATTTGATTTTAAAATGTAGTTTTTGTCAGGTTTCTACAGTTTGAAGAATGTTTTAATTACTAAAGGTAACCTCATTAATAAACGCAGGAACATTTTTAGAAACACAGAAAATGAACAAAAACTCTAATTCTAAAGTACATGCTAAGTTATTCAAAATGTTACTTGATTAAAGATCACACGAGTCATTGAACTCGGGCTGAAGAGGCAATGCAGGCCATTTTTAAAAATTCTTTTATATAAAAGTTTGAAACAAACTGTTCCTATTTTTTCAAAATAGTTTGAAGGTTTTGCTGTTTCTTCTAGACAAGAATTTATAATATTACATTAATAATTAATCGTGTTAAGTTTAAGTGATGTATTGTAGTCGAAAAAGCAAACATCTCGATACACTGGCGAGAACAAATTTATAAATTTTGAAAGTTTGAAAATTCTAGCTGTGTTCATCCTGGCAAAAAATATCGTTAAAATGAGCAATAATTTTTCAAAAAAAGTCTTTCCACAATTTTTATTAAGTACACTTACAAGTGAGTACAATTTACGCTCATGTGTGTAGTAATTTATATTATTTTTTAGGTTTTTTTTTTTTGTTTTCCTTTCAGAATACTTTTAATGGTATAAAGATTTTATATCGTTAATCTCCCGACACTCCAGACAGTCCTGTTTTGTACCCTCGCTCTCTCCCCCTTCCTCTTTTTTTTTTTTGTTCATACTTACAAGTATTATTTTCGTAAAAAAAATTAATTCTTCTCAGGCAATAATGTAAGACTTCAAAATTGCTGTGAAATGTTACTTCACAAATGACAGTTTTACGCACTTCTTTAATGAAAAATACCAACTAGAATCTGTAATCAGTATTAGGCTTTTGTGATCCACCTAAACTGATAGAGCCTATTCATTTCCAATTCACTAAAAATGATTTTAATTTCCGGCTTGCTTCAAAAAATTGAGATTTTATTTTTTGCAGAAGTTTTTCGTATAGGACAATGAGTTTCATTTACAGTTTCTATATGTGTCGAACTATGAAAAAAAATTTAATTTTCATCCAAAAAAAGATGTAGTTTTGAAACAATAAACATTGGTTAAATACTACGAAAATCCTTATAAACAATATACGATATTTTTTCTTTTTTAAAATCATTTTCAATTTAAAATTTATAATTAGCAGGAGCCGTAACCTGTACTTTTTTCCTCGCACAAATAAGCATAAAAGTAGAATGAAAATATTAAATTTTTTCAGTTTTTAGCATTAATATTTGTCAAAATATTATATTACATTACACCCCAGGGTCTCCCGTACCTACCCCAGATCTGGTTTACCAGTTGGGTAGGGCCCTGGAGGAAGTTCAGCCTCAGTTCAAGTTACAGGATTTGTTACAGGAAAAAAAAGTAACTGTAAAATATCCTTTTGTTTACACTATGACAGAATTAATGCACACACACACACATATATATATATATATATATATATATATATATATATATATATATATAGAGAGAGAGAGAGAGAGAGAGAGAATGTACATTTAAAATGTTTTACAAGGAGGAACTGTTTCACAAAAATATGAAGTTATATATTAACGTGTAGACATTTCTCAAGGATCATGCTGTATTATACTGAAACATTAACTATAGAATTTCCCAAACTTTCTTATGCTGTATTATACTGAAACATTAACTATAGAATTTCCCAAACTTTCTTAATGTAATGCTTTGAGATCCAGTTTTTGAAAATGGCCTGGTTTAATAATAAAATTGCAGTAAATTTCCTAAAAGATACTTCCTCTCGAGAAAAGTACAGATTTAAGAAACCCCAATTTTGCTATTGAAGGTACTTTTTTGTAATGGATAAAGTCTTTTCGTAGCGCTCTACATTTATACTGGTATGTACGAGTAGAATGAAAATATTTCAAGTTTTACAGTTATGGGTTCATTAGTTTCAATCATTTCATTTTTCAAAGAAAATATGTTTCTTAAGGATATAAAGTTTTATCTTATTATAAAACTTTTTTTGAACGTTAGACATTTACACTATCAGTATTTGAACTTTTCAGAGGGACACAATTTCATGTGATACTGAATTAAATTTGATAAAAACAGAAGTTTTGAGTGACAGCATTAAAAATATTTTTTATTAAGACTGAGATTTTCATCGTTAACAGTTGAAAAATTGAAGAAAAAACAAGAAAATAGCTCTTAATGAAATTGTTCGTCCACATTGATTTCGAGAGAGTAGAAAACTTATTTTAAAACCCCTGCACTAGCAGAACTATGTATTCCAGTTTACGGTATCCTGAACACAAGGCAACTTAGTTAAATCAAATTTCAAACGGGCGGTTTTTAGAAACTGTAACCTGATATAAAAATGATGGAATCGCTTGGCATCCTTCCTTTGACGGTCAATTCACCAGGCACATGTTCCGCTATCATTCTCATCCCGAATGGTTGAATCAACTTTTTACCTGATTCAACAAATCGGGACATTGCCAAGCGCTCGCTCTACACTAGAGTAAACTTCTCGTAGTTAAGTCAATCTATAAAGCCACTATATAAAGAGAGCTGACTTATCCGACGTTTTGGTTCCAAATTTTCAGGGGGAACGAAATTAGTTTTTGTAAAAAAGTCTCGTTGCAGAAAACTGGTGCCCAAGCTTAAGCAGAGTTGCCTGATTAATATTTGATTATTTTATTATGTAAATGAAAAATATTTAATTAATATAAGTTAGAAAACAAATTAGGTGTGGAAATGACGCTCAGTACAAAGTAAACATTTCCCGAAACATTTTCGTTGAAATTGTGAATTAAGTTATCTTTCTAGATTTACTTTAAGTGACATCCACTATAATATTAAAATCTGTTCGCGTCCGTCTGTCTGTCTGTCTGTCTTTCTGAAGATCGATCTTCTCGAGAACCGCTGCGAATCGAGAGTCAAACGAGATACCGATCAATTCGAAATTTTCCAAAGAAAACAATAGAACCAATCTCGTAATTGTGAGACTTCAATTAGCGGAGATATTAACTAAAACGTTAATTAACATAACGTTATTCAGGAATTTTTATTTCTTTCCTGTTGCCATTTTGCATATGGGTGAGCAAGTAAAATTCTAATAATTGTTTTAAAAGAGATTTTTTTGGCTGCTTTCCAAATCTTAAAACAACGTTTCCATGTAGGATTTCATTTTAAATTAGTTTAAAATTTGTTGTTCTATTCGGATAGCCTTTATTTTATCGTCTGTCTTTTTTTTTTATTCAACGTTCTTAACTCTTTTCAGCATATGAAAGTTGTTTCTTTAGCTATGTTTATTGATTGTAGTGTAAGTTTATCATTCACCGGCCTCCTATTTTGGTACATTTAGGATTTGCGACTAATTATGTTTATTTTGCTGGACTTTTTCCCTCATATGGGTGAGTTTTCGAATTGTAATAACTCTCTTTTTCCTTCCTGTTTCTATTTTTGAGACACAGTTTGTATCGTTAAAAGAACACGTTAAATTAAGATTGTTTGAATTTCTTTAAGTGAAACAGAGTTGAACAAAAAAGATTGATTTTAAGGATTTTAACTGAAGTAATTTGGAATCTGATGACTTGGTATTAAATTAATGCTTATTGGTATTTATTTAGTCTTGGTGCTTTAGTTTCACGTAATCAACCAAAAAGTGTGTGTCATTTTATGTAAAAAGCTGATTGTAATTGTACATAAATATTTCAGATATAGTCTATCAGATGTAATTCATTTTAACTTGAGCAAAGATTATAGTTGATAATGCATGTATTTTCATCTTTTGTGCTAATTGAAAATACTCATAAATTGTATCATTGATAACTATGATTAACGTTAAAGAGATTTTTGCCAAAATTATGCTCTAACTGGTGTTTTGCAAACCTTGCATTACGCGTATTTATTTACTAATTAGCGCTTTAGAAACTGATGTCAGAGTAATACAAAAACATCAATTGGACATCTCTTTCATTTTATAAGTAGCCCGTGCAACGCCGGGCACACAGCTAGTTTAACTTAATATCAATTGTTATACGACATAGCAATCAGCAAATATTATAACGTATTTATAAATACTAGAAACAGGGTTGGATTCAAAACTGTTTTGGAACCAAAATGTCGGATAGGTCGGCCTGTCCATTTCAAATGGTTCTAAGTCAATCGGTTCAGTTTTAACAGCGTTGTGAAGTAGCCGCTGGAATAAATTCAGCTAATTGGATGAAAAGTAGATTGACCTGTGTAGCCTCATGTGAAAACAACGAAAAGTCAACAAGTTGACCAGCAACTTTTTCTAAAGTTGATTCAACTATGTTAACTCGGGCCATATTTTGTTTTCTAAAGGCAAATATGGTTTAAAAAATGAATTGGCTCAAAGTTAACCGGAATAGCTCAATCCTAGCCGAGAAAGAAAACACACCTGTATTTACTGTTTAAGAAAATCCTGACATTTTACACTAGTTACTGGCATCCATGTTGCCAGTACTTTTACCGTATAATCCTTTTTTACTGTAAAATTTTACGGGTGAGGGGAAATACAGTGTTATCTGCTTCGCACTGTAAGTCACGTGGTGTTTCAATTGGCGCTGGAATTATTTTTTTTTTTTTCCGTACAATTTGCTGTAATTTTCTCTACTGTTAACACTCCATTTTACAGTACTATTTACCATAATTTTTTTTGAGTTTTCAATAGTGTAGCATTTGTATTTCGCTTCGGAACTTCGCACTTGACCATTATTTACCTTCATACTTCTTTACTACTAATAAAGCTGAAAGTCTGGATCTCTGTCTGGATCTCTCTCTGTCAGGATCTCTGTGACGCGCATAGCGCCTAGACCGTGCTGCCGATTTTCATGAAATTTGGCACAGAATTAGTTTGTAGCATGTGGGTGTGCACCTCGAAACGATTTTTTGAAAATTCGATTTTGTTCTTTTTCTGTTCCAATTTTAAGAACATTTTCCCGAGCAGAATTATTGTAAGATGGACGAGTAACTTACCAAGTTATCATAACGTGGAACAGTGGTAACATGGGTACAAGCCAATTGGCGAGAAAATTCACCATCCATTATTTGTAAATATACAGGCGACCAAAAGACCTTTTAATTTTCTACTACGGACAAAGCCGTGCAAGTGCCACTAGTTTGAAATAAATCCTCAAATTTTAATGAAAATCTTATATCAACGAAATTTAAACCAAGGTAGCACGAAATACATTTCGATATCACAAACAAGAGAATGAAAGCTCGTTTTACAGCTGTTCGCAGCTTTGAAACGGTTATGAAGGGATTAAGCTCCTCATTGAAATCTATTGATTAAGAGCTGGATGGGACTTGCATAGTGTAACCAGGCGAGGCGTAAATTCTAAAGGTGTGAAGTGCAATTCTGTACGCCGTATTGTATAAAGGTACTGAGGCTTATCCTTCAGTTGATGAAAGTTATGGAGGTATTATAAAGGAGTAGGTTTTCAAACGGACATTCAAGATGATATATTGATCAATAACAAATGTGTATTATTGCTTCAATGGCAATTAGTTCAAGAACGACATCGATACCCAAATATTCTTCTATTACTTCTTCAACACTATTTCTGTCGATATTGTCTAATTGTACTTCTTTTGAAATTTTTAGAGTTTAGTTTTTAAATATTTTGCGAGATAAGTCAGATAAAATATCGATATTTCGCATCAAGTTGCATTTTAATTGATTTGCTTTATTACTTCTTCCTCGTAATAAATATAAATATGTCCATAAATTTTACTTATTTTCTTCACAGGTCTTTTTATTAAAACTAGCAAAATTTTTAAGTTCTTACTGACGAGGGAACACTATGAACTTAATTTTTCTAAAACGGAAAAAATAAACAAATATGGTTCTTACATTTGTCGAGTGAGCTGAATCATATGATGGGGAGTGGAAAATACCTTTAAGTTTGAGAAGTTTTTCTTTCTTCTAATGGGGGGGGGGGGCTGCAATCTAATTAGGATTTCCAATCCCGAAATCCCGATCCCGAATCCCGCAGGATATTTAGCGGGATTGATCCCGCGGGATTCCGAAACCCGCAATTTTTTTTTCCATTCAAGTGTTTTAGACTACATGTAGCAATATAGGAATTCTTATTGTTGAAGTAAAAAGGAATTACTAGAAATATTCTAACAATTTTCAAACATAAAATGTATTTTTTTTTTTTTTTTTTTTTTTTTTTTGATAAAGGAGTCTCACTAACATTGTCTTCAAAAATTACCTATTAAAAATGCCAAGATTAATAGCAAATATTTGCATCCAAAAAGGGTTTTTGGATTTAAAAAAAAAGAGTAAAAAAGATTAATACAGAATATCATAATTTTCTTATCATGCAAATAACAGTGAATGAAGCAATTAATCATAGTTTTATGGTTTAAGAAAAAAAAAAGGTGAGTAAGAAAAACCAATGTGATGGATGGAAGTGATTCGTTCTTTTAGAACGGTGGATTTAGAAGAACAAAAAATATTATTAATAAATATATGTTTAACGCCAGAGAAATGTTGGAATTTCACAGAAAATAAAATTTTACTCTTTTGTAGTTTTTGTAGTATTGTTGGATTGTCTACCAGTTTCTTCCGATACACACTCCCAGCAGATTTCTGTTCAATCAAATGATTTTAGCAAAGCAAATATTGAAAAATATTTTACCCCTGCAGTCTATAGCAATGGTTTGAATTAGTTAAATACTGTGTAGTTTTCTCGTGCCTTTGTCGGTGATGACACAAAGTTTAAAAAGCACAAACAACGCAGAGTAAATTCAAGCTATTTCTTTTCCTACATTGCAAGGGCACTTTTTTTTTTATTGAATTAACTGTTAAATCTATAGAATAACAAAGTAAATAGGGATGTTTTTCACCCGGACTTAGTTGATCATATTTTAAAAAATTGATATAAACATGTTTTGCTGCCATACATTGAAAAGACAACATATTGAAATTTATTGCTTAGCTTTGCTGTAATGTTCGATATTTGTTTCCATTTCTGAAAATCATTCGCAGGAACGGACTTTCTTTTTCCCCCAAACGTTAAAAATCGAATTCGAATAACCTATTTAAAAGACGAAAAACAACTCCCTAAGGAAAATGTAGGCGTTCAATTTTTGCTTCTTAGAAAAACTAAAAACATCATTTATTTTCTTGCTCCTTGGTAAATAAGATAGATAGTAAGTGGACTGGGATAATCTTATCAGTTCGGAACCGAGTTTGCGGTCAAATAATAGTGGGGTCAATATCGGCCCATTGGAGACAGCCAAAGGGCTCTTCAGGTGTTCGGGTGACTGATGCGCGCTACATCTTTTGTGACAATAAAATCCTCCATGGATTTATCACAAATTAATACCACTGCTGGTGATGAATTAGGGGTTGTTCAGCTTCTGGTATGAATTTAAAATATTGAAATGTTGACTGATGGTGATTTAATGTAGGGGAGACCGGGGCAAGATGACGAGCTGGGCAAGATGACGAATGTCTTAATTTTTCCGTTTTAAACTAGGTAACTTCATCAACTGCATGCTACTGGCTCTCCTATCCGATGTTCATTTAGCAATAGTATAGAGACGCTGAAATCGCCATATTTGTGTTAGTTCTGAAGCTCGGATTGTTTACCGTTGCCACGGTATAACTTTTATGCATGTGTAAATATGCTCTGCTACAGATTCATATAGGACATATCGTGTCTCTTTAGTATTTATGAGTAACTTAGTTTAAATACTACCTATTACCATGAATAAATGTCAATTAATCGCCTTTTTTATAGCAATGGAGAAGAATCCGTTCAAACTGGCAGTCTGGGGCAAGATGACGGGCAACAACTCGGGATAAGATGACGAGCTTGCCTATTGCCCGTGTTTCGGAATTTATTAAACTATGTTGTTCATTTTACTAAATCCTGCAAACGTTTGTTTGTGTTTTTGTCCACGCGAATTTGCGCTTCTCCTTTGGGGCCAAAGGACGCATTGAATCAATGGAAGGGTCGTTCAAAAGCGGGTAAACAGGGGCTATTTATAAGCTAGTTGACCAAATGATTAGTTGAATGAATTAAATCAAGCAAAGAATCTCCTGCTCTCTTGATTATTGACAATCATAAATCTCGCATAACTTTGCAGGCTATCTTATATCGCAGTGAAAAAACATTATCATGGTGCCATTCCACACATAGCATCGTCTCTAGCTCCTGATGCGTCATTTTTCTGCCTATTAAAAACCTGCTATAGCCAAGCTTGTGACAACTTTATGGTCATTCATCTAGGACAAACTATCTCAGACAAAAATATTGGTGAGCTTTGGAGCATCGCTTACTTGAAAGCAACTACAGTTGGAACTGTTGATGAAGGGTTTAAAGAATGAGGGATCGAGTCTCATAATTCTCTTTTTTTAGCGGACTATCACGTTGTTGGCGATGAAACTGAGAATAATAGTGCTAAACATCAGACCTTGGGAGTAGAAAACCAAAATATAAACTCTCCAGACGAAGCAGAAGTTATGACAAATGCTAATTCCGATGCACCAAAGAAGCCTGTTAGTGTTTCTGATTTCAGTGCAATGCCCAAAGCAACACAATGCGAGAAAACAAAAAGGAAAAGCAGAAAACTGAACTCAAACATTCTTACAAGCACACTCAAAGAAATGTCAGAACAAGGAGCAAAGCGAAAGAAAAAAAAGGATTAAAAAAAAAAAAAAAAACAGGGAAAATAAGTTCGTGAAGTTGGAGTAAGAAAACTCAGACCAAGTTCCTGTAAGCCCAAGTCCATAGAATTCATGCCAAGCAATCCAGTTGCATCAACTTCAAAGAATGGTGTTGTAAGATGCCCTGCTTGGAAAGTGGAATATTGTAACCCTCTAACAGAAGAATGGATCGTGAGCTGCAAAAGCCAAGAGTGGTGGTATGAGGAATGTTCCAATAATGAAAATGGCATTTTTGTTTGTGTCTATTGTTAGCAGCACAATTTAACACTTGAATATTACGCTACAATGCATTACACTTAACTGTTTTTTACATCCTACTAAGTATCAATTTATCATTTGTGAAACTATGTATCATATTCAAAACATGAAATATGTTCAACCTTTTTCAACGTTGTCATCTTGCCCCAGTATTGGGGCAAGATGACGATTTGTTAAGGCTATGAAAAAATAAAAATATCCTTCGTTATTTTTATTTGAAAAGTCAAATGGTAATATACTTAATACTACAAAGGACTACTCTAACAGCTAATGTAAAATTAATTTTACTATCCTTAAAAATAAATTAATAAACCACGAAAATTGTTAGCATAGTCATCTTGCCCCGGTCTCCCCTACTATTGTGTATTGTAGAAACTAAGGGGTATATTCATCTCTAACGCAATCGATCGTGTTCGATTTGAACACATTCTACCTACCAATGGTTATCTTCGCCAGAACCCAAAAGGTAATTTCTCGCTTTGCTCATTGGTAAATAGAATTTGATGGAATCGAACACAATCGATTGAGTTAGAGATGAATATGACCATAAGACTGGCTTATTATTTCAAACACTTTTAATAAGGGATTGATCGTGTATAGTAGTTGTAAGAGCTTAAAAATTATTTCCTGTCCTGTGCGACAAGTATTGGGATCTGAAACGAAGAATAAGATGTCTTCCAGTGCAAACACACACAAAGATGATAGTAAAATATATAAAGGAGTAAATAATAAGAAAAACTTAATGTGTATTTTATTTCCAGCTGCCCAAAGTTTTGAAAACAATGCGTATTTCCTAGTTTTGTGTATTTTTTACAATGTTCTAGCCTAAAATAACGCTTCCCTTAAACTTCCTCTAAAACGAGCTGATGTGTGCCTCACATGACTTCCTTTTACTCCAATTTAATGTCATTTTTCCATTATTGGTAATTTTAATATGATTCAATAGCTTACTCTCTAAATATCACCACCAGTGGCCAAATTGAAACCAAATTTAAAAAAAAGGAAAAAAAACGCCAAAGTTGTCGTTAAGTTGGCGACAAAACTTGGCGATCAAACGACTGGCGATATATCGCCAAGTATCCGCCAAATTGTAACACCACTTGAGTTTACATCGAAATTAACAGTGATTTCCCCCGAAAAAGGGTCAAACGACCCCCTTAGAAACTCCCGAATGCAACCAAAAGGGAAGGTTCACAACAAGACTCCACTAGAAGTCTACGTACCAAATTTAAACTTTCTAGGAAATACCGTTCTTGAGTTATGCGACATACATACGTACATACAGACGTCACGAGAAAACTCGTTGTAACTAACTCGGGAATCGTCAAAATGGATATTTCGCGGGTCTATACGTACTGAGGCACTTTTCACGTGTGGTCGAGTTGGAAAAAAAACTTAACATTCATTCGCGGGTGAGCAAAATGGAAATTAAGTTCGATTTTTGAGTGAAAATTTTGTCGCGAATACAATACTTCCTTTTTTTGTAAACGAAAGTAAAAATGGATAATTTCCAACTTGCGAACTTTTTAAGATGGAAATACAGAACACTGCCGTTGTTGTTAATGCATAGTTTAGGGTTTACAAAAATTTAACTGTTTTCAGAAAAGTTCAAAAAGCTAATGATAAATTTAAGAAAAAGGCCCCATTGTAAAGAATTTTAGAAATAACAGCTAATAGATTTTAAATAAACTCAAAGAAAAGCAGTGTTGCAAAACAATCAATACATTTTCAAAATCAAAGTGGTTTTGAAACTTGCAACAAAAACTGTTAAAGGTAGAACAAAGCAAGATAATGAAGATTAATTAACCAAGCATAGAATAAAAATTACGAATTACAAAGTAGGTGTACGCTGGGCGAAAATCTGGTCTTTTTATTTCTGGAATTACATTTTGCTTTTTCGCGTCTCAGCATGAAGGCTATTGACATGATTTTAATGAAATTAAAACAAGAAATTATCTACTTTCAAGAATGATAGAATGTTAGTTTTGTTAAGAAAGTTTAACAATGGCGTAAGATTGTTTGATGGTTTAACATCATTTTTGCATTAGCGCTAAAATTCTAAGTAGCAAAGAGAAAAAATGTCGTTGTAACTATTATTGATGTTATTATTATTATTGTAGCTGGGGAGGTTTTTTTTTTTTTTTTTTTTTTTTTAATCGCTTTTGTCCGCTCTTTATTATTTCCTTCACTTACTACAGTAATTTATTTATTTTTGTAATTTTGGCATTTAAATTACATTTAATAGCAAAATCTGGCAATCAAAGCCTCGGCCCCCTCACCTACCTCTTGTAACCCCATTCTTTCAGTTGAAACAAAAGTTTTAAAAGAAGAGACCTGGAAAAAAGTCTCAATCACATCTTTATCAACAAAACACATTTATACAGTAGACCCTCGTTTTACGCGGGGGTTACGTTCCACGGAAATGCCGCGTAAATTGAAACCGCGTAAGTTGAGACCTAATAGTAATGTTAAAATAGGGGTTAGGTTCCGCAGATAAAAAATTACTTCATTCTAGTGATGGCTAATTGTATAAGTTTAATGTGTACTTATATCAATTTTTATGCACAACTTGCAGAAAGAAAACATAAATTAATTTCGTGTTCTGTTTATAAAGAGGAGCTGGCCATGATAGTCTTTTGGCAGTCATTAAGAATTTTTCACTAATTCTTTGCAGAGCATTAACGCATCCATGATCACCTGCGTCATTTCCATGATAGAATCTTCCTCCACTAACAAATCAGAAAGATCATTTTGTCTAGGAATGGCTCAAAATTTTCAATATGAAGGTTTTTGGTTGAATGTCACCGGTGTCGGTATCCTCGTTGGTTTCGGAATCATTTGCCGCTCCTAAAAGCTCTTCTTCCAGTGAGATCTGAACTGTGTGAGTTAAATAACTTTACTTCTGGAAAGAGTTCGGAACCAATCGCTTAAAATGTCTCCAGTGCCCCAAGCTCAATTATTAGCACGCCAAAATGTAGTTTATTACGTGTAATCTGAAATCTTTAGGAGTTTGGATTTTGAAAGAGAGGCAAATTGTTATCTGATGCTGCATTCGCGTAAAACTGAAACGCATCCTCGTAAAATAAAATAAAGGTGTGAAATTTTAAACCGTGTATAATCGAAACCGCGTAAAATAAACCCGCCTAAAACGAGGGTTTACTTTACTTGAAATTAACATTTTTAACAGAATATAATACCATTTCTAGTTGAATAAAAAATTGCATTTTGCTTGCACTGTATTTTTCTACATCTACTTCTACAATCGAAGTAAAACTTGTTCCATAGTGAAATACCTAACTGCAAAGCAATGACTCGTATAATCCTGAGCTCGCTTTTTTTTCTTACTCATTGGTTAGTTTTATTTGATTATTTAAAACATCCCTGAGACTTAATGTAAAAATTTTCTGTGTCTATTATGAGTTTTTCCCAATTCGCTAATTATCCCCATACCGCTTGTCAACCTACCCCGTGATGGGGAATGTATGCGAACTATGCAAAGGTGAGAAAAAAATATGTAACATATACACAAAGCATAGACGGAATGGTCTAAACACGGGCCATGGTTAAATACGGGCTACCCGCTGAAAATGATGGAGGAGGTGGGGGTTGTGCGCAGTTGCAAAAATGGTACCGAATGAATCAACAGGAAGGGGTAAAAGCGTAGTGAGCAAATGACCTTGATAGCTAAAGCACATGCTTTGTCAGGAACTGTTTTATAAGAAACACTCGCTTTTGAAGAACTTTTATACAAATTAACTTATATCTTTTTAATTCATACAGTGAAGCAAGCGGTTTTTATCTTAACACAAAGTAGATTATAATGGGCTTTCTTTCAGTATGCATGATTTGAAATATTTATTTCTTTAGTAATGATTTAGAACACACCATAAAGTACTGCGTATTGCGCAGTCTAAAAACGGGCAACCGATGGTGGTTCAAAAACGGGCTAGCCCGTTTTCAGACCACCATTTTTAGCTCGTTTTTAAACCACGATGATTTCTACACTTGAAAGTTTTGACTTAATGTAATTACTTAAACTAACTCGCGGTTAATCACTGTGGGAGGGGGGCACTCCAAAACTAGAAAAAAAATGGGAAGAATCTCAAATTTAGCATTTGAAATTTCTTACCTAATTCATGTAGCTGAATTTCTACTTCTGTTTGACCATCAAAACTGGTATTAAGTTGCAGCTGTGCGTTAGGGAAGAATTTGCTGATATTTAGCTGTAAATGATGTGGGACACATCCTATATTTCTAACCGTGTGGGCAATTTTTTGGGCGCATTGATTTTATTACGAATTTATTTTCTGGCGATTAGCAATGGAATACTTTCTGCGTGTTTGATTCAGCATCCGGAATCAACTACCAAGTAGTCAAACTTCAACATCCAAACACGTCAGTCCATATGAAATATCTCCAATCCCATTATTGCAAAGAAAAGGAACAATCGAGGCCGCAAGAGTGCCAAGACTTGCATCATCACTGGATCACCTTACAAACACGAACTGGCGATAAGTGTGGAGCATGCATTGAACAACAGTCCGAAAATTGTGAGCGAGGAATCAGTTGCACGTGAAAAAAAGAAAACATCCAGAATCTTCTAGTCAAGCTAACAAGTCAAAGAGGAAATCCTCACGACAGTAGTCTTAACTCGAACGGAGACCACACTGATCTTTGTACTCATGGCATCAGCGACAAGGATGACGAGTTGGTGGTTCTTGTTTTTGATAACTCTGATGATGGCAATGCATTATGCATATTTTACGACAAATTCTTTTCAGATGACATTACAGGAGAAGTGTGGATTCTCTGCTGCAAGGCTAGACATCCGAATGCGTGGGATGGGGAAGAAAGTTGACTACTTTTGTATCTTCGGCAAGTAAAATATGAAATAAATGATTTTTATTTTTTATAAAAATATCTAATATATTTAATAAAATTTTTGAATTAAAATTTCTTGCTTTTCATTCATTTTTTAAGAGATAAAATAGTGGTTTCCTCAAGTGGCCTGTTTTTGGACCATTTCCTTGAAAAACGTGTGATTTCGTCTTTTTTCGTAATCATGAAGTTTTATAACACTTAAAGCTGGTGTAATGGTTTTTGAACCCTAAGATAACTTTCATGAATGTTTTTAAGAGTTATTGGCAGTAAAATTATCCCTTTAGCGTGAACAGGTAAATCAGTAGATAGAAAATAAAAGTGGTGACCCGATTTTTTTTTTTTTTTTTTTGCTCGTTTTTGGACCACTTCCTCTACTGCTTAGTACACAAGCGTTGCCTTCAATCGAGGCGTATAACCGCACAAATGGTGCGGACTCTCGCTGGCGTGCTAACTTAATTGTAGCTACCAATTTGTTGGCACTCTCAGCTTCAGTGAGATGACATCTGCCGCCTGCTTAGTCATTGACTGTTCCAGACTGATGAATCCGTAACAAGAGCAAAACTGCAGTCTCTGCATGTCATAACTGACCTATCAGTACATTGCATTAAAATAAGTGAGCTTAAAAATCATCATTTATGCCATAAATGTTAATTCTGGGAAGCTTACTTTGCATTGGCTAGGTTAATATCCATCAAAAAATATCCCTCCACCCTGATATACTTCTATCTGAATGATTTCAAACCACAAATAATAACTTAACTGCAACTTTTACTCTTTACATTTCAACATTCTTGCATGGGGTTGATCACGAGAAAAACTATTTTTTGGCACTCCTTTAACTTTTGTATGTAAAATGAACTGGTGCATGATCTGTTGCCATTCATTCTATCCACTTCGATAATTCATTTAAGTTTAATCTTTACATATAATATTAAATTTTTCTGTATTACATTCCAAAAGTTCATTTAAAACTGGGAGAAATATCTTCGTAATAAATGTATCTTCAAAAACTCAAGTTTAAGCTTTTTTTATGGATGAAAATCAACTTCAATAACGACCAAGTAAATGCAAAATAAAATTATTGCCTTTTAAGTTTATTTTTCTATTTCTAGTTTTTACATTTCTTACGTTTCTTCTAGTTAAAAAAATAAAATTTTCAGTCTTTTCGATTAAAATTAAGTATGTTAATTATTTGAAAATGTTCCGAAACGTTTCTGTGAAGATAATTATCGTTTTTTAATCATCTTCCTACGAAACGATAGACGTTCCAGTTTAAGAGGAATTATTACCGAAATTAACTTTCTAACGTCTATAATTAAGAGGCAAGTTGTCATTTTTTTACCATTTTCTGCTCATTTTCTGGCTTTAATAGGTCTGACGTATAACTTCAATAAAATTAAGCTAGACCATTCTGCTTAATGGAGTCTTATCGTCTGGTAGAAATGTTTGTAAGTATAGCAATTTGAATTCGTTTTAGACGCATTTAGTTTCCTCGAACATACAAAATAACTGAAATATATTTTGCTGGAACATTTTTTAGTCCCGATTTCTTTTAGCGCAAAATGTTTTTAATTACAACTGATTTAAAAAAACTAATCACCTGTTTAATTTATAACTATGTTTAAAGAGCTAAAAAGTGGAGCTCTTAAAACGCAAAAAAAAAAAAAAAAAAAATTCTTATTGCTGATTGAGAAATGTATACATTCAAGAACCAATGAGTTGACGTTTTTTCAGCAATTACATCATTTCTATTAAATAACAGTAATTAGTTATTTACTTTCTATTCATATAGTTAAAGCAAATTGTTTGCCAAAGGAGTTACGCATGACTTATCATAGGCATAAAGTTTTTGTTTATTACGTTTATAAAATATTACTTTTGGTTGAAAATATTGAATTTTCACATGCAGAACAAAATGGTTGATTTTCTGTGGCTGTCACTATTTGTTTCCTTTTGAAACCAACTAAAAAATTATTGGACAGCGAAGTATGCATTTGAAAAATTTACATCAGTAGATTTGGGTGATATTTTGCCGGAATAAAGAAATCTAAAACGGATGTCCAAAAGCACAGACAGAAAATATTGAACGAAAGAAAAACACAATTGCTTAACAAATCATCCAGGTCAACTAATTTCCCTACGTGATTAAATTTTGAACATTAAATCCTTTAAATAAGTTTTACATATACCATACTTTCAACTTGTTCCACACGTGTAGGATGTAATCTCCCTAGTAGAGACGTTAAAAATATCTCTGCTTAGAATCAATTTTTTACACTTTAATTTTTCCTTAAAAATCATTACATACATAGGTTTATGTACCTAATCTGCCTTTTAAAGTTGGAAACTGATCTCAGTTGTGATGGAGCTGTAAAGCAGAACTCAAGAACTTTAAATAGAAGTCAGAAGCGAAAGTGTACTTACCTTGATCGGGGAGATAAAAGTTGCTGCCTCGATGACTCTGGAAGGGACTTCGAGCAACGGCTCATTGGGTCCTCTCATCACCCCTCCCTTCCCCCATCACACACCCTTCTCCTTTCATGCGATATGGAGTATCAAGTCTCGTTCGGTTTTGGAAGTCATGAAACCCTGGAATGAGTATCTATTCAGAGATAGATCCAATGTTTGTGGTGAAAAGGCATTCGAAATTCTTTGCTGGCAGAGAGTTTTCTTCTGAATTTATTGATTTAAACTCGTTTTCTTTGAAATTGTAAACTATGCCAGTATATGTTGTTTTTAGGGTTAAAATTTGCTTAAAGAACACTATGAAGAACACAAAAAAATTCCAACCAAAAAAAATGAATAATTGTATTATAATTATTAGTAGTATAATAATAGTAATACTATTATTGCTAACTACTACTACTACTACTACTACTACTACTGCAACTGCTATTGCTGCTGCTACTGCTACAACAACTGCTAATTACAAAAAACAAATAATAATAATAATAACAATAGCAATGACAACAACAATAATAATAATACTGTTAATAATAATAATACTAATGGTGATGATGATAATAATAATAATAATGAAAAGTACCACCAACAACAGCAATAATAAATAAAATTAAAATATAAAATGATGACTAAATTTAATATTCGAACCAACTTGTTGTTTCGATAGATACACTTTTAATGTAGCAGACATTATATTTTATAGACTAATAAACACCTTTTAGAAACTGAATGTCTCGAACTATCTGCTAATTTACACAATCTATATAATTAATTGAATGTGATCCATGCGTTATTTAAATTGCAACTGCATTATTTAGATTTGAAACAATGACTAGTTAGAAAATCAACTGACAGCTGTGGTCTTAATTCTGGAAGAAAATACCAAAGTATATTATTCATTTGAATTGTCATCAACGGTCAAAATCATTGATGAACCTGATAAATTCTTTTTTTTTTTTTTTACATTTATGAATGTTATTTTTCATTATGTTAGACGATATTATAGATTGTTCGAAAATAAATTCTGAAAAAGGGTTACCGTATGATTTTTGTTGCAAATTAAGCTTACATATTATTCCACAATATAAATTTACACGCTATCTTTAATGAATAATTGTGAGAGCAGCAATAAAGGAACGATTCTATCATTTGAATCTCACCAGTGTGTACTGGACCCTCTTTTCAAATCCATTGATACGTAAAGTACTGCACAGTTTTAGGGGCTCACGACTCCGATGCAAATCCAACTTGATATCAATATGTGAACCAAAACCATCATCGTTTTCTCATTCAACCGAAGAATTCTACTTTCTGAAGTATGGATCATGTGTTAGGTTATTTTGTTGACTGTACGTATTTCGTCCTTTCCCATTTCGTACTTTTTGATAAAAGATTAAGTGAGGATAGCATTGATTTAGAATTCTTTCAAACGTTGCTTGTTATACATGAAATACACCGCCAGCTTAGTCAATTCCAGCCGAGGACTGCAGTTTCGTGCTTATTAGCACCCATCAACCCGTTATAGGAAGTGAATAAGCTGGAGAAGGAAAACCTCTTAAGGAAGCTTATAGTGTCAAACAAACTGGTAGCTCGGTCACTCCTCAGGTCAGTGCTAATTTTATATTAGCTACCAGTTTGTTTGGCACTCTTGGCTTCCTTAAGAGGTTTTCCACCTCCAGCTCCTTCACTTCCTATGCCGGGCTGATGAGTGCTAATAAACACGAAACTGCAGTCATCGGCTGGAATTGACTGAGATGGCGGTGTATTTCATGTATTTATGCCTTAGCCCTAGCTATAGGGCGGTAACTTACTGAATATAGTTGCTAGTTATGTTATTTATATGTATTTGTGTGTTTGTTTTCTTAACCATTTATAGGGTTGTGAGAGCATTCTTACCGTCATCCGTAGTCAATAACTTCCTGTTCTATATGGAGCTGTGAGAAGCATAGAATGAAAGTGGAGATTTTTAAGTATTTTTTGAAGTTTTGGTAAGATTTTTGAGTGAAACGCGCTTTTGCGTTTCTAAGTAGGTTTTCATTGAAACATTCATCTAAATTATGCTGTATTGCATCACCTACCAGCTTATCAAATTTTTGGGGATATTTCACCAAATTTGTAATTAAAAGAAGTAGGCAATAAATAAGCAGGCAACGCCTTGGCGATTTTTGCTAATTTTTTCGCCAAGTCCATTGATTTCATAAAAATAGGATGTCACCTCTATGTGAAGCGTCGATAGACGTCATACACGCACTGTTAAAAATTTTCCGGAAAATTTACGGTAATTGTTACTGGCATCCATGTTGCCAGTAACTATTACCGTAAAAATCAAATGTTACTGTAAAATTTTACGGTTTCCTCGGTAGCCCACAGCAACCAATTGGCGCTGGGATCGCTTATTTCTCCGGTAGAAATTACCTTAGAAATCAGCGATGCGTTAAGTCCGCCATTTTACAGTAAAAATTACCAGAAAATCTTCCTGAATTTTTAACAGTGCGGTATCAGCTGTCTCGAGCAGCTAGATTTGCCGAAAGCGCTGTAGGCAACGGTAGTGGAAATTTTATACCGTAAACGCGGGCTGCTTTGGCCCTAGGGTCCTTCTTTGGCCCAAATGGAAAAAAGAATTCAACGTCCTTTGTCAACCTTCAGGAAGAAATTTTTTCAACATATTTGACAGATTCCACAAGAGAACATCCCAAAGCGCTCAATTGTGCATACCAAGCAGTTCTATAGCTCTGCTCAAGAAGCGACACTAGTGGTTCTGTGTTCCTTATGCAAACATGTGCCTTCCTAATTTCTCAAACTTCTCCATGTAGAAGCAGTTCTACATCAGCTAAGCGTTTTTTAAGTACCTATTTATGAGCTCTTTAATACACTATGCCGTAGCATAGTTGTACTTCTCATTTCTCTTTAGGGTTTTTTTTTAATTGACATTGACAACATATCTCTGAACCTAAAAATTACGACCTACTTTGGCCCAGCAAAAAAACTTGAAAAAAATCGCCACAGAGATTTGTTAAAGTAAAGATCAGCTAAAATTAAGAGTCTAAACAGGAAAAACACAAGAAAGAAAACCTGGAATTCTCGTCAACGAATAAAGAGAGAGATTGCAGACTCAATTCATCAGGGCTCATTTGCATGGCTTTCATTATGAGAAATGAAGAGGATTTAAAAGTTGCAGGAGGTTTAGAAAAAGGTTTACCCAGTTGCATCTACTTCTTTCAAATTTTGGTAAATTTGTTGGAAAGTTTACGGAATTTTATTATTGTAAAATTGAATGAGCTCAGGTTTCCAAAGATAGCTCAGTTCGTGCGAGAGAAGAGGGACCAATGCTGAGAACATAGAACGCACCAAAAAGTTTTAGAAGTGACCAAAAATTTAGAATCATTTGTTTTACGAATGGTGTTACCTTAATAAGTTATTCATTCTCCAAAACAGATGAAAAGATGACTGTCTTCCGTCGGTAATTTCTGAGAACATCTAAGTGTGCACACACATTAAAAAAAAAATCTTAATGCAAATATGTGTGTCTCAAACTTCTTTTAAAATGTATTTTTCTTTCAATTAAATAGTTGTCCCTATGAGCATGCGTCTTTTTTGGCTCTAGTTAGTTCTACTATGGTTTTAAATAGAGCAAACCGCTTTAGGCACAAGTAACCCAAACGCAAGGGTAACATTGGCCCAAATGAAAAAACAATAATAAAGGGTAAAAACATTTGGCAATAAACCTGATTACTGTTAAAAAATTAAATTAAAAGATCTCTAAATAGGTAAAACATGTTTCCACCGCTTGGAAATATGAATAGTGACAAAATTATTGAGAAAAAAAAATGAGAAAAGTTCCAAAATCTGGGCCAAAGAAGCCCGTGTTTACGGTACGCTGTAGATGGTCAGTAATACACTACTACTCAGAATAAATGGCACTATAACAGCTTTTTTTTCCTCATGGTTTTAACACCTGTAATAACTAACCATACTTCAATCTACTTATTTTCTTTGTTTAATAAAAAAATCATGAAAGTATGGAATGCATTTGCGTAATGGAAATTTCAATGACGATATAAATTATTTTTAATAAACAGATACTCTGCACCTTGAAGGCAGAAGAATCAGAATATAAAGTGTAAAATCAATCGCAATAAGTTAAAAAATGATTTAAAGCCGTTTTTTTAATATATATTTTTTGAAAGATGCGGTTCTATTTATCTGATCTCCTAGCTGTTTTAGATTTCAACGTAAGTGATTAGAGCAATATAGCGCTCTGATTAAATTTAGTAAGATGCTAGCATGCACAATCCCTTTTTTGTATGGAAAAGATTTTGGCTTACCATGGATAGAAGCTTTGGCGATTATCACTGATTAAGTTGTGTGTCCTTTCTTCAGTTGGTGATTAGATAAATTTTCAAATCGCAAAGCTAATTAGCGCTGGTTGGGGAGGGGGTACAAGTGAGAGGTGCGCAGGACCAAACAAAGGGCGACAAAGTTTAGTTCAAAGTGATGGCAACTTGAAATTAGCATTTCAAACCTTATTTAAAACCCCTAAAAAGGGCCGTGGTAGCCTGATCGGTAAGGCATTGGACTCGGGGACCGGAGGGCCTCGGGTTCGATCCCCGCTGGTGGGACGGTGGGTCTTCGACCTTGCTGGTCGAAGAACCAACGTCGTCATTAAAGGGGACTGGGCGACGTTAAATATGCTCGTGGTCTCAATGTCCATCCAAGTGAAACGATACCTCTGGGGGTGTTAGTACCAGGTAGCTATTAGCTCTTGGACCTAGTTCTAAATTCTCATTAACTGCTCGATCCGGTGATGGTGCTGCCATCTATCGGTATATAAAATAATGGAGGTAAGGCACTCAGTATGCAGACCTCGACATAAATGCAGTTGAAGTCAGATGTGACTCCGAATCGAATCGAAAACCCTCAAAGAAACTTCAGATTTTTTATCATTTTTAATACTTAGTTCAACTTTTATGAATTTTTTTCACGGTAACTTATTTTCATCTTAATAATTTTTACATGCAAACTGTAAGTAATGTTCAGTATTAATGATTCAGAACGTATGACTATCTTTTAGAAAAAAATGAATGAAACTAGCTTTTTCAAAATGTCGTTGAGTTATTATACAAATTAAAATCTCCTCTTTTCTAAAGATCTATCTCAATTAACCTTTATTCGCTGATTAAATTGCATATTTTTATAAAATTTACATAGAAAATGCTGAAGGGGTTAATTAATTACTGCGATCCAATTTTTTGGTGACAGAAATATGTGTACAATATTTTTCACTCCGTTATTTGCGTTTTGGATTAACATTAGTGTGGGCTGAAAAAAAGGGATATTTTCGAAAAGCGAATTCTAATTGCAATAATAATAGTAATCATAAAATTAAACTGTATTGACATCCTATAGTTTAAAAAAAAAAACGTTAAAAAAGTTAAATTTTAAAATGTTTCATTAAAATGAAAATATTTAAAAAAAAAAAAAAGAATTCTGATACTGTTGAGATGCTTCCTTTTAATACTCTTTTCATGCATCTTTAAAGTTCTTTGCAATAATTAAACACTTTACAGTTACTAACAGCTTTACAGTTGTTAGTTCTCCCATTAGCCATAAACTTTTGCGAAATTAACTATAATTTAACTTTTTTATTTTTATGTGTATGCATATTACTTTCCATCATAGATGGTAATCGTACATTTCATAAAAGAAATAAGAATTTGATCAAAAAAGAAATATAAATAATAACTAGTTCATTACAACTGCAACAGGTAGAAGTATAGGTTAAAAGTAATTTTTTTAATGCAAAATTCACTATATTTTCATTAAAAAAATATACCTAATTTCACATAAACTCTCGCAGATAGATATTGTTTCTTCCACATTTTCGTTAAATGAAAAAAAAGTTAAAAAAAAAAGTTTTACTTATGGAAATGAGTTTCATTTTGAAGAAGGGGGGAAAAATCTGTTTTTAAATATTAGTTTCATACGAAAGCTCAATCCTTTATCTACGGAGGAAAAAAGTTGGATTTTTATTAAAGTAATGAGTCTTAAATTAAATACTCCTGAAAAGTAAGATCTTTTTTAGCCTTCGCTGTTTTGTTTTACTTGCATGTTTTGCCGAGGAAGACAATTTTGAAAAATAGTTTTTCCGGAAAAAAACAAAAAGAGAGAGAGTTCAAATGTATTTTTTTCCTTCAAAGTATTATTATCGTCTTACACATCTTTCGAAGTTATTAAAAAGTGCTATTTTTTTTTACCTTACATATAGTTATTTATTAGAAGCGTACCTCCAGCCTTATCGTTAGTTTAAAAAGTTACAAAGAATATGCTTATAATTTTAAAAAATAGACTTTGTCAAGCATACAACATCATTTCCTCTGGAAAAGGATGCGATGCTTAATAGAATGTAATTTTTGAACTTGATGTTGCCACTTTAAAATATTATATGCCTCTAAATAAATTAAATTTACCAATTATTATTTTTTTCGACGCCAAAAAAAAAAATTGAAATGTAAATTACCTGTTACTCGTCAACTAGCAGATCGTGCGACTAGCTGACATTATGTGAATAAGCAATCAACACTCAATGGAATTTTTTTTCCATCGATTCTCTATTTAATGCGCATAGATATGAAATGTGTTGCAAATTATCAACGAGTAAATATTGCACAGAGGAGTATTTGAGCCAAAAAGTTTGCCAAAAGTCGAAATGTTAACTTTGCTGATTACTATCGGCCTTAAGTCTCAAAATAGGTGGATAAACATACCATTATATGGAAGTGTTCTTTTTTCATTGAAACTATGCATGAAAATTTGCCAGCAGTCGGAACTTAGTACCTTGATGATTTGGTTGTCTTTGTTTACGACATTCGAGTTTTTCAATAAACCTTTAACGTCTAATTTTTCGCGTTGAAATTATATTTGAAGAAAAATTTATTATGGATGGGCTAAGAGAATGTTTGTGTTCTATTATTTATCAATTTTTATGTTTTAAGATTAAGTATTTTTTAATGCAATTCTTGAAGCCTCACGAAAATGTCATCAATTTTTGAAATTTTTTATGTAAAATGAATGTTTTAAACACTGTGTAGTCATTTGTACTACTTCTAAGTTATACCCTATGTTTTTTTTAGAATGTCTACTTTGATAATTATGCAGCGAAAATTTGCCCGAGTTTGCCCGAAAAAATAATAAAGCTATAATTAGAGCATATTATTTTCGTAATTTTAAGTTTTTTTTTATTTACTTTTAGATTCTATGACTTCAGTCATGAGTACTACTCAAAAAACAACCACACAATGTTATAAAAGACTTCACATAAAGGCTATTGGATGCAAAGTTCAGGCAAATAGAAATGGAACTAGCTGAAATTTGGGATTTCTCTTGAAAGTATGGAAATTGAAAAATATCAACCAGCGTTATATCTGGGTCTGGCTTTGAAGTCAGTCAGTAGCATCAAATTGTCGTTCTATAGTCTGATTTATAATATCCTGTACTTGATTTCAACTTTTGTACCAGACTGAAACTTGTGACCCCCCCCCCCCCCCCCCCCCCCAAAAAAAAAACGAAAAAAGAAAAATTTATGAAATTAATAGTCTGCTCTATTTATAGCTTTATTACTTTTCTGTGGAAATTTTTGCTGCAGATCGTCAAAATACACAGTATTATAGGAAAACTTGGAAGTAGTACAAATGAAAGCAGGATACTTAAAAACATTGTCTTACAAGAAAAAAAAATCGGTTGTTTTTGTGAGGCTTAAAGAAAGGCATTAAAAAAAGATTTAAATATATATATATATATATATATATATATATATATATATATATATATATATATATATATATATATATATATATATATACATATAAATTGATGAATAATAGAGCCTTGCTCGAGCCCTTCCATAATAAATGTTTCGTCTGAAATTCCTTTTAGTATAAAAAAGAAAAACAATGAATGTTTGTTGAAAAAACTTGAATGTCCCAAATAAAAGGAAAACTGAATCATAAAATTGTTAAGTTTTCGACTGGTGGTAAATTTTTATAGTTAGTTCAAATGAAAAAAGAACGCTTTCACATGTTACCATGTTTATTTACCTGTTTTTGATGCTCAGGACCGACAATAACCAGTAAAGTTGACAATATCGGTTTTTGGACTGCTTTTTGGCTCTAATACCTGGGTGTGCATTGTTAAAAACAAAATCTCAACTGATGTACTCTTCTAGTTTCAAAAACATTAAGCGACTTTAAGAAAATTTCCGCTCCATAAATGCATAGACAATGATGTGAGTTTATTTCATTACATGTTCTGTTCGGAATCGACTGTTTCGGAATTTCATGGATTATGGTTTGCTTAACTTTGTCGTTTTGTTTAATGTTTATTTTTTTCTTTTTCATAAAGGAATTCTATGCGTTTAGTCATAGAAGCTAGTCAAAAAACAGCTGTATGTTAGATTTCGCTTAATTCCCCCCCCCCCCTAATTGTTTTGTCTTGAAAAAAAATCAATCATATATTTTCACTGCAATCAATCCTACTTCTTAAATGGATACAACACAAACTCCCCTAGCCCGAACAAAAATGCAAGAAACTTAATTCGATACGAACTTTACAATCCAGTTGGAAAGCTTACTAAATAATCCGTTAGTCACAATCAGCTGAGCAACTTGTTTTGATTGGACGAAAGTCTTCAGTAGATTGCCAGATATCAGATTGATAACTACTAGTAGCATCACCACGCTGCAGTTCGTGCCATGATTTTTCTCTGATTGCTGTGCTGCTTAAGATGTGAAAATTCAAAAGAAAGCGAGGCCTAAGCCTTGTCTTTTTTTTAATAACAAGTTTAAATGAAAAACAAATTGCTTTTGTTTAATTCCGATGAAAATGGAGTTATAATGTCCATATGAAGGGAACTTGTTTCGTGTTCGAATAGAGATACCGGTTAACAAACGTGTGATAATAATCGCATGACGTTTGATGACATCAGTGGTAAGTGTAGTGACTGTCTACAGAGTGTTTTCATATTCGATCGCCTGACAAGTAACTCTATTAGAAGTCTTCTAATCAGTGCCCGTTGAGTTTATCGGTCACTTCATTAGAGCACGAACTTATTTAAATTTAATGTGACATATTTTTCAAAATTTTAGCATCAAAAAAAAAAACAAAAATGCTGGTAATATCTAATAAACAGCCTTAATAAATCAATGACAGTGAATATCAAAACCAAGAAACAATTGATTGATTGAGAAACACTCTCACATATACACGATATATACGCATTTATAACCTTTTAGTTTAAAGAAAGAAAATGAAACACTCCACTACAACTAAATAATTAAAACAACTATTAAGAAAAAACAAAAAAAGGAAGATAATAGCAAAAAAAACAAAAACCCGCTGAAAAATGAGAGTACCCGTTACACATTTAAATAAACCAGTGTTTAAAGAGTAAGAGAAAAAATCAGATATGAAAAAAATCATAGGACTTTGCGGGGGGGGGGGGGAGCCTTAAAAGTAAACAAAAATGGATTTTTAAGTAGAATGTTGTAAACATTAAGAGGTTACGAGTTACGTCTCTAGGTCATATTTAGCACAAACTGTGCTCCTGTTTATTAATGATTTCCCAGATTTTTGAGCATACAAATTCAATATTAATGATCTTTTATTATACAAAAAAATAAAACTTCAAATTTTATCTGACCATTGAAAATCCTTTAAATTGATTTTATTTACACTATTAGAAGTAGGGTAACACCCAAAACTACCGCACTAACTAACGTCAGTGTGTTGTAAAGTTCAAAAAAAAAAAAAAAAAGAATTACAAATACAATAATATCAAGAAAAATAAATAGAAACTTTTTTTTCCAAAACCCTTGGCTTGCAACCACTTTGTGCAGCGATACACGGACGACATGAAAAGCGCTGCGGTTTTATTAGTGGCCCAAAGATTGCACTTAAAAAAACTTCCCACACTTTGATATCAACTATTTTTCCCTACACTGAGGAAGAACTTATCCCTCTCTTGCAAACGCATACCGCTTCGTTTGGTTCTTTAAAAAAAAATCTTTTGTTATATGAGCGATTTTTGAAAAAAATGTCCCGTGCGTTAACGCTATGTTTTTTTTTCTTTTTCCAGCTAACCAAAGCTTTTAAAAAATAATGCTGTTGGGGAATAATACATGCTTTAACATACTATCAAAGCATAATAGTTAATCCCATATTTAAATTAATTGTTACTTGAATAAAATAAAAAAATTTAGCGTTACGCGTGGGACATTTTTTTCGAGAATCGCCTATGTGTTTTTCTGACGTCTTCAGAAGAGAAAAAAAAAGTCAATTTTTAACTTTCAATAATTTTTTGTTGAGGTTCATGCAAAATAATTGTCATGCATATTTATATGTACCCCGAGGGGGAAAACATTACGTTCCTTTGGTTCATTGAATAAAATGTAATTGAACACAGTTAATAAAAACCAAAACGTGAAAAAATTTAAAAATAAAAACTGGATATAAAAATTCATGATCGGTTTTGAACATATACTTCCACATAAAAGTTCCTATTACACAATTCACATTTAAATGAAAATAATATATTTATTGGTTTTTTCCAGTTTTGATTGAAAATAGCTAGTTACACGAATGAAAGTAAATTGCTGCTTCTATCTCATTGATAACAAAAGGGAATTTATTTTGAAAAAACTACTTTTGTCGGAAATGAAAATTCTCTCAATGAAAAAACCCTTTAAGATTAAACAAATTCCAATTTCAATACTTTTTTGTCATCTTTTATAGCGTAGCTTAAGCAATTTTCACCAGTTAATTAAAAATAATTCATTCTTAAGGCTAGCAGTAAATTAAATATTGCTTTCATATGTAATTATTCGATATGATGGGCTTTGTATTACGCTAAGAATGTATTATTTCGAAAAACCCAATTAACTAAAAATTATCATGCAAATGGATTATTTTATATAGAATATCTTCAATGGATATTGTATCAATCAGATGGATTATTGTTCCTTATTTATCCAACAAGTTTTGTCGAGCTTATTTTAATTATTTTACAACAATATGTTTTTTTATGTCTATGCTTTTGCAATAACTTTTAAAGGGAATACGGTAGGTAGCTATCTGAAAGACTTTTGATAAACCTTAAATAATGGATCCTAAAGTATCAAAAATTAGGAAATGAATGCGAAAAATGTTGATTGTTTCCTTTTCCAAGAAAAAATTTCCTATTCCTGCACAATCAAATTTTCTAACGAATAAAAACTGAAGTCCACTTTATCCACGAAATGTATTTATTCACTCGATTATAGACAATAAATCATTGAAAATCGTGTGCCTTTACATAGATGCAGGTGATTTTAAAACTGTTAACTGATTTTTTGAATTCGTAAGATTCAAGCAGTAATAAATTTTTGATAGTAATACACTTTAACAACTTATTACATATCATTAGCGACAAAAATAGATTTGATTTTAAAATTTACGTTTTCTGGGAATCAAATATTACCTCCTTGAAGGCTGCTGGTCCCCTGCTGCAGGTGCGAGACCACTCCTCTGGCACTGGGTCCCCCCGCTCTTCCTGACCGGTGATGCCCATTTACTACATACACATACGCCTACACACACACGTACAGAGTCAGAAAAAGGGGTATACAGCATTCGTTTAACAAGAACCCAATTTAATATCTTTAAAACACTAAACAAATAAGAGCATTGTAAAGAACTAAAATCAAGTAAAAGACATTCAAAGGTAAAACTACAGCATGACAAATCAAGAAAAAAATGACTAGCTGCCGACTGCCGCGTGCAGGTTTTTTGAAACGTCAACACCGGCACTGGCGTGTCGAGTTGAGTTGTACTCTGCTGGCGCTGCAAACCAACTTCTACAAGAGCCGCTGCACACGCTTACACACATAACTGTACATACACTCCTACACGCACACACAAGCAATTTGTGTTGTGTTAGACGCGGTTTTTGCCCGACTGTGCGTGTGCGACGCAAAGGAGGGTAACGTGTTTATAAGTATATGTATGTATGTTTGTTCCTATGTGGCGTAGTACAGGCTAAACCCCTTGGCCGATTTTGATAAATCTTACGTTAATCGATTTGTCTTACCCTTGGGAGTGTCACTAAACACATGCCAGTAATCAAAACTCACTATAGCAACAACTAGTCGCCATTTTGTTAGTTTGGGATCGTGTCGCACGCAACCTGCGTCCTACTGCGACAAATGCAGGTAACGTTTCCACTGCCTGAATCTTTGGTTTACTAAGTCTACTAATTCGGTTTTCATCTGTAACATGTTGCATTTGTTTTTGTCGTGATTCAGGGGAATGAGTTTCGCGTCGCGTACTCTCTTGACGGTCTTTTTTAGTTTTGGAAGAAAGATTTGACTGATGACTTTTTCGCGCTGTTAATATAGCTGTGGTTGACTTAAGTTCGCGCATTTTTGCTAAAGGTCAGGCATATGTAGCTTTAAGCCGAGTAAGGTCCCTAGAGGGTCTAATAATCAGTAGTTTAGACCACCGTAAATTACTTAATAATCCTAATGATATAAACTTTCTCGATAAAATGACATGATTCCGAAATTTGCCGTCTTATGATCAAAATAACTAAGTCAATGAAAATTAACTTAAAAGGGTAACATGAAAAATAATTATTAAATAAAAACAAAACACCCGACTGCGTAACCCCCATCCCCCCAAAAAAAAGAAAGAAAAGAAAAAGAAAAGAAAAAGAAAAATATATAAGCCCAGTAGTTTAGTATTACTAAATTAAGTATTACTGAATAACTACTCCTTCGAAATAGTTTTATAATCGATGCACACATAAGACAAATCATAAATCTAAAGCAGAATAGAAGGATCAACAGTCGGAGTCTATTCAAATTTTACGGGGTTCTTGACTCGTCAAAAAAGAATGGGTCCCGACTGTTGATCCTTTTATTCTGCGTTTGAATTTCAGATTTGTCTTATGTGTGTATCGATTATAAAACTACTTCAATGCAGTAGTTATTCCGTAATACTTAATAAAATTCTAAACTACTGGTCTTATATTTTTTTTTTTTTTTAGTTTTTTTTTTTTGGTTTTTACGCAGTCGGGTTTTTTGTTTTTATTTAATAATTATTTTTGGCTAAAGAACCCTGTGTAAAGTCGAGAGGATCGAATAAAGATCAAATCAATTTCAGGGGATAGAACTTTTTGTAGAAACAAGATGTCCAACAATAGGGATTGCAACTGCTGATGACGAAAAACATATTTCGAATTCAAGACGTCAAAATTAAAATTATTATTTTTTTAAACTGCTCTTGAAAATGAGAAGTCTTTTAAGTTAACATTGATTTTTAATGTTAAGGTTATACAAATAAAATCTAAACTTATTTTATGCTAGTATTTGATTTGACCCTTTTCAAGTTATGTCTTGTATGTTTGAAATCTCTAGAGAAAAAGTACTGAAAAAAAAAATTAAGGTTTTCATCTCATTAGCATTTAATTATTCCATCGTTTTTTTTTTCAACACAATTTTTGCGCCATGTTTTTTCTTTTAAAACACTTCTTAAAATTTCATTCGTTATATGCCTTGCACTCAGTATAAAACCCTATCAAGCTATTACGAACTTCTTTTATTTTCCGCTCTTATTCCTTCCTTCTCGTTCAGTGCAACTGACAGAATAAATAGCCCTGTCAATTAGACGTCTACTAAATAATTAAAAAACGTCGTTCAGATAAAGCTCGGGAAAGAAAAAAACCTTAAGTTAAGCGTTCTTTGATACCTTTTTTGAAATTTGGCAAATTTAGTTTCATTTAAAGCAATTATTTTTCTTTGTTGAGTATTGTCATTTTTTCGAATCCAAAGCATAAAGACAAGTTTGGGTTTCTTTTAGGGTGATTTATTTTAAGATGTCATTCTGAAGCATTTATTTTCATTCTCAAATACACGTACATAATTTTCTAACTACACAGGATGAATATGAAATCTTGACATAAAAATGTTCTTTTCAGGAAGTAAAGATTAAGCAGTTGACGAGTCAAGTTAACACGTGTATGTGATTAAAATTTCAAGATGACTTCCGTAAGTCTATGTCAAATGTGAACTGGTGCTAATTTAACCCGTAACAGGGGAGATGAAAAAGTAGGACGTAACAGGGGACGTGAAGTCTTAAGATCCGCTCTATTTAAAAAATTCGTAAAATCGTGCAATTAAGATACAGTCCTGTAATTTCCCTCGGATTTTCTTCTAACTTTTATTAGCACAGGGAAAAAATATTTTTTAACTTTCAATCGAAATATACCTTTTTCGAGGAAATTTTGCTATAGTCTTAAGATTTTTCGAGAAATTCATATGCTGCAGTAAATATCTCACTATTCGTAATAAAATGAATCTATTATTTATTAATGATTTCATTTTAGTTGTTTAATATATACAGAACATTTTAGTACCATAAAATTGATTATACCAAGCTACGGGAAAATCTTGACAGCCCTTTAACTACTAGTATTTCGTGTGATATTTCGAGAAATAATTCAGTCTTCTTTGTCCATAGAACAGCATTGCGTAACGTTTGTGAACATTTCAAACATTTCCCAACCTAGTCTAGAATATTTTGCATATCTTCCACATAACGCGGATAAGATTAAATGAACATATATCTGCGGTTTCTAACGTTAAGAGCCATGTCTACTCCTGCCGAAAATTGTAACACTGAAGGGCAGGTGTGGGTCTCACAGACCGCTTCTAAGAATGCAATGAAATTTTAATCAGATGCACTTGCCTAAAGATACTGATAAGCAACCGCACCTCCCTTTTTAAGGGTTAAATAACCAATCACTCCAGTCGCAACATTTTTGCAAGCAGTCATTTTAAAGAAAGCTATCTTCTGAGAGTTTATTAAATTTCTAAAAGAATAAACGCAAAAGCTACCGGTCTCATTTAGAGATGAAAATGTCACAATGCTGTACTTACTGAGACGTTTCCTTATGAATCCAGTGGCAATATGTATGCAAAAATTTTGATGTACATACAAATAATGTGTAAGTGAAGAATCTCTGCAGAAGAACTTGTATGTCATTACTTAACTCCAAGTTTATTCGTATTTTTTCAGCTTTAAATTATTAAAGACAGTTTCTATCATACAGCTAAATAAGAAAAGAGATTCATTTAAATTATCTTTCACTAAAAAATAGTTGTGGACGAAGAAAGGGTGAACATCAAATTGATAATAATTATAAGTACACTGCGAGGCAAAAAAAAAAAACTCCCTTCATAATGCATCTGACGCCATTCTTGCTAATTCCTACGTATAAAAGAGCTCCTGAATTCAAGTTGAGCACCGTTTTTCTTCAGCACGTCCTAGTTTTTGGAAATGGCATTCGTCATTTCTTTATTTATTATTTTTATTATTTATTTATTTATTTGTTTTATTTTATTTATTTTATTTATTTTTTTTTTTTTGAATTTATAATTGTGTTCTAGTCACCATTTTTATTTGGAGGAGAAGGGAGCAGTCTATTAACCATTAACATTCTTCTGAGGTTCTAGACAGGAACGAATTTCAAAAATATGAGCATTTGGTTCAATTTGGGAGACTCATGGGTTTAAAATATTTGAAAAATCATCCAAACACAACTTTTGTTAAAAGTTTTTTTTAAAGCAATTTTGGGCACTTTTTTTTTACGCGTAAAGCCAGAGTATCGGCCTTACATCTATGAGATTCATGTTCGAAATGATTTTCACGTTGTAAACAAACAAAAAAAAAATATTGGAAGCGTCACACGATGCATAGTTATTAGAGTCACAATACAGATATTCAGTGAAGAACCTTTCCATATTATTTACCATATTTTTTCAAGTTATATTTTCAGATATAATTAAGATTAGAAATGAATTTATGTATGTTTATAATGTTGATTTTCTGAATAAATGTATCTCGTCTGGGGATGCACCGTCCCCCTTGTTTAGCTTTTCTTGATATAGTGAAAAAAAAAGGAGGTGGTGCATCCCAAGACATATACGTCACATTGCAAGCATACTTTAGTTCATTTTTAATATAAATTCGATCTGTGAATGCGTTGAATAATTAACCTTTCCCACTTTTAAATGACCAAAAACATTGTATTTTGATACAATATGTTACAAAGAACAACAAAATGTGAATAAGTGAAATTACAGAAATGTACAAACGCGTCTTTTGTGCTTTGTGCGGCAGTATACTACTGAATTTTGTTCATCAGTTTTACGTCTTGCCATAATGATATACGGGTCATTCTTCAAAAAGTTTAACTTTTCTGTCACACGCCTTTTACCGTAAAAACTTTAAGGAACAATTCATTTAACAAGGATCTTTCAAAAATATATCTATTTAAACCTGTCAACAATTTTTTAATAATAAATTTTATTTTAGTATTTTTTGGTTTACAACATGTGAATTCTCACCTCCGTGGCATGTCACACACCTTGTCTGACTGTTTATGTTGCTTAATAACTTGTTTAGTTAAAAGTCTATACTTATTTATTGATTATTCTTTTCATAAGTGTCTCAAATACTAATTGTTTAAGTATGTCCTAATCACAAAATGCCATTCATCATTAACACGTGGCAGTAATAACACCAAATTTTATTTTACATGATACAAGTGAGCCCCCATGTTTATTTTCAACCATAAGGAAGTTGTGAGATTTTTGTCGAAAAACATGAATATAGATTTTGTTTTAAAAACTTAGTATGGGGGGTTATTCTGACTTATCACCTTCGTGAACTTGAATTTCAGGGATACAAATAAATGTAAAAAAGAAGTGATCATGTTTTCATATGCTTATTATGTGCAGACTGTAGCAACGAAGAAAAAAAAATTTCCCTGAAAACTAATGCATCTATTAGGCCAATTTGAATGGAAAATTTTTCATCTCCGTGAGTATCACCGCCGTGACAGACCTTATCAATGTCATTACTTCTGAGGTGAAAATAAATGATGGAGGAGAAATACATCAATAACAGGTATTCTACCAAAATTATAAATTGCCAGTATATCCTCAAATTTACTAAATACTATTTTTTAACATATATTTGAAACTACTAATTAAGTCGTACTTTAGTTAAGAGAGCTCAATATCATATTCCCACTAATCATTAAAATAGCTGATTGTTTGCTCAATTATCAAAATTGCTACTTTGATATTAAATTGGCCTCAATTTTTAAATATTAAAAGTTTTTTCTTTTTTTTATTTCTATGAACAAGGCATTCTTTTATTTTTTTTTTATTTATGAGTAAAATAATTGGAACTTAGCTGGGCCAATGTTTATGGTTACTTCTTGTTGGTAACACTTTCATGTAAGAACGAAAAATAAAAGAAAACAAAAGGTTTCGAAATTGAAAAATAACTTGCGCTCAAAAATTAGGTTTTCTGGAGGTCTTCACCCATACATGTTTTAAATCCATGAAATATTTGTAAGAATTAATATCGTTTTCGCAAAAAACATATGGTTGAACTACTGTTACGAATAAAATTTTCATTTTTATAATTATCGTCTGCGCGAAAGACTTATGAAGTACGCAAAAGACGATATCACGTGACCTCGAAAAATGAGCAAAAATAATGCCTGCTTAGAGTATTAAGAACTCTTAAAGTAAGTGCAACTTAATGGAGCTCTCTCTCTTAATATGGTCCACTGATTCCTGTTCTAATTTATTATCAGTAAAAGTAACATTTCGTTTTATGTTTGCTTAAAATAAGTTTTGTTGCAAGCAGAACAAGATTTGAAATTATTTAAAAGAAAGAACTTGTATCTACGAGGTAACTGAATTTTTTATTTTTGAAATACATGAAAAGTGTACAAATGTTTTTTTTTTTTTTTTTTTTTAAGCAAGCAGCTGTTTCGTGATTACGCACGCTTCTTCGCCAGAGCTATAAAAAAAGGCCACTGTACTCTTAAACGACATATCATTTAAAAAAGAGCAAGGGATCATATCTCTATCTATTTCATTTGTTGTTTTATTTAAATTTATTAAGCGTTTGTTACATTTGCGAGGCAGATATTACCGCTATTTCACAATCGATATTACCTCAATTATCTTTATGTGATGTTAAACTAAAAACGTTTTGACCCCAACACTGTGGGTCATAAATATTGAAATATTTTTGTTGTTATCAAATAACATTGTCCGAGCGAACAGCCAAAACAAATCCCAATATATTTGCCGAGTGTGCAGATTGATGCATCTGTCCCTGCTCCATTCTCAGGAGCCATCAAGTTGCTTTGAGGCCTCGTAAACTTCTTATCAGCAAGAAACAGTCCTTGCTTTGTTCATAAAAAACCTGAATGCTAGGAACCCATCAAACATCCATATTTTCTAGGTTTTTCGCTACTTCGTATTGATGCTATAAATTACATGGCACAGCATAGAAAATAATCAGAAATCAGTAGAACAAATATGTTTTAAACAATGGAGTAAAGGCGCCATTTTTTTTTTTTTTTTTTTTTTTTTTTTGCTTTTAAAATGATGATGCAATATTTTCTTTTTCAGAATTTAATAATCATAATTTTCAAATAGCAAGCTTTAATACAGTAAAAATTGCACTTAATTAAATGATATTAAACTACTAAAACTTTATCTGTAATGAAAAAAAAAGACTCTTATGCAGAACTCTCTCCATTCTGAACACTCATGGAACCGAACAAAAGTCTTCAGATTATAAGGTGTTCACTACACAGGGAGACATGATAATGCAAGTATAATGTATATGTATTCATTCTATTGCTTTAATGTTTAATGTTCAGCACTTTGCCTCATCATAGAAGTCAATAAGATAAAGGCGCTGAATTTTAGATTGGTGGTTATGCAATGTCTAAGTTAGGTGAGACCTAAACTCTTGCATATTTTCTTTCCTTTTTTAACATAACATTCAACAATAAAATACAGTAGAATCTCGTTTTACACGAGTTTTTTACGCGGTTTAAGATTTGACACCTTTATTTTATTTTACGCGGATGAGTTTAGGTTTTAAGTGAATGCGGCAATGCAAACAGATAAAATCCCCCCCCCCCCTTTCAAAATCCAAACTCCTAAAGATTGCAGATTGCGCGTAAACAACTGCATTTTGGCGTGCTAATAATTGAACTTGGGCCACTGAAGACATGTTATGCGATTGGTTCCAGAGCTCTTTCCAGAAGTAAAATTATTAAACTCACACAGTTCAGAACTCACTGGAAGAAGAGCTTTTAGGAGTGACAAATGAGGACAAAAGTAACAGGGATACCGACATCGATGACACAGAAATAAAAAGGTTCACATTGAAAATTTTGAGCCATTCCTTGACAATAGAAATGCTCTTTCTGATTTGTTAGTGAAGGAAGATGCTATCATGGAAATGTGACGCAAGTGATCATGGATGAGTTAATGCTCTGCAAAGAGTTACAGCAAAAAATTCTTAATGACTACCAAAAGGCAATCATAGCCAGCTCCTCTTTAGAAACAGAACATGAAAGTAATTTATGTTTTATTTATGCATGGTGTGCATAAAAGTCGATATAAGTACACATTAAACTTATTATACACTTAGTCATCACTAGAATGAAGTATTTTGTTATCTACTCAACCAAACCCCAATTTTAACACTAGTATTAGATTTCAATTTACGCGGTTTCGATTTACGCCTCATTTCCGTGGAACGTAACCCCCGCGTAAAACGAGGGTCTACTGTATTACAGTACAGTTATCGGTACAGTTCCTGTAAAAAAAAGAGTAATTTTTTTTAAATCTGTTTTTGCATTGTGTATTCTCGTGCAAGGTACGTGTTGTCAACAAGTGAAAAGGTTTTTAGGCAATCTTCAGCCGCAGATTTCTTGAGAGTAATTATACTTTAAGGATCTTAAATGCTGTTTGATACAATGTTTGGATTCTTGAAATATGCAGTTCACTGGCAGAAACTTCAGGCTCATATTGTTCAGCTGAATGATTTTATGTGATGCAGGAAAGTAGTATTTCTTCTCCCTTTCTCCATCTTCGTCGTAATGCCTTTCAATCATTGTGATAAAATTGGGAAGGTATTTCAGGCTTTCCCATTTGATTCATAGGTATTCCCGAGTACCGATAGTGTACATGTTCAGTGTATATAGAGATAATAATTGAACGGGGTTAAAAAATAGCGTTCATAATGCTGGGATGTTCATATTATAGGGTGTTCAGAGTACAGAAAGATCCACCTATGTTAAGTCTATGGATTTTCACCCGGACGATCAAAATGTGTTCAGAATATCGGGGTGTTCACATTAGGGAGTGTTCAGATGGAGAGAGTTCCCTGCATATAGTGAAAGCATTAACCTGAGATCAGGGTTGGAAAAAAAAAACTTGTTTTTTTTCTTGAAAAATACCCTCTAAAAACTTGTTTTTCTATTTAAAAATAGATTTTTTAAAAATTTAAACTGGGTTTGTTTGGTTTTGAACATTATTTGCAAGAAGAACGGTTTTATTTCTGAAAATTCATGTATATTTAATGATTGAATTGTTAATGAATGTTTAAAATTCACATTTGTACTTAATTAGTTGAAGATTAATTAAATAAATAAAAGTAAAATCTCGTAATTTCAATTCCTCATAAGTATAGCGTCCTACAGGATAAATATTGTTTGAAAATCTGTAACTTCTAAGAAAGTACCATACAATTAGTAAATAGACCTTGGCACGAATGAATAATCAAAGAAATAATTTACTGTGAGGGTTAAGACATAATTATAAATAACCAAGAGTAAAATCCTGTTAATCAGCTTCCTCATAATTATAGCTTTCTATGATAAGTATATATGTTAAAGTGAAATTAAAATAAAATATTCTAAGCATGGAAAATATTTTGCAGTACCTACAAATGAGTCACAAGTCTGAACTATATTAAACAACTTTAAAAACCAAAAGATTAACATATTTTGTTTAAAAAATAGAAAAAAGTTACAGGTCATTTAATAATTTACGTAAATGTACCTTTGAAAAGATTTATACATATAGGATACATAGGCTGCAAGAAAATCCTTATATTTTTCATTGCAGACATTATTTCTCCTGGTTTAATGTGTTTAGGAATACAATTTCTTTTTAAAGAAATCATTTCAACCAAAACCCTCAAATAAAAAGACAAGTTCTGAAGTTTTTTTTACAATCCTAATTTATTCCATATTTTTTACAATATAAATCCAAATAATGAAACTATACGTTTAACACATTTCAATGAGGACATTTTACTATTAAAAATTAACATTAATTTATTCTTCTACTATTCATATATCATCCTTTTATTATATTACCAGTTGCGTTGCCCGGCTTTGCACGGTCTACCTCAAAAATGAAAGTTGTGTCAAGTGATGCATGTTCAACAACCGGGCTTCAATTGGAAATAAAAATACTGTAAAATTTCCCGTCAAAATAATCATTCTTACAGAAAGAAAATCGCAAATCAAAAATTCCAGAATAAATTTAACGCAACGATCCTGATCATCTTCTGATGGCAGTACAAAAAAAAAAAAAAAAAAAAAAAAGAGAGAGAGAGAGAGAGAGAAAGAAAGAAGATAAATCGCAAAATAATAATCAAAAGGGCAACTCCGCCTCAAAACAAAAACAAAATTTTATTTAGCCACAGTCTTGAAGAAAAAATGGCAACCTTCTGAATAGTTTTCACGCTAATTTAAAGTGAGATCGCGTAACGTTTAATGTTTGCGCGACCATGCTTGGTTAAACTATGGTTTAAAACAAACAACCCTGCCTGAGATATTAAATAATGTATTTTGTATAGTGCCTTGAATATTTAACGTAGGAGATGGTGACGGTTTGTTTCTTATGTATTTTTTGTATCTTGTTATGTCGGAAAAATTAACCTGTTTTTACCTCCTAGTTAATAATAAAAATCAGTTTAAATAATTTCATTAAAAATAATACTCTAGTACGAATACTTTATTTTCCGCGTGGTTTACACAGATACACAGTCGAATGTATCTAACTTATATTCCTCCTATTAGAATTTTTATTGTAATTGAAAAGAGAAAAAAATACAACTGCTGTGTAGTGTGTAAAAAAGTAGTATATGCTGATTTTTGTTGTAAATTAACTTTTATCTTTGAACTTATGTTTTTCAAGGAAGCCATTTGATCATCTTATGAACTTATCCATAGTCTTCGATTCTTATCATTAGTTTCATATATCACAGTCAGGATTAATATTTTATCAACCTAAAAAATTAAGTTTTAAAACTCTTGATTGCGGGTTTTTACGTGAGTGCTCATATTTTAGATTAATATATAAAGGAAACATTATGGAGTGTTAAGATAAATAAATACCTTTGTGCTGAATAGTAAAGTCAGAACAAACAACGTAAGTAGAAGCACAAATTTGTAAATTACCGCAGACACGTGTTTCGGCGTTACAGGGAACGCCTTTTTCAATGCAAAAATAATGAGCTTATGGATGAAAAGACATCCGACAAAAGCCAAGACATCCATAAGCTCATTATTTTTGCATTGAAAAAGGCGTTCCCTGTAACGCCGAAACACGTGTCTGCGGTAATTTACAAATTTGTGCTTCTACTTACGTTGTTTGTTCTGACTTTATTATGGAGTGTCTTTAAAGTCATGCGATGATAAAGAAAACTAACTAAATAAAACTATTTCAGATTTAAAAATAATTCTTTTTTCTTCCTTTTACAAAAAAGGAAGTATTGTATTCGCGAAAAAATTTTCACTCAAAAATCTGCCTTAATTTTCATTTTTCTCATCCCCGAATGAATGTTAAGTTTTTTTTTTTCCCGACCCGACCACACGTGGATATATGCCTAAGAACCTACAGACACCCGAAATATCCATTTTCACGACCTCCGAGTTAATTACAATGAATTTTCTCGTGACGTCCGTATGTACGTATGTATGTACGTATGTGTGTATGTATCTTGCATAACTCAAAAACGGTATGTCCTAGAAAGTTGAAATTTGGTACGTAGACTCCTAGTGGGGCGTAATTGTGCAACTTCCCTTTTGGTTGCATTCGGATGTTCCTAAAGGGGGTTTTTTGCCCCTTTTTGGAGGGAAATCAGTTAATTTCGATGTAAACTCAAGTGGTGTTATAATTTGTCGGACACTTGGCCAATCTTTTGGTCACCAGTCTTTTGGTCGCCAAATTTTGTCGCCAACTTGGCGACAAATTTGGCGATTTTTTTTAAATTTTTTTATTTTAAATTTGGTTTCAATTTGGCCACTGATGGTGTTATTTATAGAGTAAACAATTAAATCACTTTAAAATTGCTAATAATGGGGAAATGACATTAAATTGGAGCAAAAGGAAGTCATGTGATGCACACATCAGCTCGTTTATTTTTATTCTTATCTCAAAACGTCTTTCTCCCTCAATACGAATACACTTCTACGTGTCTGTACACCTTTCATTGTTCTGAGAAGGTTTACACGATTTCTAACTCGTCAAAACCTAGTGTAGCCAAAATTTTATGTCTAAGGGGGATGGGAGGTTTTGAACATACCAGTTCTTTACGTAGATACAAGCTATCGTATTAGGCTTGGCAGTACGTGATAAAACCAAAGGAATTGGCCTTCAAAACCGCGCCGCAGGACCCATGTATTAGCTAGCATATTTGTTACTACCTATGGTATCGGAACCGTTATGATATCCTTTACTGTATCAAGAATGGAGACAAAAGCAGAGTTTCCAGGTGAAAATTCGGGAAAATAGCCAAACGGCTTCTTGAAAATAGCCAAATATAATCAACTTATATGAAAATCACTAATAATCACCCTTCTTTCTAGATATTTTAGGATTTTTTTAGGGGGGGGGATCCACCTTCCTATATTGCTAAGTTTTTGTAAAACTCATAAAAAAAATATTTTAAAAAAAGTGCTGAAACGAACAAAATTAAGGAAATTAGAAACGAAGCGAGAATTACGTAACGTCTCTAATATCTACTTGCGGGGAGACTTTCAATTTCGAGGTTGTGAAGCATTTTTACAATATTCAGAACCTTGTCTTAAAATGTAACAGTAAGCAATTAAATCTGTTATCCTCACCAGTCAAGTGTATACTGTGAAAACCGGTTTCGTTAGTCAACCCATAAAATAGGTCACCGAAAATATGAGTTTAATTTGAACATGTGTGTAATTAGTTTCGAGGCGTTTTCTTTTCTTTTTTTTATTTCTTTTTTTTTCATATATGATGAATATGAAGTAAAATGTAGATGCACACTTTAAAAATTATATAACGCTATTTTGTAAAAATTGAACTGCAAAAAACTCAATCAACGGTTTGGCTAATACTTTTGAATTTTTTCAAGCCAAGTGTCATCAAGAAATAGCCAGATTGTCTACCATTAGAAAAACCTGATAACTCTGGACCAAAGTGCAAGTACTTTGACATTGATAAAACCTCACAGGTAAAAAAGAATGTTCTGAGTTTGTTTGTTTTTTTCTTTCATAGACGCCATTTTCAGTTTTCGACGTTAGCACCACCCACATAACTTCATCTCAAATTATTATATCAAATAAGGAGGGAAAAGGAACTTGTTAAAAGAAAGATCAAGGTAAAATTAAAAACATGCATGAATAAACCCTAACTATATATCTTTTAATTCATTCTTTATCAGTGCATGATTTAATAGACCTTCACAAATGTGCAATCAAACCAGAAGTTGATGTACTTGTACTGTTTGAAATTACTTGTCTTAAGCATTAAGTTTGCTTTTCTTATGATCATTTCTACATCTAGTCAAATGACCTTTGGAGTTTTTAGTGGCGTATGTAGCTTTAGAATACCTTTTATGACTAAACACATTTACATACGAAATGGTAATATACGAAATGGTAATTTTTAGTCCTTGAATAACCACAGAAACATATTAAATTTATTTTCGTGGAAAATAACTTGGAAAAATAATATTCATAAGATGAAACATCACTTGTTGGACAAAGACAAGTTTTATGAAACCGCAGTAATTGCAAATTGAGTTACATCTTTTATGCATTTTCCGAATGAACGTATCTTCTAAACTCATGTAGAAGGAATTTCATTTTATCTTTTACGAACCTGTAAAAAAGGCAACTGAAAAATCCAATATTTTAAGAAACGCAATCATTGCACTTCATTTTACAGCCGAGAGTGAACAAAGGAGAAAAGTGGACAGAAAAGAAATCCAATGATTCTTCCCTGGAAATATTTCCAGGTGTAATTGAAGCAGCTACTTCCATCTTCATCTCGCTTCACAATAAGAGAAAGTATTCAACAACATCAGATTTCAATTTGGAGGTATTGAATGTCAGCCTCCGAAGGGCTCCATTTTTATAAGTGCCGTTTCTTTTCAATTTTCAGTAGTATATCGCGAATAAAGAAATCATTAACTAAAATTGACATATAGGATGCGATGGGAGTTTTTAAATGCGTTTTCTTAGAAAAATGTATATATATGCAGGATGTTCCATTTTATCCTGCAAGATCTCTATTTTCTCAACCGTCTGTACTAGATGCATACTTCAAATTGCAAAAATGTTCAAAAACAGATGCAAGGTTGAGATATTGAAAGTTTGACACAAAATTGAAAATGAGTCAAAAGATAGAAAACTTAACTTTTTGTACAGGCCCAAGGTCCCCTAACCTATATTCAGCGAAATAATCTCCATTGAAAAATAATTCCAACACAAAAAATTGACATTAGTACGACTAATATTCACCGAGATATGAAACGCAGTGTTTTGTAACTTACACCACTTTACACTCGCCGTCAATAACATCTTTTGGGGGAAAATATAGCAGTTAACAAGTTTTTAAAATTATATGTGTGCATAGAGTGTGGTTTTTCAAACTGATTGAGGTTTTTTAGTGTGTTTTTGAGTGTCAGGGCATAACATTTGCAGTTATTTTGGAATAGCAATGAAAAATATAAACAATTTGTTCTTTTATTTCGACAACCTGTCATTCTGAAAGGGCGATAAGTTCCAATCTCATCTTTTGTATGGTCCCTTATAACTTTGAACTCGAATATTTCCTTGAGTTTTGGTCACACAAATGTTAATTTTTTTTGTGTTAGTAATATCTTTCAATGGAGATTATTTCCCTAAATATGAGTTCGAGGACCTAAAGCCCGTATAAAAAGTTAAATTTTGTATCTTTTGACTCATTTTTATTTTCGCTTCAAACTTTCAAGATCTTAACTCTGCATCTGATTTTGAACATTTTTGCAATTGGAAGTATGCATCTAGGACTAACATTTGCGAAAATAAAGGTATTGCAGGTTAAAACGGAACACCCTGTACATTGTAACACGATGTATAAAGCTAGAAAATCGCCCGACAAGATATGACGGGTGAAAATTGCTTCTGCGTTTTAACGAAGGGATTGCCTGTTTGGTGATATTTTGTTAGTTGAAATTTTAACCCTAACTCCAGTTGAATAACCCTTAACTCCCGTAGATAGCGTTCATTGCTGACCACTTTTTCGTTTCTTCATTCTCCTAAAATGCCAATCTTACCAGTAAAACAATTAAGTTACTGGATCCAGTTCATCCCTGTCAAAATAAAGTCTTTCCCTGCATGTTAAACATTACCAAAAAATATTATGAAATTATCATGCCGTGACGCGAGTTCCATTGTTGGTGACGTCAAAAGTGTTACTCTATTACTTAATGGGTTAGTATATATGTAAGATGACTTGCTACCATTATTTTTGCTGAGTATTTTGAATTTGGGTTACTGTTTCATAAATTAACTATTAAATATTTATATAGAATTTCTAATGTTTTTTTTCTATAACATTTACGTGGTGGTTGACAGAAAAGTAGCAAATCATAAAACAAAAAATAATAAATTGGGGCGAAAAAGAAGAATTTCGTACCTATTATTTTGTACCTAATCTCCTTCGAAGCGAGCGTTTTGTATTAGTATACGGGTAACAATCTTCATGGCAAAAAGCTTAAGACAAAAGAGAATAAATTGGGAAGAAAAAGACGCTCTTTTTTAGAGTCAAAAGACAATTTTTTTAGAGTAAGAAAAAAAGCGTTAAAATGCTTCTAAACTGAATTGAAGTAATTTGCAATTAGTTTTACCTATTTCAAACTTTAATTGCATTTTGCCCAAGCATTGGAAAAATGCTCAAAACAAATGCAAAGCGAAAACATAAACTCTTTCTCTTTCAATAAAAAAGGTATATATCGCTTCTTTTTTTTATTTCTAGTATTTTTTTTTTCTTTTGTTATAAACCAAATCCTAACATTACAACATTGTTGGTGTTTTCTCAAAATCACCAATTTCTTTTCTTGCATTGCAAAAAAGCAATTAGATTTTTATCATCTGTCTTGACCTGCTGAAAAAGATCTCAAATCCTGTTCTTAGAATGATATACCAATTAGAAGGATAACAAGGGGATAATTGCTTCTTAAGTTAAACTCGAATCCTAGGAAATAACTATACTATTTAGATTGTAACGATTACTTGACAATGGAGAAAGAAGATGATAAAAAACTAAGGAAGTAGTTTCCATCGCACTGTTCTTGATACTTCACTTAAGTCTTGTGATTTGTTCATCTAACCGACGCATGAATAGTTTTTTTTCTGTCATAATTTTCGTAAACAATTGAATATTTTCAACTTCACGGGGGGCACAGAGCGAAGTTAGATACTAATTCATTTAGATTTGAACGAGACAGCCATACGAGCTCACAAGCTGCAATGCATCCCTTCATTGCATTGCAAAGGGAAACCCCGAACCATGAGTCTGCAATAATCTGCATATTTTGTCTAATAAAACATTGAAAAATTTTCTTTTAATTTTCAAGCAGAAAGGTATTTATTTAATTCATAGTTAATGATCTGTTCTAAATTCGTCAAGTATAGGTAGCTAGTGTGTCTAATGTGATGTCAAAGCATTTTCCTGCAATCCAATAAATTGTCAGTGTTTCATTCGCGAACTATAACTTTATTGTCAAGAAACATTGCAAACAAGCATACTCTAAGTGTAAAATTATTATAAAAAAATTAATTAACTTTTTCTTTTGAATGTGCTGTCGAGACGTAATGGCCTGATCGGCAATACGGCGGGCTCGTAAACAGAAGGTCCCGGGTTCGATGCCTGCCGGTCAAAGATCTTTCGTATTTATTATAGGTAGCTGAGGATCATCAAATATGTCATGGATACAAAGTCCTTCCAGTTCTCATTCCAAATCAATATCTCTGGGGGTACTGTACCCAGGATTGCTCCGCATCTGGTCTGGATCAAAAACCAGAGTTGTCTTAGGGGCCCCTTCAACAAGTTAAATCACGAATATTGTAGTGGGTAGTTAAACGGCAGAATCTGCAGAAATGAATTTTCGAGATATTTGAAGAAACGTGTTTTGGATTCAATACTAACAATAGTAAAATGTTGAAATTAGATTATTTTTTTTCAGAGGAAACTAAATAAGCCAACTGCAACAATAAAGCTAACACCAAATATTTAAAATACATTTAATACTTTAGCCGCAGTTACGCGCTGGTTGAGTGTAGAATATATTATTTTATTATTTTTCACATCCCCCCCATATATATATATATATATATATATATATATATATATATATATATATATATATATATATATATATATATATATATATATATATATATATATATATATATATATATATATATATATATATATATATATATATGAATCATGAGTTACTTAGTTGGATGCGAATTTTTCTCATAGACTACATCTATAATTTTAATTAAACAAAAAATCAATAGAATTTAACATTAGTAAGAAATAAATTTTCAAAACTCAGATTCAGCTAGCAACGGTTATTAAGAAAATTTAATTGTGACCGTAGTAAGGGCAAAAAAAAAAAGTTGAAAACGTATTTCGTTTTAAAAATACGTCCGCTCTTTTTCTCAAGTTTTATAGACTCGGTTTTCAATTTTCAAGAACTGGGGTGTTGAAAAGGAGATAGAAAATAAATACAAATATTCCAACCTTAAAGAAATAACATTTCACAGGATTTCGAAATCGATTCCATTTCTTATGCGCTGACGTAATACGCTGTAGAGACGTATCATGACTTTTCCTAAGCAAATCTATGTTACAATTCAACTTTATTGTACATTTCTCAGAGAAAACTTCAACGTAATAAGAAACCTTTCACTTTTTGAAAGTTACTTAAATCGCACAGTATATAGGTACAACTATTACGAAATAAAAAGTTTATTTGTTTGTGTCACGCATACCGTTAAAACTGTAAAGCCCAGAAACGTGGAGTTTAGCATACATGTGTAGTTTTTTCCGCAGCATTTCAAGAGGAGAATTTTGAAACGTTATTTTTTAAAAAGCTCTTTTATTTTTTATGTGATTTTGCGTACTTTTTACCTTGCAGATTCCGAAGCATTTGCGTCAAATATATCAGTTTTATGAATTCAAATGCAGAAACTAAAAGACTATGAAAAAATTTCCAAGCGGAAACTCCTGTTTTTCATACTTGTTTTGAAGTTTTTAACTGAAAGTTTAAATTTAGATTGATAAGCAGACAAGTAAAATAGCCGGAAAATCAATGGTTTATACAAATGCATAAGCTCAGAAACCAAATCTCTAAATATTTAAACTTGCTATTTTTAAAATTATAAGTTTTAAATAAGAGAAACTCTTTCATTTTAATTCTTCGAATGTGCATAATAAGTTAAATAAGAAAATTGACATTAATTTTGCCATTTTTATGGTCCAGGGCATTTTAGTCTCCATACAGTATTTTCGAGAAAAAGTGGGAATGAAAAGAAATTTTTTTATCAAATGAGCCCTGGAAATATCATATTTAACTTTTTTTTTTATATTAACTGAGGCTTCAGGGATATTATCAACAGTTTGAAAAATACCGTTATAAACAGCAGTTGCAGAGATCATCACTTAATGCATGTTGTTTTCATTTCCATTTTGCATCTCATTTGTAGAAAGTTAGCTTCTCTTCCCACATCAAATATAGATGGAAAAAACTGTAAATAAGATTTCAAAAGCAAAAAGAAGGATAGAGATGAAGAACGAGAGAAAATTAGCTCTATTTGTTATTCTATTACTGGGTTAGGTTTTTTTTACGGAAAAAACTTTTTACGTAAAGATGCTAGGAAAAAAAGACCTTAGATAAGAAGTTATTCCATTTCGGAATCTGCTAACAGCAACATGTACCGTTCGTTTCACTTTTTTTTTTCGGTTCGAAAGCTTAAAAAAAACTATAATAATTGTAAATAGAAAAATAAATATATATATTTTCATTGCTTTTTAAATTTGGGTTTAAATGTTCACGAACTGCAAGTGGTTGAATGGAAAAAAAAAAACATATTTTCTTGGTCTTAAAATAAGTTTCTTAAGAATTAATATAATAATTGATATTTTAATTGCATTATTCTTTCCAAAAGTCTTAAAGTTTACCGTCATGATCTGCATAATATAGACCATTTTTTGTTTTTCCAAACAAAATTAAGTCTTTAGGCACAACCTTTTTCTTTCTTTTTCTTTTTTTTCTTTTTTTTTTTTGTAGAAAACAAAATTAATTCAGAGTTTTATCACAACAGGAGGAAAGATACATAAGGTCCTCAGAGCTAAAGTGTATCGAGCCAATGGTCAACATCCACTTTAGTTCTGAATGCCTCATATAATAAGAGCCCAAAGTGCTTTGTGTTACATTTGGTGTGCAGAGCTAAAGCGGATCAAGTCGTACATGGACTTGATCCAATTTAGTTCTTAACGCCTGTAATAAGAGCCCAAAGTGCTTTGCGTTGAATGAGGCGTTCTGAGCTAAAGTAGATCAAGTCGTTCATGATTTTGATCCATTTAAACTTTGAATGCTTCATATTATGATAGCGTTCGCTGCTATGATTTCATTTCCTAGCATGTTTCATACTCCACAAATTTTGAAAGGAATGAGTATGAGGTAAATACACTTCAATTTTTCGCATGAGTGTTACAAAACAAATTCACTGAAAAAATCTTTAAGAGATCCTAAGCAGACTATTGCCAGGACCGCAATCTGTAAACAAGACTGTTCTCGCGTTGGCCATTATACATTGCTCAAACATCATTGACCCAGACATTTTAATCTATTATCCGACGATTAATGCAGTTACTAATAGTAAAAATAGGTCCCACATCGCTTAGTAAAGAATAAATCATCTCGAAGCTTCATTCCAGATGCAGTTGATGATATGTTTTTTTCTCCATCTGGTAAAAAAACATTTTATTACTTAATTAATCTAAGACATATATAAATATGCTTTTCTGCTGGTATTGTGGTATAATGTGTAATGTTATTTTTTGTAAATATTTGCACATCTTAAAAGATCAGTTTATATTAGTTGTTGTCTTTAAGCATGCTTTTTTTTTCTTTCGTGACGTTTTGTTATTTTTCACTGCTATATATTACAGATGCAGCAAAAATGCAATCTTTAACATAGCAAGAGAGGATTTTATATTTATGCGCACGAATTTGAAAATAATTTTACTTAGTTTACCATTTATCGATGACGTTTATTTTTTCACATAATGGTATACAAGTCTAATTAGATCGATACTATGACATTAAAGATTACATCTGATCACTTAAAGCGCATCATTAAAAAAATGAACCTTAGGATATTTTCTTATGAATACCGACCATCCATTAACTTTAAATTTTAAAACAGTGCTTTAGTACTTAATCGAGTTTATGTACAAAATTATTCGCACTTGTCTATCATAACTAATTGATCAGTCTGTCTTACCACATTTTGGGTCAACAAAATAGCAGTGAAATAGTTATAAAATGTCTTTATCTTTATTTTTATTGTTTAATTACTCTGCATTTTAAGCACATCTTTCCATGAACTCAATAATATGAAAAACTTTTTTACCCCTTTTTTAACATTAACTTAAAGAATAGAAAATTTTCAGGACAAGATTTTTTTTCCTAAGATGTTCAATGATGAAAGGCAGAATTTTTTTTAAATCCTATTGATTATTTTCACTCAAAAAATGAGAAAAATGAGGATTCTAAATTTTTTCGTCAGTGAAAAAATTACGAAGAATAAAATTAATGTCTTAGCAACATCTGTTTCTATTTTTCTTTTCTGTGCTAGGATTTTTAAGAAATAAAAACAAGGTTTTTTTTTTCTGTACAACATGTCTTTGAATCAGTATAGTACAGACTTTAGTTAAGTGTTTTTTTTTCTTACTTTTTAAGCAGTATCTGAAATGGGATTTTTGCTCGCTGATTAAGTGGGTTCTGTCTTCCAGGTGAATGGTTCTAATTAATAATTCCATGCAAAAAAAATTATCATATAATTCCTTGAATAGGGAAGTAATATTTCCAGTTTGGAGTTTGTTCTTCCGACAGAGTTGTTGTGCCATAATTGCTATAGTCAGCATTAGAATTAACTCTATTGAATTTTAAAAGGCTGGATATTTTCTAACTCAAATATGTCAGCTTAGAGATAGAGTGACTTTTTTCTGTGAACAACTTTATTGAATTGTAAAAGGCAACGTACTGGTTATTGTCTAACTCAAAGTTGTCAGCTTTGAGATAGAGTGACTTTTTTTCTGTGACCAACTTTATTGAATTGTAAAAGGTAACGTACTGGTTATTGTCTAGCTCAAAGATGTCAACTTTGAGACAGAGTGACCTTTTTTTGTGACCAACTTTATTGAATTGCAAAAGGCAGCGTACTGGCTATTGTCTAACTCAAAGATGTCAGCTTTGATATAGAGTGACCTAAACTCCGGGAATAAGGGGCTGTCTAAAAATGAATTTACTTTTTGAGTGCGGGTTTCATGAAATCGTGACAGTAAGTGACAAGGGTAACATGAAGTGATTTTTATTAGAATATGTGTATGAAAAAAAAACATAACATGTGACATGGGGGGGGGGTAAGGTGAAATGTGACAGTTTGTGACAAAAAAAGAGAGGGAGTCAACATGTTAAAATAAGTAAAATTATTTATGGACATCCTCTCACAGCGAACTTAAGTAATCCTTAACTAAAGATTACACGCAATTTTTATTTTCTCAAATCATCAAGTAAGATCAAGTGCTATTGACTTATTGCTATAAAACTAACTCATTTATTTATTGTGCGCTTTCTTAAGATTTTTGGTGTTACTTAAGGGGGAGGAACAAGTTTAGACGGGTCAAAAACTTCACTTTTTTTGTGTCTAAATTGATAGTAAAACTATTTAAGAATATGTTGCCAAAATTGCAGTAAAGCATTCCAATTAGTTTCGATGCTATGAGCACTTAAGTGACTGTGGAGATTCAAAAACGTTTACAGCAGTTTTTTTTTTTTCTTTTTCAAATGCGTTTTTTTCAGAACAACTTTTTTTTTAACAAGCGGGCACTCTAGCTCAAAGAGTTATTCTCCAATCGTTCTGAAAATGTGTATGAATATTCTTTGTTCAGTTATAATCTATATGAATTTAACTCTGGGATGATATTATTAGTATACATATTTTTTTAAAGCAAGAAATGTGAAAAAAAAATGGTGGAAAACCATGAATTGTAATAAAACACCTCAAAAACGTGCAATTTTCAACTTTTTTAATCACAATTAAGTTCATATTCTTAGTTCCTAAGTTTTTAACGAAAAAGTAAACATCATGATTACGGATAAAAATTGTGGCTTCGTTAATGCTCACCATTAACAAGCTCTGACGGCAACCGTCCATGGACAGCAGCTACTAAGTCCACTATTTCTGATGGACATGATTTGAAAAAATTAAAGTGCACTTCAAAAGATATATCATTCCGAAAATATCATCCTAGCTTAAAAAAAAAAAAAAAGATTACTCCTTCCTTGTTAAACCTATTCACTTAAAATTCGGCTTCCTGAACTGGTTATCCTGGTTATCCTGAACTGGGTAGAACTCTTAATCAAAAATAATTTGAAGTTTTCCTATATATTTTTTTACCAATTACATGAGTTCATTTTCCGATTCCATCAAAACAAAAATCAAGTTTTTTTTTTAAGACGGAATAAGAAACAACTTAACGCCAATTTTGAATCGTGCAACAAGTAACTATAAGATTGTACTATGACTTAGTGTACTTTCTTTTTTGCAGGATAGTAAAAAAAGGCAACATATTTTTCCCGGTATTTTTCTCGCCGCAACATTAGTATAAACATTAGAACAACTTATCAACTACGTGTCTTTGAATGGGACGTGTATTCTCAGTTGAACCATGATTTTAGGTGACAAAATTCCTCTCTTTATCTTATAATTCATACGTTTTAATTTTTCTTTTTATAGAAAAAAAAGATATTCTTTTTTTTTTCAAATTCTTATTTTCTCACTTAATTTTTCTTCTAATATTTCTCTTTATATATTTCTTTAGAAAATCACCAGTAATAATTTCTGTACCTCAGAGCCAGAACAACTTAGTCACATAATCGCTACTTTACAGGAGAGAGGGAAAACTTTGTCTGGTGCATGCAAAGGATGGAACACGCGTTTTTTAAATACTAGCGAATAAGTACAAAGGATCTTTTCAGAATTACGTTCACATGGTTCGATGCGGCATAAAATTCTACATACAATGCACGAATAAACGGAAAATCGCAGTTTTTTGACTTAAGATAATGGTTATAAGGTACAAATTTGACGATATATATTTCTTATTCATTTATATAAAGTCCCTTAACAGTACAGTCTACACTCGATTATCCGCGATCGGATTATCCGCGAGGTGGATTATCCGCGAGTCATTTAACAATCAGGAACATGTATTTTCGCAGCAAGAAGCAAAAACCAATGGCATTTTTTTCTCGAAAAACTGTAAATGTAATCTTACAATTGTTTTTTTTTTTTTAAATTAATTAATTTATTTATTTTTTACGCTTTCTTCTTCGTACATGCTTTACTGATGTTCTGTTGCACAAAAACACAAAGCATTTTTATTGTATACAGTACTATGTCTTATACAGCCATGTTTTTGGGGATGAATAATTTTTACCTTTGTTATCCCTCATTTTAGCCTTTTTGCGGTTTATGCACGATTTTTATTATCCGCGGCACTTGCGCCACTCAATTCCTTATTTATTAAATCCTAGTTAGATTAAATAGTAACTTATATTATGTTTTAAATTTACAAAAATTTAAAATGATTTTATAGAAAAGGTTTAGCAGAATAATACTTGCAGTGCTTTTGTTTTGCCATGTACTGGTTTAAGCTATATGTATAAAATCGATCAAATATTTCTTTTGCAGTACAATGCTTATAAAATGCTGTTATATTCGGCATAAAAACAGATTTAGTCATTAAAATTACTGAAATTCAAAGAAGTTTATGGAACAAGTCAAACAGAATACTTTCTATGAAAACTATTACCAAACCCAGCAAATGTACACATAGCTCATCAAGGGCAGCCGTAACTTCAGACAAACCTAAAAAATAAATATAGTTTGAAAAATCTTAAAACTTGCATTTTTAACATAAAGTATCCCAGATGTGAATTTTACAAAAAGCGAAGGTACAATACTTAAAAGGCAATCAAAATGATAAAAGAACTTTTTAGAAAAGCTCAAGGTAGCTAACTGGGGATTGAACCTATCAATATTCCAGCCCATTAGTTGAAAAAGCAGCTGGACTGTACCAAACATTTTTATCAAAGAAATAACAACAGACGGATTTAAATAAATAAAATATGGATGAATAGCTTAGTTTCGTTTTCATTTGTATTATAACTTAATTCCCAAATGCCAAAGCCTAAAAAATTTTGAACTTTTTTTCGTGTTTTTAATGAAAACTTACATTATTTTGATTTTTATGGTTTTGTCATCAAAAGTGTCCATGGTTCAAAAAGCGTGTCTGGAGTCTTAAATACAGGGTGGTTATAATTAAAGTTACCCTGTTTAGAACCCTCTAGTGACCGTTCTACACATCGGATTCCGATGAAACTTTAAATATAGATTATATAGACCATGGGGAGGAGGTTTATGCAATTAAAGAAAAATGAGTTCAAAAATGTACCACCAGGGTAGAAAAGGGTGCATGAATCAAATAAGACGGAGACTGTGTCACAAAATCGATTTTATTTACAGAATTTGTTCAATGTGCGTCAATCACGTGTTCAAAACATGTTATAGCGTGAGCCACAGTTGCACGAAAGGTTTCCCTATCAATAGCATGAACAAGGCGCCTTATGCTGTCCTGTAATTCAGGCACCGTCCGTATGCTTCCACCATAGACCCGATCTTTCAGAAAGCCCCAAAGTCAGAAGTCACACGGATTAGGTCACACGGATCGCGGGGGCCAAGCTGTAGGAAAATGCCTAGAAATTGTCCTGTCATCACCGAAATACATACGAAGCAGTGCCTTTACTGAACGAGGGGGTTCACCATCTTGCGTAAAGACAGTTGAGTCCAAACACGCTCGTTGCTGCAAAGCAGAAATAACTTGCTGCTCAAGAAGTACGCAATATCGGGGACCTGTGACGGAACACCTTTTAGGACCTTGGAGTCCCCTCGAAGAAATAAGGACCGAGGATGAAATCACATGTGAAACCACACCATACGGTAATGTAATCGTGATGCAGTGTCTGTTCATACACACCATTGTTGTTGTCGGATGTTAACGTGTGTAGAACGCCCCCTATCGTGGATTTTTGAACTATTTTTTTATTGCATAATCCTTCTCCCCATGGTCTAGATAATCTATATTCCAAGTTTCATCGAAATCCGATGCGTAGAACGGTCACTAGAGGGGTCTAAACAAGGTAACTTTAATTATAACCACCCTGTAGTAATAAGCTAAATTAGGTTACGCTGTAAAGCATTTAAATTTAAATGCAGAAAATGTGTTTATTTTGGATGAATGTGAACTGAAACGTAGTCCGAATGTGTTCCGTAGAAGAATGAGTAGTAAAATGTGCTCCGAATCTGTTGCGAATGTGCACCGCTAAGCATATTTGTTAAATTATAACTGGGGAACACTTGTCACTTTGGCTTCGTAAAATAATTTAATTTCAACAAATACAATTTTAACAGCTTTATTTAACTACCAGTCGATAGAATCTGTCAATATGATACTACAATTTAACTCCGATTTTACATTTCCCGTTTCAACGTTGTCCTGCTTCCGACGTTATTTTAAGCTGGCCCTGAAAATGGCTATACTGGAATATATGAATATATCTCACTTTACGTTATCCTTTTTCGAAAATTTGGTTTTTCACTCTTTTTTGAAAACAAATCGAAATTATATTTGCGCTACAATACTCACATGAATTTTTTTCTGTGTCGCTTTTTTGAGAAAATTAATTTCTTAGTTGTTTGAAGTCGTTCTGGTATTCATTCCGTTCTGTCTTATTGTCTTTATTGTCAAAGCATTAAAAAAAAAAACTTTAAGACTATTTGGATTTGTAAATGCAAACCAAGAAGCAATTTTGCAAAAAAAAAAAAAAAAAAAAGAATAAAATAAAAACGCTGGTATAGAGCGATAAACAAAATTGTATCAAAAAAAAAAAAAAACTCAACAATTAGAGACTCCTTCCTCTGTACATTGGGAAATTCGTTATTAAAACATCACGATTAGATTTTACTTCCGCACCCGATTTTACGTTTCCGCTTGGAGCATTATTTATCACAAGTCTGACGGCATACGTAAAATCGAGGTTCCACTGTACGATCTTCTTCTTCTTTTTTTTAAATTAAATATGCTATCCACTTGTATATATTCAACAATGTTAAATTTAAGAAACTATGGGATGACGTATGTAAAAAAATTACAAACAACCCACATGGGGTAAACATTCACTTTTGGTATACACAGAAGAAAATAATTTTGCTCACACAAACAGAAAAAAACTATGAATAAAAGTATTTATATAAATGTGATGCGAAAAAAAACTGAAATTAATAATAAAAGATTTTTTTTAAAAGAAAAGAAAAAAAAAGGTGCAGTTAATAGTATTAAAATTTTAAAAAATATATCCAAAAAGAAAGTGTTTGTGATTAGCTAGAAAAGAAATAAGTTCAGTAACTTTTATTTATCTATTTATTTATTTATTTTGCTAGTGAAAATCTTTACTAATAATAAAGCAGAAAGTATCTCTGTCCGGATCTCTCTGTGTCCGGATCTCTGACTGTCAGAACCTCTGTGACGCGCAAAGCGATTTTCATGAAATTTGGCCCAGAATTTAGTTTGCAGCATGGGGATGTGCACCTCGAAGCAATTTTTCGAAAATTCGATTTTGTTCTTTTTCTATTCCAATTTTAAGAACATTTTGACGAGCAAAATTATCATAAGACGGACGAGTGTAAATTACCAAGTTATCGTAACGTGGAACCGTAACATGGGAAAGCCAATTGGCGAGAAATTCACCATACATGATTTGTAAATATACAGGCGAACCAAAAGACCTTTCAATTTTCTACGACGGGCAAAGCCGTGCGGGTACCACACTAGTGAATAATAAAGTCTTGAGTCCAATTACGTGAAGATCGAAGAGGGGAGGAGGAAGAGTTAATGCAATAGTTTATGTAACGCCGAGGATTTCCAATTGCTTTGCATCTGCAGAGATCAGTATTTCTAAAATGGTAAATCTTTACTAATAATAAAATTGAAAGTCTGTCTCTGGATGTCTGAATGTTGGGATATCTATTACGCGCATAGTGCCTAGACCGTTCAACCGATTTTCATACAATTTGGCACAGAATTAGTTCGTAGCATAGGGGTGAACACCTCGAAGCGATTTTTTGAAAATTCGATTTTGTTCTTTTTCTATTTCAATTTTAAGAACATTTTTCCGAGCAAATTATGATAACGTGGATAAATAAGTTACCAAATTATCACAACATGGAACCATAACATGGGCGAGCAAATGAACATAGCAAATTGGCGAGAAATTCATCATTCATTATTTGTAAATATACAGGCGAACCAAATGACCTTTTACTTTTCTACTACAGGCAAAGCCGTGCTGGTACCGCTAGTTTTAACTAAGAAGAGGAAATGTCTTTTCCAGTAAGGAAAAATACTTCATGTCTAACTAAATTCAAAATAGTTAGGTAAATTTAACTTTAAAACGGATTTTGCAGGTTTTCTGTACTTGAAGTACAGAATTCTATTTCTGTAGATCCCACTGTACTGGAAGTTTTGTTGCAATGGATAGCTATCGGGTGATGCCGCGAAGACCGCCAAAGAGAATAGTCCTCCCTGCTCGAAGACCTCCCATTCCCCCTTTAGGAATTGACAGCTGTCCCACAAAATTGCTAAAACATTATCAGCAAGAGCTAGTGGTATACTCAAAGGAGACATCCAATAGTAGTGTAAAAAGTGCTCCTCTCAAGATCCGAATGGTAACAGAGATATTCATGGATTCCCGAAGAAAGCGTTGAGGGGAGATTCCATAAAAGAAAGAAAATATTCAACTAGTAGTGTTCCGCTAAAGCCTAAGGAAAAATACTTCAAAGTATTGACATAAAACAAAGCAGAAACATATGAATATACAGGAACATTCTTATATCAGACACAACAGACAAAGAAAGAGTATAAAAACATCTCTACAAGAGATATAAAAAGTTAGATTAACTTAATGTATGGAGAAATTAATGTGGAATAACACTTCGAAAAATTGTAAAAATGAACTACAGTGTTTTTTAAAAACATTTTTTAAATAAGATTTCAAGTATCATTTTTTTCAAGCATTTAAAAATATCATTCGAATAGAGTATATCAATTTAAACTTTTATATCGATTGAGTTAAAATCGCGTCTTTATTTTCTAGTAAGTGAGAAAAAAATTCATTCATTCACATTTTGTACTGAAAGGTATCTTATCCAAGAAGATGCAAAATAATTAAATAATAAATTTTCCTAATAAAAAAAGAAAAATGGCTCCAGGATGTTTAAAAAAAGTTCATGAACTTGATTACAATTTTAAAAGCGTTAAATGTAACATTAAAATAATGAGCTATTTTCGTGAATGTAGGCAAAAAACGGAAACCTTAATGACTTCCTCAAAAAAAAAAAAAAAAAAAAAATCAGTAGTAAAAATTACATTATTTATTTCTCTTTTTATTAAAATTAATTCCTATGACAAATGCTTTTAGTTAATTTAGTTTCATGAGCAGAAAGGTTTTTTAATTACTACGAAATAATTAAGTACTTTATGTGACACGAAACTTTTAAAAGCAGGGATTTTTTATTAGAACAAATATGTTTTTTTTACATTCTGATAGTGCCTAACCATAGCATTTTATTTCCTTCAAGCTCCACTTAAAGAAAAATATATTTTTTCTCTAACCTTTGGAGGAAAAATTGCTAAGCAAATATAATTATTCAGCAAAGTTCTGTTCATTTCAGAATAATGTTTTAAATTAAAATATTTATTAACCTGTTAACATTTTAAAAAGCTTTTAGCACCTACAATGGAGAAAACCAACAGCAGTGGTATAACCTAATTTTTTGTTTTATGATTTAAAGGGTATAGAAAACTCAGTATTTTTTATAGGCTATTAGATTGTGAATTTATTATTCACAATCATCATTGTTCAGCTTTTAATAATTAGCAGTGTTACAAAAAGAGTGTAAATTGTGTCCGACACTGTTGAATTTTGTTAATCAATTTAATAAATTTCTGTCAAATAATACCATTTTTATTGATATTATTTCATTTATTATTGTATATAATGAAGTATCAATTGCTTTTACAAAACTAATTTGCGAATTTTAAAATATTTTGTCTACTCCGTGTCATAGAGTTAAAAAATGAAACTCTGAAAAAATTTCTTCTGATGATAAAGAAACGTTGCAGTTACAGAACAAACACAAAATGAAGTAATTAATTTGAAACTTATTATGTCCACAATTTTAAGGAGGACAACTCTGTTTCATGATTTATGCAATTTTAACAGAGTGAACGTTCAGCAATTCAAATGATCTAATAGCTATGTCTGAGAAAAATAATCCGAAAATTTTACTCTTAATTATCTTTAAAATATTATCATATTCAATGTTTATTTTTTTTTTTTGATTAAATGTACATTTTCTGAATAAATTACGCAATAAATCACAGTGCAATAAATAAAGGCAATAACTAAATCATATCAGCAATGTTACACAATAAATAAATCATATGAGCAGTAATATGCAATAAGTAAATCATATCAACTTCATGCAGTACTTGGAGCGTCAGTCCGAAAATACTGCAGCTAAATTACACATGATATAACGTGTTTGCGCGAAACAATCCTATGCATTTAGGTTACAATGTATTGTTTTTTGCTGTAATAAAAGGTATATCCACATATTTAAGAATTAGTTTCGTATATTACCCCCCTTTTATCTGGATTATCCGGATTTTGCGTTTATCTGGACGGCCTTTGATCCCAGATGCTTCGTATTAACGAGGGTGTACGGTAATAGTTTCATTTTCGAAGAAAGCATTATAGAGTGGACAGCATTAACATAGAAAATGTTGGGAAGATGACAAAAAAGTTTTTATCCTTGGATTTTTTTCCCTACTTGTGTTGTATCTTCAGTTTTGGCTAAAAGATATAATATAGCCGCTGGTTTATATAGTTGGTGAATTTCAGCACAATCTTAAATCACTTTTTAGCACGTAAATTAGAAGCTGGGACTTTTAATATTCTCCTTCCCGGTTCAAAGAAATTATTTTTGAACCCTTATAAGCTACTTGGGTTAAAAAAAAAAAAAATTGTGGCAGTGAGAAGCAAAGGGATGAAAGTAGCAAAATTAAAAATTTTGAGATAACCAGTACAAATGGGAGGTGGACCCCTCCTCTGTCTTGGTGCAAGAGATAGTACAAGTAATCCTGGTAGGTGCTGCTGTGTACAGCATGTTTTCGAAAAAAAAAATAAAATCAATGAAAGCCTACCTAGGGCGTTATCTTTATAGTCGTTTTTCTTAAAACTTGAAAATGCCCACTTACATCCCTTTGCTTTTCACTGCCTCAATTCATAATTGATTACATACGATCAAGTGTTGAATCCGTTAAAAAATATGATTATTTGGTGGTAATTAATAAAAAGCAAAACACAAGTTTTTTTTTTCCTTCCCTTGTACAAGAAGTACTGTATTCACAAAAGAAAGTGCTTCCTGAATTTCGTTCTAAATGTCCACCTTACGCACCCCTGAATTAATGTTGGGCAAGTTTTTTTTTTCTTTGTCCCATCTGAGCGTGCATTACCTATGATTGTATAGAAAAATGAAACATCTGTTTTGATCATCTCCAAGTTAGTTTTCACAAGTAAATTATCTCTCTGCCTAGTTTTAATTAAGGAAATTGTCTGTTAAACTATCTATTTTATTGAAATTTAAACGTGTCTGCCTGTCTGTCTGCCTGTTAAGTTATCTCGTCAAGAACAACTCCTGCTTTCGAAGTGAAGCTTCTACTTCAGAGCCACGGGGTCCCATGTAAAGTTCTTACTGAGTGCAATTACTTTTAAATCACATAGATTTTCAAAAATTACTAATCATTCGTGAATTAAAAGAACTTCAAAAAAACATATCCCGTGCTGATGAAAAGAAGTTTCCCACACTTACGACATAAAGAAAAGGTCGTTAAAGGCAAGCATTCGACGTTTCCAACTTAAGCAACGAAGTTTTAAACATGAAAAACGTCAATAGTTGCTTTTCTGACATAAAGTACCCATAATGCAAGGTAAGATTCTCAAAGGGAGACATTAAAGTGAATGAAATGACTTCGGACGAAACGTCAAGAAAAATCAAGCGGTTATTCAATGGCATCGTTATTTTGAAACCATTAACTGGAAATGCGGTTGGAATATATGACGGATATTTACTGCGAAGAAAAATAGCAACATTCGTATTTTAGTGTATAAATGTTTTTTGAATAGTTTTTCCCTATATTTAATGGGTACTCGTATTCGTTAGGTATGTTTTAAGGGAATGCCATTGGCAGGGGCATTAGTTATTAATGCATCTTAAAAAAAGTTTTTACTTTATTATACTTTACTATAACAGTGTGTGTATTTACGCATAACTAGACAAAATACTCTTTTATGTGTAAAATAAATCAGTGTTTAGTATCATGTTTTCAAAGCTCATATACACTCATAGTTACCCACAACATGTGACCTGCCTTTTTTGTGGTGTTAGTGGTAAGTTTGGGTGTATGTAGATTCCTCAATATATTTGTTGAGCACTTTACAAAATTAAAAAAATTAAGTTGGACATTTACCAACTACTTGTTTTTCATAAATACAATGAAACGATGCCTTAAGGTTATCTACACATCCATATAAATGTACATGTTAAAACAGTGCAAGACATTTATATGCAATATTTAGAAATTTAAATGAAGTCCAATACTTCTTACAAAGTAAGGGTAACATTTCTCATATTACTGGCTCTGTAACAAGTGTAATGGGTATAAACATAATTTAACAAAGATTCTTTTATTATAAGGAAAACTAAATGAGTATAAATGCGCTCTTATTGAGCTAAAATACGCTCTTACTAAATATTTGGAATTCAGTCATATTAACTAAACTTAAAAGCAGCGCCGTAGAAAAACTTTAAAATGTGAGCTTTCATTGTTTTTAGGCTTTCCTGGGCCTCAAGAAATATTGTAGCAAGATGAAGTTCGAATGTTTAAAAGAAGGGTATTATCTCTTTTCTGTTAACGTTAAATATCTTCAACGTTCCTGAAATTATTTTTCATACTAAGAAAATGGTGACTATACTCTTATCATATATTGTTTACTTTCAAGCGATGGATCTTTATAAAGTGCTTTGAAAAGGGCGAGAAGATTTCGAATTTTTCAAACGGCCAAAATGAGAAAAATGTTTCAAAGGGCAAAAATTTCACTAAACCAAAATAATATGAAATACTTTTTTTTCCGTCAAAATAGATTTTAGAAAAAAAGACTCCAAAGTCAATTTAAAATTCACAAAACTTAAAACCGTTTAAATCCTTGAGCTGTGATCAAACCCTCAGTATGAACAAAACCTATGATACATTTCTTTCTCTTAAAAATATACGAGCTATAGTTAACGCTAACTGTATATTTTCTTTCATACTCATACAAGTTTTTATTTTTCGACTGCATTTATTTAATACTTCAAACAACACTATTCGCAATGCCAATAAACTATAGGTGGCACTGTCATCTCTGGATAATGGCGGCTTAACGAGGTAACACAAACAAATGCCGTATATTTTTGCCTGCTTTTAAGCTTCAAGAATGACAGAAGTTTTTCATCGTGATGACGGTATTTTTTCTTTCCTATTCTTTTGAAATTACATTACACCATAAACAGTCACAAGTCTGTGTTATACATGGAGCGGAATATTTTACCTCTTTCAAATTGTGTGTTCCTACAAATACCGCAATCAATTCAAGCTCTATAATGGTGAATCAACTACGTCCACTTTTTTTTCTTGCTGTTGCATCCTTCTTCTTGCTCGACGATGCATTAACACATTAATTAATGTTGAAAGGTTGTGTAAAGCAGAGATTCAGACACTTCACTTCACTTCACTTCACTCTCCGGGGGCCCACTGTACCTATCACTAAGTGATTTAACCAGTTTAGGATCCCCGGAGGTTTATTTTAAACATTCAACATATACATTTCAAAATACAACATATAACAATGCACACACATACAAACAAACATGATCACAGACAATTACAGTACATATTGACAAACAGACATAGAAGCACAAAACAATTCGAAAAAAACATGCTATAAAACATGATGCTGAGAAGATAGTAGAGTAGTCGATGGGTACATAGCAGGCGAGTTCGCCGTTACAAAAGTACATTTGATTATTACGTCGTGAGTAGTGTTGTATAGTAATACATAATGCACTAAAACTGTGAATGCGTAAGTATATACAAGTTATAAAGTAATACAGTATAAGACCAATAAATGCCACAACCGCCCACCACCAAGCAGCATTCAAATGTGATAAGGAGTGATTTCGGATGTGGAATGCTGGTGAAATTGTCATTTCAGCGCGGTGGCAATCGTGTGTAAAAAGTAAAATATCCGGAACTGGGCGATCGTGACAGATAATGATATAAATAGTTGGAATTGTACCGAGCTAGCGAAATCGCCGTTACAGGCGTACATTTGTTTATGTTGTGGTGGTTAGTGAGAAGAGAAAGACATATGTATAAGAATTGAAAGGGATACACAGTGGATGTACGTAACACAGGTGGGTTAGCTAAGGAACCTTTCACACTGCACTGCATCTGGAACATAATTTGGGGAATTGTTAGGTACAGAGCTGACGAAGTCGTCGTTACATACATACTTCTCTTTATATTACGATGATGAATAGGGAGTGGAATTTTAAAAATGAACAGCTTACAAAGTAGTTTAGTAGTAGTGACACAGACACTCTGAATATCGAAGCATAATAAAAGTTACAGATGCTATAATGTGAAACGACTGTAAGTACGAGTATAATAAAGTTACAAGCGGTACTTAATAATGCTGCATGATGCAGAACAATAAACAATATGCAATTATACAATAATAATAATAAAGCTATAAAACGATCAGTGAGAAATGTCCAACAATACCGAGAAAACATTAAAAAGACCGAAAGACACGGTTACTACAGGGGAAATGTGATGGGCAGTTGATGGTTGGGAAGGTACGGTAGGAGAGCGATTGACACCAGCACTATAATCAAGTGAAAAGCGAAGATTAAGATGAATCTATGAGATGAGTCAATTCAGCGCTTTAAGGAGCCCTGTAAGACGTGGGATTGATAATGCTTGTAGAAGACGTTGATTTTTAGAGATTGACGGCGATCTGCGTATGTGAAAACTACTTGTTAAGGGGCAGTCAAAAACATAGTGCTGAGCTGTGCCCTCCTCCCCGCATGCACAATTAGGGGAATCTATAATGTTGAACCGGTGCAAATATGATGGGAACGGGCCGTGGCCAGTCGCCAGAACGGTATGGCAGCGGTGTGAGACTCGCGGAGAGGGCCTAATTGTGGGAAACAACTCGTGTACCACGCGACCCGTCTCCGCGTTGTCCCAACGGTACTGCCAATCCATTCTGAGCTGGTGTCTAAACAGATTTTAAAGAGACTTCGGGAAGGGAACATTCGCTCTTTCCGGGAGGGTTTGTGTGTCGGCTGTCAATAGGGAAGTTTTCGATTTTTCAATTTTACTTTTATATGATAGAGTAACATGTATGAACATCATAGGTGAAAAAATTTTTGCGATACGATAAGTAGTTTTTTTTAAATTAATTTTTAAAGTTCAAGCTCTTGTGACGTCAAATGGCATAGGAAGTGACGTCATGCCCTCTTCCGATAAGGGAGAAGCCGAAGGTCACGCATTCGACTTCGAAGACGATACGTAAAAGGCTTATCTCCTCGTATTTAACTCCTCGCGTTTCCGAAACATTAAACCTCTCATCCTCTCGGAAATATTCGAATATCCTCATTGATGTTACATGAGGAAGATTATTTAGATTGTGCTTTAACGAATCCGATCTCCATAGTGTGTTCAAAAGGATTATTGAATTTCTAAAAAATAAAAATATCAGCACGCTCAAAATGTTCCTAGCGAAAACAAGGGATCTTCGGCGGAAGGCTGCCCATTCGCGCCCTGTGACGTAGGCTCGTGACGTTTCAGAAGCGCGCACTTTTGCGCGTGGATTTTTAAAAATTCATTAAAAATCAACCACGGTGTTTTAAAATACGGCGATGGTGAATTTTTTAGTTTTAAGGGTCAATTAACAATAACCAATAGCCAAAATATGAACATTTAATAGGTTGCAACTTCCCTATTTCAGAGATTCAGACAGCTGAACATAAACAAATACGTTTAATACGAAACATGGGGACACACATACAGCAAGACATAGAGAAAAGTAGTGAAGACTTGACAAGACTGTGGCTCTTTAAATAGAATAGGGTAGATTTTCGGCATCCAATGACGTTTCACAAATAGCAATACGCTTTCTCCTATTAAGTCCGATGGTGGATTAAAAAAGAGATTTCGCGAACTCCGCGGAAAGCTGCAAATGTCTCTTCCAATAAGGAATAAGCACAGTTCTTTCTTTCAAAACCAATAAAGAAAGCGATTACATGCAACAATTAATTGTTCTGCATTTATAAGGGAGGGTGACCCAAAGCGGGTAGGTTTTCGAAGAACGCTCGAAAATTGTAGTTTTGGGGATTTTTATCGCAACAATTTCATTTTTATTTCTTAGCAGGGTTTCTTAACTTTAAAATAAAAAGTGATTTTTGCATTATTTCAAACCCAATATTTATTTATTATCGAGCTTTATAAACATTTGAAAATCCCGCTTTGCCCTACCAGGGAGCCCAAGCGGATAAGCTTAACTAATTGTGATTTGGTACATTTGCGAACCGAATATGAAGTTATAAATGATTAAAAAAGTTGACTAGCCACTTGGCATTATAAAAAAATACTGTAAAAAAGTTGTACTTATCCAATTTAAAGTCAGCACGTTTGTTTATAAAACATAAAGAATTAACTGATTAAATTAATAAACTAATTAATTGTCATCTTAAAAAAACACTTTTTAAAGTTATACTTATCCTATTGAAATAGAAATTCTAAATCAGCACACGAGTCAATAAATTATAAATAAATATATGATTAAATCCTATACCCACTTTGCTCGAAGGCACGTTTATTATTTCAATAATTATGACCTTGAATTTAAAAAGGAAACAAATGAAATGACTATCGTGTTTTTAGGTAAATGGTGTCAGAATAAAGAAATATTATTGACAGTCAAAAAATAAGCTGGTCTTCGACTAATCACAAGTTACAAAACTTCACTTTTTTAAGGAAATAATAGATATTTTTTTTAAAAATTTTAAGCCTGGTTGCGCCATACCGTTTCACTGCTGCTTCGCTGGTACTGATTATAACTCGGAAGTGTTTATGTGAACACGACATACGTATTCAGCGCCGCTCACACACCATGAGGGGGAGTGATACAAAGGTCTACCCGCTTTTGGCAACCTAACTGCTTTGGGCCAAACTTCCCTACAATATTTATGCTTTCGTGTTGTAAAAAAATAGAAATCGATTGTAAAAATTAAGTCAAGCTATTAGCCCAAGGTTTGACGACGCAAAGATGCAAAAGTAATGCTTTTCTTTTAATCTTTAAATTAGAACAAATGAATTCCTTTCAGAAGAGTGTAATTTGTTTTAGTGGTCATATTTACTTACGAAACATAGTAACAAAAAATAAAATCGCAATTTTCCGAAGTAAAGCTCATAGCAATAAAATGATCTTCACTGTCAAAGCTCGATTGAAATAATCCTATTTATTTTTCTAAAAGTTTTACCCATCGAACGTACTAAAATCCATCAACTGAAAAGAAATGCGAAATATGAGCACTGCCAGGTTGTCAGCAAATATTAATAACTGTTTGAAAGCAAGTTCAAGTAATTGCTTTGTAAATAGTATGGACGCATTATTACGAAGAATAATTCGACTGTTTTAAAACTAAACACAGAGAAATTAATGTTTCTCAGTAGTATATTGTACGCAATCCCAATGATTTGTTTTGCTTTAAGCCAACCATAATTCAAAAGAAGTGTACGAAAATAGTGTACTTAGACATAAGTATCATTTACTCGTTGGGTTTATATTGCATTATTAAATTAAATTCAAAATGCAAATGAATTTTGAATCCTCATTAATTAAATTCAAAATTCATTAAATTAGATTAAAAATTTTAAATCTAATATAATGATTTCATATGTATCATTAAATTAGATTCAAAATTGCATCATTAAATTAGAATCAAATGCACATTAACTTTTCGGTGAATTTCTACAACCTCATGATTTTTTTTGTTCAAATGCTGGAAAGAGCATTTAGACAAGACAATTCACCAAATCACTTGGTCATAAAAAGGACCATTTATATTACATAAAATATTAGAAACTCTGTGTAGACTTCTGCTTGTATATGAATCTGCAAAGTACATTTTAATTTTCAATGTCATACCAAAAAGGCCCACATACAGAGCTGTCCTGCTACAGGGTTAAGTTAATACTAAGGCTTTAACTTTTAATTACGTATGTGCCTAGAACTGAGAGTCTAATGAAGAACCAACCGATTTACGCTGATTTGACCTGCTGTCTTTTTTTTTTTTTTTTTTTGGAGATTTATTCGTAACTAGCGATACTCGCACGTCTCTGCCCGAAATAGAAAATTGAAAAGTCATTTGGTTTGCATGTATACAATGAGTGGCTAAATTATTAGGGACACTACTCAAATTTCTGAATGATAAGATTTGTGAATGAATGAAAAGAAAATGAAATAAAACTTTGGGAATCACGTGGAATCTTTGAGAGCTTTCTTTCGAGATTTATAAATAGCCATAGCGGCATGATCAAAGTTAGTCTGGTTTCAGTCGTTGCTCTGGAATGTTTGCGTGCCTTTGCACTACGTTTTTGCGTATTTTGAGGTAAACACGTGTGTGATCGTTAAGTTTACGGAGCTAGTAATTGATATTTGCCTAATTGCTATAGTTAATTTAGCAGTTTGCTAACGATATTTCTTGTACATAGTTTGAATAAATCTTATGTGTTTTCTCAAGAACTGTGTCGTCATTTAAAGAATTTCTTGAAGTGGTTGGACTCATAACAATACGTTAAAAAATATACGAAAGAAATCAAAGATTATATATACATGAAATAAATTATGTCAACAAAGGGGTTGAAAATATTATTTGATAAGAAAGTAGTACCGGTACTACGTAAAATTGGCACGTATTGTTAATAGCATACATTAGAAAAGTTGCATGCAAAAAACGTATGACCTGTACCCGCGTTGAATATATTTCATGCGTCAAAAAATACAAGGTAAAATAATTCAAAGATTATATTCACATGAAATAATATATGCAAACAAAGGTGTCAAAAACATTATTTGATAGGAGAGTAGTAATAGAATTACTTAAAATTGGTACGCATCGTTAAAGATGCGTACCAATCAGATGCGTACCAATACCAATTAGCATACATTACAAAACACAGCATGCAAAAACGTAGTAACTGTATCAGCATTGATAAGTGGAAAAATATACGGAAAAAATTTAAAGATTATATATACATGAAATAAATTATGTCAACAAAGGTGTTGAAAACATTATTTGTTAGGAAAGCAGCAAACGTATTACGTAAAATTGGTGAGTATCGTTAATAGAGTTATATAGAAAAACACTATGCGGAGGAAAAATCAAATATACCCAATCTCTCCTGATATAAAAAAAAACCTTAGAAGTTCAACAAAATTGCTGATTTCACCGAAAGTATTATAAACTTACACATATTTCGGGAAGAGAAAAAGGTGTAAGCTCTTTCTTCATCCAAGCTCTCCATTTCTAACAACTTTTCTCATTGATAGAAAACATTTCCCGAGCTATCAAAAAGTCAAGTTCTTTCGTGTTGACAATTGCCGCTAAATATAGAAACGAGTATCAGGGGCATCTGTAGAGTTTCAAAGATTGGAAGAGTTGAGATGTTGTTTTGTATTGTTATTATTCTTTTTTTAGGCACTGCTTTTTCTTGATATGCTGGATATTTTTTACTTAGTTAATAACGTTACAGAGGATATTTTTTCTCCATCAATCATTCCATGTCATTATTTATCAGCATTGATATAAATTATTCGTTGTTATATTCTTCTTGAAGTTTCTTATTATTAGCTTAATGTATTTCAACAGAGAGATAAATTAGTGCATCATGTGTCTTAAATTTATTACAACAAATCTAAATGCTCCGTGCATAAGCAAGAAGTTCATCTTGTTTATTATATTGCTTCAAAATACAATGAAATTTTATTTGTTTCGGCGATGCGATTAAAATTCTAGATTTCAAATTGTTCGGTCAAAATAAATAAAATAATTAATAAAAGGAACAAGTCTCTTTCATTTGGAAATACAAAGTGAAAATGTATCATCAACATAGCTGTACTCACCTCACTTTAATATCATAGCTTCCTATACGTCCTGTTATGCATTCACTCTGTAACGATTCTTCATGCTAATGAAGTAGTAATATGCGAATAATACGTGCCAATTGAGTTCAGTGTTCATTATATTTACTAACACTTTGATTGGATGTAATGAAACGAACATTTTTCTGTAAATCGGAATCGATTTCAATAGGAAAACTAAGAGCAACGAGCTGATGTGTGCATCACATGACTTCATTTTACTCCAATTTGTCATTTTCTCATTATTGGCAGTATTAATGTGATTCAATAGTTTACTCTCTAAATATCCCAACAGTGACCAAATTAAAACCAGATTTTTTTTTAAATAAATAAATATTTTTAAAAAATCGCCAAATTTGTCGCCAAGTTTGCGATCAAAAGACTGGCGATATATCGCCAAGTGTGCGCCAAATTGTAACACCACTTGAGTTTACATCGAAATGTACAATGATTTCCCCCCAAAAAGGGGCAAAAGACCCTATTTGGAGCATCCGAATACAACCAAAAAGAAAGGTGCACAACTAGACCCCACTAGGAGTCTACGTACCAAATTTCAACTTTCTAGGACATTTCGTTCTTGAGTTATGCGACGTACATACACATATACGCACATATGTACATACAGACGTCACCAGAAAACTCGTTGTAATTAACTCGGGGATCGTCAAAATGGATATTTCGGGTGTCTGTACGTTCCTAGGCATGTATCCACGTGTGGTCAGGTTGAAAAATAAACTCAACATTCACTCGGGGGAGAGCAAAATGGAAATTAAGGCCGATTTTTGAGTGAAAATTTTTTCGCGAATACAATTATGCTTCCCTTTTTGTAAAAGGAAGTAAAAATTCATACCTACTCTGCTGACTAAATACAGTGTCATATTTACTAATAAACCTCAGTCAAATATCCAAATTGCCCATCAAAGTCTTCTTCAACCGATCAGAAGGCTTCATTCAGCATTTTGGGTGAAAGACTGAAGTTCAACTCGGCTGGAGAAAATGCCCGTTATAGCCTTATTCATCAGCCGGCGCAAACCTTCGTCAGATACTCGAACAGACTATCGGAACGATCTTTAATCAATGAGAAGGCATCATTCGGTGGTTTAGGTGTCGAACCTAGATTCGAGTCGGTTCGTGCATATGACCATATCATCCCAAGTTATGATAAAGAGGTAATGTATTTGATTTCGCTCCAGAATATCCAAGGCTTTAATATGAGCGTTGAATAGCCGTATTGGCTTAATTGGTAAGACGTTGGACTCGTGGCTGGAGGGTTCCGGGTTAGATCCTCCGTGTTTGCCAAGAGTGTCTGGGGAACGTTAAATCATGGTCAGAAAGTCCTCCAAGTTCTTATTCCAAATCGATGCCCACGGGTGTGCTGAATGAGGGGTGGTCGGATCCTGTTCTGCATATAACAAAAAATAAATAAATAAATAAATAAAAAATCTGTATTCAGGACCTCATCCAACCAACACGTTGAACGTGTGTACAAAAGAACTATGGAGGGACTCTGGATTGTAATCTAATGTAATGTATTAGCGTTGAATAAGTTGCTTTTAGAAACATGCTGGTGATTGTTATGAGAGGTGGGCTGACCTGTACATAGTGGTCTGATAGGAGTTTTCTTGGTTTTCTCACGTTCAATGAGCAAATACGTGCTTTAACTTTTAGAAGTGAATTAGAAACACGCCCAACTTGCAAAATCTACTTCAAAACTCAACGTGGAAAAAAAGTAAGTTTGGCTTATTATAGAGCGTTAAGACTTATGAGCAAGAGTGATACTATGTAGCATAGTGGATTAGACTCGGAATTTGAATGTTAGTGGTTCGGAACCTGACAGCATCAAATCCACACCCGGTACATGAGGAGTAAGGTGTTCATTAAACAAGTATTTGCGAAAGTCTTAGGGTCTGTAGTCTTTGTCTAAGGCTCTAGGGTCTATCAATTTGTTTGTGTGAGGATAATAGAAACTCTATCTATATACCTGTCAGTACCGTTCCGAAATTCTCGAGGAATGAGTGACCAACTCATCACAGATTTGTAAGATGGTTGGACCCAATAATTTCAGCTAAAATTGGTAGATGTAGGAGTTGCTGGATTTCCAAAATTCTTGAGCTATTAAACACAAAAGCACACAATTATCGCATGAAGTATTTTTTTTAACAATTCATATCAAACTGATTAATTGTATTTAATCAACATTTAAAAGGTAAACTAGCTGCGTTGCCCGGCTTTGCACAGTCCATCTCGAAAATAAAAGTTATGTCAAGTGGTGCGTGTTCAACAATCAGGCTTGAACGAAAAAGAAAAAGAAAAATCAGTAAAATTTTGCGGCAGATTTCGGAAAATAACCAAAAAGGAAACATTTTGAATCCCCCGATTACATGAAAAGTCTTTAAAACAAAGCAAGAATTTTACTTGTTAATATACGAAAAAAAAATAGCAACAGATCTTTCGTCTCACTGATTTTCTTAACGCTATTAAATTTTAATAAAAGCATTGATGCGAAAGTTAAGATGGAGCGCTGAATAATAACTTGAATGGAGGAAAGCCTTCGAAAAATAGGGATTTTATGTAGAAATCTAAGTGTTATAATTTATTTTAATAGTTTTTAATTGATATCTCCGCTAATTATTATCGGAGGATTATGGTAAACAGATAAACATAAAGACGGGAAGATTACGAATCCATCGATACCTGGTTCGATGGTCAGTTCATTGTCGTTTGGGAGAAGAAACTCGGACATACATACATAGGTACATACGCTCAGTTTTTAATTAATATAAGGTCTGTGCCTAAAAGCCTAACGTCACGACTTTGCATGAGAAAATAAAAAGGTTTGCACACAAAAGTAATGGTAAATAATTATAAAGAATGTTTTTTTTTAATTACATTGCTATGGCACAGGGCGGAATAAGATTCTACGCATATAATGCTACATTGCAGAAATAACCTGAAACTCACCATCTTTGGAATTACGTTAGTCAAGCCTTGAGGTACAAAAATGGAAAGGAAACTTTTCTTCAAACATCAATCACTGAACGTATTTGATATGAAAAACCAGAAACTGAGCTTCAGCACTTTATTGCCTACTTTGACTGTGTTTTAAATCTAACTTAAACCACTTTTTTCTTTTAAATACAAGCATGCAATTGATAAAAAAAAGAAGGTACCTTCACTTGAAACATCACCTAAAATTTAACTGCAATTAGGACATCAGAAGATTATTTATGTTTAAAACATCCAAACGGAGTTTTAAATTAAACATTATTGGCCTAATTAATCCGTTGCTAATACCGAAGCAATAACTGCGACCGAATGCAGTCAATAACTAATCCCGAATGTCATTTCGAGAATTTCCAAGCAATTACACACATGTTTACAGCTTTTAATAGCTGGTCCTTGAGCTCTGATTCGTGATCATGACACGAGACACAAGATTGCTTATCATCCCTTCTAATTTGCATGCATTTCTGTCACATGAGAGAATTTAATTCCGGATTCAATGTTTAATAATGATTTCTGAGCTCTCGTCTGTTTCACAAGCTCTTTTATGACACGAGTCTCTGCAGTTGCTACGCAGTTTTCAAAAGCATGGCTTATGTTTTTCAAAAACATAGAACATGCAAGTGAGGTGGAGTTTCCATATCCTATATTGATAGTATTATAAAGTGAGATTGCATATTTTGTATGTTTATTAATGCGTGATAGTAATCTCAGATACAACTTCTCCTACTTAAAAACGCATTTCACTATTTAAAGGTACATTATTATAGATGGGCACAAGCTATAGAATATGTATATAGTATATTTGTAAATTGGATTAAGTAATAATAGTATTCATCAATCAAGATTTTCTCTCGGTTTAGCAGGGAAAAATTTTAAAATTGGAACAAGATTTTTAATAGCTGATAGAAAAATAACTCAAACAAGAATGTTCACTAAATGAATTGGGCCAACTAGATATTCGTAAGATATTTCTTTTGAACATGCTTGGGGCGCTGTAGCGAAGGCAGTTACTACACGCCGGAAAGCAATGACTCTTTTTGGCTTATTGCTGGAAACGCTTCATTTTCTATTATTGCTTTTTATACGTCAAAGAAGGACCATCTCTTGTAGTAGTTCAGCAGCATTTCATGAGCATTAACTTATCAGAATGGCCCTGATATCAGCATTCCATTGCAAAGATATGTTGGTGGAGCCTTTCCTCATGGTCACTGTTCGTAGCTTTAGTTTTTAAACAAAATATCCTGGAAGAAATGAACAAAAAAAGGTTTAGTGACATATCATTCATTAATGGTCACAGAACTTCCGTAGAGACTGTTTGACCAGCTGTTTTTAGTTCTCGTTTTCCCTGCTACTTAGAAATATTTGTAAAATACCCTTAAAGGCTTCCTGGATTTTTTTCTACCCTCGCAAATTTTTTTCTAAAAATAGTGATTTTCATTATTGCCTGCATTTGAAGGGTCGTCAAAAATTCTCTCATTAATCTTAGCTTCAATATATCTTCAGAATTTCCCTCTAAGGTATTGGAAAATTGTCTTTGTTAACAGTTTTCACGAAGTTCTTTATTTTTCCCAGCAGAATGAGCATGAGTAGAAGCAGAAATGGGTGGATCTACTAGAGGCTGATTTTGGGCGTTTCTCTTCCTAGAATTTAAATTTCTTGAAGTCCATTTCAGTTTTCATATAGTGAGATTTTCTATCCCAACCTGGAGTTTAGCACACAGTCAGTCATATGGAGGGCGTTTCTTTCGGCCAGGAAAAAAGAGCATTAGAGAGAATTCACCATCCTAGTTGGCTCTGTATCTTGAAAACTAGAGCTAATCTCAACTTTTTATTGTGATTTTCGTGTTTAGCAAGACAAAATACATCGGAAATAGCTGTTTTTGAGCCGGATGTATTTTTGCTGTTGACTAGTGTTATCACTCATGGTAGCAAATGGCATTTTAATTGATGTTTTGTACACATTATTTTGTCGTACAATAAACTCTATTCTTGCGAAATTTCTTTTGTTTATTTTTCAGTATTCCTCGAAAAGCAGTAGCCTGGTCCGTCAACCTTTTCTCTTTACTGCTGTGCAGCTCAATTTTTGTTTGAGCCAAATTTATGTCCGTCGAATCAGCGTGAATGTATATGTATGGAATTCTGAAGAAGCCAAATGTAAACCGTATAGAGATGACAAAGTGCCCCCCATTGAAAACGCTGCAGGCCGAACAGCGTAGCACTTGCTGGTTGCGACCGTGCGTTGTCATTAAGTTAACAGTATCAACTGACAACACTTCTCTGTGCCTGTTTGAAATTAACCTTCATATATTTTCAAAAATAAATCAGAAGGTGTTGCAGTGTGTCAGTGAATTCCATATTCTATTATTTTGAAAAGAAGAACAACTTTTCGGTACCATAACACTGTAGCAATCGACGATCCGCTGGACAAGGTTCGCTTGACCCACTCTGGTTTACCCGGACAATGGGAATACATTCACTGTTTGCATTATTCTCCTGTTTCTTCAGATTCGATACTGACCAGTATCTCCTCACCACTGACAATTTTGATTTAAAAAAAAACATCTCTCCGTCATTGATTGATTGTCTTCGATGAGTGACAGGTAGCTCATCGGTTAAAATAATGACATCAAATAATGACGGCACCTCCAATGCTTTAGCATTAGCTGACGTCACTAGCTGTCACGTGATCAATCGGTCGGTCGCTACTGGTTGAGCTCGTCGAACGTAAGCTTTATGGTAGTGATGAAAGTTAATCAAGGCGGAGCCCATTCTCTGCCTTTTGTGATGATCGAACAGCCTCATCAAAACCCAGCATAGAGTTTGAAAAACTGAACTCTCTCAGTTACAATGCAACTTGAGTTTTAGCGAAAGTTAGTATTTACACCACTAATAAGTGCTAAAAAAACCAAGAAGTAAACAAATTACACCTCAAGATTTTCTTAACACAACAGAACGAAAATAATTCGGTTGTAATTTGAGCACTTTTTCCCAAATTGGTCCAAGCACAGACACTTTCAAAAACTTTTTTTTTGAGGCTCATCAGAAAATAGCAATAACAATAATATTCATTATTATTCTCATGTGCCTTTTCTTTTTAATTACTTCAAGGGTTATTTTTCCGAATTTTATGTAAATCTAAAACTATAGTTGTTGGAGACCTCATTTCTACCATCATTTTTTTTTTTTTTTTGGTGGATCTAGATGCAGGGCCTTTGAATATATTTATCCATTTTAAGTATCGTCTGCGGGCTCTTTCGAAATTTAGTTCTTAAGAAGAAGAATTCTTAACTAGCATATAACCATTATTATTTGCGTTGCTACTAATATTTTCCCGATACGTTATTGGAATGAAATTTCATTTTTTATCTAAATGATAGTCCATGTCTTGCTATACTAATGTGCCATCGAATATAGTTGTTTGAGCAAAAAATAAATCCAAAGGCGGAGAAAAGGCAAAACGTTCGAGTTAAACCAGGGAGCTCGCTATCGCACGATCAAAATATCTTAATTAAATTTTAGCAAATCAAAGCAAGGAAAGTATTGCTTTGCTCAGTAACACCCCGCCAAAGAATTATTTTCACAGCAATAGAAGTATTTGCATTTTAAGTACAAAGGGTTTACCTTTTTACCGAGCATGGACAGACTACGAACAATGATTGGCGCATATTATGTATCACATCAAATAATATTATAACTGATGCGTCTTTTTCCGTCGTAAATTTAACATAAAAGCATTGAGAGCAATACCCTTCGATATTGATTATTTGCATAAAAGTGAGTGGTTTCTACTGCGAAGACTCAATGCAAAATCGATTATTCCATTTTAATTACCTCTCCAGGCATAATTTAAAGTGAATCTCTTGTGTATTGACAGCGGGTAAACCTTTTATTATGCCACGAAATGTATTGCGTTTTGTTACCAGTTCCACTGATGAATACTTAAAATATTGAAAAATATTGACATTGTTTCCATTACATTCAAAGGCCAAGAATACCAATACCACAAAGTATATTATACTCTTCTCAAGAAAAAATATACTTGCTTTAATATCGATATTTAAGGTTCGATCTATAAAATATTGTGTGGAGAGAAATATAGGAAAAACAAATTAATATAACTTTAATAAATCTCGCAAGAGCGAATGTCTTAAGAAAAGATTGGATTATTGGTGTTGTGTTGTGTTGTAGAGGAGGAAAAAAGTAAATATTTTTTATGGATTTTGTTTTCTAATGGGGCTGCGTTAGAGGCATTGCTTTTTGCTGACCTCTAGTGCGATCCAGCAATAAAGCATACATTTATTCACATAGTACCAATATGGGCGGATGGTTTTACTATGAGAATTTTGACGCTCAGATTTCGCACTAGATGGAGACACCTGAGCTCTGTTCGATGTGAAACTGCATTAGTAATTTAATATTGCTGAGAACACTTGAAGCCAAACGAGCACATAAACGATCTTTTACTTATCTTATTAAATTACTTTAAACGATCTTATAATCATACCTTATGCACGCTGTCGATTTTCTGCACCTTGAAAATCTTTCGACTGGAACCAGGTTCGAGTCTTTGGACGATAGAGAGCAGCGTCTAACCGTTACACCACTCTGTCGATATTTTTAAAGGATCATGTTATGATTAAGTTTTTCTTGAGTTTGTTGGTTTTTTTTTTTCTTTTTCCTTAAATGTAATATTTCCACTTACGATTACAAAATATTATAATGTTTCGTTTGTAAAGGTGAAAGTATTCCATGCCTTCAAAAACATTTTGAGCATGTGCAACATTAGTTCAAATCTATGTTTTTGCTTTTCCTCTATTTTTAATTGTTTCAAAAATAAGATACAGCTCCACTTATCCATTAGAAAAGAAAACGGATCTCTTTTTTAAGAGAATATCACTAAGAATTTTCGGAAAAGGGGAAAAAACATTATGTATTGTAAATTTGGACACACCCGTTTCGTTTTATATAATTAGGAATTCCTGTCTGATTCTTATTTAAATCCTTTCTAACCGATATAAAGGGTTCAAAACATTAACTACATTATTTAAAAAAAAGCGATTGAACTTGATGTAACATGCATACATTGCCAAGGCAAGTCCAGCATCTAATGCATAATGGTTATAACCCATCATCCTCATATAAATAATAGCCGATGATCGAGTAACACGCGTGTTTCAACAATGGAACTCACGCCACGGCATGGTTATTTGATAATATTTTATGGTAATGTTAAACATGCAGGAAAAACCTTATTTCGACGATCCAGTAATTTAACTGTTTTACCGGTAAACAGTTAAATTACTGGAATAATTTAACTACTGGAATACGAAAAAATGGACAACAATGAAAGCTACCTGCTGGAGCTCAGGTTAACCCACTGGAGAGTTAGGGTTACAATTTCAGCTCTCAAACTATCACCAAACAAGCAATTGCTTCGCTCAAATGTAGAAGCAATTTTCATCCGTCATACCTTGACGGGCGACTTTCTAGTTTTCCATTAATGGTCGAACTTGCTTTAGGTTCTTGGGTAAATAGCACTTGCCTGAGGCAGTTTAAGGTTTCTAGTGTCTTTTGATCCCCGCTTCTTGAAGACAAGATGTTTTTAATGTCAAAACCCCTTCTGAATTTAATGCCCACAATTTTATGTTCCGTGCTAAATCAAAGAAACTCAAGAGGTAAAGGGAAAAATCAATAATAAGATTTTTTTGTATTGTATGGCGAGCTTTCTGTTTCTGTCAAATAACAAAGAGAAGCGAATTAGATTGATTAACAATGACTCACGTGGCATACGGCCAGTTTGTAAAACCTTTAGGTGGACAACTCAATGAGTAGCAGGAAAAGAAGACCTTGCACTAAATTATAACAGAACATCCATCCATGATTTTTACTATTTTAGGAAGTAATTAATTTTAGCTGTTGGAAATTAAAAATTCAATAATTAAGGTAATGAAACATCAAAGAAGAGGGAGGAGGATTATTAAGATAATGTATATTAAGAATAAATACGTGAAAATCCTCCCTAAAACACTCTAAAAGTAACTGTACATGCATAAAATAAAAAGAAATAATTCAATTGAAAGACCCACGATTTCGTACTTATTTCTATGAAATTCATCTTGTGTCCTTGGGATTAAATGTTCACAAATATTTCAGTCAATTATTTTGTCACCAACAATAATCGTCTTAATGAGAAAGTCTGGAGAAACACGTAAACGAATTTTCTGAATATAATAATATCTTTACGGCTTAGTAGTACAAATTACTGTCAAAAGAATTTGGCAAACATGTTTCGAAATTAAATAACATTTTTCAAATCATCCGAAGGATGTTTTTATTCCTAACTATCATTGTTGAGATATTAGTGCATTGTTGCTAAAATCGCATTACGTATTATTACGAAACAAAAGTACAATCACGATGCATTCATTGTTTTACAGGTTTTATTTTTGTGCACTTTTTTTCATTATTATTTGTATATTTCATCTGTCTGCACTGGCGGACAAAAAATACTACATCACTTGCAAAGATTCACATTTGAAAGAATTTCTCGAGAAATAAAAGAAAATAATTTCTGTTACTTTTGACACATAAAAAAAAGTATGCTTTAGTTCACATTATTTTAGTAAACGTTAAATCACCCATCCCCCATGCATGTAGGGGTTCAGCAACAAAGTGATTAAACCAAAAACCCGCTTTTAGACCATCTTTCATCGCAAATAGCTTTGAATATACTGTAAATTACAACAATTAGTTCACTTAACAATAATTTTATACATTTTTGTGAAAGAATTACTTATATTCTCGAAAATAAATGTATTTCTACCAAAAATATCAATGTAGATCGTATGTTTTTGCTCATAACAAGCTGGGTTTTCTTTCCAGGTTAAGAAACTTTCAGAAAATTTGACAGCATACACGAAAATTATTAAACCAAAATTTGAAAAAATATTTTAGAAAATTTAATGATATGTGAACATATAAATCAAATTAATCTCTCACTGCGTTTCGGCAAAAGTTAGCAACTTATAACTTTGAAATTGTCTTGGGGAATAAGTTAGGTAATTATGAAAAATTTCCAGTTGAATACTCAAAAAACTTTAAAAGATAAAGGGGATCTAATGAGCCGAGTTTCAATAATTCTTGGATATAAGAGCATTATTAAAATGTCCTTTCACATGTTTAAGGCATTTTTTCCCGAGGACTTGTGGTGGACCCCGTACTAAGACTTGACGGACCCCCAAGGAGTTCGAAGACCACAGTTTGGGAAACCCTGTTTTAGATGGTAAACTCGGATTTGGCATCAGTGTTCTGCGATTTTATTTTTAATTTTATCCTTCCTCCAGTAAAATCTAAACTTGAAACTATCAGAAATCAATTTTCCAGAGGAAAGTGGCAGAAGGTAGAATGATACCATTATCATCATATCTTGAGGGATCGCATTATTCAGCGAAATAACATTTATTCAATAAACACCAAAAATAAATGCAAAGCGTCTTTTCTATCTTCCTTCAATTAACGAGCATTAAATAACAGCAGTGAGTCTCACTAAACTTTTTACTACGCTTCGCGAAAAAACGTTTCGAGGTAATAAAATTCATACCTTCAAGTATCCATATCGATTCAGACACAAACTTTTTGTATGCTGTTATTCCATTTCTGGGGGAATATTCATCATTCATGGAGAGAAGACAGCGCCCCAGCTTGGAAAATACACAAGTGGACAGAAGTATTGCAAGTTTGAGAAGTCTAACATTGTTTTCACACATTAGACCTTAAAAAAAATAAATAAATAAATAAATTCCCTTATTCAATTATTATTTTTTAACGTCAAAATGTTAAACTACTTTAAAAGACAAGGTATGAGTGAGTTATTGCACACAAGTAATGATTTAATTTCATTAAAAATATGACATAAAACTAGTTGTTCAGGTTATTGAAATTGGAATGCATTTCAGTACCCCTCAAATGAAAAGAAATGGGTAAAGATACATTTTCAAGTTACTCAGTGCAGAAAAAATGATAAGTGTGTACAACTGAACCGAAAAACATCATGCTTTTGAACCACCTCTTGTTTCATTACAGTAACCGTTCTTGTTGGCATATAATCCAAAATATTTTGCAACTGTTTATTTCATTGGTTTTTCATGGTGCCTAGTTACACTTCCTGTTTCTTTAAACTCCCTTTCTATAGGGTCTTTCAATAAGAACGGATAAATGTTGAAATGAAATAAAACAAGCTGTGTGTGTGTTATTAACGACATTCTTTTGATATTCAACAGCTCCATGTATGCCATGTATGGAATGTGACATCGTTAAAATGTAAATCGCGACTTCTCATGGTGTCGCAGATACGTGTGATCCAATTTTCAATGGCCCTGCTGCTTAGATCCGGCTGAATTCGAGCAATGACTTTGGTTATGATGGTTTTGAGGACGGGTGATTGTGGTTTAATTGTATAGAGCTTTAAATTCTGGAAACTCCACAAGAAAAGTCTGGCGGCGTCAAATTGCACGATTTTGGCGGCCCATTCACGTACACTCTGCGAGAGATGATGTTACTCTCAAATCTTTCCTGCGGAATATGCATCGTAACGCCTGCTGTGTGGCACGTAGGGCCATCCTGCTGGAACTATATATCGTCTATGTTTATAACATTAAGTTTGAGCCACAAGAGATCCGTTGTGATCATTCCGTAGTGCTCACTGTTGCAGTGATGGCCTTACCAACGTCGTTTTGGAAAACGTATGGACCAATGACGCCACCGGTCGTATTGGATCCGCCCAAAACGGTATATTTTTGTGGATTCATTGGAATCTGATGAACCTTGTTGGCATCGTCTTTTATACGACAGTGAAGGGAAACCGCATCTGCCGTAAAACGGGTGAAACGCTTCGAACGTTTGCACTAACAAACACTTATTTTCATAGCAAAGTTTATCATTCAGACACGCCGCTAAATCCTGTAACTTGCCCTGGTGATTTGGCCTTATTCACTGAATAATACACAAGACCAATTCACCAATGAGACAGGTGTCAACAAAAAAACAATCCATCCACAGACCGTCAACATCTACCCGCTACAATTGAAAGACCATTTGCATCTGCACTTTAAAAAAAGTTTAATTTCAAAGTTAGGTGCTTGGTTGCTTATCTTGAAACATGATAGGTTTCTAAAACGTTCAATACTTTTGGCCATTAAAATATGTAAAGAATGACACTAGAACGAGCAAATGTTTTTCCTTCAAAAGCGCGGAAATTCTCCCTTTTAAGTTGCGAAAACTACATCTGGTAACGGAACGTGTTTCGGGGTTTCAAGAAATCTTTTGAACGCAGAAAGGAAAACGTTATTTAAATTTAATCATACAATTTAACACTCTTTCTTTATCATACAACTTAATCATACACTTGTCCACATCTTTCTGCATTAAAAAATAATTTCCTAGAAACACCGAAACACGTCACAGCAATTTTTTTTGCCAATTTGTGGTTTTAAAGTTTTTTCCTACTACACAAAAATATGTATATGTTTGATTCGTTTTTATTTTCTTTCCCAAGTAGCATTGAATCTTGGCGCAATATTGTACTTGGTTGGCTGAATGTTGGCGTACGATTTATACCCAATATTGGCTGAAGCTCGTAGGGGATACATTTTAACAATATCGGCCAATATTGCTATTGCAATCTTGAGCCATTATTGCATGCCGATCTAATGCCAATATTGGCGTTACGTTGGCTAAATAGTGGCTCACAATATTGGCTGAAGCACGGAGGGGATACATTTTGACAATATCGGCCAATATTGCTATTGCAATCTTGAGCCATTATTGCATGCCGATCTAAGGCCAATATTGGCGTTACGTTGGCTAAATAGTGGCTCACAATATAGGCTGAAGCACGGAGGGGATACATTTTGACAATATTGGCCAATATTGCAATGACACTCTTGAGCCATCATTGCATGCCGATTTTAAGCCAATATTGGTTAAATAGTGGCTTCCATTATTGTTATTGTTATATACACTGCTGTCTACATAAAATGCGACATCAAGAAGGTGCAGTCAGAATGATACAAAATTATACACTTGATGGCAACATTGATTACAAAATGAAAATAAAATGAACATTTATTACTGGAAAAATCCCAAATGAATGGAAGTTTAAGTACCCTGTTGAATCAACTCTAGCTTGAATGTACAACACTATACAGTCGAACAGTGAGGTATACTAGTCTCATATGATGTAATAGGTCAATTCCTATCAGTTAATGTAAAGTACTACTAATTCAAACTCATAGATTGTTCAATTTACCACCAAGTCATTCCAGATATGCTCAATTTGTGACAAATCATGACATCACGAAGGTCAGAAAAGGTGATAATGTGGGAGAGGAACCCCCCCTCCCTGCTGTGTGTGATGGTGCATTGCCCTATTGAACACGAGTCTCAACACATGACAAAAATAAACCATTAGGTTGTGATAGTGCAGCGAGTCAATGTTAAAGGTGATTCTGTCCCACACACA